>NW_026535787.1:20010000-21210000 GCF_028551555.1 Melozone crissalis
TCAGCAATGGGGAGAAGCAAAGAAACAAACAAACCAGAATGCAAACAGTCATGCTCATACTCAATAAAGTTACACTGAAAGGAGGAAGAATGGGCTGAGAGGGGATAAATTTTTGCATGATCAATGTGCATCCCAAAGCATGAAGACTGACAGCACCAAGACATTTTTATCCCAGCCAGGTTAACTAAAAGCATTACTCATGCTGTTCCTTATAATTTAGATTTGTATTAACATACAGCTTTATTTACTACTCTCTGACATTCTATTTGTTCTAGCACAACACGGAAATGTGGGGCAAGGTGAATTATAGGAGCCATAATACCACGTTTTTTTCCAGTTGTATATACATTACCATTCTTATCCCTTTCCTTCAAGAATGAAATCTGTAGTAAGAGAGGCCTGGTCTCTATTTAAGGCAAAGATATTTTCTTAGTTCACACATATACCCTTCCCCTGTCTTTAATCTTTCAAGATGTGTGTGTGGGTGGAGTTTTCAGCCATGTGAAATAAAAGTGGTTCTATCTTTTTGATGCTTGAGGGAATGTGAGAACAATCTAATCGAAGAAAAGTTAATTTTTTGTTCTGAATAAAAAAAGGTAACAAAGTGCAATGAGTAACTATCTCTAAAATGGAACTATTCTAATGGAAAAACAAATAGAATCAAACCTTCCCATAAAGAATGCAACTGGTACCCTTTTCAAAAGCATGACCTGCAGAGGCCAAAACTAAGAAGCTTTAATCCTGAGTTGATCCAATCATCGTAATAAAATTACCATTACAGAAGATGAGCTTCATCATCATTTGTGAACTAAAAAATGAGTAGAAATATTTGTGGTTTAGCAAATGAATGCCCTTTTCCAAAGCACTTGCTAACACACAAAACGTGTTTCTGAATTTGGAATTTCACACAGCCTCTGTCAATGGGAGAAAAAAAAAATCCATATGTTGCTCTGAACTACTAACAGGTTTCAAAATGAAGATGTTAAAACATATAGCCAGTGTCTATAACTACAAGAAAACTCTTCAATGAGAAATGAGGTACAGTAAAATTTAATCACCATGTTTACAATTTTAAGATCAGTGTCCGGGATAAAGGTCCTAGGAGAGAAATTTTTAAATAGACACTCAATTCTGTATGCTTGAGGGATAGTACCATGTTAATGCTTACCTGAACAACGACTATGATAAAAGCTGCTAGAGCTAACCTTACATTTGTGTTTAGATGTGCAGCAAATGTGAAACAATAGAAAGTTACATGAAAATAGGCATGTAACAACAGCAAAAGCAGCACACACCTATTTCTGGGGGACTTGGAGATTGTTCCAGGGAAGTTAGTGTCCATTGAAGTGCTAAGGAATGTCATAATTTATGCATTGAAACCTAACCAAACCAGCTCAACATTAAATGTATTAATTCTTCCTATAAAGTCAAATACCACTTACCGAGTACAGAAGTCCCTGCAACTGTGCCATAGGCTGCCCTTTGTTTGATCTGATTGTTTGGTCTTCCCTATGTGGTATTTAACAGAACAGATTTTTTTTTTAATTTTAATTTTTATTTGACTGTGTTTTCTCTTCCATGTGCCTCTGTCTGTCAAATGACAAAAGGAAAAACTTGTGTTTCACTCTGGCCTGTGCACACAAATGAACCCTTGGGAAAAATCAGTGGTTCTTCAATTATTAAAACTACCTCAGAATTTGAAATGAGGTTTCTCATGTTCTTGGAAAAGAAAGCACAAAAGCAATTACTGTACACACTCCAAAAGCATTTTCAACCCAGGGTTTGTTTTGGTTGTTTTTATTTTGTTTTTAAAAGAATTCTTTAAAAATACTGAGAAAATTTCCTTTTTCAAGAAACTCACTGTTCAAAGAAACTAAAACAAGCAACAATCAGTACGTGGGGCCATCTTACAACATCCCCTGCTTTGTGACAAATGCCTTTTGGAGGTTTGTCTTGCTGTGATCTCTCGGTGTTTAGTGCACAGAGCTTTAGTGCAGCAAGTGACTGCTACCACGGTGGCCCAGCTGCACAAACCCAGCTCAGCAGAGCCCAGGGGACAGCCCTGGGGGGACACCTCTCTCACAAGGTGTGTGCCAGCCACCAAGCAGGGCTCACAAACAAAGAACCAATATTTTACTTCAAAGTAGGTCTGGCAAGTCACTTTTGACAGTATTTGCATTATCTTCAGTGTTTCTGAAAGCACATTTGAACCTGCTTGGTTACAAAAGAAACACTCTGCAGAGCTAAAGGTAAGGTGGAGAATGAGAGACTGAAATACTGCATCTCAGGAGTGTGGGATGATCCTCATGGTTCCAGAAGGAAAGACAATATGCTTATTATCCAGGTGATCTAGTTTTCTTTGAAGATGGAAAGTCTTTATCCTGACTACTGCACCTTTTAGAACCCACTTTTTGCATGTGGCCCTTTTCCCCCTACCGTTCTCTGGGCAGAGAAATGACAGAACAGATCCCTCAAGTAAAATTAGTTTTGTGCCTGCTTTTGTGAGCATTCACATGCCCCTCAGAGAAGGGAAGAGGCCAGCTGTGCTGAGACCTCCACCACTTCTGCTTGGTTAGACTACTTAAGAATTATCCTTGTTTGATTTTACAGACTAATTCATGAATAAGTGTAAAGTTTGACCTTTTCTAGTTCCCTGCTAACACTAAATGGGTTTCCAATGAGGTACACTATCCCCGTGAGACACAGCGTGACTTTTCTGGGGACAAGTTTCTATTTTGCACTATGTTAAGACAAAAGCTGACTGTGTTCATGGAGTATTTTCATTTTTATTCTAGCACTGTTTCATAAGTACTTGTTAGAAAGCATGAAATCAAACAAAGAAACACATTTGTTCCTGGAGGTCTGCTGCCTGCAGAACGAAGAGCAAGCTGTTTGTGGTCCTAATGAAAAGCCCTCTAGGAAAAAGGTGCGTGAAATTTTGGCACTTCATTATATATGCCTGTCATTAAATGGTAAAGGCTTACTGAATGACTGTTCAAAAGGTTAGCTACTGACATTTTAAGTTAATGCTCAGATTCAGCATGCCCCCTGATGTAGCAGCACAAAGAAACAACTACAGAAATAAGCTGCAAAGCCCCTTTTCCAAATGCATAACTACCCTTACAAGCAGGTGGAAAAAAAAGGTCACTTCAGCTGTGAACACCTAAGGAGGTCTCAGAGATCATTCAGCCTGCTCTGGTAATATCAAATCACCTCTCCCTACTCTGTGCAGGGCAAACACACAAACTGCAGGCGTACAATTTCCTGGGTGTTACCACCTGAACTGTGTATTTTCTGTTTTTAGGAAACTTAGAAAATGAAAATATGAAATGTCTCTTCATTTTTTCTTCTCAAAGGTCTTGAGGTGAGGTGTTAAGTAGATTCTCCAGAAGACTGGAGGATGAACAGAATGAAAATTTATCAAACAAAACTACTTTGAAAAACAGGAATAGAAATATGTTTTAATATGAGCAGTTTGCATGGTAAATTTTCATAGATCATGGTACTTTAACACTAAATTATATCTCACTTTGGGATTCCTAAGAGCTATTTTGCATACATTTTCAACACATAAAAAACATGTTATGTGCAGAAATTTTTTCCATAATATTCTTTGCACAAAGAATACCGGCTTTGTAAGAGTGGTCACTCAGCATAAAATTATATTTGGAGTTTCTTGATGGAATAAATGCATATATAAATTTTGTAAGTGTGAGGCCAAAATCCTACAGGTAAATCTGTGATCTGGTTCAGCCCAAGGGCCCTTCTCACCATCCAGTCTGCTCCCAGAAATGCTATAAAAAAATTCTAAAGGGAGAAGAGGAACAAGGCAAGCCATATGTAATACTGCTGGAACAGCTTTCAGCTACTTTCAGCTGAAATTTTTTACATAAAATTTCTGTTTCTTTTTTAGAAAATAGCTAAACTATGTTTATACATAAAAACCCCACAAATTCTCAACTATATGAATGCATTTATACTTCCTTTCTGGGAAAAAAATTAGTACCACTTAAACCACCTGTAACAATGCCTATTTTCTCTTTTCTTTTTTCTTTCCTAAGAATAAAGGTTAGCATTGCCTTTTGAAAAGTATATATTATGCATCACTTTTCTGCATTGTGCTATCACTACATTTTTGGAATTAATTTACTATTCTTTGGTAAGTGACCTAATTTCAAGAAGCATGCAATAAAGAGCTTAACCCCTCTTTACCTGGAAACCCTCAAAAGATTTTTTTGAGAGAGAATTTGGAAAAAGGAACTCTGGTGAAAGCAATGGTGTTTTACTTGAAAAGACTATGGTATAAAGAGGTAGTATAAAGCCACCTTGATAAAATGCACACATTTGTCAAAATTCCTTTGGATCCATGCACAACTGAGGTGCTATTCCTTATTCATTTGTACAGTGAAAAAAACATTCATCTTAACTGCAAGGCATTACCACTAAGATAAAGGCAAATTCAGAGGATGGAGTTATATTTAATTTTTCAAGAGCAATTGGCAAGGGATTTCAATCAAAGAAGGTACAATAGAATATGGAATAAAAAAGCTGTCCTAGAGGAAAAAAAGAAAACCTTCATAGCAGGAAGCTTTCAGTTCAACAGAGGTGGCTCCAATGCCTGTACCCTTTCTACCCTCTGGAGGGGGAGTTCTGGGAGCTAGAGACTGCCCTCAGACTGAAAAGCCAATAGTTTATATAGTTTAGATAAATGTGAGATGTTCTAAGGGAAAAAAAAGTCAGAAAGGCAGTAACACAAGTGAATCAAAATAAATTTTAAAGTAAAGTTTCAGCATTTCTGTGGTAGCTGATGCATGGTGACTCATGAAACCTTTATTTGCCTCATCAGTGCATTCCTATATTCTACATGCTCTAAACTCTTAACTTTACCAAATCCTTGTCTCATAATTCTTCTGGGAGAGAGAACAACTTGGCATAAATGAGTCAGGATTAACTAAGAACTGAAAACATTGGGCTAAATAGAACATAGAGATTACACTACCAGGCAATTAAATACCAAGATATAGAAGATATGCACAACAAAAGCAAAGATACTCAATGCTGGAATAGAGAAGCTTCAGGAAAAAAAAAAAAAGAAAACTAGATGAAGACAAGAGTAATCCCATTGGTTAACTTGGTGAGAAGCAACATTCCTAAAGGAAATTTTAGGGAAATAATGCTAAGAAGACACGTGCATTTGGCAAACGAAAGGAGAAATTCTGAAATCATTTTACTTGTAACTTAATTTATTGGTAATTTCTGATCTCTGTATCAACTATTTAGGAAGATGTAATTTGTTCTAGAGAAGAAAGAAATATAAGTAGGAACTGTGGTGTTTGATAATGAGGAACTTGTTTGTAAATTCCTTAAGTAGAGCAGAAAAATTATGAAATATACAGATGAGCTGAAGGGATAAAAGAGAAGAATATGACCATCCTTGCAAAGAGCAACATGAGAGGTGGAGTCAATGTGCTTTCCTGTAGCTGGAGTGATTTCAGCTTTTCTATTAAAAACAGATTCGAAGACAATCCACACAACTACTGACCATCCTTATGTGAGCATGTTTCTGGCTGGCAACTTTTGCAAGACTTGAGATGTGACCAAGCATCTGATTCTTATATAAACTGTGGTCAGAAATCCTTAACCAACCAAAGAGATATTGCCCAGAGTGCAGTGGTGAAATCCTAAACAGAACTAACTTCCCTGAACGAAGTGACTTTAATGGAAAATCTGATGAAGCAACAGGTAGATAGATGTCACAATGGAGATAAAAAGCACATGGGCTATGAGACTGAGGACAGGCAAAAAGGGATAATTTGAAAAATCAGAAATTGAAAAATAAGATGCAGTTAACAGTGAGGAAGAGAGAAGGCTCCATGCTGTAGAAGGAAAGCCTGATCTTCTGAAGCGATACATAATAGAGTGAATGGAGATGAGAAAGAAAATGAGTGTGAGAAGACATCAAACCATACCCTGCAGAACACCTGCAAGCATTGTGGAATGGCAGAATGATGCACTCAGTAACTCCTACTTTACCTAAGAGCCGGAAAGAAAGCAAACATTTGAGAAATGATGTGCAAAATCCACCTTCAGCTACCACACATGTTCAAAGAGACAAAGCACAAAGGAGTCCCAGCAATGGAATAGGGCTCCTGGAAAGAGAGCGCTTACCATTCTGGAAACCCCAGGGTGGAGAAGTCCCTCCTCCGGAAGGAAGCTCCACTGACTGTCTCTCTGTCACAGAGCAGGCTGTGATGCTGAGACCCACGCTCTGGAGGTGCTCCTTGTGCAGCTGAAGAGCAGCTGGTGCCATGGCACAAACTGCAGCTCCAGCTGCTGCATGGGGCAGAAGGCTTTGTGTGGCACTGCCCAGTCTGTGAGCACACAGCACAATGGACACAGGAGAACTGATTTCCTATCAATTACCAAAATCAGCTTAATATACACTTGTGGGACTATAAAGACAAAAAAACATGAACCAGTTTTCTGTCCTTTTATTGCTGCCTAGCAAAGGGCAGAAATTACCTGAAGTGCTGTGCCTTCATCTCTGATTATTAGTAACAACTCTGTCAGTCCTCTTCTTGGAAAATAATGGAATAGTTTGAAAAAGAGCATAATGTGACAGAAAAATGGAATGAGGTAGTCTAAAAATAAACATGCCACGTAATTTTTAGAACTATGCAACCACAGCATATCTAGTCCATAAGGAAAATTTCAACCGTTAAGACAGCAATTAGATATCAAATATATTTAAGGAAAGTCTTATGATCTCTTTTTCTCTCAAGAAAAGACAGATTCAGAAATCAGGATTAAAAGAATGGTATTATGCATCACAAAATGATAATTTGACCAAGCAGTAATTTTCTGTTCCCTAAATATGACAGAAACAAGCAGATGTCCTAGCTCACACTATTAGAAGTTTGTTTCTGAGAACAAGAACTTTGTCATCTGAAGAAGCACTAAACTGTACGGTTTTGTGGTGCAAATTCCTTGAATAGCAAACATTTGCCCCTTGATCTAATGCAACGGTTCTTAATGCAAGATTTCTCCTTCGAAATCATATGCTGGGCTTAGGTTCAATATCCTGAATGACATACTTGAGTTTGAGCTACTTTTGACCACTCCTTCCAGGGACTAAGGAAAACAATTCCTTAACAGCATTTAGGAAACAACTTGGCTGCAAACTACCAATATATCCTTTTCCTTAAACAACCTAAATTCCTTAAACATAGTGCTACTTTAAAGCAAACACTGATTTCTGTATTTCAGGTTTAGGAAAAAGAAAACCTACATCCTTCAAACTTGCCAACATCTGTTTCATTCCCAGCAAACTTGGTGTTTGGCAATAATGTATAATTATTACAGATGTTATAAGCATCTGCACTGTAGTTGGATAAGAGATTACAGCAGCTGATTGCAAATTCCTAATGCCCATGTGAAAACCCCTAAATTAAGGCAAACTTAAAAAACATTAATATATTAAATGTAGTATCATTGTTTTAATGTTTGTACAGTGAGAACATTTTTTGTAGGAAACAGATGGATTTAGAGATTTTTTGTAATTTTTTTTTACAAAACATGCGTTCAAACAAATAATCTTTAACTAGATGATGGTACCCCATAGCTGCCATAGGAAAAGTACCTGTGGCCCACAAGCTCTTTAACCACTCTGTTTTTTAGTCTTTTCTTCCCAGGAAATAGGGAGGGAAGGGAGCCAGAAAACAAACAAAATATATCCACTGCTCAGTTCTCAAATCCAGACTGAGTTCAGCAGAACTTTTCAAAGACAAAAGCTGGATAATCTTCAAGTAACAGCTCACCTGTGACTGCAGATTTTCCGGTTGCTTTTGACATCTCTCAATTGACTCTTTTAAGATGCCTTTTTTTTTGGTCATTTGTCAAATGGAGTAGTTTCTTCAAAGTGCTCAGAGGAAAAAGGGTAAGCACCCTGGTCTGTCACACCTACAGGATAGAGCCAATCAATACATGAGAAAGAAGTTATCTTTAATGATTTAAATCACAGCACTGTTCTCACACCGTATTCTCCAGAGTGACTGGAAGAAAGGCTTTGTTTTATACAATAGATCCTTCTCTGAATGCACTCTGTATCATTCCTGTTAACATCAAATGATAAAATAGGCATTTTTAATATTAGCTGTCAGCTCTAGGAAGCATACACTTCTCAGATGCATGCACAGTACCACTGCTTACTGTATCTGCAAGAAAGGCTAGTTGTTAATTGCAATGGAGGCAGGTAAAAGCCACTTTTTTTGTAAAGATAGTGTTAAAATTATACGACCAGAATATAGCACTGATGTGAAGAGACTGGTTGAGCATCACAGGGACAACAGCTTTCCCTTGTCGCTTAGTTTCTTTTAGTAGAGCTACCAGAAACAAGGTTTCCTTTGAAATTTTGTTTGCAAAGTTAATTTTCAGACTACAAGTACACCATGCATTCAGGTTTCCAACATGACTTTGTACCCTCTGCTTAAAGAAAAGGGTCTCCAACTCCCTCCATGGGATGTGCGTCTCCTCCACTTCCCACACAGAACAGCTTTTTGATAAGGTCCCATGAAGCTGCCTGGTTTTCAGTCACCAGGATGAGGCCCTGGGAACTGAAACTATGAACATGAGAGAAAAAACTGGGTGACTCAAATGTTTAAGCTCACTGTTAGGCTGGATCCAACAGGAGCCATAAATATTTGATATATATTTGCAGAGATGGAACAGAACCACTCCCAGTTATTAGGTCATGAGAATGAATTTATCTGAGAGAATTTGTCGTCAGCTGTTCCTAGTCAAAAGATGCTATGTATTTTATTCCAAATAGCTACATTTAGATGTGTATATGCAATAACAGAGCAAATCATAAACAAAAAAGGCCATTCAACATTTAGTTTCTACACATACTTTACTGAAAGTAATTTATTATTGTGGCAATATGGAAGGTAGATAGTGGAGAAACAACAACATCAAAAGGACTCAAGTGATGAATTGAAAGATTAGTTTCCTCCAAAACCATGGGGATTTTTTGCCCAAGTCCTTAGAACCTCTACCTCCTACACTAGAGGAGTATGTTTGAACTCTCCATGGAAGACACAAATCAGGAGACAACCAGAGAGAGAAAATTAAAGCAGTTACAAATTATTGCAATGTTGTAAAGCAGTTGTAAATTATTGTAATACAAAATAATCTAATGTCTAACCGTGTGCCCCATTTTTTCCTTTTTCCTTTCTTCTGAATGATATGCTTAACTGCACTCTTCATGACTAATCATTTATTGGACCTTGTATTAACTTAACATATCAAGATGAATGTAAGCAAACAGCTCTTGTTAAAAACAAAAGCAAACCTTCAGTGTAGCCCCTCACAGAGGAGCCTGCTTTTCATATTCCCTGACCTACTGCCACATCCCAGAATGGGTAACACTCGGGGTAGATGAAGTGCCGTGACTTGAAGGGTGAGAGATGATGGCCCATCCTGAAGTAGGAATGACTAAAACCTGCTGTCAGCTTCTCATTAAAAAGTCAGGAACTAGGACCATAAACCCTTCAAGGAGAGAAAATATGGCACCATAGAAATGACATGACGCACAAAAACCCAACTGAAGTAGTTCCAAAGTGTTTCCAAGAGTAATATCCCAAACAGGAATCACAATACTAATGAAGACGACATATGTGGGGGAAGGGGACAAAGATTATGAGATTGGGACACCCTGGGACGAAGCAGTCAATCATATGTAACTCACACCCTCTGTTCCAGAAAGTTCCCTGTTCCCCACCTTTCCATTGGCTCTCTCCCTAAAGAACGCCCTCTCCCCGTTTCCTTATTGGTGTACCCCAGTCACCCCACTATAAGACCACCTCTGTACCCCCTTCCTAGCGGTCGAAGTGCACCCCCGGTCCCGCCTACTCCTTACCCCGTATAAACCCCGTTCCCGCCCGGGTTCGGGGCTCCGCACCCCGGCTTCGGCACCTTTCAACTGAGGTGTACCCCGCTTTCCTTTCCCGCCTGTCCTCTCAGACTCCCCGACATTAAAAGCGTGTTGGAACAACACTGGAGTCTCCGCGCCCTCCCTGGTGGCGCCGACATTTCGTCATCCAGGGCTGTGTGTGATGGCGGCGGGATGCGCCGAGGAGGGGTCCGCCCGCACACCCCCAGGTTCGGGGCTCCCAGCAGCAGCCAGGACCCCGAGAACCCGCAGGCATACATGATTTTGTAGCTGGTGCAGGGTAGCCCTGGTGCCCAGCACATAGTGTATTGCTGTGCTAGCAGCAGTATTGAGTTTGCAAGGCCTCAGGACAGCAACTTTCCAAGTTTACTTTGTCTAAGCTTTTCTTGAACTGCCTGCAATTTCCCAGCTTAACTAGATCAGAAATTTTTCAAACGACCATGTGGTTATGCTTAATTGGCTTTATTTTTGCTTACTTTTCTATGGTCCAATAGTTTTATCCAGATACTGTCTGTAAAGGATATGGCATGAGAGCGCCTGGGAAAGTGGAGCAAAGGAGATGGTCTAGAGAAGTGCAGGCATGGGATGGACAGAGGTGGGTCAGTTTCACACGGGAGCACCTGCACTATCCACGAGTCACCAATGGTCAGCTGGAGAAATGCTGACTGAGAGCTGAGCAACACCTCCTGCTGAGGTACAAGGAGAATGGAGGAAAAACTTGCAGTTTGTGTGAAATAGATCATGGAAAGGAAATGCAGCTGCACCATGAACTACTCAGTAAAGAGCAAGCAGGGTGCATGACACATTAGAAAACACAGAAATATTACTCAGACTCCCAAGGTGAGACAGGAGAAATCAAAAAGATCATATTCTTCATGGCCAAAGATCTGAGCTGCATGATCCCCTCTTATTTCTGAAAGCTTCAACACCCAAGGGGCACAGGAAGGCTGTGCATAATACCAGAAGTAGCAGATACTAGGAAGCATGAATATAGCAGCCATGTGGTACTATACTTTTCCTTTTAAAGTACTTATTTTTTTCCATGATTACTTCAGTGGGCTAATAAACACTATTTACTTAGATACTTAATTTTCTCATTTGGATTTAATTAAAATTCTTGGCATTACACATAACATGCTTCTTCTTCTGCCCTTAATAAAAATTTGAGCATAATGATATGTAGGTATGATTTTGCTTACAGAGGCCATTTTATGGCAGGATTTTGTATAATTAATATGTGTTATTCGAAATAATAATTTTCTTCTATCACCCACCCGAATTTAAAGCTAAAATTGCTCAACCATGTGATTTATTTTTCCTGGTAGAATTTTTTAAGGTTCATTGATGTCTAGCAGTTGTTTAAATGCTTACACTGTTTTTGTTCTTACTTGGTCAAAACTCAATAAATCTGTTGTTGTATAGAGTGGTTTTGCATGACTTAAATAGTAATAAAGGAAGGAGAATATTTTCTAAATGTTGCTTCCTATGTGAGAGAAATCAATATTTTTCTAATTATCAGTCGAACATCTTAAAGCTATTTGAGAAATGCCTTACCAGTAAGTCTGCTGTCATATTGCAATTCACACTGCTGGCTTTCATTTCCACTCCGCTGAATTCCCACACTCTCAGTGTCACAAAAGTCACAGAAATGCACAAAGGATTGTGCTACTGTTGTGGAAGCAGCAGCTCGATGGCTTCAGCTCTAGCTAGCTTCCTGTTCCACTGGTTTTGCTTCAGAAGGTGATCAATTGCATTTGAATTCAAGGGCCCTGAGAAAATCAGACAGATACTAAATTTTAGGACTTGTAATTCATTATTCGAGTCATTGTGTTTTTCTGAATCTGAAAATGAGTACTTTGCATGCTGCTTGGAGATTGAGCAGTGTGAGTTTCTGATCTAAGGCAAATTTTGGTGAGTCCTGTTCCTTTAATGTTTATCAATAGCTTTTCTGTGTTACAGCAGAGACTTTCTGCCACTGACACAGGCTGAGCATTTAAGTGCAAGTACAAGTCAAATATTCAGTTCTTCTGCAACAATTTTTCAATGTTCGGTGTATGAAAATACATGTATTTCATGGATAAAGAAAATAATTTTATATTTTTGACTCTACACTGAACAGAGGAACATGTATAACATAGAGACATTTGAAATTTCATACACCATGTTTGTCTTTTTCCTTTTTAACTGTAAAGGCTATTTAAATGTCATGGTTTTCACTCTTACTGTTATTACAGTAGTCTTCTTCATGAAAACAAACAAGAAAATACTGTATTTCAGAAGCATTGAAGGGAAAGAATACCCACCCTGTTACAGAAGGTCCTCCTTGAAGACACCTCTTATTGAACTTTCGACTTGAAACATTTGTCTCCTCACTTTTTCAGAATGACTTGTGCTGCACTTGTTTAACCATGTTATGATAAACTGAGACACAGGAATAGTTTCCTATTATAAAGTTAGCAGGTCAAGCTGACCATCTGTAAAATAAACACTTCCACGGGATGGCTGAAAGGTGTGAGAAAAGTGAAACCTGAACTAAGCTGGCAAGGCCTCTGCTCCCAGTGTGTTGCTGATACGAAGAGTCCTGCCTTGCATGCCTCTGGTACACAAGGAAAAGTGAGACAACTTTAAAGGGAGCACACTTCTGTAAGATGATTCTCGTAAGAAGAGTTTAGAATTAGAGGATTAATGTTAGATTTAGATGGGTAGACTTAGATTAAAAGTTTTGCCTCCATTTTTTTCTTGAAGTAATGAGTCCTGATATACAGTGATGCTCTGAACTGCCGCATTCCTTTGTGTGTCTTCAGAAGTGACCAAACAAAAACTGACAAAAATGAAATCAGCCTTTACAAAATACTAGCACAATTTTTAGACAGAAATGAAAAAATGAAAGAAGAGGACATTAAGAAATAAAATGTGGAGGAATCAAATGAGAGAACAGCAGTGTATTCTTGAGGTGCTGGAAAGAGCAGAAGCAAGGTGTTTCATGACTTTTTAGGGGTTCTACTTTGAGAAATTCTAACTCTGTTTCACTTTCTATAGTTCCAATTACATTGGCTCACCACTATGAGCAACAATGGGGACTTGTGCTGCCTGGCTTCATTAATATTGAGTTGCCTCTGAGGCTTTCACAGGCCATTTGTCACTTAAGAACTAAACATGTTCCAGAATGAAGCTACCCTCTTTGCATTCAAAAAAAACCCAAACAAACCAAACCCAAAAACCAGCCAGTTATCTTCTGCATGAGGAACATGTCTGAGTAGTTTTCAGAGTTTATGGTTGAAGAATGTACATGTTTTATCCAAATTTTATCCATATTAAGAAGCACACCCTGATAAGAGGCTAACTGAAGCAAGTAGCTGCCAGGACACAGGCCTGTGTGACATTGTGCTGCCCTGCAAGAGCTTTCTTCCAGAGGCCAAAGAAGCATCAGGGTTGTCTTTTTTTTCAATTAACTACCTACTTAAGGGTTGCAGCAAGATTAATTATCTCATTTCTGCTAAGTCCTCTGAAAGTCCTTAAATGCACAGGAAGTGTCACTTCATCATCAAACTCCACTAGGTAAGTTGTGATCTCCTGCATATCTATAATTTGAAGACATGCTTTAAGTGCCTAGTGCAAAATAGAAGTGGAGATGTATAGATAGTAGAGCACTTTCCAGAGATGTGTTGTTATTTCTTTTCAGAATGAAAGACATTCCCACCTGTCTAAACCCCAAGACACAAATGTAAGCAAAAGAAGATACTTTAGCATCAATTTGTAAAATACATTTCCTAAAAAATCTTCAATGCCATGGGAGCTTTCAAACTACATTTTAACGAAATAATTTTTCTTGAAGCTAAATATACTCCAGTCTCCTATGATGAAAAACAGAGGCAGACCAGGCAAGGTTTCTGAATGCAGATGCATTTAAATTCTGGGAAGACTTTACTGAGGCACTCAAATTTTTGAGGAGTTCTCATCAATTTAATGGGCGTGTCAGTATCAAAACAATTAATAATAATGGAGTACTAAATTATGTAAATGCTTCATATATTTAATTTTAGGGCTTAAAACCTACATATTTTAACTCCAGAGTATTTATAAACCTATCCATGGGCACTTAGTTAGGTTTGGAAAATAAATTGTTTACAATCTCAAGATCACAGGAAACAATGGGAGATTTACTGTAAAAAAATACAGAGCCGAGTAAACTTCCAGAAAGTATTTCTCATCCTTTCATAGTCTCAAACAGAATGTGTCTCAGAAGAATGAGACAATTTTGTTTTGGTGAAGCATGTGGAGCACACAGTACAGGAAGTGCTGATAAGTGTACATGGCATACACAAGTATAATTTGTTTTCTTACTCTGGGTTTGAAGTTCATTGAGAAGTGCTGAAAATTCTGCCCTGGTCCCAGGTGAATAGACTGGCCCTGGTCTCAAGTGAATAGACTTGAGTGCCAAGTTACCTGGGTGTCCAGACAGTTCTGCCAGTTTGTATTCTGCACAAAAAGTCCACAGCTTTGCTGCACAGCATGATAGGTAAAGACAGGCAGGAAAAACTAATGACAGCACACCCTGTGTGACTGTTTGCCCTGCAGTTACCACCCTTGCTCCTTGTGACAGCAGAACTGGTAGTTAGTTCATTGCCCCAGTTCAGCCCCTCTCCTCTTAAAATATCCTTGGGTGCTGCACATCTAACCAGGTTAGCTATGGGCCCCTGTGCATCTTTTGAAGCAGGGACTTCTGCTTGATGGTATGCTTTACCAAAGCCAAATTGCATTTCAGGTGATTCATCCAACTCAGTAATTGTCACAAGTATTCTAAATCTCATAAGCAGCAAGCAAACAAGCCATAATGCTGCACCCAGAGGTATTGTCAGCCTCAAAAGATGAGTAGTAACTTCTCGTCCCCACATGACTGTCCCTGAGATCCTAGCATGTGCTCAGCTGATGTCTGGGCTCTCAGACACAGGTCAGAGCTGTGGGGAAGTCACCAGAAGTGGGTTCTGATGCACTAGCATGGAGTAAGCAGGTATCCCACTTGAGCTTTTATGATTTATACATTGGAGTACTGGAAATATTTCATTCCTTCACCCCATTTTTTCCCAGCCGCTGTTGAGTTGAGGCCATGGCAATGACTTTTTTTTCCTTTTTTTTTTTTTTTTTTTTTTACCTCCAAAGTCAAACAGGAGAAAATGGACAAGAGGAAAAAGGTAGTCAGCCAGAGAAACAGACTGGGGCTGTGTTTAGTTAGTGGAATCAGAAATAAGGAGTCTTAAGCCTATCAATATATTTTTAGAGACAACTTGTGTAATAATAGCAGTTGAGATCTTTTATCTACACAAATCTGGGAAACAACCACATCAGTGATATTTCAGGAAGGAACTGGGCGAAAAGCTTTTTATAGAGGTTTTGGGGAGTTCTGTCACCCCTGATCTATTAGATACTACTTTTAAGTATTGCAACAACACCTCTGTGCCCAAGGTGAAAGAGGGAGGGAAAAGGGAAACCTAAGTTGAAATAGAAAACAGCAACTCTTCCAAGGAAGCCAAAAGCTCCTGCCCAAAAGAACACTCTTGATGGTAGGGAAGGATGAGGGAAATAGATTTGTCAAGAAGCAGAGCTGGGTGATGAAAAAGGCCCAAACTATGAGAAAAATATTATCTGAAACAGAACAAATTTCCTTTTTAAGGAAACTCATGCTTTTATTGAAAAAAAAAAATCACAGCCTTAAAACCAGCTGATTATATCAGTCATCAGCATAGACCTGAGGACTTAAGACCCTAAACAAAACATAGTAGCATGTTTTATTTATAAGAAAGCCATACTAAGATTGTTCATTGCTTTGACTCCTGAATTGCTATGAGAAAGCTCAGGATTTAAATCATACCGCATAAATTTGTAATACACCCTGGAATTAAGAAATACTACAAAAACCAGATTACCACAGCTTTTACTTGGACAAACCAAGGGTTTCAGATAATTTGCAAGCATACATAGGCAGATTTTATTTAAAATTTACATATTTCTCTATTTGCTTTTCCTTTTTCTTTCTTTGCTATTGTAACAGAAATGGCTTGATTTCACTGATACCAAAGCATCATATGGGCAGGGAGGATGTGCTTTCTCTCACTCTTGTCTTTACTTTCTCCTATCTTGAGGGTACAAGTGGGCTGCCCTTTAGGGTGACTCAGCTTCAACATCACCCGGCAGCCAGCTGCCCATTTAGGTTTGTACTTGCTTATCCCAGTCCTTCTGTTTCTTAAATTAAAGACAGCTTAGGTCAAAAATAAACTGGCTGACCAGACAATGACCCTTCTTAGATCCCAGTTTAGCTTTTGAATTGCTAATATCCTTCTACACCAAATACACCTCTTATGAGGTGTTCAGGCATTTACTGGTCTTTGCCCCTACATGTATTCCCAGACAAGGTGACAGCTGCACAGCAAGTACATCAGTTATCTGTTTACTACTTATGGTCAGCATGCAAAAATTATCCAGAAATTGCTATGGATACTATTTTTGACTTACACTCTCTCCCTGTGTTTCCCTTCTACTTTACCAAGTATATTTAATGAATTAGCAATGACATCCAGAGAGAAAAAACCAAACAACATGAAACACAAGAACCGAAGAAACCCTGCTCATCTGGGCCCAGTGGTCAGACTTGTTTGTGGCTGTGCCCTCCCAGTGTTCCATCTGCATCCATTGCCAGGATGACTCTGAGGGGCTTCATTCCCAGTAAAAGTCTGTGTATCAGGAGTTGCTCACAGTACATCCAAAAGCACACCCACTGTATTTATTACAGGAGCTCCAAACCCAAGGAAAACCAGCTGGAACTCAAAGCACTCAGAGCAGTGAATGAAACGAAAACGTGAAAATATATAGCAGATGAGAGAAAGGAAGAGCTTTTGGAGCCTGAGGAAGTAACAAAGACATTTCCTGTGGTTTTACCCAGCAAAAACCCCAACTTGAAAGAGCATAGTCAGGAGTAACAACTTTGTAGGCAGGATGACTTGGAAGAAAGCAAGGACCAGTTAGTTCTTTTTTAGCTCTCCTACAAATTATTTTATCCTGGCATAAGTTTAGATATCCCAAATTTCAGATATTACAAATGTTGGTAAATGTCTTGTTGGTAAATGTCACCAAATAAAAATTGCTGTTTCCTGGGAAAGCACATGTAAGTTTTTAAGCAAGGTCTAATGATTAAAAAACTCCCCCCAAAAAAACCTTGCTAAGATTGTGGTTTATTTTTGGGTTGTAATTTTTCATGCATTCTGATCCCACTGATGTTGTTACAATTTAAATATCTGCCCAAACTATTTTCTACATTTATTCCATGTATTTGATAGCACTTATTTGACTTACATAATTTTCTAGATTGTGAAAAATGAACAGGCTGTTATTTATAATTTTTTAAAATGCTTTACATATTTCCTGTTTAATAGCAATTGCCAAGCTGTGTTTGGAAAGAATTTGTTCATTGACATTGAGTAGCTGTCATTGTGTGAGAGAAAATAATAACAAAAGCAAGAAATTACTAATTACTAATACAAATTAGTAATCTACCCTTATTACTAAAATTACTAATCTACCCTTTCTGATAGCAAGAAAAAACAGAGGCATCTGAATACTGGTAACTGATACAGAGAATATGAATCACCATAGAATTCCCACTGCAATCTTGATGAAAAATCCAAGCACTTGGCTGAAAGGGAAGATAAATAGAGCTTTCACAGATAAATGAGATAGCTTTGGATTTCAGTTGTTCCTGCAGAGAACACAAAGGCACAGCTCTACTGAGGAGGAGATAAAAGGGCTCAGCGTACCTACAGAATACTGGTGTCCTCATGTGGTATTCCCAAGGATATCCGAGATCTACTCTGAAGATGACCTGGCCGAGAAAGACAATCCAGGCTTTCTATTTCCTTCATGCTTTCCAAAAGAAGACACTAAATGAACGAAAATATTCCTAACATTAGGAATTACGAGCCAAGCTCATAATCATAAAAATCATTTTTTTAACAGGATGTTGTGGAGAAGCAAGTACAGGCTGCACCCAGAAACCAGTGCAGGGATATACCAGTACTGGTATATCAGTATCAGCAGAATACTGGTATCAGCAGAATATTCCTCTCCAAACCCCCAGCTTTATAAACTACCAGCAGCCTTGCCTGTTACATACTGCTGTCCTGAGTGGCTTAGCTGCACTTCGGGGCTCCAGAACCCACTTTGACATAGTTTTAAATTAATCTCCCAGACACAGAAGAAATTTTTCCCCCACATGTCTAACAAATTGAACCAGAATGTGAGACTTCACCGTGTTTATGCATTACAGTTACCCCAGAACATTTTTTTCACTGTCCCTTAGATGGAGGAACCAATCTTTTCATATTTTGCATTCTGTCCTTGTTTCTCTTCAAGTTCCTGACACATTCTTTCTACATTTTCCTGTACAGATACTAGCTGAGCAGGCTATTTTTTCAAGGGAAGAAGGAGGAAAATGAATCTAATTTTGCATCAAGTGAAACAGAGCAAGTTACATTCTCCTGTAAAAGAGAATACAGTCTGGATCTCATGTTGGTTACAAAGCTACCCCTTATTCAGAAAGCTGACTTGGTTCTTCTTCTTAATGTTTGTACACTGGAAACTGAATCAAAATAAGTTTAAAAGGCTGCCAAGCCTTTGCTCCCACTTTTTCATAGAGATGGAGCTGAAAGTAACAGCAGGATACATTGACGTTGGCCTCTTGAAGGAATTTTCTCTCCACAAAGAAGAAAAGAAAAAGTACAAACCGTCCTTTGAGATGATAAGATGAGAAAAAAAATTGAAAAAATAAAGCCAATGGCTTTGATAAGTAAATTTAAAATAAACTGTAAAACACATGTAGAAATGGCAGAGTCCTTCCAAATATTGAAAAGTGTGAATGCTGTGAGAAAATAATTTAGAAAGTAATTTATTTCCATCGTTAGAAATTGTTTGCCTACCTGCATCTACTGCTGATCCTCCTTTTCCATGTTTTATTAATTCACCAAAGTTGTATATGTTTGCAGAGGAAAAGTCTTGCTGTTATTATCTCTAGAGAAACTACAGAGTGTACATATAGAGACAGGAGACTGTAGAAAGAAGTAAATGGAAAAAAACATTTATTTGTTTACTCCCACAATACAATTGATTTAAACATAAGTATAAGAAATTCAGTGCATGTAAACTTAGGGAATTATAATCAGCCCAATTGCTTAAGATCTTGCTTTGGAGGATTGACAGAATTTGATCCCAAAGCTACTAAATACTTGCAGCTTGGTAACAGTAAATATGTAATTAACGGAAAACTGCTCTGTTGATCTTCTCTATCATTTAAGTCTTCCAGAGGGATAATGTCAAGAACCTTTCCTTCACCTTGTTCTTGATATGGTTTGGAACAATTAAATTAAAAATAAACACAGTGTTTTTCCAAAAGCCTGCCATTGTTGATTTTCCACAGGAATATCCTAGGTCCTTTAAGCCAGGTGTTGCTGCAGTGCATTAGAAATGAAAGGCAGAAATGCAGGATGTGTATAAGCAATATTTTGTACGCTACAGTGCCCCACTGGGTTTGTGCAAAAGAGCTGCTTCCCAAAGATTTAATTGGCACTTAGCTTCTTTTACAGCCTGTTTGCCCAGACAGCCGGCACCACGTAGTCAGTTAAAGTGTAGCTGCGAGTGTTATAAAGCACATCTTTACAGGAAATAGGAACATTCATTTGATAATTGGCATGAAAACTTGGCCATATTAGATTTAAAAGTCATTAGTTTCGCATCTGTGAGATGCTGAGTGCTTGTGCTTGTTCACCTCCAGGCACGCACAGCCACCACGAGCGTGGCTGAACTGCCTGGAGGCGCCCGGTCCTTGCGAGCTGCCTGGTGCTGTGTGGCTGCAGCCACTGCAGATGGCAGAGTGGCACTGCCACCCCTGCCAGCCCCAGCCATATGGACAAATCCAACAACATTGGCCAGATGTTTCTGAGCAGTGTGTTTCCCCACTCACATTTCAGGATGTCTTGCAACAACCCCAGTCTGAGTGAGAAAGTGCAGTTCGCTTGCAGACTTGGAGCAGGAGGAGTAGCAAGTAATGCAACCTACAACAATCAGAAAACACTTTTTCAGTAAACCCAAAGCATTCCATAGGAGCATGCTGACTGATGAATGTTTTTTACAAAAGCAAGAGGGGAAGTGCAGGGGAGTGGGATGGCAGACTTGGGTATGTACCGATGAAAAGATGGCTGCCTCCCAGAGAAAGGATTTCATGACTTCATTTTGGTTCCTTGAGAATTATTGTTTTCCAATTCTTTCTTCTAAGTAACTTGGAATTCAATTATTTCCTATAATTATGAAGTAATAACATGTTTTTTATTTGTAATTTACGCACATGTGCATATGCATATATATAGATAGATATACACATTTCAAAGAAAGGTACTTTTGGGTTTTGTTATGTTTTTGTTTTGTTGGGGTTTTTTGTTTGTGTGTTTGGTTTTTTTTTTAAAGATGAGAAAAGTGATGGGGAAAGAGGAAAGAAAATAAATGTGCTTCTGTAGAAACAGCAGTTTTTCATTGCGGCTATTAAAATTCAGGTCTATTGCCATGGAGAAATCAGTTTGATGAAAGTGAAACGTTTGCTTCTTGTTTTTTAACAGAAAAAATACAGAAGAACTCTATGCATTAACAAACTGATATATTGTGTAAATCTTCATTTTCCTGTTTGTGCTTTACACTGAACCTTTCTCCTGTTCTTTTGCACTTACCAGTTCCAAGAACAATCACTACAGTCTCACTTGAGAAGCAAGATTCTTCTCTAAAAGAAGGTATCCCTAAACAGAGATCACTTATCACTGTTGATGCTGTTTTTAAACAGTGTGGAAGTATAGAGATCTATGAATGAAGTGTGAAGATTGTCAAGAAAATGTTACTGAGTTTTAATGTTAGGTAAGCTTAGCTCACCTTTGTAAACCACAAGCACGTACTAAATAGCAATGTGGGAGTGCACACAATGCAACAAAACAGTGCCAGCAGGTTGATACTGCATATCAATCTTCAGCTACATTTCTGCATTTTAACTTCATTTACTGCAGCCTTTTTATTCATGATTGAGGTGAAGGGATACATGTTATGAAGGAGTACAGCAAATCAGCAAATCTTTAAATCTTTTTTCTTCAAAGGGTGGGTTTTAGAGGCCCCTCAAGATACTTGCAAGCACACACAATGTTTCTTAATACATTAAGGCCTGTGTAATGGTTTATCACAGTTCTGACCAATTTACCTTCTGACAAAGCAATAACACATGATGGCTCTACAATGCACAGCACCTGCTAGCTATAATGTTAAGCAAGTTCTTCAAAATGTGGTCTGCCACCCAGCTCCAAAGTAAAATCCACAAGTTTTTTCTCATCTCTGTGGTACTATTTTCACAGGGATTTTCAAAAGTATTTGTGTATGATGAATTGCATAGGACTGTGGCAAAGGAATCGTAATTTCTGCATTCACACTATCCAGCACATGTACCAATAAATATTGTAAACTGATAACACCAAGGCTGCAAGCTTCTCTGTGATTCATACAAATGGATTTGCTAACTCAACCTGACAACTCAGCTGATCAGACAAAGTGTCTTGGATAACACCAGTGTCAATAATTACATTTTCTAAGTGGGACAGTATATTTCAAGTTGAAAATGAATGTATAATTGCTGTTAGAGATCATGAAAAATCTTGTACAAGGGCTAACAAGAAAAAGCAGGTATTTTATGAAAGATTGGTTCTTTTCTAGTCCTTGTTTATAGTAGAGGTTTGTAGGGCATGCACATCTTAATCAAGATATATGTCAATGTACAAACTGCTGAGTTCTGCTGGGCATATAAACCCAGAAGTTGGCAACACAGGCTAGCCAAGAGAGACACTAAATCTGCAAATGAATCCTCCTTTCTCCATCTCTCTGACCTCCTTGAATTCCTCCTGCCCCTGGGAAGTGCAGTGTGCCCAAGAGATAGGACAAGGATGAAGGGCCAGGGCGGGAGACATTTGCTGCAGCAGCCCCTCTGTACATCGAGGGATGGAGAGTCCATGGGTGAGGCAGTGAAGTGGCAGAAAAAACTCATGGACCTTAGAAAACCCTAGAAAAAGAAAATTTAGAGAAAAATGGTAAGGTTTTTTGCTGGGTTATACGGTGCACTGAGAAAAGATGTGAACAGCCAGCCCCCATCAGAGACACTCTTAGGTCTCAAAGGAGAGAAGCCAAAATCTGTAATGTTTCTGATGCCTGCTTGAAATATTGAGCTGCAACCAAAGAGAACTAGAAAGCACTCAAAGTGCTCAAGGGAGAATACTAAGATGAAAGAAGATACCATTAAGATAATTTTGCATACAGGAGATCTGCAGAAGACAGCTCTTCTTCTAAAAGGAAATAGCAATTTTGTGATCTTTAAAATTAATTTGGATACTCTCATTGCTTTTGCAGAAAGCTTTCCAGAGAAAATTGAAATGGAAAAGGGTTTTTAGAATTAAGAATTACTTGAGATGATGTGACAATGTTCAAATGATGCTGTAACATTTGAAGAGTGAATTAGTCTCATTACCAGGCTCTTCTTTTTTTCACTAGCACTGAATTTTTAAGAGCAATTTTGCAAAAATTATCAGAAATGTCCATTTATACAATGGTGTCCTATTATTTAAAGAGCTTTCATTGGCAATATAAAGAGTAAACTGCTTGAGAACGTGAAAACTAACAATTGTCAGTGGATTTGACATGATTCTAAAATTGAAAAAAAATAAATGAGAGGATTTCATGAATTCTCAACTGCTCCAAAGAGTCTGTTTCAAACCAGCAACTGGAAAAATAAGAAAAATAACTTTGCTAGAGATTACTTTCCCCCCAAAACCCAAAATACCAAAATTGAGCCTAGACATGTTTTGTGTTCTTTTGAACAGTAGAAAACAGCCATCAAAGAGCTGATGACTGCATGTTAGAGACTGATTGCTTTTCCCAACTAGCAGAATGAGCACAGAACTTGAATTTCCTTTTAATGTGCAGTTTAAATATGATGCAAAATGCCAACCTGAATTAAAGGGATAAATACGCGCAGTGCTGGGAGGCGGATGCTGTGCTCAGTGCACCAGCAATGGCACACGTTGGCCAAGGGAAAATCTGGACGTGTTACAGCTCCACCTGCTGAAGCAATAAGAAATGATTGGGAGGGGTGTACTTGGTCAGTGTAGTGAACTGGAGCACCTGAGGGTCTGTGTAGACCCTGGAACAGATTTGCCACAGTGTCCCGATCTGCACTTGTACTCCTGCTCAAGATCAGGTAGTATCAGATGCATACTAAAGTCATGGAAGTCAATCAACATGCCCTGTTTGAAGCAGCAGCTTATTTTTGAAGCTCCCATGAATTTTAAAGAGTTCATTTCTGCCTTTTCTTATAGTGACTGACGAGCACAAAAGTAAAGGTTTGTCACTTCAGAAGGATGCTGCTACTCTAGTGTTTTTGATGAAGCAACAGATATTGTGTTTATTCAAGGACCATGAAATGAACAAGCATTTGCTCACCCTTTTGGTGTACTTCTTTTGTGGATGACAAAAACTGAAGAAAAGATTGGCCAATGTGAAGTTCACTTTGAGCTGGAGGAATAGCAGGGGAAATGAAAAGAAAACTTTGAAAAAAATACAATCTGTAGCTGTGCTTTTAGCAAAAGATTAATATCTTTAATCTAAGAACAGTAAGCATGAGTCAAATATGCAATTTCAATGAATGCTGGTTTTAGATATCTATTATCTATCTAAATATCTGTCTGTGCCTTATGGGAACAGAGTAGCTCAGAGCCAGAAATTCTGGTTATTGTTCAGATAAGTTCAGATAAGTATTTCCTACACCTTAAGACCACGTTGACAGGGGAGAAATAAGTGAAAAATGTTGCAGCAAAAGTTCTTAATCAATGACAAGTGTTTAGCACTTACTAAGAAAAGCACAAAGGAATGTGGCAGCACAGCACAACAGGAGTATGAATAGCACATATTTTTCATGCTACCTGAAAGATTCTTATAGTTAGTCAGAATGACTCTCTCTGAGTCTGAAAGTAGGCAGAACATAATATTGGACCTGAAGCAATGAAGTGTTCAAGAATATGTCAGATATAAAATGTGAATTATGAGGCATTTATTTAGTCCAGAGGGTTCCCAGAGACCAAACACCCACAGAGCACTGGCAGCAGCACAGCTCAAAATATGCAGAACCTGAAATATCAAAACAAAATGATATTTTTTTAAAAAAAGAACCTTTGTGGCCCATAAACCAAACAAGAAATGACACTGATAATAACTGGAAATTGAACATATGCCTAATGTTTTCATGCTGTAATTAAACAACTTAAGCTATGCTAAAAAGAAAACATTTACATCAGTGGGTAGGGAATGTGGAGTCAGACTCCTTGAAAGGTAGACACAATTGTGAGTATCTTGGTCCTGCATATAGAGTGTTTTGCTTGCCATTTGTCTGCGTGAAGGAATTTTCTTAACAAACACAGTCTGAAGTGCAGACTTGGATCCCAAACCAGCAGGAGCATCAGGTGTGGGAAGAACATAGCTCAAAGGATGCCAGTCTTGAAAGAGCCAAGAATGGATGAAGATGGAAATTTCCATGGATGCAAAGAAACAAGACTTAAAAATTGGATATTTACAGCATGCACCACCTCTTTTTCATCTTTGATTCTTACGGAATCAGTGAATGAAGAAAAAGAGGTATAAAAGCCAGGAACTCAAACCGGAGTGTTTGAGTTGTTGAACAGTAATAACAGCATTCAGCACAGACTCTTCTGAGTTGACATGTTTTGTGGAGGAGCTGAAGAACGTGGAAAACAGATAGAATTTAGCTGACGTGAACAACTAATGTGACTCTTTGTGACATTTCCACTACTGAGCAAGCTGCAAAAACAATTTAAGATTTAAAGGCAATCAAGAATCAGTTGGATTGATATTTTTTGCCTCTCCCCACTAAATAAAAGGGTTTTGAAATAGCACACATTGCTAGAGGAAAAAAAAGAGGAACTGAACAAAGCTCTAAACTCTTGGGTGAAGGAAGTAACATATAGAGTTGATTAGACCTAATTTCATTCTAATATCCCTTTCTTAATCTGTAACAAATGTAAGAATGAGGCAGCACATTATAAGATCTGAAGAGATTCTGATTTCATAGTAAAATGAAGCAAAAAAGGGGAAAATTAAATATGATACATAAAAAAAGAGAACTGGCAATAGGTACTCAAAATAGAACAAATCATAGAAAAGTCAATTAAATATGACTGAGAACCAAGATAATGGGCTTAATATTTAAAAAGTGATTGAACAAAGAAGGAACATGCAAATAAAATTATTACCGCGCTAAAAACTGATACAACTCCAAAAATGATGGGAAAAGTTAATATTGTCACTATTCCACATATTTAGAACAGAAGAATTGCAATTTTTGTAGTTTATTTTCAGCAGGAATGATTTTTTGGTCCCTAAAAAAGTATTTTAATATTTACCTAGGATTACTTTGCTAGCATCTGCAGCAAGGGTGGCCCTGGATGGTTATTGTTCCAGGAGAGTCAGATCACAATGTGGCCTGAGCTGCAGTGGCATTGCAGCAGGGGCTCCAGCCTGCTGAAGAATTACAAGTGACTTTCAGAGGTCATCTAAAAGACATCCGCTAACTTGCTTTATGCTGAAGAAACTGAAAGGCTTAGATTCCTGCAATCCTTTCTGATCCAGAGTGCTTTCCAATTCAAAGCAGGAAACCTGCAGCGACTCATTTTTTGACAATACTTAGCAGGCAGCCACCTTGACACTTTAAGCAATGAAAAGCAACTCCTCAGGGCAGGAGCTAAAGATTTCACTATGTTAATACCACAACTCTTGAACATACACTTTCTTCAAGCCAGCAGTCTTTGTTGTTCCACTTTATCCCAATAAGTTTTTGCTCAGCATTTTCCAAAATGTCACCCATGCTTTGATATCGCTCCCCAGACCAAGCGTACCTTTCAAGTTTTATGTGTGCTGCTTTCTACTGGGCTCAGCAGTTGACTTTAGATATCTATTTTCAGCTTAAATGTTTACAAAATTCACACAAATACTTGGATAAGTTCTGAATTTACTCAAAAAACCGTGAATTCAGTTTTTTACAACTCTGATTGGAAAATTGCCTAGCAGAAACAATTACTTTATTATTTTTAAGCAGTTATTATAAATAAACACTTATCACAATTGGAAAAAGAAGTAGGAGAAATGCTAACACTGCTAGACAGAACCCAAATATTTAAATTTATATACCTCAAGCAAAAGAATTCCTTAAAAGAGCCCTTAGTCAAGCTCAGTGGGGATACAAAAATAAAGGCACAGAGCAAGAATTACTTGTGACAGTAAATCCACTGGGAAAACATGAGACAAGAAAGAGGAAAGCCACGAGTTTGTGATCCAGTTTCAGAAGTTTGAGCTGGAAAGGCAGGTTTTGTGATTGAAATCTAGGTTTAAGGACAGGCAAGGTCATAATAAAAAAAAACCCCTCAGAGTCTTGGTCTTTTCTGATTTATATTGTTGGACTCATTGGGCTTGCTGAGTTTATAGAACACCTACTACAAGGAATTTTATGAAAAGTGCACCTGTTTGAAAATAGGTGTGAATCATTTATGAAATCCAGCTGTGTGTATGACAGGTACAATCTGCACCTCACCCCACAGCCAGCAGGCAGATTACAAGCAGCGGGCAGGGAAAGAGCACTGGCCAAACACCATTAACTTGAAAAGACAGAAATAAGGTCAAGGTTAAACACTGAAAAATTTACTCCTGGACTCCACAGCTGCACAGGATGCAAGAAAATGTGCATCTAAACAGCAGTAAACTTAATCCTGATAAAAACCCGACAACCAGATCAAGATAAAAATCAGGGCTGTTCATACATCACACAGGCAACAGCATGCCAACACTTGTAATTTATCACAAACAAAGAGGACTGGAAGCAAGTCTTCCTAAAGACTTAAAGCTCTTACAGAAGCTGTGCCACCAGCATTTATGTGTTAGACCTGAATATATCTGATATAGGCTGAACACCCAGAAAACCCAGGACCACACTGCGCCATTTGTCTGGGGTTTGAAATTCCAATATCTTCTTTTGGCTGAGCTGCATTTCACACAAATCACACAAGAAGCTTTAGCAGACCCCTTTTACTCAGACCTCCACGACAAGACTCAGCAACATTTTACATATGTACCTGTGGTGCAGACTGATAGGGCCAATGATCGGTCATTCCATTAAGGGCCTTTATTAACAACCTAGCTGCTAAATAATGGATTGCTTCAGCTTGTACACTTAGTCAGAATCTCTGTGCTGACATCTGAGAGAGCTGGATCAGGTCCCAGCAGAAGTGGGAATCTGTCCACCAATTAGGTATAGAAAGATTTATTTCAGGAGCAGTTCTGTGTAAACGATGTGTTAAAAGATTAAGGATTCCTTTTAAAAGACCTGCATAAGTGACCTATATTCTTATGTGGCAACTTTAATACACCTCGGAGACAAGGAAAAAAAAAAGAGGGCTGTATTAAGGTGTTATTTTGGACCATGTTTGCTGCCTTAGGTGGCAGTGACTGCCAAGGGTTTTTTTTTGTCACAGATGGTCATGCTTAAACAGACTTGCCTGCCAGTGTGATTTGAACTTTACTTAAATTATAAGTAACCCCACAATCTCAGTCAATTCCCACCATGACAAAAAAGGTTATTTAAACTTTCAAATGCATTGGTTTGAAAATTAAAATACCCAAGAGTGCAACAATGATGCAAATCTGCTCACCTGAGCCTAGAGAAAAAAAAGAAGGCAAGTGATTTGCAACTGCCTTCTCAGCTTGAAGAAATGTGCTCATCTGTGGGTCAAAGCACAATAATAACTACCTAGTCTTCCAGTGATTGCCATCCTGGAAGGATGAAATGTTTTAACATGTAAATAAGTTTATTTGCAAATCTCAAAGTGAAAACTCTATTATATAGTGAATATGAAGCACATAGTAAGCAAAGACACAATCATCACAGAGTTATTAGACTGAAGTGTCGTAGGTGACCTCCACAAGTTTTGTGTAAATTTAGAGGATTTTATAAATTTTCCTTGCAGTAAGTTTCTCAGATCCTTGCAAGGAAGCTTCAATTGAGCATTTTCTCTACAGCTGAGTCTAACAGAAGTAAACAGTGACTGTGTGTGACTAGAAACAAGACCTATAATGGACTACTGGGGCTACGTTGCATGAAAATTTACCATTTGGAGAGATTTAATGATAGATAGATAGGTCCAAGGCATGGCTGTCCAGCAGAGTTACTAAATCAGCAGGAACTGCTGTCAGTGTGAAAAGAGTTGCAGTGAAAAACAAGTTGGAAAGAAGCATGGGTTGCTGGGAAAGAGAGAGAGTCAGACTTGTTCCTCTGCCCTGCTTATGTTGCTTTGTTAGCCATGACCTGGTCGCAGTTCTTGGACAGCTACGAAGGACAAGGTTGTGCTTGCTGCCCACTGAGCGTGGCTTCGGGGAGTTCCTCACCCATTTCAGGGTGCTCTGCTCCAGGACCAAAGAAAGATCAAGCCCCCTTTTCTTCCTGTCTTTGTGCTCGCTGCTGCTCTGTGTTGAAACCTGCAACAAAGCATGGGAGATTAGTGTGGACACTGTGCACAGGGAGCGCCAGCAGCTGCCACGGATTTCCCACAGATTTGTCTTTCACAGCCTCAATTCTTTTTACTTTTTCACAGCTGCTTTTGGTCACCAGGTATGGCTTTTCTGTTTAGTCTATTTCTTCTCCCTCTCAGCTCAAGATATCTAAGAAACTCTTTCTAAGAACTGAGAGTCAGGATTTATTTACATGTCTGACATGCTCTCTAAAGAAAAAAAAAAAATCCCAGCATTTTGGAACTTTCCTCTAAAGCATCACTGGAGGATGGTGCTTTAAAAAACTATTTGAAACTACCCTTATGGACCGGAAGACACAAAAGTACCACCAAAATAAATACAAAGATTGATCACTAATGAAAGCATTCCCTATTTCCAGTGTGGCTTCCTCCTTTTTAAGAGTTGAGCTTACCTTTTTTATCCTCTAGGTAGTTCTTGTCAAAAAATCCTGGCTAACCTAGGCAGTAGATTTACTTATTTATTTATTTTTAATGTTTTCTCTACTGTTCATCAACCTTGCTGAAAAATGCCTGAGTATTGCCATAATACTGTCCCATATATTTTCCACAACAAAACCTTGTTACTGTCTCCATACTTAATTTCATTTTCACAACCAGGCCTCCATATTCCTTTTTATTAAAAAAGTAGCACCATTTCCATGTTATTTTTCACCTCCAGAGGTGTTATTAGCTTGCTGTAATAACAGACCATGCTCCTGCTGAGTCTGCTGAAGAAATGATCCCAGTAGCCCAATGAAGCCATGCCAACTGCCCGGTAGCTCAGCATTCAAATTTTTTCTGTATATAGCTCGGCTCTCCATTGCCCCAAAGTTTAAGACATTGAGAAAATTAAAGGTCTTAGAGAAAAATATTCATTTTTCAAATGCACACAAAGAAGTCTATTATTTTCTAAGGTCTGCTTCAGTTCAGACAAAACCATGGAAGAAAAGCTCATAGTTCCAGGTCACAGTCCTGCTAGGAAAGTCACTAGTGATGTAAATACATGTTTACTGCTTCAGAAGTAAAGTTGGGGAGGAGGAAGCACACCAATCTCTCTTCCCAAATCTTGCCTCTTTTAGATGCCTGGAACACCATAACTAGTATAATACCCTGTGCTGATTCAGGCAAAGGCAATGAGAGAAGAAATTGAGAAAAATCATGGAGAACTTCAAAGTGTTTGTAAAATCAGAATTGTAAAGATGAGGGGAAAAACTCCAAGAATTTCTGTCACTTGTGTAAGGCACAAGCTAAAACAAATGTTCTTGCATCCTACGTAAAGACATTACAAAAACACAGTACCAAAGGCAAGCGAAGGGCAAAAAAACCCCTCAATGTCTACATAGCATCTACATGAATTCTTCTGAAAATGTAGTAGATCTGTCTGACGTCTGTTGTATTGGCCTGAGGCACTTAGCATGGCTTTTGCTGGATGTATTTTAACAATGGTAAACCTGGCCAGAGAAAATTAAGGAACTGAACACGATAAAAAGTGGTGACTACGTAGAATCATAAATGATACTTCATTGTTACTGCATATTAAAACAGTGTGCACATAAATGATATTTTTAGATCATGATAAGCTATCACCATTAAAATGGGAGATTGTGTACTTTTTGCACCACAGAAGGCACCAAATCATTCAGGCACCATCAATTCAGCCTCAGTATTTTAAAAGTTATTTAAAAGTTAGTGGCATCTCCACACAATGAAGAAAAATAATCTGTGATTGGTTCTTTGGCACTTAGTCACTCTAAAAGTATTAGGACATCTACCTAAAATAATTAAAAGTATACCCCATGCACTAGTTTTCCACTAATAGAAAATAAACATTCTTACTCCTGAATGTTTAATTTCTTTGAGAAATCACTACTGAAAGAATTGTTCTCAAGATATTTAGCCTCACAAAAGAAAGGATGAGAAGAGTGGCATTTGTAATGAGTTTTTGCTCAGGAAAATAAAAACACAGAGAAATCTGCTAGTAGTTTTCATTTCAAGACATGTGCTTAATAGTTCTGAAATATATGCTGCTGACTACTGTTTCTGTGGAGATCTTTTCAAGGACTACCCCTGAAAAAGGTAGCAAAATTAGCTGATAACCCAGATACCAACCGATGGATATCAGCTACAAAGCTACAGCAGAATGCCTGAACTGCTTTGTTGTTGTAACCTTGCAGCCTAAAGAGCTAGGTTCAGATCTGTTCTCTACTGTACACTCATTGAATGACTGCAAATAAGAAATCAAGTGCATGACTAGAGATCACTTCAAAGCGCTGTCCTTCTCACAGGAGTGCTGTCTTGGAAGGTTCTTCTAAAATTTTTGATGCACTCTAACTGCTATTTGGCCTTCACTGCCAAATTCTCAAAATCTGTAAAACATTAACTAAGATAAGGATATCTGGAATGCTTGAAGCTGCTGCACTACTTCATTACCTCAAGGAGAAATGACTAAACAGCTGAGAGAGACAATTTACTTTTTAAACAAAAGAAACCTTTTTCCCTTACAAAAAAAAAAAAAATCCCAAACCAAGCCAAAATTGAAACAACAGAAACAAAAACAAACCAAAACCAAGGAAGACAACTACAGCACACTTCCAGGAATAGATTAGCCCCAAATGGAACTCATACAATATTCCTTATCTTTTTTGACTCTCAGTGCTGTCATCATGAACCGTTATTATAACAGAATTTTATGGAACACCCCAGATCACACTTGCTGCTATCCACAGTCCTTTCTCGAAAGAGTTTATCAAGACCCTTGTTATGGAGTTATATATTTGGAGTGGGAAAGTTACCAAAGGCAACACAAAACACATGTAAAGCACATCTGAATTTAGATCCATGCGTTGTGTATTGCAACATGTGACATGAAGCAGGACAGAGAAAGAACAGCTAATAAGAAATTGTTCTTCTTCAGTCACAGTTTCTTACCCTTGGTAACACTTTTACAGAAATATGATGTTTATTTTAGGGTTTCTGTCTTATAATTTTTCCCCTAACACACCTGAAATATTTTTGAGTTGTTTTTTTTTTTATAGCATAAAGATATTTGCCCTTCTTTTTTATTGTCGTGCTGGTATCACATCTCTCCTCAGCAGATGCAAATCTGCATTTACAGATAGAGAGTACTTGCTGAAAATTTATTGGGTTTTTTACTCCAGCTTTGACTGTATGAGAAAATATCCAACAGCTGTTGTTGGTGGCCACTACTTACAGGCGTTTAAACATACCAGCATATGAACTGCAAGGATGTTGAGTCTCATCTATGGAGAGATTGAATTATTTTTCAGACTTCTGCTCCCCAGGAATTTTTCACAGGAACACAGACCCACTCTCTCTTGTCTTTGCTAGAAATATAAATAAATTCTTGTGAAAGTATCAGATTTCATACTACTCTATGCACTACTACCTTTCTTTCTCTTTTCTGGTGCACAAAGGTCAGACACAGCCCATTATATCCATTTGATTTTCCCTCCTCAAACAGCAGACAGTGAGCCAGCATTTGAGCAAGAAGGGTCATTAGTGAGAGCACTTTTCAAAACAATATAAATGTTGATGTTGATTTAGAAACATCACTCACTTAAATACCCTTGAGTTTGATCAGACTGAAGAGACAGTTAACTGAAAGCTTTACCCAAACTGCTTATGTGGCAAATAAGGAAAAGCAATTTGCCTCGTTGAGATCTGCTTTCTGAGAAAACGGTTAAGGGTAGTGTTTATGTCATTGTCTCTTCTCTTTCAGAGAATAATGTTCACGTGCAATAAAATTAAGAAAGAACTGATTACTCTCAAAAGCTTGTTATCAAGATGCTACTCTATTTTAAAAAATGTGGAAATACATTTGATGCACTTTGATGGGTCAAGATTAAATTTTCAGTACTAGTGCTGTTGTGCTCCTTATATGTTTCTGGAGAAGAGAACAACCATTTCAATCCCAGGCCGCCCTGCAGAATTTGTGAAGGAAGTTGTCTGTTTTTCTTACCTAGATCAGTTAGAAACTCCGTCCACACAAAGCAAGAATATGAATAACAGTTGACATCATTATTGTGAACACCTATAAGACAATGGGAAGCAGAATGATTAGAAAAAATACATTTCTGAGAGATTCCTTAGAGATAACCAGAAAATAAGTACTCCAGAGTACTCATTTGCATTATTAGCCACAACTAATCTAAGCACTGAGTTAGCTAACTCATCAGTTTTTGACTACTCACAGTCATATACTAAATTCTGCCTGATATTTGGAATTTGTCACTAAATGAACGACGTTTTAAGATCAGAGACAATTGTAGCTAATAATCTTGGAGTATCAAGTCCATTTAGAAAGCTTTCCAGCATAAATGAAATAATTTGCTTTGTCTGAAATGCAAACAGCCTTTTATTTACTGAGTTGTACCTATAAGACATTCATCAGATAATACCTGAAATTTTACTTGTAATACAGAATTTCAAGAATGTAATTTTCTTCATGCTCATGATGCTTCAAAACAAAGCAGTTATCAGAACTCAAGTTATGAGCAGTTATCAGAACTCAAGTTCTGATATATTATTATCTGCTGAGCTTGGTGGGAATCTAACAAATTTTCCTCCTGCTCAACAGTGCAGCCAACATTTGCACCCTTCCACCTGTCCCAAGTCACCAACAGAAGCCAGAGAACAATTTCAGAGACAAGAGGCCAAGTTGCAATGGCTGGATCCACCCTCTAATCATATAAAACCATAAATATTCTATTATATTCATAATATAATATAATATAATATAATATAATATAATATAATATAATATAATATAATATTTTAATTACAATATTTGCATTATATTTGACACAATGCTCTGGATACTTCCAGGAGCATGAGTGTATTGATTTTCCATCTTCAGAAGAGGTAAGGGCAGCATTCCCATTTCTAGCATAAGGAGAACACTGTTAACAGCAAGTATCTTGAGATCAGAGAGCTGAGGGGGCTCACAGAGACCAGCCTGATTTGCTGTCCCGTGGTAAGGGGAACATGAACATGCAGATTCAGGAGCTCTGGGAGGTACTGCTACCTACTGAAGATAGCAAAGAACTCTCTTTTTAGGAAAATCCACATACTTGATGTTTTTTAAAGGCTTAAATACAAAGCTCTGGCATGCAAAAATACCTGGCAACACCATGTTAGGAACAATTTATTTTCAGCCGGTGTCAAATTTAAAGATACCAGGAGACAGATTTTGCCTTATTTACTTGACAGTGGTAGAGATACCAAATAACAAAGATACTTTTTTATTACAACACTGTTTGGCTACTAGAAAAAGGGTAGCTGTCTTAAAAAGAGACATACAAATAAAGACACAGCCAGAGAAATCCAGAGAACACTTTTGAGACAGCTAAGAACTCCCTACTACAACAGCGCATAGCTTTTTCCCCAGAGAGGAGCAACCTGTGAATGAGAGCACTGTCATACCAGAACACTTTAATGGTGTTCACATGTGAGATTGCAAAGCACAATGGCAAAATTAGGCACAAAATTTTACCACAGAGCATTCAAACCAATGAAAGTTACCACCATGACAGCCATTTGTTATAAAGAACTTTAGGAAGCTGTGTGGGACCATGTAGAAAACCATAATGTGCGGTGAGGCGAGTTTGTCTGGACTCTTTTCTTGCAGAGAAATGGCTGACGGCAGTTTCCTTTAAAGTGTTGGATTTAGATAATATATAATCTTGTCCAGATAACTGATCTTCAGTGATTCCACTTTACCTGGTTTAAGCAAAATACAAGGACTGGAATTTAGGTGCCAGCCACAACTCAGTAACAATTAAGCACATGAATTAATGCTCAAATCATGTTTCAATTAAAGTTCTACCTATTTTTCAGAAAGTAAATGACAATCCCTTGCAAGCTTCTTCCCTCACTAACTTCAAAGCAAAAGGTCATATACATTCATTTATACCACAGTTTTTTTACTGCTCCAATTGCACTGCTGCAGGTCATCTTTCCATGGCAATGGCTGTACAGCATGAGAGAGTTGGCGAATTCAGAGCAAAGAGTGCTCTTAAGTGCTCTTTTGATTTTTCACTGTGGCTACATATCTAAGAGAGCATGCGAGTCCCAAAATTAATTCTTACATACCTGCGAGTTTTGGCTAGATTTTCACTTTACCTCTTCTTCCAGAGGACTGCAACGTGCAGAGATAAACCAAAAGGACTACACAGTAAGGGCTGCAGCAACCAAGTAATGAAATATGGGTTCTGGAGAGAGGGCAATGCAGCAGTCAGGGGGGACTCTCTGCCCCCTTATACAGTTTAGCTGCTGTATAAGAAATTACTTAAAACTGAACAAAAAAGGAAGAAGAATCATAGGAAAGATGTTTAGCTAGAAAATTATTCTGACTTGCAAATAGGACTAATATCCTGTTTTTATCAAATTAACAAAAACTACTGAATATTTTCCTTATAGCATACTTTTATGGTTTTTTATCTCCTAATCAGAGGATTAAGATTTAATATGGTATTTGCACCTCTGACCATTTCCTGACATGTGGTGGTGCTACTGTTTAAAGCAAGTCAGAGAGGCTTCTCTAAAGATCAATCAGACATTCCTTTAAAAACATGCACAGTCATCTTAGAAACAACAAAAAGCAATCCCCCCAGTTTCATAGTGATTTTTTTCTTCTAATAAAAACAATGTACACATATTCATTGATCTAGAAATATTTTTCCTTTTATAATAAATGAGTCTATGTGTATGGTATTCCAAAGCTTTAAAGAAATTCACCTCTGCAGCAGAGAGAAATTTACCTATGCAGCTCAGGACTCCTGTAATTACTTTACTTGAGGTCACATGATAACTATTGCTTTTAGTTCACCTCTACACATTGGGAAAGAAACCAAACCATTCAGGAAGTTAACAATCTTTTGGTTGAAAGTTTTCCCTTTCACCCACAGAAGACAGCTGATAAAATGTTCTGATGTGCTATTATAGGTCTATTTTTTGCTGTTTACTAATGTTGTCTTTTACATATGGGTGTGTTTCATTTTGTTGCAAGCTGTGCAGAAAGGAAGCTTTCCATGGCGTCCCTTTCAAACCTGGTGAGAGCTACGCAAACGCTGGCCTCCATTCAAGACCACATCTGATGCTTCTGACAGCATGTGAGGAAAACGACACACATGGTGGAAGAAGGGAGGAGCACAAATGAAGGCTAGCTTCTGAGACATCACAAAACTATAAAAAAAACTTGTTTTATGTCTCCTGTGTAGCAATAATAACAACAGTAATAGTAGTTTTTACAATAGCAATAGCAAAAGTAATAGTAACAAAAAATTATGGTTGGATCTTTATTGTCAGAAACAGGTGCTGTGATCAATCAGATCAGCTCAACTCCAGTTTGTAGCAAAGTAACTGGCAGAACATGTTTGAGAATGCTCAGCTCTGTGGAGCTGACATTCCTTTCTCCCAATGACAAAGATTAGAAAGGTCAGTGGAAAACAGTTCACCTAGAAATAGTACTTTCCTGGGCTCATTAATGTCCATACTAACAAGAAATAAGCTTTGCACACAAATGCAAAACATACAAAAGGGTTCCTAACAGGCAAGATCCATATGACTGTGGGATAGTTTTCAAAGGGAAATGAAAATGTCATCACCTGACATTTCTGAAGCTGAGCTTTCAACTCCTGAGGCAGAGTGCCTGCAGGAGTGTTAAATAGAAGATCTGGTCACAGACCAGTACATTCTCCATATGTTTCCCAGGGGCAATTAGTGTCACTTCCCCTATGAAGGGGCTCACTGTGCTTACCAGTGAATATGTCAAGTCTGGTCACTCTGAAAATAAACACTACAAAGACACTGACACGACCTTTAGATTGAAAAATGAATCCTTCTAACTTATACATTCTCAAAAAAAAAAAAAAAAATTAGTTGAGTATTCCTTTCAAAGAAAGTTCTCTGAATTCCCCTGTGACATCCCCAGAGAAGAGAACCAGAACAAATTTAACCAAAAGCCTGTCTCAGGGAAACTTTTGGGCTGCCTAATTTATCCCCTCCTTTCTTGTTGCAGCTGGATTCTCGATGCAGGGGCAGAAGGTTTCCTGCAAACACACAGGCACCATGCCTTAGAGGCTTCCCCTGAGGAATCTGAAGGTATTAACTCAACACTGAGGTGCCCCAGCCAGCAGGATGTCAGGAATTGCCCCTTCCTCACCGCAGCCCCCAGAGTGCCTGAGGATCACACCAGGCTGCCTGGGGGAGCTGTTAGCCTGTGCTGGTACATGGCTTCAAAGATCTTAAAATTCTCAGCAATTCACAGAACTATTTAAAATTATTCTTGTTTCAAAATCCCTCTACAACTTACGAAAAACATCACCTCTGAGGAATTGGATAGATGTCAACCCTAAACAGTGTGTTAGCAAGGGGAGCTGGAGCTGAAGCCCTCTCCCACACAGGAGTAATCAGAACAAACCCTTTCCCCTTTCATTCCCTCCTCTTGAGATGCAAACAGTGGAGGAAAGAGAACTATTTCCTCATTTCAGTCCTGATACTGATGATTAGGTCTCTCCCCTTTGAGGAGGAGGGAAGCATGAGTGAAGACAGGTTGGGCTTCCTTCCAAGTGCACCATCCTGGGCCTCTCCTCAGTAAATGGATGGCATTGCTTATACAAGCAGAGACTGGCCCAGCTTTAGCAGGAGGGAGCAGCTGGGATGCACATGGATATCTAACATATCACACCACCCTGCATCATGGCACCGTCAGCACCTGGTGGCCACTGATCAAGGCCAGCAGTGCCAGAAAGCTCTGTGGCTGGCTCTTCTAGGTGCGGAGAGATTCCCAAATAAAAATCCTTGTCAAAAGAGAAAAGCATAAAAAATGCAGAACAAAAAGGCAAAAAAGCTTTAGCTTTTGTTTTAACAAGTCATCTGCAGGAATGGAATAAAGCCACTCCAAGGGATAAATGTAATTTAAACTTTAAAGCCATTGCACCATTTCCCATCTGTGGGAAACTCAGGGATGCTGAAGCTCAGGAACAAGTGGGACTGACCAAGAGCTGTGAGTACTGTATGTCCTTCGCATGATTTGTAGAAGTAAGTTCTTGTTCAGGCAGTAGTTTGCTAGGATTTTTTTTTTAACTCTGAGTAGCAAGGTCTTAATGCAATATCTGTTTACTACAATTCTCCAAGAGGCAAGATGTTTCTTGGCTTTTATCCAAACCATTTAGTTCACATATATACATTAGAAAAAGCTGTCACATCAGAAGCTAAGGTTGATATCAAGAGAGACAATGAGAGGATTAAGAGGTGGAAAGCTTTAGAAGGCAAGCTACTGAATATTTCATGAGAAATGAAGGAGAGAACACCACTAATGCAATGGGAAATTCAGAAAGCTTAAACATCTTAGGGACACTTACAATAAAATAGCCCTTAGGCCTTCCAGATGTTGCTATGCAGCTTTTAGGATCCTGATATTTCAATCTGATTTTCATGCCATGGTGAGTGCTTCAGTAAATGTGCATCAGAGACATCGAACATTTACCAAGGAAATTTGCAGAGATGTGTGTACAGCATCACTGGAATGATGTGACATTTGAGGGTGCCTTTGAGGGCTGATACTTTATTGATAATTTTTATTGACACCTGAATGCTGCTGATGTGGGTGGATTTTCACATTTCCAGGTGTGAGAATCTGGTCAGATCCAAAGAGAAGAGATTGCACAAAGATGTATTCATCACAGTTACTTTTTCCTATCCCATCCTCTAATGATATATTTAAACAGATCTTCTCCCTTATGTCTCACTACCATCAAGAGCATGTAGTCGGGGGGAAAAAGTGGACAGTAGAAGAATTTTACAAGGCATTACATTTATTTCTTAGGAATGGGACAAGGCAGAGGTAAGCCCAGGTGTTTTCTGTAGGCTTGTCAGTGACGAGAGGCAAGGCACAGCAGGAAACACTCTCCAGTTGCTTCATTTGATAGTCTCACTTATGATCTTCAAGATACAGCCTGACAACAAGCAACTTGAAGAACACTAGCTTTTTACAAAGCAGAGAGATATTTAGGTATAATTTTATTTATATTATCCTTTATTTCTCAATTACATCTCAAATTAACTTTGTTTTCCTCCCCTGCCTCCAGAATACCAGGAAGGCATTAAGAAGGTCGGACAATTTTTTCAATCTTTGAGCTCATCAAGCACACTGATGAATTAACACCTTGTCAAAACACTTTCTGTTTACCATGTTTTCATGGCACATTTACTTAATGACTTTCTGGAAATACTATGTTACAAGAAATTTCTCTCCCACCTCTTGATTAAATACAGATCCTCTACTGTGAAAGTTAAATAATACTCAGTACTTTCTTTTATCTTGATATTTCAGTCTTTCATCCATGCACTTTGAAAGTGCTTGAAGTATAAAGAGTAAATTTCTAGATCTTATGACTTAAAAAATAGTGGTTTACTTCTTGAAGAAGTTTTGTTTTTTATTAAAAAGAAAATCGATATAATTAATCTCAGAATTATTTTTGTTGTTTTTAAACTTACATTAAAAAGTATTTCAAAATTACTATTTCCCCCTGTACTGCTAGCGACCTATTGTGCTCTCATGCCATGAAGTAACTTCAGCAAGTAACTTGCACGTTGTGGAATTTCTCATGTATTCTTGGTAGTTATGTTAAAGAATTCATCTATCATAATAACAAAATGGAAAACAATAAACTGGCTCACACGATAAAGGAGTTTTACAGGTATATGCTGTTTAGTCATTGGAGACAAGAAACATGTTGGACAGAGATGCTCCTTTGAGGAACTGTGCTAAAAGGGCAAGTCAACGTGAATCAGCAGCTAAATATGGTGTCTACTGCATGTGAGTTGAAATGAATGGTGGCCATTTTTTACTGAAACAATTGCAAGAGATTATAGATAAACCTTGATTTCTGTGTTCCTGTTTGTTGTGTATGTCTAGGAAATTAAGATATGAGGCTCAGAGGCTGCATCTCCACCGTGCCAAAGATTATACCTTCCCAGATGTAGTGCTAATAATTGCTGTAGTTGTGATCAATCAAACAAATCATAATAAAGTTGCAACAGTTACTTTTCCTATAAAATGCAGAGAATGTCTTTGGTATTTTCTTGAGATTGACTAGGCACAGACATCAGTCATTGCTGAAATAGCAAAGGAAACACAATCATGGAGGATGTAACCCAATAAAATACTTTTTCTCATTAAAAAACAATGAAAAAAACCCCAAACCTGAAATCCAAAACATTTGAATTGTATTACTTCATTGGCACCATTATCAATTCCTGTGCCACTTTTGTAAGGCATGGTTGATTTTGAAAAAGCTTTTACCAACCAGCTGACAGTTGATATTTTCCTCACTACAATGGTCACTTCAGATCCCACAAATATGAAAAATATATCCTTAAAAACATAATAATGGCTAATTATTGAACATATCTGCAGTCACTATGGAAGTAATGAGTAGAGCTAAAATAAATCAATTTGAATGTTTTTAAGAATTAGAACTAATTAGCAGTACTAAGTAACTGTGCCATGTTAATAGACAGAAGCAATATCCTCAGTTTTAGATATACTGAGTCAGGTAAGAGCTGCTTTTTGTGGTGATTCCAACACACAATTCAAAGGGTTCTGTTAGGAATTTCAAAGCAGCAAAATGCAGACCAAGGCATCTAATCCTCTATCTCAAACTATATTTTAACATAATTTTTTTTATATTGCACTCTGTACATCCATTAAACCCTTCAAAATGGTGCTGCAATTACCAGGGCTGTTCTCTACTGAGTTGTAAGGCTAATATATGTATTTTTACCTAGTACAGCACCTCCTTCCTTTTGTGATAGTGTGACAGAATGATCTATGAGACTCATGTTACTGTAATTAGTGAGATCTAACCTCGTTTCATACCTGTGTAGCTCCATTCTTAGGGCACCTATCCATGTTTTACCAGCATAGTGAGATTTAAAGCCAAGTCTTATCTTCCGAGTGCACATAAGGATCAGTTCATCCACCTTCAGCAACAGTAGGTGACAGAGGGATCGAAGCCAGATTAACAGATGGACTTCACAGTACAAGGATTTACCTTGACTGTGTTAAATACAGCCGTGGCGTAAGTCACACCAATGGCAGTTAATTCTACTGTAGTTTGTGACAGAACTGAAATGCTCCTTATATTGCTCTAGCTATAGAATTTTTCTTATTTCTTATTGGGACACTAATTTTCCCATTTGTATGACAGGACTGTGAGAATGCAGGCTATGGCTTGATGCTCAGTCCTATATATCAAAGTCAATTCTTCTGGCTGTGTGTTATTCAGCTTTTAAGAGGTAATAAAAATTGACTCCATGACAAACTAAAACATTTGTTTGTTTATAGCTGTTAGAAATTGTGGCACTACGTAAGTAAAAAGGGGGTGGCAGCACAAGACACTCCCAACAGCTTTATTGTTTTAGCTGAGAAATGGTATTCACATGCTCTGCCTCCAGGGGATCGTGTTAGAAGGAGCAGAGTCATCAGGTCCTGCCCTGCCTAGATCATCTTGACTTCATAAACACCATCTCAAATCTGTTCAGGGGAAGAAATATATATTAATTTCTAGAAGAGAGGAGGGGCTTGTAAAATTCTGCATTTAAAATTGTTTCAAGTTGCAGCTACCACAGTTCCTACATCACTGCTGGCAGAAAGACAAGAAAAACATACAGAAGATTCTGGATGTAGCTTTAAGCTACATCAAGAGGATCATGGGGTGTGTGTTTTGTTTTTGCAAGCCTGAATTTTTCCATTGTGGATCAGGAGTGATGGATTAGAATGGCTCCAAGAGCTGTCAGCTAATATCTACACTGCAGCATGATCAGACAGTAGCAACTTCTCTGGAATGCTGTGACAATTTCTGGCTGCTGCCATGAGAACCACAGGTCATGCTTCCATGAGAGGTTTTAAAGTAGAAACCTAAAGTTTAAATAGGAAAAGGCACCCAGACTGCATAATCTTCTGCAGAATAGGAAGAAAGCATTCAGCTAATAAAGCACTGACAGATACTTGGAGATTTTGCACACTGCTCTACTTTCTTGGGCACTCTGATGCCACTGTATTTTCTTGTTACATTGGAACAACTGCATTCAGGTGAACAAGGCCAGTGTCTCAGTTATCAGTGAGGGTGACTAAGCAGGTCACTCAGTTACACCTTAGGACCTGTACTTGAGTTCAATGGTTAAAAAAAAAATCTAGGCAATCCATATACTTGTTGCTCCTCTAATTTTACTCTGCATTGAAGACACCCATTATCCCATGAAAATAAGGCACTCAACATATACCAAATCAGTCATATTGTAAAGCATAATGAAGTTGCTGAAATTCTAGTAAAACACTGTTTGTACCATAGGAAATGTTCTGCAAAGAATATTAGAAGTTCGGTCATCACAATCTCAGCAACAGTGCCTCTTAGGCATTACAGTCGGGTATGAAGGTCATGACTTAGAAAGCAGATGACCATTTAAAGCAGTGATTAGCTTTCTAGTCCACTTATCTGGATGCTAGCATCCTTTCTTAAGCTTTGCATCAATTAAAGGAGGGAAACTACAATCAGTAGTTGTGCGTCCTGGTGACTCAACACATGTTAAGAAAAGAACTACGAGGTTTGGGCCAGTGGGTGATACTTGTAGGGGCTTGAAGTGCCTGTGGTCATGGAAAGAGCAAGGCTCCAAACTATTATCTACACCCAGAAAGCCAGAGGGAGTGCAGACCAGTGTGGGAATTCTGCCTCAGACATGGCCGTGCTGTGCAAATACCGGGGCACAATCTGCTCCTGGAACCGGAAAACTGAGGAGTACATGCCATTGGAAGGTAGGAGTTTTGCAGAGTGCTGTTCTGGGAAGACAAGTCAAGATAAAGCATTCATGCCTTCTCCCACCATGAAAAGAGAGTTTCTTGAGCCTTGGGAGTCAAAAGTGCTCAAGCACAAGAGCAGCAGGACTGGTGGAGCTGTAGCTGTTTGGAAGAAAAAACTGAACTAAAGCCCACATCCAAGTCAGAAGGTGTATAGTGCACAGTCCTGCTGTGCTAAATACCTCACCTTGTGCCAGTAGGCTTATTTCAAAATATGACAGATATTTGAAGTAGTCGTTAATAAAAGATCAATTAACTTGCTCACTATTAGACCTCTCTTTGGGTCTTAGTTCAATTCCACTGCACACAGATTTATACAAACTGCCTTTATAGCATCACCTTGGAAAAATAGGAAATTATGAATTTCTTCAAGGGGGGAATATTTTCTAAAGGTAAGTCAATAAACAGTGAGGAATCAGAGAGGCATCCTCTCCTGCACTACTTGCCATGGCCAGAACCAGTGTGCTGCCCCAAGTTCCTGTGCAGATACATGCCTTCAGAGCCAGGCTGATTGCAGGTGTCTTTCCAGACTTGCACTTCTCAGATGCTCTGGGACAGAATATAGAAAACATTCACTGGAATCGCTGACTGACCCAAAATACTGAAAGTCATGGGGTACATTTTCAAAACTCCTGTCAAGGATCATTTTTTCTACCGAACTGCAGCAGCACCCACACTGAAAACAGGTCAAACTGTAGCCTTCCTGCCTTTCCACCAAGCAAGAAATAGTAGAATTAAGCCAGGCTTTCCCACAAGACAAAAGTAACAGAAGAAATGTTGCCCAAATAATGATCAGAGGCAGGGTTCAGTGGTGCAAACTTGTTCAGTTATGGATATTAGAAGTGGTTACAAAACTAATGTGTTGAGAATCAGTCAAGAAACACTAAACACTAAGCTACTTCCCTCTCCCTAGTCCTTTTTCTTGAGAAAGGTTTTCCTATGTTTCATGTTCCTTCAAATATTACATAGCACCTTTTTCGTCTGTACTCTGAAAAGATATTACAGCAACACAACAGTATTTTCAGATGCACAAAACCTGAAGTTAAACACTGGTGTTGGCATATTTACTTAAATCAAAGATGTCTTAGAGATGAACAAAGAGAACTGGTAAATGTTACACAATCTAAAACAAATGAGGAATTTCATATTAAATACATCAGAAGATTATATTTTTCAGCAGTTACATAGAGGTTTACAAAATCTTATAGATTAGCATTATACTTAGCTGGTGAAAGTGAACCAAAAGAATTAAGCTTCCTAGGCAGATGAGGAGCTGGCACCAAAGAAAAGAAAGAATATGGATTTTCCAGCTCAAGTTGTTTAGCTTTTTGTTCCCAACCCAACTAAGATTTCCTACCTGCTTTCTCCTTCCCAGTAACTTTCTATGTTATCTGCTTTCAATCAAATTGAAGCAACAAATAATCTTAGCGATATTCAGCTACCGTCTCAAATATTTTACTACCACTCCACCTGTGAAAAAGAAATAAAATAAGCAGTCAAGGAGCTGGAGACCTCATTGTATAGCCAGTCACCATCAGCTTCCTCAGGATGTTTTTTAAGTTGAGTCCAAACTCTTTAAATCCTTTTCTTGCTAAAATGGTTTCATTTATAATCAGCTAAGGTTTGGGGTTTTGCTCTTTTTCCTTAAAGAAAAATAATTAATAGTATTATGGGAAGAACACAGATATTTCCTCTGAAACAGTGATTTACTGTCTAAGGTTATGAAATGTAGAAGGAAAAATGGTCTGATCTTTCCCTAATGGAGTTCTGCTGTTTGAAGTCCACCGTACTCCTTCTTGGTAAGTCTGGTAGCATTGTATATTCCCTAAATGTTGCTTCAGATAATCCTGCTTTCACTCACCTATAACTCGTTTGAACTTTTATAATTTGGTCTGAGTTTTTTAATTTTTTTTTTTTTTTTTTTTTTTTACTATGTAAGGTATCTGCATCAAGCTGAAATTTTTGGAACCACTTTAGCCAGTATCTTGATAATTTCTGCAAATGAGATAAGGATGTGTGTTGTGAAGTTTAATTTGCACGAAATATTCTGATGACAACTCCTTTAACTAAGCTTTCTGTGTTTCAAAGGAGGGAATAGAAGTCTGACAGGAGAGGGAGGACATCATAAGAGAATGATACAATGATTGATTCCTCCATATGAAAATTTGAGCCTTGGGGCCAAGTTACAAATCTTCCAAAAAATTACAGCCTGCATATCTGTTAGTGATTAACAGCTGAAATTTTACATTCAATGAAAAAAAATCATGCCTTTCATGGGTTTTTAGTGATATCCAGATTGCCTATATAATGCCCTCAAAGAACTGCTAAGAACTCATGTGTCTTCTGGAAATTTTTGTATGTGAGCCAGTAGGGTGCATGCAAGCCCCAAATTACGTATACATTACAGGGCTTCAGGAAAAACACTGGCTGTTGTGAGCAGAAGTGAGACTTGGCTACAGCATGATTGGGGTAGGGGGTAGGGAGGGAATGAACGACAGAGCTGAACACGCCTTGTGGATATGGGAAACTGGACACCAAAGGAAGGAGGAAAAGAAAATCACGCTGGAAAGCCACTCTCCTCATAAGAGATCTATAAATTCTTCAATCTAAAGATGTTGGGTTTTACAGGCATACTGTCTTTTTTATGTGAAGTTGCAAAACACACAACAAGAAGGAAGATGTGTCTCAGGGGAAGAACGCAGAGCTGGGCAGCCTGCACAAGACAGAGTGTGGGCCAAGAGCAAGGCCTGAAACAGTCGAGAAGCAAACATGGCAGGATAGAAGATGAAACAAAGGAAAACTAGGAGTGTTCAGGTGTCATGTATCTCTGTGCTAGGGGACATGCTACCTGTAATTTAGCTGCTTCCCACATCTTCTGTCAAAGCGTAATCTGGCTGACCACTGTTCCATTCTACAGCAGAGAAAGCCTTATGCTCTGAACTCAGAGCCAAATCCAGGCATTGCAATGTCCCCATCATGTTTTGTGACCCTACCAGAAGATAATCTGTGCCTCTCGGGGAGGACTTTTCCTATAATAGACTCAAGGCTTCATCAGTAAAGGATAGAGACAAGTCATATTCTCCAGATTTTATTTGGAAATCATGGGAGCAAGGCTGTTTTTAGGTTCTGAGAGCCTGGACTTAGGTTACTCAGAATCAGTTGGGATTTATGGCCTCTAATTGTTTTACCACTTTTTCGACTCCTACTCCTGAAAAAACTTTCTCATCTTCTCCTCTTACTTCCTAAGATGAAATAGGAGGAGGTGACTTGGGTCTTTGTTGCCAGTCAGGCCTGCCTCCCTGTGATGCGTTGCTGGCTGCTCTTTTCTCTTCACCTGTGCCATATCACCAGCAGAGACCACCTCTGTGAGCAGGTTGCATGCTAAAGATATAACTGCAATAAATATAAAATGACACACCAACATTGTCTTCCAATCATTATATCAGGAACTGTGAGGAAAAACCTGTAGGAGGAAAGCTGCAATAGAAATGCACAGCCATTTAAGTGAAAAGTGTGGAAGGGTAGAGGCAATGACCCACAAAGTTTGTGAGGTGAAAGGATAACTTGTTTGCTTTCCTGGAACTTACTTCTGGGGGATCTACAGTTCTCTAGAGTTCTGTGTCACCTATTAGTAAATATCCCAGTCATTACATCTTTTTTTCTAGTCCACAAAAAAGCTATTATCTAACATTTTATATAGTAGCTCAGAGGTGGGGAAACTGGTGATGATAAGTTTGGATAATTAATATTTGTTGTTAATATGGTACCAGAATGCAGAACACCTGCCTCCATATTTAATTTGCTACCAGGGGTGGATGGATTAATTTTCTTTTTTTTTTAGAACAATACTAAAATAATACAAAATTTGTGACATGACCTACAGCAAAGTTAGGGATTACATTGTTAGACCTGCTGTTCAATATTTTTATAGATGGGTAATGAGATGATTGGCTCTCCCAATTAAAAGATAACTATTGTGTGAATATTAAGAGAGGCTTTAGTGATGTATAGTTATGTTATTGTAGTTTTCATGTCCTCTGTTCTCCCCACAGTTCCCTTTCCCCCTGTATTGTGACCATCAGACAGCCAGGGCTGTCCAGGACAGGTACAAAGAAGCTGCACAGGTGTCCCTGGCATGGGGCAGGGGGGAATGGAAAAGCTCAGGGGTTGCTCAGGGGGTGCGGCATGGCAACACCTGACCTCCAATCAAGTTACAAGAAAGCAATTTCTACTGATAAATGGCAAAGAAGAGCTGACTGACAGACTTTGGGAGGGGCCAGGGCTGGCTGATGCAAACCCAGGGGTATAAAAGACTGAGCATCCATCTTGAAGATGAACTGGTTATGTGGTATGCATGAGGGCAGTTCTCAGCACTGCAGCTTTTCCCTTATGTAGCCCTTTGTATTTTTGTTAAGGTTTAATAAACCTTTTTAAATTTTCAAAGTGAGCAGTTGTCTCTCACAATAGTGTGCCCTCCTACCCACTGGTGTGCAATAAAAAACTATTAGGCTTTGTAACTACATAACTCGATATTCTTTTGCTTCCCAGCAAACGTTTACTCCCTGCACTCTCTAGACTGGATAGTGGAAATGAGGATGAAGCACTTCTGCCCATCAGCAGGAAGCCTGGTCCCTGACCTGTAATGTCAGCAAGGTCTGATTACCTGACGTGAAGATCTTGGAGTACACGCCAGCCTGTGCTGATGGACTGCAGATCTAAGCATGCCAACGTGTGACGGAGCTCAGCTTCGCTCTGCTCTCGTATCGTTGGTGTAGCTGAGCTTACAAAGATAAACTTCTCTGCAGTACAACGGCTGCTGCCAGCAGGTGAGTTGTATATAAGAGGCAACAATTAGCTGGATGGGTGGGAAAGGTAAGGTAGCATGAACTCATAGTGTCCCACATTACAGAGTCCTTACACCGGCAGGAGGCAACAAGACACCCTGGGACTTCTGCCTTGCTCAGGTCAGAAACCAAATTTCTTCTCTCCTTCTCTGCTCAGTGCTTTTTTTAGTCAATTTTATTATAGCTTTATTTCCTTAACCCAAGCGGTATGCATCTGAAATAAATGGCATACTCTGCCACTGCTCTCAGAGCAGGTAGACTCTAACACCATCTGTATTCAAGCCAGACTATAAACTGCCTGTGCCTATCACCAGGATGAGGGGGAAAATAGTCATGCAAAAGACTGATTGACTGAAGTTTACCTGTTAAGTGCTCATAGAACAAGCCTGATGTGCTATTTTGCATCATAAAACTTACAAAGAAGTAAATCCATCCGTACAATAATGAGCCATTATGGCTCATTAGAGACTCAGCTTGCAAAGTCCAAAGTGTACAAACGGGCATATAGGACAAATCTGAACTAAGCATTGTACCCTGCCCTCTGCCTGAACCAACCCCTTACACGTATCTGGTAAATGATTTATAAACCTAAAGATAGCAAAGTATAAAACTGTATCACTCTCTTCACTTTACAAACAAAACCCTTTCTGAGTAATTTGCCATGGCTCGGAAAATGTTTCAAATTTTGGTGTCTGCTCTGCTGTTTACAGGTACGTGCTTGGCATCCTATCTCATGTCATTCTCTTCATGCTTGTTAAATAGTCAATATAATAATAATAGCTGGCAAAAAATCCTATGTTACCACCAGAACAGCACCAATGGAAGAGAATTAACTGGAAATCACTGCAGCAGGGGCATACAGGAGAGTGAGTGCTGCAAGAGAGAGTACTGCAAGATTGCATGGAACATTCTGTGAAATATAGTTTGATTCTGCTCCTCGTGACTACTTTTGAGCTTTTTACTGCTCATGTATAAGTAAGAAGGATGCATTTCTGACTGAAAGGCATTCTTACAGGATGATTTCCTGAACTGTTAAAATTGTAAAAAGAGCTTGATGCTGTTTCTACAAAATCTTCTTTAAATATTATTATTATCTCAACATTTATTGTTTGTAGGAAACAATTTCACATGCCTTTATAAGGACCCAAAATAATCTATTTCACAAGTGATTTCTGGAATACCTGGCTTGAATTTCTTAAGGAGACTGATTGTTTTAAAGCACTTGGGCTGCCTGGATGCTGATCCTTCACAGCACTGTGTAACCAGAGCATCTACAATCAAGACTCAACCTGTAAAACTTGGACCAGAGGGAAAATGGGTGGGGCAGGACTACCACATGCCCTTCCCAAAGCAGCACACGCTGGTACAGTCAATGATCAGTGATGCATGTGCTGCAGGATTAATTTGTTTCTCACAAAATTAGAACTAACCAGGCAGGCAGTAAGTGACAGCTGACTTCCCAAGTGATTGCCTGCATCTTGACAAGATGGTCTATCCACATGCATGCATTAAAAGCATTTCTTAGATTTGAGTGCTCCAATACACATGCGGTAAATACATGATGTGAGTAGCTAAGGCAGAATGAGGGAGACAATGATTAATTGTGGATTACTGAAAAATGTTTTGTAAATTGGGACCACAGTCAGGTATAATCTCTCATGGTTTGAATTCACTTCCATGCCATATGAACCTGAGTTTTGGCTGCAGTGAGGCTCTGTAGGGAAATAAGGAGATGGAAAGGGACTTTGTCTCTTCAGCGAGTTTGAGCTCACCTATAAACCTTTTCCCCATATTTGTCCTTCCTGATCTGCAGTTGAACTGGTACAATTCCTGAGTACTTGCCTATCTTCTTGAACTTCACCTCCTTTCCATTGAAGGCCATTTATAGCACAAATAGTGTCACCAAGGCCAAGCTGGGAGTGCAGCAGCTTGCAGCCCCTCCTTTTGGAAGACTTTACTTTCCTCTCTTTTATGTCTCTTGTCTTGTTTACCCTCTTTTCCAGGTTTCTATTCTTCAAAATACATGCAGAACTACTTATTACTAGTTTTAATGAGCTGTTAAAAATTTGATCACAATCAGTTCAGTTTTTCATTAATTGTAAATCCTTTCAGCAACAGTTAAAGTGGTGGTGAAGTAAAATAGAGACTGTAAGACTGTTGTGAGAATCTTATTTTTCTTCATGCCATCAATTCAGCTGCTATAAATCACTCCTCATAGTAAACCATGGTCACACTACTTGGAATAGGCTCTCTGGACCTTTTACTTTAGCTTCTGGAGAGCAGCTGCAAGGGATGAGGTAGGAGTGTGATGTCTTGGCGCTGAGATAACTGCTGAAGTTTCTCAGGTGTCTGATGGAGGTGTTTTGCCACAAATGGATGTAGAAAGGAAATCTCAACAGGACCCACTGAGTGGACCAATGGACTGGTGCTTTTTCTAATACTTTGCTGCAGTGGAAGTAGCTCCTTCCCTAGGATTATCTAGGATTTTTGCCAAATTGTCTTGCTATTTACCCATGCTGGAAACTTTCCTGACCCCTGGCATCATCACACATATTGAATATGTTCAATAGCTAATTCTGCATTAAGTGTCTGTAACTTTTCTCTGCCTTTGCTGATGAGGGAATGAGGCTGATGCTATAGCTCTAAGGATTGCTAATGACATCTCTTGAACCAGTGAGCTCTTTGTGTTCTTGAAATTAAGAATTGTCAAAGAATAAAATCTATTTTACTTGAAGCTTGAAATAGAAACAGATAAGGCCAAAATTTGAAAGACTGGATGGTATAGAAAGAGTTGAAGCACTTAATCAGTTACTTTAACTCTTGCTGTCAACAGGTATGAGCAAATCTGACTAATTTGATTCTATTCTAAGGCTTGTTACTATCCAAACACTCTAGGATACAAAGCCTATGTACATGTGGGAGGATGGATTGTAGGAGAATAGAGACAGTGCTGAAGGCAATCTCATCCCTGAGGAGTTGCAGCTGTACTAATTACTAAAGAGTAGGAACAGGCCTGCCCTTAATAGGTCACAGCTATGTCCAATAAGGATGGGTGTTATAAAAAAGCGGGTTAGGAGTTTGTTGGCTCTGCTGTGCAGAGTAGTATGGGTAAGGTAGTCGTGCAAGGGACAGGAAGGAGTCAGCTGGCTGTGCAGGAGGAAGAGTAAAGGAGTCAGTGTTGTGAGGAGCTGCCCATGGGAACTCAAAGAGAGAAGGTCTGAAAGTTTTGTAGTAAGATGATAAACTGATAGTGATAGTCAGATTGGTTCCAAGCACTGACGCCAACAATTGGTGGCCCATATGGGGATGAGTCCTGACATGTACACACAAACATTTTAAAAAATAATTTGAAAAGTGATGTGCAGGTGTTAGACATTAATACAATTGTACTTTTCAACTGAAAAAAAGGTGATATCTGGGCCAGAGTTGACCTGCAGAATCCACAAGTCTATCTTTGCTGCAATCCAGCTGCTTTTTGCAGTGTACTGACAGATGTCTTGATTTCCATGGAATGCCACATAATCTAGAGAAATACTTGTGTGAGGAGAGAAGCAGCTGCTGCCGCATTCTTTTCAGCTGTTGCACTGTGGTATTCTGAGTCCTCAGACTGAGTTCTGTGGTCTGACTTGGTGAACTTAGATTTAGAAAGTCAGATAGCTGAAACATGGTGGGGAGGTGGTCCGTTCTGGCTCATTCTAGTCTTAGGAAACACAGCTGAGCTGCAGACTTGATTTACTTTTCAAAGTTCCTAACACGTCAGCACCTGCCACCTCAGCAAGGTTGAAGTTTAGCTCTGTCCAAGTTTAGCCTCTGTCCAAGCTCTGTCCTAAAGAGCTGATAAGACTGGCAGCCTGACCTCCATGAGCTGAGATTTTGACCAAAGTCACCATAGCCAATAATAATAAGAGTTATTAGACCTAAAGGAAAGGAGCCAGGGCAATTGCCAAATTTTGACATTTAAATTACATTGATATTAAGTTAAGCAATGTTTTCAAGTTGTCAGAAACTTGCAGGTCCTCAGAAACTAGGAAGAAACAGTAGTGTGCACAGAGAGTATATGAAGTGCTGCTAAATAGTTGTCAGGTTTTTTACAAATATCACAACAAATCAGAGATAAAGCACTTTTCACTGTGGTAGATGCACACCAGGGGTAAATTTTGTTCCTAAGCCTAGAGATTGCTCCTTACCACCTATAAAATAGTGCTGATGTGGATAAAACAAATAGGCTTTGGGGTAGATAGTGGAAGAAGAAGTATATCCTGTACTAAGGCAAGCTTGAAGATTTGTCTTCCTATCATTGAACTCTGCCATTAGATGTGCAAATTGAGGCCTGCCTGTTCTCCCCAGACTACTAAGTATACAATGGCTCTTGCTACTTAATTTCTACAAAAGAAAATGTATATCAATTAAAAAGGTCCCTTAGCAGGGAAATGTGTCAAAACTTAATCCCATACTCACCTTTGTGATTGTGTGATGAAGTGGATCACTGCAAATTCAGCTGACAGAAAAAGATGTCTTCCTGGGAAGATTTTGTGGCTGCACCCAGCTGAGTATATTGCTGTCTAGAAATCTATCCTTGTAAAGAGAAATATGCTTCCATTGAAGTCCAGGATGAAGAGATTTTAAGTCACAGTAATTTAAAATGTATCCAGGTTGATTTTCTATTTTGAGTGCAGTTTGCTGTGATATTTTTATTATTACTTGGACATTCCAAGATATTTGATATGCCTTTTCATAATCAGGCTTTTGTCATTGGTTTGGTTTTTCTTTTTTATATACTCAGTGCTGGATTAAGTGCACATTTTCTTTTTTGACAAAGATGGCAAGGTTGTATCACCATCTCTCCTCAATTTTAGTCTCAGATCATAGTAATCCAAAATCAGATGCTCAGAAGGCATGGTAGCAATAATGACTACTAACAGTTTTCCCTCTGGTCAATGTCTTTAGGTGCACAGGATAGACAAAACTATCTGCTGAATGCAATAATTACATGAGCTAAGCATCTGCTTGCTCAAAACAACCAATTTTTTTGTATAATTTGCTTTTCATGTGAGAACACTGAGTGAATCTTCAGGAGATGATGAAAGGAAACACTCTAACTGGTAACAGCTGACTTAACCTCAGCAATAGTTCACCCTCTACATATGTTCCTCCTATTTTCCCACTGGGACATTTATATTTAAAAGTACTTTTCAAATAACGTATTTGTCTAAGAGAGGAAAACAGTATTGAATAATAATAAAAAAACACAAAAGAAAATACAATATGTCTGGCTGCTCTTCACGATGAGTTACCTGTTTCAGTACATCTCAAAGTTCTTCATTTTTTGCAGCTCAACTTTATGCACTATGAGCCATTCACCCACTTGCTTCTAACTCCCTCTAATCTCACATCAGATGCTCTGAAATTCCAATCTCCCGGTTTGTATGCTAATCTTCTACAAGATGCACTCCTTCAGTAAAACTGTGTTTATAAAGCAAATCCTTCCACAATATTTTGTTAAGCTATTCAAAAGAAGGGGGAAAATTACACCCAGTCCAAGAAGCTTAAATTGAAGCAAATTGAGTTCATTTGATGAAAACTCTACATTGTATTCAGAGGGGCTGCTCAGGTGGAGACAGCTGGTCTGATGACCCCAGGTCTACATTAGAGCTGACTAAAGACCTTGCTTTCTCTGAGCTCTGCCAGAGCACAAGCAAATGTGCAGCCACACTGAAAGACCAACAGGGCTGATTCTGGTTATGCTAGAAATTATCTTGCTGGAGTTTTCCAGAGGTGAGTGAAGTTTGCCATGTTCAGAGACTTATTGTGATCTTTACAGCAAGACAAAGAGAGAATGAGATAAGCCCAAAGGATTAGGTGATATATAAAGGCTCTTACCTGATTTTCTCTTGGTACTTCTGCCTTTTTGGAGTGCCCCAGCAGCTGGGGACAAGTTCTGCAGAGACAGCTCCCAGGAAATGAAATAGCAGCTAGAAAAGAATAAGAACTGGGTGTCAGCATTGACAAGAGAAGCCAAGAGCAGTGCTGGCATACCTACCTCTCCTCAGAGCAGGCAAGTGCACTTCAATCAAAGTGAATACTTAGCCTAGTTAGGGGTGGCATTTCTTGTTGGATACAGATGCAGCCAGATGAGGCTATCTATTAAAAATTGACATATAATACCGTGAAGATGCAGCTCTCTGCACCACAGTAGCTAACACCTCACTGTCCCACCAGTGGAATGACAAGATCATTTTTGCAGATGCTGGCAGCAAGAAAAAAACCTACATGAAGCAGAGCTGCTTAATGTCCTTTTTTTTTTTTTTTTCAGCTTATTTCAAATTTGGAGGGCCAGAGCACATATTGGTGATAAAATGTAATGTTTAATGGCCCTTACTAACTATATGTACATTTAAAGAAAATTGAAGCCTTTTAAATTTCTGGGATCGAGTCAGTTTCTGATCCCAGTTCAGTTATTTCAGTCCAGAAATGTAATCATGAGCTTGCAAAATACTTAATACAAAAAAAATCACCCCAAATTCCCTAAAGAGAAATCAACAGCTCAGACATTTTTCTATTGGAAAATAGTAAATTGCCAGAGGAATGTTGAAATTTGGTACAAGCATGGTTTTCTCTTGTGCAGCTCTAGAATACAAGTATAGCAGCTTAATAGGCATATACATGAAATATATTTTTTTCTTTCCCAGCCTTCCACCAAATGTCTGAACTCACTTTTTTTCATGGAGTTGGTAACATTTTTGAAGATGGTATTCCTTGAAAATTCCCTGCCCTAAAACTTCTACCTCCACTTTATGATTATAATAACTTGGAATATGAAGAAACTGAAGTAGCAAGGAACTACTGGGACTGTGATTGCTTGCTAAATAACTTTTCTAAAGTACTATTTGATGTCTGTATTAAGAGCAAAGATTACGACTATCCTCACTTTTTGTTTTTGTTCATTACTGTATAACTAAACTCTTTCTCATCTTCTTTTTAAGCATTTTTGGCACTGAAAAGAAACAAAGTGAAAAGAACCAGAAAACACTCTAGCTCACATATCTTCTACCTATATGAATTCAACAAACATTTTCTTCTATTTAAAAAACTAAAAAGCAACAATATTTTGGATGATCAGGAAAGCCAGCAATAATTACAAGTGAACTGAATTCAACTGAAATTGCATATGAAAGCAAACACTTGATACTCCCAGTTAGATTATCCCCCTAGAAATTTAGGAATCAGGGCATAGGAAAGCTGTGAGTGAGGTTATAGATTGCCCTGTTGAGCTCCTACTCTAAGACATATTAGAAAACGGTTGAGGTTCTTGGCCCATGTCTTCCAAGTATGTGCAGGTCGCTCTCAAGTGTCCATTTAAACCCACTTGACTAAATTGGAGCCCAGCTGTTTGCAGACACTGGCCTCAGCTCAGTTGATGGATCTGAGCTCCATCTTAATCAGTGGTTCATTAAAAATTGTGTGATTTGGACTGACATGCTATTTTGGACTCTTTCAGCCCCAAATTAATTTGTCCCAAAATTAATTTATGTCTCAAACACTTGAGACTAAAAAGAAAAGGGTTTTTTCTGTACCAGGACCTTTCATGTGAAGCTAAAGAGGAATTCTGACCTTTGTCTTGTGAAGAATAGTTTTTCAAGATCTGTAAGGACTCCTCCTGCATCTATGGTGACCTCAGAAGCTATCTGAAGCAATGCAATTACAAGATTAGAAGTGCAATATCTTCTCTTCGGAAAGTAATTTCCAAGCATGCGGTTTCTATGTTGATACTAATGAGAGTAAATATCACATAGAAACCAGGAGGGTCAGAAACCATAGATACATTCATAGGTAGGGTTTGTGTTATTTTAAAAAACTTTAGGCTCTCAGCACATCTGAGATTAGTGGAATTATAGTCCAAGAGGATTTTTGTAACAAAATTTTGCATTAAAAATAAATTAGTTCCTCAATTAAGTTGTAACTTTATTTAGTTCAGATTCAACAGCAAAATAATTATTTAGAACATTTGTTTTATTAACTTCAGGCCTAAAAATAAATTTTCTTTCTGTGAATCTAAGGTAGGACCACCTCTGATTTTTATTAAATAAACTACAGATTCAAAACCATGTTCTGTGGATAAAAGTGTATTATTGAAGTGCACATTCGAACATATTTTTATGATATTACAAATATTTATTAGCTTCTGTTTCAAGTGTCGTTGGAGCACCCTTTCTGACAGAAGAATCAGTGAATCAGTTCCTGCGGCTCAAACGACACGTACCATATTCTCCGAGCTACTGGGACTCAGGCAGCAGCCAGAACTCATGGGCATACACTGTGGCTCAACAGGTATCTCCTTCCTCATGCAGCACCTACCGAGAGAAAGAAAGCATGGGTCTGGAGTTAATGTGTAACATACATCCTTTGGGTCATGGGAGGAAATTTTTCTGATTTATCAACATGGGCAAGGCTGTTCAGTAGTCACAGAGAATATTTATTTAGTATTAAAGCTCAGAATATTCCTTTCTGTATTGATCTACTTCAGATTAGTGAATCATGGGCAGCTCTGAGGGAAACAGCAAAATACTACATGGACTTGGACCCTTATGCCTTCGATCCTTCGACAGCTGGGTTCGATGGGGTTTCTCAACAGAGCATTTCATAGACTCGGAGCCTGTGTGTACCTGAGTAAGTAAAACTGGCCCCTAAAAAACTGCTGACGATTGGTTTATAGTGTCATAGCCTGACATAGTGAAAAACCCAATTGTATCTTGAAGAACTAAAGAAGACTTATTTCTGCTGTCTGAGTTTAATGGTTATTTAAATGCGGTCATTTTATTGTGGCAGAGTCTTTTTTAAGTATGTTTTGGAAAAGCTCATTAAGGGCTTAAAGAATATATATCCTTTTAAAAGTCCACAGAAACTAAACTGCTTCCTATAGAGTTGATTTAAAAAGCAGACAGAAAGCAATTCCTGAGGAGAAAAATAAAAGATAAAAAACGCCATCTATTTCAGTAGCAAAACTATATTCAGTGTGGAATAAAATCTCAGCAGAACAAAACAGAGAATGAGACATAGCAGTTGGTAAAAGCAATATTTATAGATTGGCACAGGAGTATATGAAACAAAGTGTTGCAAACTGTCTCAGAGAAATTGTTAAGGATTGGACACATTTTTGGAACAAATTTTTTTTTCAAATTTGGGGAACAATTACTAAATGATTCAGTTGGACAAGCACAATACCCACATTATTCCTGTGGACCACTTTTCCTGAGAAGATACTGCAGTCCTTAAAAATGGTAGAACTAAAGGAGCAGGTAGAACTAAAACTCTACAGTTTCAATACTTAAAATAATTACTAAGACAGCAATCTGTCAGTCTGACTGAAACCAGGAAGAGGAAAATGGGTAAACTTCTAATATACTTTGAATTGAATATGCTTTGAATTTTATTGACTTAAAAGTACCTTTCTTTTTGAAAATGTGTTTCATTTTGAAATGCTGCTTTTGAAATGACCTTTTTTTTTTTTTATAAGATAGGAATTTGACTTGGAGACTCTCAGAGTAAGCTTTCCAGGACTGTTCCACCTGAAAGGTGACACCAGTTTCACTTACTCTGAGGAGAAACAAAGTAGGAGAGAATAGCTAAAAGCTATAGTTTACTTACCCTCCTGCTGAGGCTTCAGTTGCTTGGGCAACTGGAAGGAAGCACCAGGTTATTCATTCACAATTTCTAATACAGATATGGGTGGATAGCAGCAGTCACTTCTGCCTTATGACAAATTTACCTGAAGACACTTTATTCAATTTTCTGAGAAAAACTCACTGTCTTTCCCATCAGAAAAATTCCTGACAGAGAAAAGCCCTTTGTCTAATTACTGGTTGTGCATCCATGTGCCTGATGGCTGTGATTGCAGCAGCTGCCAGGCAGACTCCAGGATGAGTTATGCCTCCAGAAAGATAATCCTAATGATTGTTGTATGACAGGATTAAACCCACTTACATAAACACGTTTGCAGGCACTCCCACTGAAATATGGTTATGATTTCAAAGCAAGGCTAGTTAACTCACAGACTGAAATAAACTTTCCAGTGCTAATGTGACAGGAATTGACATCTAGAGTTTTTGAGAAGCCATATAGTAGCAAAGAAGCATCAAGCTAGAAGTTACAAAGACCATTATGGAAAAGTAGAAGAAGAATTTCCAACCTTATTTTTCTTCATTATTGATAGTTCTGAAATGGAAAGCCCATAAAACCTATGCAGGAATGTGGTTCAGGGGCTGTACTTCCAGAAGAAAACATTTGCAAAAGCTGGCAAATACGAAGACTACACCTGTTCATAGGATCTTTAATTAATTCTGTGATTTTTGTTTTTCTAAAAGTAATTTATTCCATCTTTTCTAGCAACAACATCAGATCCTACATGGAGCATCTACAGCAGTCTGAGACTCACCTCCAGCAACAAGCTATTACATCCTACACTTCCCGTATCTGGCCATGTTAGGATATGGCATGTTATGTATTTGCCATTATGTATTTGATAAGATGACTATATCTCCTCCCACTTGGGTCTAAACCCAAAATTAACACACTAATTCTCTGCATAAATACTGCATATTTTATATTCCTTAGTAGAACTGAGATGTAAGTCATGGTAAATTGAATAAGTTGAAGAAACAACCATGAACTTTTAGCAGGTTGGATTTAAAATGTCTGGTGTTCAGGTAAAACATTCTTTTGACTAAAAAATTGTTTGAAGACACACATTCCTGCTTCTGTGACTGAAAACCACGTTTTTATTTCTCAGTATTTTCCTTAAACATGAAATGTTTTTGAGAGGCGAATAAGAAATTAAAATTGGTTACTTTGGATGGATGAGAGAAGTAGAGCACATTTGCTTCAGGTATACCTCTGTAGTTCAAGTGCATTTCCATTTTTTCAAGTACTAGTAGTAGGTGTTGTAGTACACATTCATTCATGTCAATGCTTCTCTTTCCTCATTTAATCTTCTGTACTTGGTCTTGAATGCCAAAATGAACTGAACTCACAGCTATTACTGTGAGCTGTTTTTTCTTATTCCACAGAAATGGGAAATGGTAGAAACATTCATGGCTCCTTTTCTATAAAGAAAATGGTGGTGACAAATGTTCTTTATGTTCTTGATCTTGGAAGTTTCCTAGTTCCTGTTAATTAATGTATTTCAGAACATCTTTGAAGAGAGGATGAGGCTTCCATGTTTCTTTTATATGTTATCAATATAATGCTAACAATAAAAAGCTTTGTCAAACTTGGTCAAAATTTCTGCATGAATAAAGATGACCTGTTGAGGAAAACAAAATGTATGGTGACCTAATGTCAGGGTAGGTGAAGGAAGGAAATTTTTGCTTGCTTTTTATCCCCAAAGGGCAGTTTCTTCATGTTGTGCTTTCAGGATTCTTTGTGAATATGGACTGTACACTAACTGGAACAAATTTGAAGATAATCTTGGATCTTCTAGAAAGAAATCCACATTCTGGATTTTTGGCAATCTCTACCATGCTTCTAGGTATGAAACTATTCTTAGGTCATTATTAATTTCCCTGCATAGGACAATGACCCTGAAATTGCCATTATTCATTAGCTGAAGCTGAAAGTTCATTAAACACTTGAAAGAGATAAATGAGGTGCAAGTTCAGTATTTGCCATGTAGGATTTCACATCTTTAGTCACACTACTTAATTATGAACAGTTCATTCAAAGATAAGGGTTGACAAGTGATATATAGACTAAAGACCTCAGTGGTTAAACACAGTCATGGCCTGTCCCTGCTGCCTGCCTTCTCTGCACTGGTCACTCTTGGATAAGCCAGACCCTAAAAATTCCAGTGTTTTCCTCAGTAGCAGCACAGACATGATAGAGTTACTGAAACTCTTCAATTTATAGCAAAGTGCAGGACCGTAAGGATAAGCATTGCCTTTTATTTTAAGTGGATATGCATTAAAACTCCAAGGATGCATCTGCTCCAGCTGAGCATCTTGCTGGTCCCAGAGAAGTTGCAACTCTGCTGGCATTGATGCTCACGCCACTTGTGAACCTGTTCCCGAAGTATTGCTCTTTTCTGCCTATCTCTCTAATTGGTGTAGTTTCTGTCAAGGCAGAGGTTTGTGATCTCTCTGTGCATTAACTGCAGTTTTCATTCCTGCATGTCAAGTTAAACCAAAATGGAGGTACTTCAGGGCCTGGTTTGCAGATGGACAGTAGACATCCCTGGAGTGGGGATGACAAAGTCCATTAGTGAGGTGGAAGGCAAAGTGAAGTGCTATCAGCTACTATCTACTATCAGCTAGTGAAGTAACTGCCCAACCCTTATGAGCCATTTTAGGGTTGTCAGAGCCATAAAATTAGGATAACCACTGTCTATTGCCACGAGGACAGTCTTGCACAAGGCTGGCTTTGCAACCAAAACGTCAGACAATGCCAGGGGGTGCAATTTGACAGATCTGTTGTACTTAGACATGACTAATTCCTTTAAAGGAGTTGTTCTGAAAGCCAGAGACTCAATACTCAATCTGCAAATCCATAGCTTCAAGCTAATGTCAGTAATTCAGAGGATTAGTCTTGCTGAATTAAATGGGAAGAATTGTGCACGCATGAGTAGTGGTGGAGGACGAGGTGCTTATTTTGTGTTATCAAATACATGCCACTCATGACAATGAGCAAATGGTGTTCACAGCATTTGAATATTAAACGCCTTAATCTGCATTTATTAATAACTGGGGAAAATATTTACCCTGTGAATTTGCTACCCCTGTTTATCTTCACATATTGTTTCAGTACTTTGACACAAGTAAAGCTGGACTCTTTTCTGCTGACTTTTACAATGCATCTTTATGTTTCCACCTACAAATTTTATCTCCTTGCTTTTTTCTATACAGCACAGCTTTTTCTACACATGCAATACCTTAGCAATGACAAAACCAAAGAGTAGTGTTAAACTAAAGAGAACTTCAAGTACATCTGTGCTGATCATGGGAGTGGAATTACAAGTCTCAGGGCATTTTGCTTCTGGTGCAATGGAGAGCAGTATTTATTACTATTTTCTGAATACTGCAAGTTTTTTGAGGAAAAAAACCCTAAGCCACAAAAATACCAGAGCTCCCTGAGGCTAGAGAGAACAGAGTTCCTCTGAGAGAGAGGGAACAGGCAGAGAGGAAGAGGAGTCACAGGAAGCTAGAGTCAGGTTTGTCTCTGTATGGATGTTAACTGGATGGATGCAGAACATCCACCAGGCAGCCTGATTTTCCAGCTCTTTCTGACTCATGTGAACACGGTGACTAAAATAACAGAACGACAGAAATCAGGATTTCCAGGTATCTCATGGTTGATATCTATCTCCAGCAGCAGCTTTTTGCCAGGCAAGGTCCTTACAGGGTGTCCTTCCCATGGGAGTGGCAAGTCAGTCATGCTGCAAATCCTTCCTCAGAGCACCTGCCCATTTCCCCAGCTTCTTGTATCCCTATCTTTCCTAATCTTAGAAGAATCAAACTGCCTTTGAATCTTTTCTACTCTGTCAAGTTGAATGGAAAACAGCCCACAAGTTAAAAAATTACTGTGGCTAGACATAAGGGATAAACATGTACCTGTGGAGACAGCATGGTTGTAGGAGCCTTGCTTTGCTAGGGAAACAGAGGAAGGATTCACTCTAGTCAGACATGACAGGAGAAGTAAGAAAACCTGTAATTTCAATAATAATTGAAGAAAAAGATTAATACTCCATAGCTTTCTTTTAATGAGAAAAGCAAGTCATTTTGAACACAGTGAAGAGAAAAAGCTGTAGAATCCAAGTAACCTACATATAACCCACATTACAAATGTTGAGTGTGGGATAAGTACTAAGATACAGTTGTCTATGAACTCAGCAGGTGAGTATAGAGAGGTAATGAGAAAAAACCACTTATTTTATGACCTGAAATGGTTTCTTCAAACTGAACAGTGGCAACTGGTATTCAGTGAAAATTCTATCCACTACTTCATCACTGCTGTAGTTCATGTGATTGAACCTGGTCCCAGATAATTTTAATGCATAAACCTTTTGAGCTTGCATCACACTAATATTGTGCCTTGCTTTACATTTGATCTTCTGTTGTCTTAATTTAAACCAGAACAGCTGAGACAAAATACTCATCTAATCTACACCTGCTGCTGGCTGCCAGCAAGAGTGAGCTGTGTTCAAGGCAATTTATGCTGGCTGATTAAGCGTATAAACCACCCACCTGAGGCAGGGGCATTGCCACAACCTCTTTATGTAGAGTGTGAAATAAATTGTTAGTGTTTTGCACCATCCATAGGAGATGATCTCAGTAGTTAAAATATAAACATAGAAAGTTATCCAAAACCCAAAAAGTTCAGCCAGGAAATAAGCAGTCTTTGTATGTGACTACTATGTTAAGTAAACAAACATCAATAATTACTATTCTGCCTCAAAGACTGTTGAAGAGCTATGAATTTCAAACAATATTACATCAAACCTGCAGAGCCTACTTTCCACCAGCTGCTAAAAAGAGGAGCAATTCCTTCTATGAGAGATGAGTGGTATCAAGCTGGATATCTGTAAAGGTGATCAGTGTAAGGCAACACAGAAAACTGCTGTTCCCTTTGAGCCCAAACCACATCCCACTGCAGCACTAGGCGGGCTGAGAGCTGCAGCTGACTGCCTTAGAGATAGGACAAGTACTCATTGAGACTCATAATGCAAATTTAACCACCACCTCCCAAGGGGAGCAAGCTTTCCCTATGCCAATGTCAATCCAGACAGGAATAGGGAGGGAAGAAGGGACAGACAGACGAATTTCAGCCCTCTAGGGTCAACTACTAAAAGCTTCTTTCTCTATGAAGCATTACAGGACAGTCAGCTTGGAGTGACACTTCCTATTCACCTCCTTATTCCTGGTCATAGCAGCCACTGCTAAGGTGATTTCATGCCAGTCACTGACTCCGTGGCAGAACTGAATAAGTATGTGAAATCCTATCTGAATAATTCAACTATGTCCTGCTTGTGATTGAAAGCTGCTGTGCAGCAGGGAGCTCACTCAAGCAAGGCTTATAAAACATCCTTAAAACTGCTGTCAATCCTATTATCATAAATCCAAGGCTGGACTGTGCAAGGTGCAATGAGAAAACAGTTATTGTGACATCTTCAAAATGAAGGTAGGACTATCTAAGGGCAAGAAAACAACCACAGAAAGAAAGTGACTAAAAAGAAAACCATGGATGATGCTGGTGGCTGATTAGCAGATTAGCACTGAAAAACAACTGATTTGGTAGTTATTTAGAAGAAATATTTCAAAAATATATTATTTGTAACTTCAAACTGGCTTTAGTTGAACACAGCGCTGAGAACTATAAAGTGCTGCTTCCTCTTGGTGTCTCTGTTGAAATATTTATGGTGCTACCCTTGCTGTGGAGTTCAGGCAGGAGGCTCACTGACAAAAGATCTACCACAACCTTCCTGATGGCCTGGGACTTATACAGTCCCATGTTAAACTGTGGGCAGGATGCAGTCCAAATTTTCCAATGGTACCTTATAAAGCAACTACATTATAGCAAAGCTACATGTGCTGACTTTTGGTTTTTAATTTAGAGAACTTGCAATAATGAGGAAGAGCCTATTTAAAACATTTAAATAGTGAACTTAAGAGGAACAAAAATTTAAAAACCCCCATGCTTTTACTCATAAATCATTTGAAACAATTATCTTTTGCTAAGTGTACAAACAATTCAATATTATACTTTGTGGATAACAGAAATAATTTTTCTACAAATAAGAAAATAGTCTCCCTTTTCATTATTCAGGATTACGCATACTCATTCTTTCTCCTCCTCTCTGCCCCAAGCTAAAATCTATTTTCATTCTCTTAATAATTGCCAGAGGATTACATCTAGCCCAAGTACAAGTACAGGTACTGTTTATAGCAACCAAAGATTACTCTGTCCCTCACTAAAATGTCCAGGCTACCTTGATCTGTCAAGTCAACTGTATCAAGAACAGCATATGCGGCAGCAATTACAAAATAAGTGAATTACAAAAAAGTCCCTTCTCCTGAAATTATAGTTTTTGTAATTCAGGCATGCTAGTCTGAAACCAGAAAAGGAAGCTGAAGGATTTTGAGAGAATTGCTCATCAGATGGATCCCTCTTTCCCACAGAGAAAGCTTTGAAACTTTGTTATTAATGGGAACAGTGACAACTGTGGACAGGATCCTGTTTGACAGTCTTCCTTTTCAGTTCTTAACTAACATGTAAAATTGCATGGCGGAAATGGAGGGGCAGTTACCAACGCACGCTGAAAATTTACTCACACCCTCCTAAAATCAGCTTCTGAAAGAACTATTAATGAGTTAATGAGATTAACGCAGAAGAATACTGCATCACCTACATTGTAGCCAGTTGATTAGAAGAAATGAGTCAGGAGAATCAGGAGCAGATAACTGTATCTGTCTCAGAAGGTCACTAGACAGCCTGGGCAAGCCAAGTTTTCTCTAAATCTTTTTCAAATTGAACTAATGTGCCCTGAAATCTGCTAGCTTGAGACTGCTGTTAATATCCAGATGTCCAGAATGGGAACTCTCAGAGAAATATTTTGAAATTGTCAGTTCTGGTTCTGAACAAGGATTGAAAGTAGCTCATCTGTGTCAATAAATTGGCTAGCAAAGACTGGATCTGTCCTTTGCATTTGACCCTGGTACAAGTGATATGGCTTCTTGAACAAGTTTTGCAGCATCAGGAGTCAATCAATTTTGAGTTGATTTTACCAGCCCCTAAAATTGGACATCCTGAAACGTGTGTGTTTCAGGCTCACAGCACTGAAGAGGACAGAAATGAATTCATTACCTTTCTAGTACAAGATCACTTGATGTGCAATCATTATGTCCAATGCAAATAATGGATTGTGTTTCTGTCTCATTATCTTGTGGCAGGATTGTTATTAACTTGTGACTAAACAACAGTTTTGTAGAAAGTCTCCTCAAGGACAGGCTATATACATGTGTATATAGGTGTATATATATATATATATATATATACATACATATGCCTGATTAATTTTCTTCTTTTCCCCACTGCCTAGATTGGAAATTAAATTGAATGGACCAATAAGAGATTGCTAAACTGTGGGCTTTAGAGATCTCCAAGCTTGCATTAATGCAAGGAAATATATACCACAGATTTTTTTTCAAACCCAGAAAAGTTGGCTGTTAAGATGGCATAACAGTTCACAGTGAGAACATGAATTTCCAAAAAAGGTTGGAAAGTGTCATCGAATTACAAGGTGATAATGAGGCCTGAGGCTTTTCCAGCATGTATGGATGTCCTACTAATTTGGTAAGACAGTGTCTCCAGAAATAATTAATGATAGCATTTGTACAGGTACTTCATCAGCAGAAACATTGGAGGGTGATGAATTCGTGCAAAGATTGCACAGGTAGAATAGAACAATCCATATAATAGACAGATATAATAATATGCTAGCAGTGTCTCCTTCGAGAGTGAAACTCAGTTTTTCATTTTCATCTCTTACCTGGGCTCAATGTCACTGAAGAAGGCTTGAGTAATTTGAAGAAAATAAGAGTTGGGATTTTTTTTCAGTTTGGTTTAAGTATTTATTTTAATTTTACAGCTTTTATACATTTTTTTAATATTACATTTCTTAGAAACTACAAAATCATATTTAATCTTGAATGCCAAGCTGCAATTTTTACAGCAGATCCTGTTGTGTTGTCTTTGGTTTTAGGAGGAATGAGCACAGGTCCTACTGGGCACTCACCTTATTGACCAGCGGAAGAACAATTAAAATTTTCAACTCATATGTAATATATATATATTATGTATATATATGTATATAACTCAAATATACATGCATGGATATACATGTCACTTGAACTCCAGTTGAAAGTTGAATGAAGAGAGGCTACTTGTATTTTTACTTACTTATGCATAGATAATCATCTGAATTACCTGAATTCCCTTCCATGTTCTACTAGAGATGCTTTTTAGGACTAACCCTCAACCTTGTGGCCTTAGCACACTTACAGAGGAAATACTTTCTTTAAGCACATTCAGGGGAGATCAGGTCAGTCAAAAGGATATGAAATTAATTTAAATCTGCAAAATGGCTCATTGAAACAGCCTTATTGAAACTACAGCTACTACCAGTGATTCTATAGGCTACAGCTTCTGGACAGAGTTCCATTTTGTCCCACAAAGCTCCAGATGGTTTGAATTAAATTCACTGACTTTTTCTTCCTCTGCATAGTACTATCATAATGGTGAGAGAAAGAGATTCTTCCAAAAAGAGCCTCAGATTTTTAGAACTACATGGGATGACTCAAGAATTTCTTCTTGCAAGATGGTATCAGTCCTGGAAGTCATTCAACACATCATTGAATAAAGCCTGAGTCTCAGTATTAACACCTTCTGTAAAGCCCAAAACACCTCTCAAATCAGCCAATAATCAGCCTAAATCAATTGATTACCATCATGCCTAGTGACAAGAGTTAGTAATGAACTGCATGTATTTTTCTGATTCAGTGGTTTGGACAAGTGTTTTAGTCAATTTTTGAGCTGGTATCCGCTTGAAACTTTGGCAGATAAACACATTTCACATTCAGAGGTTAATGTTGATATGTCTGGGAAAAGAACAGAGAAAAATGAAGGTGTAACTCCTTGGTAAGTGTAGAAACAGTTAAATAACATAGTCAAACCCCATATATGAGTCATATTTTGCAACAGAAATACTCCCTGAACTTCTCCTCCAAAAAGGAGATCAGGTTTTTATTTAGTGGAAACACATCATCCTGAATACACTGGAAAGAAATTTGGCTTGGGAGAGTAAAAACTGAATTGAAAAATAAGTTTGCCTCCTTCCAGGAGAGCAGAGCATCCATGGGAGTGAGTGAGTTTGGCTGGGAAGAGTTCATGTCTGGCAGATGCAGCCTGGAGCTGGGGCACAGAGAAGCACAGAACAGGTGAGGAGGGGAAGTGTCTGCATGAGGCAGCTGAAAATAGTGAAGTGGAAGCACGAAGTGATCTTTTAGATTTAGTTTCAATAGAATTTGAATAGAATTTTAATTTCAAATTTCCTTGCATTTCCTTGCAAGGACTTTTATGAATATTTGTGCCAATGTTTCCATTTTTGGGTGCTGCAGATGAACTCTTTCATGCATTGGTTTGTGGGGCAGGTGATTGTGAGATAACAGCCAAGTGTCCAGGCAGCTCATGCAAAAAGGTGCAGTGAGCAGGAGGGCAGCAAGAAGAAAAGATGAAATGTGCCATGTGCAGGTGGAGGGGAATGGGGGTCACACAAAACACTGTGATTCTGATCCTGTTGTCTGGGAATTTGAAACTCATGTGGCCTCAAGACACAGAAGGTAGGGAAAAGTAGGAAAAATTAATGAACTAAAAGGATTGAAAAATATTTCTCTTTCAAAATATAAAATGTCTGGGTTTTGGACTACTACCTTTTTCATCCCCATGCCTTTAAAACCTTCACACTTTAAAGATCTTGTACACACAGCATTCATTCCCAGGAAATAACTTATAAGTTTTGTATGTTGTTCCCCTAAACGACATCTTTTCTTCTTCCTCTTGAGACTTGTTTTTTTTTGCTTAAGGCTATCATGGGGAAGACTAAGTGATTTAGTCACCCAGCAGAGTATTTATCATTACACAAGCCATGATAACAGTGTGTCACTGTGCTGCTTCCTTTCTTAGGTAGAGTTACTGTAAGGAGGCAAGCCTTCTGAAAAGACACCACACAGGACACTCCAGCTTTTATGCAAAAAGGGCTCTGGTCATGCTCTGGGATTACACACATGACTGTGGACGGTACTGTGAACATCTCCCTTCCTGGCAGGAGGAAGCAAGAAGAAATCATAGAATCACAGGATATCCTGAGCTGGAAGGCATCCACAAGGATAATCAAGTCCAGCTTCTGGCCCTGCACAAAATAGCTCCAGAAATGGGAAGTGGCGTCATCCCAAGCTATACTCGATGGTGGAACCATCATGTACACGGGGAAAGGCTGTGAGGTTTTGCTTATTAGTGGGCCTAACATGAAGCAGAAAAACGCAACACAACAGTTTGGACAGAGAAGGCTGGGGTAGGGTCAAATTGGGGGTTGTGTTTTTTAAACAAGGAGCAGGGTGTTTGTCACCTGGTGTATGTCACCACTGGCCTGGACGGGAGAGGATGGAGCCAGACGGGGCTCTGGAGAGGCAGTTCAGACACAACTGGGAGTCCCCACGAGGTCAGAGGAAGTGGAGACCATCCATTCTTCATTTGACCTTGCAGAATTTGTGCAGAGTCCAAGGAAACCTGCCTTACCAAGGCTTGTAGGTGCCATTAAGGAGGAGAGAGCTGTGACTGGGGCATCACTCCTTTTTACTCCTGGCTTCCCTGCTGTCCCCCAGGGCTCCCAGCACAAGTCAGTCAACCCAAAGGGCTCCAAGCACAAGTTAGGAAACCTCCCTGAAAGCATCTGAAGCACAGAATTTGGATTCTAGAGTTGAAGAAGTTGGCTGGAGTTGGGTGGAAGAGGGATCATACACAGCACATAAATCTACAACAGGCTATTGCTCATGTAGTAAAAATTTTGAACAAATATTATGTTTATAGGCCATTTTATAACTCTTGCTATTCTCCCCTTTGGAGATCTTTGACAACCCCCATTTCTTAGCTCTCAGGAAGCAACTCCACCTCAAAAATCTCACTTCTTGAAAGAATAGTTCCAGCAAAGAGCGAACTCCCTATTTCTTCTTACACCTCCCACACAGAAGTGTCAGGAAGGTACTGCCAAAACATTTTCTACGATGACTGGCAACTTGCTTGCATGCCAAGAGAAAGGAACTTGTGAGAACATACAAAAGTGTAATCCTGCAATTCCCTGCCTTTAAAAAGTTTTCAAAAAATGGTAATTACTTTTAATTGAGTTTGAAGATGAGAGCACTATAGTTTTTATTTTAATCTAAAGCAACTCACCCGTGTCTGTGTCTTCTAACTAAAACAGGAACAAGAGACAGAATGTAGCATGCACAGGTAAAATTTAATTAGCTAATCCCTGCTCATTATTCTGGACTGTCATTTGTAATCCTCATGTCCTATTTAGGAAATTATAATTTCTTCTGTAGTTCAAGTGTTATTATGTACAGTCCAATCATAATTTTGTCAAAAAACCTGTCTGAGGTGAAGAAAGAATTCTGCACAGTGCTATTTGTTCATCAATAGACTAGTTAGGCTTACTAGCCTTTTTTAAAGCACTTATAAAAGACACCATAGATCAGTATCAGCATTCTGCAAGAGCCATTTTAACTATTTCCTCCAGGTCATAAGCAGATTTCTCATAAACAAAAGAGCAGCTGACATTCCAGCTGACTTCAGATTATTTTTTTATAACAGCAAAATATTTTCTGTTTCCGACCATAACTGTGGCCTTTAATTATGTGCAGAGATAGGACAGGTCTGTGCTTCACAACTGATGGCAAAGTCAGTGAGTCTTATGTCAACATCTTGTGTCCAAATCTAATTTGATAATGATGAAAAGGTGTCACTTAGTGATCTCTCTATTTGAAATGAATTTATGGTAAGACACTTGATGAACAGGTGCTTAAAATAGCAATACTTTTTTTATACCTGTGCCAGCTTCAGCTGCACTTTTTCTGTAGCTAAATAGAGTATCACTGATATTAGTTTGGACTAATAAATCAGCCCATACTGTTTTGAAGGGATCAAAGGAAAACAAAACCCCACCAAACTCAAAGAACCTCTTCATCCCACCCCTTATTGGTGCTGTTACAATGGAAACTTCTGACACACAATTCCCTCAATAAACCACATTTCCATCTCAAAGAAGCAGCAATTGTTCTTCACACCTCCTTACACAAAAATGGTTTCAAGGACCATCAGAAGAATTTACAGAGAACTAACCTAAACCTCTTCACTTTCCAGACTGTAATCATTGTGTTCTGTTTCTTCTGAAAAGTCACTTGACTTTTGAACTCCCATCCAGCCCTGACATTATTTTCCCAGCTCAGAGGATTTTTGCAGCAATAGAGACAAGTTCACCACAGTCTGGAGGAGGCATTTCCCTGAACCATTACATACCAGGGATATAACTTTGAGAATATGTCATGGGCAGACCTTTATAATACAGTTACAGGTGAAGAAAGTAAAGCAATACTGTTCTTGATACAGATCTTGATGCAATACTATTCTTTAGCTTTGGAGAAGTTAAGGAGTCTCTACAGCTGAATACCTGTAGAGCATGAGACAAAAGCAGGAAAGAGGCAACAGAGATCAATCAGCGCTTGGCTTTGGTTTGCAGTCCCTCCAGCCTTGCCGGATTCCTCTGCAGTGGACACACTGAAGCATATAAGAAGAGAATTAACCATGAGTAACATTCTTCATCCTGCCCTGTGCAAACACCACTTCAAGAGTTAGAGAAAGCAGTGGAATTGAGAGAAGCTTGAAATTGAGGTATAATGAAGTTACTGGCGCTGTATTGGTAACTTTGAAAATCAGAAAAAGGAGGGAAAAAAAGCTCATTGTAAGTCACTGGAACAAACATGGTTTTCACAACCCTGTTCTCATTTCTGCTCAAAGATATTCTTTTATTAAAATGTCTACTAATTAATTAAAAGAAGAGCTCCAGCATAGTAGCTGGTGCTTGCTCTCTCTCAAATAATGGGGAAGAAAAAATACAGAGCACCCTTCTACACACCACCAGCAGCACTCATCTCAAGTAGCCCTTGTTTCTGGTCCCTTATGTTGAAGTCTATTGGAGAGAAATCCCACATAGAAGGCAGGCCTGATGGAAATCCAGGAAATTCACAGGATATAGCAGGTGTTCAGGTATATGAACAATAGGCAAATTATTGGCTCTCTCAGTGATCACTCTCCTTTTTTTTTGTCTTCTTCACAGGATTAATTTTTAAAATGGTTTATTTTCAAGTCTGACTTATATGTCTAACTGCAGCCAGCAAATTCCCGTTCATGAGCTTACATGTGTTTAGTGTTTTTGTGCTTCTTTACATATATCATCCTATGGAGACAGAGAAAAAAGTATTCCAAGTAGATTGCCTCTCTGAAGAGCTGCTTTAAGATATTTCATTTTATTGTACAGATCTATATACTGTTAACCATCATAGTAGCAGACTGCCATGACTAGAAATTTCTCCCTATTTTTTCTTAGCTTGCCAATTAACTGGGGCCGCACTACAGAGGGAAAAATGTTGTTGCTGTTTGCTCATTCGTGACGTAAGTAAACATCAGGAGGAAATCAGTCCCACCCAAACCCCACTGTCAAGTGTGTTTGCACAGGTGTCACCAATTAGGGCAGAATTTGTCCTGCAGAAAATGTCCAACCCTACATGCTGCAGAAAACTGACAAGTTGGTTTGGGATTTCACAGGGATGCTAGTAGAGCTTGTTGCACATAGCCTCAAGGTCTGGGGAATGAGGCATTTCTTTCCTTTGTGAACTGAACATTTCTGGTGTGTGTACTCTCTCTAACTGGGATGGAGTTGATTTCCTACATAGCAATCCATACAGTGCTGAGGTTTGTATTTGTGACAATATCTTTATTTCAAGTTCTCATTTCACCCTTAGCCCCTACTCCAACCACTTTCCCAGAAGCTGCACATCATGGAGCTGTATCACCTGCCCGTCCTGCCTTAGTAAGGGCTTCACTTCTTCCCAGTATTTCAGAAGGGGTGGATGAGCACATCAGCTCATTTGTGGCACCCTTTGTAAACAGTGAGGAGGAATGTGTGGCCATATGGAATGTTGTGCTGTGCTAAGAGACTGGCGTGAATCCTGTTCTCAGAAGCCAATCCCTCTGTCAAGAAAAAAGGCAAAACAAAGGAACTCAGCAAACATGCATCAAGGATTCTCCAGATGACAGAAACTCAAAATAAGTGACACTACTTCACATATGCTGTGTGCGAGCACAAGGACAGTTACCTCACCACGAGGAACCCACTGTCTGTAACTGCTTCAGTTGCAGAGGGATTTCAGCTTGGGGTCTTGCAGAGGGACTGGAACTTGCAACCATGAGCAGCCCTGTTCATTTTGAGAAGTATTACCTCACATGCTGTAAGTGATGACTTTAAATAGCATTTTAGGTGTTTTTCTTGTTTCTAGTGCTTATCAAAGAACAAGAAGGTGACCATGAAGACCTACAGGGTCACTTGATTTACAGAGAAGTGGAAGCCAAAGGATGTATAAATCTAGGAGAAAAAGTTTTTAAAGACAGGATGAGACTGTAAAATAAAAGGGTCACATGAAAGATGCCAGTAGTTAACATTTCAGTGAAGGAGCTATGGCCTTAAGAGTTGGAGGGCAGCATGGATAGTATTGCTAATATTTCAAAACTAGCTCATAAAATTATAATTATGATGATGATATTAATAAAAAAACATATTGAAAGAAGAGATTTTTAAGTAAAGACAGTCTAACCAGCAACTGTCCAATCTGTTTGAGTCATATATCACGGTAAGCCATCTAATGTCACATAAATGCTTATATTTGTTACCTCTTTATTTTTAACAGCTGTGCCATTTCCACATTGAACTGCAACTTACAAATAAGACGACAGACTGCAGCCGGAAAAAGCTGTAGAAAAGCTTTTAAGAACGGATATTTGAGCACAACACTTATCATATTAGCTATTTCTGGTAAATTTTAAATTATCTTAATTTTTAATATTTTGTTAATAATTGCCCTAGAATTATAAAGTAAAGGTATCTTCAGTTGCATAAATCCAGTTTTCCACCATTCTACTGCTGGCTGTTCGATTCCTAACTTTTCCCTCAGATAAAGCACTTCCCTTTAGTCAGCAGACAAAAACTAAATCTTACAAGTTTCCATATAAAACCCAAAATCTGTTTTAATTTTAAAATTAGGAGAACAATGTCTTGCATTTTTTTCAACGGGGTGAATATTATCTAAGACTCAGAGTTCAAGAGAAAAAACTTGAACAGATGTATCTAAGAATTCAACCTAGTATTCTCTCACTTTTTTATCAGCATCCTAAAAGGTTTTCATTCCTCACAGTGCACAACTGCAGAACCTTAAGGTCATAAACTTGATTTACACAAAGTACTTGTGTTTTCATGCCCTGAAGCCACAAGTGGCCATCATTACTTTCAATTCTACACTTAACGGCAGGAGTCATCCCCAATGCACTTTTCAGGACACTCCTGCCACATTTTGGCATGAATACTACAACCCAATTGTATCAGCTTCCAAATTTGGAAGCCTTCTCATCTTCATTCTGTGTGGCTCATTTCCTGTAGCTGTCCTTTTAAAAATCAGCCTAACAAAGCTTTACCAAGGCCAGGCAAATGGCATAAAAATGCAATTTAAGGAACAATACTGCCTTGACCTGCAAAGAAGAGGGAGAACAATGGATCTTAGTGGCCCTTTTCTATGTAAGATTCTGAGAGCTGTGGAGGTATAATACAAACACTGAACTGCCCTGAATTAAATGAAGTCAAGATAACTCAAGGACAAAAGCTTGTTTGCCGCCAATATAGATATTTGAATTCTTCTCAGCAGTACTTTAAAAATCTCATTATGAACAGAAATGGATATTTCTCGTGGTGCTACAGCAAACCTTGAATTTCTTCATTGTTTCATGATGTGTGTTCTGAATACAGATGGGCTCTCCCAGGGACAAAACTCAGAACAGTGTAGCATAAATGATATCCATAAATAATTATTTGCTTAGCTTATCCACTAAAAATATCACTTCTGCTTGAAATATATAAATCTGGATATCACTCCAAACCAGGAACATTACACGTAAGGCTTTGGTGAGTTCTGCAGCATTACAAGAAAGCTGCCGCTACTTCAAATTCAGTGTTAGAACTTGGCACTTGATATTTTTGAAGAGAAGGGTTAACTAGAATATATCTTCTTCTTTCACCCCTTATCATGGCTACAAATATCCCACTTAGAGGCAAAGTTATGCTTTGAAATAAATTGCTGGACTTCAGGTTATGAATCTTAAAAAAAAAAAGAAAACCCACAGAAGTACCTGTACATAATTGAAGGTACAGTTTTGCATTACAAAATGACCTAGTGTCACATTTTATAAACAGCAGAATTATCTTAAAACAAAAAAGGTGACTATTATTCTGTCTACCATGCATGCATTCAGAACTTGGTATTATGGATGTGCTCCACAATGGATTTTTTCTATTTTCTTTGGCTGTATTACTTAAGGGAGGGCTGTCAGCCAGCTGAGCAAAACAGCTGTGACTTGGGAGCCCAGTGGAAGAGAATGGGCCCTGTAGAAGATTGGCTTTTGCATATAAGCTTAAACTAAGCTCCTGGAAGGGACAGAATATTCTGTGGCAATCATTGGAAATTGAAGGACATTATTAATTACAAATGTTCTGCCAAGATAATGGACAGACCTGCTTATCTGTCCATAGTAATTAAAAAGCTCTAATAAAATAATATTGAAATAAATTTCAATGCTTTGTATGATGGAATTCCTCACAGGACAGTCTTTTATACCGCTTCAACTTCAAGTTGCTACTCATTTTTGAAAGTTAATGCCATGATAACTTTCAATAATATGGCTAGTGCACATTTCTATGCTGCATTAATTGTACATTTACAGCTCCAAAGAAGACATGCACAAAGAGGAAAAATACAGGACATATCATCTGCACTTGTAGACAAATGAAAACAGTGGCTATCACCCCCACAGCATTTTCATTAAATATAACTATTCTTATCCAGCATTTGTATGCATTAAATAATCATCATGCTTCCCTAGCTCTCCTCCTTCCCTGGAGAGGTCCATGGATCTAACTGACACTCTTGTAGGACTTACCACTTCTACAGAATACTAAACAGAGATCTAAATAATTTCTTTCCCCTGGCATGCTAATTAGGGCAGTATGAAGTTCTATGCTCTTAAGTCCTAAAGTCAGTGAAGAAACTGAACAATTTCTGCTACATTCACATCAACAATTACTTACCCTTTTTTGTGCTCACATAACTTTTTCACTCCATGTCAGTTAGTGCAAAATCCTGCCATAACCAAATTTGTGCAAAGGATCTTCGTAAACAGAGTGGAATATTTTTTGTTGCTAACACATAGCTGTTTAGATACCCATTCTTCTTTTTCTAGGATACTCCTGTTGCAAGAAAGCCTTGAATCTTTAATTTTGCATGGCTGTTTCATGAATGGAGCCATGGCAGGGAACAGAAAAAGGCATTAGGATGCTTAGGGAGGGGGAAGAAAATACAATCTCAATGCCAGCAAGAACAAACAGCTGATACAACTGATTTTAAATCTTCCTCCCCTGTGGGAGACTAACAGAAAACAGCTGAGATTTTCACTTTGAAGACTGCTATTGAACTGGAAAGAATATTATGACACTAGAAAAATAATGCAGATTGTACTTTGCTGATATGGAAATATGCAATAACAGCAATTAAATTAATGTGTGTCCCTACTGAAACAGCTGATTTTTTTCCTTGCTTGCAAAATATTATCTGTCCATTTTACAGAAGATGATACTTAACCAGGGGCCATTTACAGGATAGTCTGTTGCCCCAGTTCCTACTGTGAATCTATGCACACACACAGAGTTTGCCATCCTCAGGTTTTATTTAGAAATTAATGCCAAAACAATTCTCTTCTCTGTGAATCAAATCTGTTCTTTGGATTAAGCTGAAAAGAATGAATCCTAAATGAAGAATTCAAATGTTTCTATGAAATTTATTTATGACCTTCTAGGGAGCTCCCCTCACAGAAGACACCAGAATAGTTCAAAATGTTGAGAGCAAAACTATGGAATTTTATCCATGTATATGAATTGTATCCATGTATTTTTGTCACAGTCCTTTAATATACCCCAGTTTTGGAACTGTGACACCAGAAAAACTCCTCAATTCCTAAACAGGTTTTTCAAATCAAAATAACGTTGCATTGATATATAAGCTGTGGTAGAGTTAGAGATCAGGAAAGGGCAGCTGAAGTTTGCTAAAAAACAAGAAGTTTTACATCCTCAAATGTTTGTAAGCTGGGGAGAGTTTTTAATTAATATGAGCCTAAGACTGCACAACTTTTCAGTTTGATACGGGGAACTAGGAGGAATAAGGATTATATGTACACACAGCACAAAATAGTCTGCATGCAGGTACCTGGGCCAATCACTAGCAATACATAGCAAACAGTGTAAGGCTCCTCTCCACCACACTTCAATTCTGCTGATTTTCCAGGCTACATCTGATATTTTGTCTGTCTCTCAAGTGAAAATTCCATTATGGGCTGATAATTGTTGATAGTACTATTGCTGGAGTATTTTACACACACACACAAAAAAAAGGGAGGTTTTATAAACAACTCTAATCAGAAAATTTATAACAGTTTAAAAATTGAGATGTTTCTGACCCGTCCTAATTGTGACAGACTGAAAATACAATAAATATTATCTGGGAAACAGAAGATGAGAGGATCCATCTGCATCTCCAAATAGTAGATTATGGTTTGGGGTTTTTTGCTTTTATAGACCTCAGATGGACCTTCGGGATCATAAAATCCAGAAGTTCCCAGGCATGTCTGTGAAAGCACTATCCATCTAATAAAGTTCAGTACATAGATCGGAGGCCCATTCACAACAGCAAACAGAAAACTCTTTGTCCCATCATCAAACCCTTCACAGTTAAATGGGAATGAACTTAGAAATCAGATAAAATACTAGACCTCCCCTTCAACACTGGGTAGAAGATACAACTCTACACTGGGTAGAAGATAAGTACTATATATACATAAGACGAGAATCTACAGTGAAAAAATTGCTAATTTTGTATGTTTTTTTGTATTTCAGAGTAGTCTTGCACTCTTTAAACACTAAACACTCTTTAAAACATTTACCATGGGGTCCATTTTACCTGCAGACAGTGTTCTTCCTTACATCCTCTGCATTAGAAGACTAATCACATTAGATGCAATATATGCAATGCCTTGTATTTTGTCATTATTTTTTTTTAGCAGATGACAGTGAACAAGAGCTGAGACATCTTCAAAAGCTCCTTCTATTAAGGAAAATGAAAAATCTCATTTTTTCACACAGAGTGTATTTTTGATAAATAAGAAACAAAAGTAACATAAATTGAATATGGATAAGCTGGAAACATTCCCTGATATGATCAAACCCACTATATTTAAAAGGCAGTGATGTGGGCATTATCAGATTTGATTTTGAGATGAAGGATCAGCTTCCATCTGCATACCTCAGGAAGTTCATTAGCTGTACCACAGGGTTATGCACACAAGTCTCTGTTCTTATACTTGAAAGGGCATGGAAATACTTAAACCAATGTGTATGTACTGAGACCTGAACATATCTGCTACGGTTCTGGATGCGTGGTTCTTACCCTCTTTGAAAGCCATCATGGTGCACTTCCTTGTTGCTGCCTGACTTCAGCACCCTGGTTTGTGCTTGGCTTTTCATGTGGATTCCTACTCAAGCACTTTGGGAGCCTTGGAGGGTAAGATTTGAACAGAATCATCCAGCAGAGGCTTCAAGGGCAAGCAGAACCTCTAGGAACCAATGGAACAAGGTTTACTCCTAGTCCAATAAAGGACTGACAAATGGCACACAAGGATTAAAAAGGCAAAACCAAGAGGAAAGTAAAAGTGAGTCTAGCAGAAATACATGGATTATTTTCAGACTACTAAACTTTACAAAATAAAGTATTTGTGTCTTGAGTGCTCTGCATTTGGAACCCAGGAGAAATATACTTAAAATTAAGGGACAATGACACCAAGGAAAATTGCTCCTTTGGGCTCACATTGTACAAAATAGTCCTACTGCTCCAATTGCATTTGAAAGATTCAGGACTTCCCTTTCCTCCAGAATCTCTGGGACAGGCATTTTGGTTAAGGAAACATCATGTAATCATTGCCAATTTTAGTTGAAATGCATTTTGCTTGCAAGCCCCATTAGAAAGAGAAAGGAGGTAGGTTCTTAGAGAATAGGTTTGTGATGGAAAACTAAAATAAAGGAATTTTGTAAGGACAGGAAGGATGAAGACAATTCATGAAGAGTACTCCAAGCATAGCTGCACATGACTTACCTTCTTGAGATTAATGAATTTGTTGTACATGCCCATAATTATTTCCATTCACATGGAACAGGTCCAGCTGCTTTCAGCATCCACAAATGAGAAGCAGAAGGAAGCAGAAGAGAAAACAACCATATTTTGCTATGTCCAACAGTTAAAATCACTGGATAGCAAATAAATTATGCTAAGCACAATTAAACACAGAATTAACAGTAATCATTCGTAACATAACACAGCAAGACAGCCGAGATGAATGAGAAATGGCTTTTATTGCATCATATTGAGAAACTGAATGATACGATGCCAAGATATGTGTTTACAGAAATATGAACCTGAGGTCAAATATCTGGTTGGCTTCTAGTGGAACATATATTCATCTACACCTTGTTTGTGGATGTTACTAATCCCTTCTCCTACTTTTATGTGTGAGAAAAACTTCTACTCTTGTGGTAGCTACTATTTTAGCATTACAAGGGGCAGGAATGCTGTTCAAATCCAGGCTCATGCAGGTGACATTTGGTTATTAGTGAGTGAATTAGACATGCCCCATACCAGATGAGAGATGGCACAGCAGCTGCCATCTCTCATTTAAAGCAGTCTGCTTTAAATCTCTGAGATCTTCAGAATGCTGCTGACAGCAAAACAAGGCAAACGCAGCTAGGCTGTGCCTGCACAGTACCTCATGGGCAGATGGAAGCCTGGTCCACATGGGCTGCAGTACAAATAACTGTGTTCCAAAAACGATGTCCCGATTACAGCAGATGATGGGCTGGGCTTATATATCCAAGGCTTGGATCCTCAATGAGTCTTGAAAGCTAGGGCTTATGATAGCAGCAATACAGGCGCTCAGCTTTGGTCAGCCTGGAGTGCAAGTACAGCAAACACACACAAGACTAAGAGGTACCATTTAGACTTTCTCAGTTACATCTACATTAGGGTTCTAAAGTCCATGAATTTGTTAAAAAAAATCTTCTTCATCTGTTGCTATAACAACTCTCGGTTTTCTATTCAGCAACAGCCTTGGCCCTGACTTGAGTCCTATTATTTCTTTTATTGCATTCTATGCTATCTTTCAAAGATATTTCCAATGACCATGGTAAAACAGCAAACTATCACCTTTTGTTAGACAATTATAGCTCAGCCATGAAAGAGAACCGCAGCTGTCGCTATAGGACATGAAAGAACACAAGCGCACACCGCTGTTCTCAAGGTGAAGAAGAAAAGGGAAGTTTATTTTCTGACTCCAAAATTTATAGTTTTCCAAAAGTGACAGTGGATTGGAGAGTGAGAGAGCTTCCTCTCCAATGACACTGAATAAACCAACAGTCCATCAACTTTCTCCTCTTCCATAAAGGAACGCAGCACAATGAGTTATTTACAGAAAGTGTGTGAGAAAGTTCACTGCAAGAATGTCAACATCAGAAGGCTTGGAAAATCTTAAAACATCAGGGTGACACATAGCATACTCCAGCACCCTTGGAAAAATTTGGCCCAGGTTTACATTGTGGAGATAATTGCCCAAAAACACTACAGAGCTGGGTTACTGCTGTAGTCTGCCTCCAATTCTAGGAGTTGAGGAGTGCTCCTGGTAGCTACAATAAGTAGACATTGAGTTTGTGCACCTAACATGCCAGAAAGATATGGATAACCTCTAAAATCAATGTGTTTAAAAGCTAGGGATGTGATAATTCTGCTTTGTCTTCTTAAGTTGCAGCCATTCCTGCTCAATGCAAGAAAAAAACAACCAGCTTTCAGTACAAAGTTCTTGGATATTATCCTCTGAGTTAGGAGGAGATGGGAAATCTGGAACCATTTACAGCCATACCAGGATCACTACTGGCAGTCTGTGGGATGTTCCTTTGAGATACGCAGAGGAACCACCTTCCAGCTTTCCTGCTTCACTGAATCTCCATCAAGGGGCTACTGTTCCCACAGCAGATTGAGGGACTCTTCAGGCTCTCTCTTCCAGCAGCATTTTACCTCCTGTGTCAGAGACACAGAAGTGGGCTCTTTCTATCAAAACAAAGCTATGCCACAGGCTTTCCATCATCTTTGAATGATGGGCCAAGTACCACAATTGTTTTATAACTCCTGATATGAAAAGACAGGCAGAAAATTCCCATAGTAGACAAGTGTATGAAACAGCAGCTTTGAAGGAGAGGAGACAGGCAGGGCCACAATGAAATTGTTTCCCTAAGAATGCGAATATAATACTTGCCTATAGATTTCACTGGAAAATCTGGTTCAAAATAAGGAAGCCTAAATCTATTTGGTTTCTCCCTGATCTCTTTTTTCCTAAAGAGTACCTGACAGGTAGAGACTAAGCCAAGAGAACAGAGTCCCTGCATTAATTGTTAATGGAGACAAATGCCAGGTGCAGATGTCAACTGCAATTTTTCATTCCTTGCTGATAGCACAAGGTTCCACAAAGTAATGCCAAAATGTTAGGATAGAAAATTCACTCATGGCTCCCCCAGTCCTTTTGTGACTTTTTAAATAGCTTTTTGTTTCCAAAAAGCAATTTCACTCTGGTACTTCCCTTACGCCATGTAGCTTTGTCACAGTTGATCTTCATTAAAACTGAAGACGCTATAATAGAAGGCACAATTTTAGAGTAAAGGTAATTGTTCTGTAGTCTGATCCATTGCTCATGCCAGCATGCAGAGTAATGTTATGCGCTCACACATGCTGTGTAGTGTTAGATATTGACACAAACAGCAGTGGATTTCCCAGTTTGTTTTGATTTAGGAATTACAGTGAAATCATCTCTTAGCAGCATTTATCTACAAATGAAGAGTCACAGACAGAAGCAAGACTTCAATTCACAGACAGGAGAACCTGGAAATCTTTCAGAGTTTAGCAAGAAGACGAGACATTTCATTTTGTTGACCTTTTCAAGAGTATGACTTGCTGGAATGATGCTTTTGTTTTTGTTTCTGTGAATGAATATGATTTCACTTCTGTGGAGTGAAGGGGAACTAAAATCACAGGCATTTTTGCCTCAACCATCAAATGGGGTGTTACACTTAGAGCCTCTGCAACTGCATAAATATGAATTGTTTGCTGCTATGCTCCAATTCTGTATGTTGACCAATCTCCAAATTAAGGGAAGACAGAGCAATTCAAGTGCACCAAATTTCTCTCAATAGCTGTATTTTGGCACTGTAACTCTTCCTGCCCCAAAACCTCAGCTATGGCTTCCCTCAGCTGTAAGACTGTCCGTCTGGAACCTGTGGTAATCACATATCCTCTGAACAGAGAGAGACATAGCTCTCTCCCAGGATTTTCCTGAGAAGCTGTGAAAAAGCTCAGAGAAAAGAATGTGAAACAATTCTTATCTTCACTTGCTGCACCTATTGTTGTGCACATGTGGAATGTGTTATGAAGATTTGTTTACCAAAGAGTGATTTCTCAGTTGGACACTGGTGATGGTGTTTTGGATTCATTGACCAATTGGATCCATGCATGTGTTTTGACTGTCTGGCAAGGGGGATGGGTTTTTCTTAATAGTATAGTATAGTAATATATATAGTATAGTATAGTATAGTATAGTATAGTATAGTGTAGTATAGTATAGTATAGTATAGTGTAGTAAAAATAAAGCAATTGGTCAGCCTTCTGCAATCATGGAGCCAATGCTTGTTATTCCCTGGCAGGGACCGCTGCTACAATAGAAACCTGCTGAGTATCATTCTCAAGTAGCTGATTTGCAGAGTATCTGTTCTAAATCAACCACCAGTAATGGAAGGCATGTGCTCATTTAATGGGTATTATGTGCCTGGAGTATATCTGTCCATTTAGTATTTGATAATAAAATGATGGAGGCATTTCACAGTGAAATGTGCTTGCTGTGAGGCTGTGCAAGCTGGGGACCCAGGGAAAGATATTTTGCCCTTAATAAGTTTAATAGAGGCAGTTATGTTCAGAAGATAGCACCTGATCTGTCAGAAGTTGCTTTAGTCTTTCTAAAGGGGATAAGTGTTCAGCAATAGTTTCCTGAAAAAAGGGCTAGATTCTTTCTTTATTGCATTAGTGTAGACTTAATGGGGAAGGAAAGGAAAGGCAGATCTGAATAGACATGGAAACCAACATTTGAATATATGTAGACACTCCAAGGAAATCAGTTCAAAGTCTAATGAAATTGATTTGGAAGGTCCTGCATCTAGTGTTACTCATGAGCACGCAGGAAAATAATGCCTTCCTGAGAATTTGAGCCAAAGATCTCCCAGTGTGAACAGGTTGGCTAATAGAGAAGAGGATTTTCTTTTTGGCTAACAGATTAACAGAACTGTTTCCTTTTTACTACATATGCATCTTTTGTCAGTATTTTAAATTTCTGAACATTGTAAAAAAACTCATCCATCTGGACTTGATCTGGTTTAAGGACAATTTCTGGGGTTTTGTTTAACAGCAAGATACTCCTTGTAGCATTGTGATGATCCTTTAAATGGGAATATCTGAACACTAGCAAGAAAACCCTTTCTTGAGAGCCTCCAAGGGAGACCTAGCTGTGCCTGCCATAACCTTCTACAGGCTGTTCTTTGCACAGATATTCTTTTTGAGGGCAGAAAGAAGGATAAATAATGAGAATTCTGGTAGAGGTCAATCTAGCAAAGGTTATTATTAACAGATCATGTGCAGTGACGAGGGAGAAGGAATGTCAGGGACATGTTGATTCTTCATCCAGTTTGCTTTTAGTAATATAACTGGGCCTGTAACCTAACATGTTAATTCTTTCAGCCCTGTTTACTCTTGAAAACTTCAGTCAGGCAAGGAATACTATAGCTATGGATGCTATAGGCAACTTTAAGATACAAAGTTTGGCAGAATACTTATCACAGTTGTGTACCAATCAGAAATGGCTCATGTCAAGAACACACACAGTAAAAAAGCAAACTAAAAAACACATGTTTTAGAAAATCATTTCAGCTTCTGAGAAGCAATTACTCCCACCTACATATCTGGTTTTAAAGTCCAGTTACTTAGAATGATCTGGTTATAAAACTTCTGCATGAGAAAAAGGAAGGAAAAGAGAGATAAGCCTGGATTACAACTTCATAGAGCGAAAAAGAACTAAGATCTTCAAAACCATTGTCTCGATTTTGTAAAAACACATATTTATAAAACTAATTAAGCAATGAGGCAAGCCAGGATTTTATACTAGTATTTTGCCTTTGACTAACACTGTTGTACTTTATCTCAAATTGCAGTTGTCTATGTCAAAAGATTAATTTAACTCTGGCATTGATGTAATAGATTGAGCTGACCAAATCAAACTCACACTCAAAATGCATAGTTATGTGTGCATGTTTGATGAGCAAGGTCTGAATAATCCTTCCTGCAAACAGCTCATTGTCTCCAAAGTATTGCAGATCTGAAATTTTCTGCTTTGTTCATCAGAATTCAGAATGGTTACCAAGTATCACCCAAGAATTACAGATACAGTCCATAAATGACAGGTCAATTAAGAAGGCAACATGAATTCCTAAAAATGCTGGAGAACAAGGGTTGCACAGAATACATTACAAAGAAATTGCAAAAGTGACTTGATTTTTGAATTAGAAAAGCAGAACAGAGGATGAGAAGTAGGAAAGTGCAGAAAAATGAAGATAGAGCTATAATGCCTTCAGTGAATACTTACCTCCTACTGGAGCTGAAAACCTGTCAAATTCAGAAAAGCAAAAAAATTTGAAAGACGTAAGAAAATATGTAAGTCGATAGAAACATCTAAAACCTAAGCATCCTCTGATTTTGTGCAGGCAGAGAGGATTTGTTAGGTTACTGTTACAGTACCATGAAAAAACCAGCACAGGACTGTGAAGAAGCTACTGAACAGCTTGAAACAAATAGCACAGATGGATCTAGAAATCACTTGCCTGCAGATGACAGCTTCAGCAGAAGGTGGTACACTGGCTGTAGACATCAGCCATTGCCCTCCTACCACAGAGATATCCATTTTTTCTGTCACTTTTTACATCACCGGTACCAAAAGAGGCAAAATAATTCACTTACTGGATTCAGATTGGGCCAAAGAAAAAGATATCTCAACTCAAATAAGTTGCACTGAATAAAGTTTTTCTGATAAATAAAGTTTTCTGAAATATGCACTTTTGAGCAAACCAAAACATTGCATGAGATTAACTAAATTCCAAGGAATATTTTTGAAACAAGATAACTGGGGGAAAAAAACCCCACCTTAAATAAAAATGTTTATTTAAAAATTATTATTTTGAATAAAATATTATGATTGGCAATTTTGTGTTTAGAAATCAGATTTTTCAGTTCAGTTGCTGAGGTGAAATATTATTAAAAATTAGGATAAATAACATTAACCGTAGAATTTTACTACAGAGCAGAATACTTGGTTTCTAGTAAAACAATATATTTGGACTTGATTTATCAGTTCAGCCTTACCTTTTTGATTTTGTACTTGTAACCCGAATTTAGTTGTGAAATACAGTGATTTAAAATAACAAATCTAACTGGAATGAGCTTCAGAGTCATAGCTGTTGTGTTGCTCTGAGGGAGCAAAGGCAGACCACAGAGTTCCAGCAGCCCCTGGGAAAACTCTACAAGTGTCGTGGTTTGACCGGAAATGGGACATCTGGGATATTTTGTTTTGCTGTGATTACCAATGGGTAATTGGAATTTAAGATGGGCACTTAGTTTGACCAGTGGGACATTTGGATCCGCCTCTTGAGACTACGAACTCAAGGGGTTAAAAGCAGGGCTCTTGGCCTTCGGAGCCCTCTTGGGATTTCCGGCGTGAAGAAGTCTCTCCCCCGGCCCAGTTGCTGGCTGGGCTGGGGGAGGGGAAAGCCACGTGGGCCATCTACGGTAGGCCCGGGTTCGGAGGAAGGGTGGCAGACCCTTGAGCGACCAGTTTATTCCCCCCCCCAGAGAATGCAGCCCGTGCTCGAACTGTATATCTTGAAACTTGATATCATGTGCCGGCAGGCAGCACGGCTGGGAGGAGAAAGGGGGGGGCAGCGGGCAGTCCGGCCGCCTGGGAGAACTTTTAACCCTTTGGGGAATGAAGGCTTCGCAGAACATTGCCTTTCCTGGGAAAGGGACAGGAGTGGAAGATGAAGGAAGAAAATTAGGCCAGTAAGGAGGGTCTGGCAAAGGGAGAAGAGAGATGTTGAAGGAATGGAGGAAGATGGAGTGGCAGTTTTTGCTGGACTCTTTTTTGTTGTATTTCCATGGACTGTTTCCTGGTGAGGCAGAGGCTGTATTGCAGCGGGAAGCGGAGGCTCGGCGTCAAGAGAGTTTGGTTTTGAGACCCCTCGGCCCCAGGGGGTATAGAAGACATGGGGGGGACAGAGGTCCCAGGATTGTGACTGTACTCTGCTTGGAACGAGACGAGGCATTCTTAAAAGGCCCTGAAGGCAGGCCCCTGCCCCATCCCATGCCAGGTGGTGAGAGCACCTTGGCATGGAAAGGAGATGTCACGAGGTAGCAAGATACCGGGCGGATTGCTGATTGTGACAAGAAGTCCGTGGCACAAGGAAGGACTCCGTCTATCCCTTATGAGCTGAAGATTTGATTTTTTTTTTTTTCCAAAGGGTGGTGCCAGACCGAGTGTGGATAATTTTTTGGGAAATGTAAATGTGTTTGGGAATTTGGTGGGAGGAGGATAAGGAAGTGTTTCTGTGTAGTTTTCATTCTCCTTGTTTTTTTTCCCTGTGTGTGTGTAGGTTAGTAATTGTGTGTGTAGTTTAGTAATTGTGTGTGTAGTTTAGTTAATAAACTTTTCTTTATGTTTAAGTTGGAGCCTGCTTTGCTTATTTCCTGGCCACATCTCACAGCAGATATCAGGTAAAAGGTATATTTATGGGGGCCTTGGCTTTGCCAGGCCTAAACCATAACAACAAGCAGGATCTAGGAAACTGCTTCTCTGCCTGTCCAGAACCGAGGTACAGGGATAACCCTTGGTGTTCAGCTTTGCTCCCTGCACCTCCATTAGCATGCTGAAGGAACCAGGACCTTCAGAGATGACTGAGTTCCACTCCTGGCTCCAACAGCAAATGAGTAACTTACGTGATACACAGGGAAGAAGGACTCTTGTCCAACACGTAAGTAGGACTAAACAAAACAAAAAGCTGTTTCAACTTCTATATTCTTTAGCATCAAGAGTGGTCCAAAGTCACAGATCGAGATTGGTAAAAACCCGTGGACAGAGGCTGGGCCACCTCAGAATTGCAGCTTTGACATTTTTCACTTTTCTGTCTATAGAATGGAAATAAAACCAATTGAGTTTTATTAAAGTGAATATGCATTATTGATTTCAAGGCACTCAAAGGCACTATAATAACATCTTCAGGCACTATAATAACAACAGGCTCTATAAAAACCATATGAATAAATATAAAGCTACCAAGTTGGTCAGAGTAGGCCTTTTCTGCAAAATAAAAGGAATTATTTTAACATGGGCATAACTAATGCACTGTTGAATTATTAACCTTCATGAGTGTGCCAAAGTGATTAGTTCATTATTAAGGTTTCCATCTTTGCAGAACTGTAATAAAATATTTCAATAAAATAATTTTGTACTTTCAATCTAACTTATTAAAGAATAGGTAATAACAGTAGTTATGCAGTAATGAAAGAATAATCAGGTATGCTCAAAAAATCTGGAATAAATGAACAAGAAATGCTCCAGGTGTGACATTTTATCACAACCGTAGTTTCCCAAGGAAGAGAACAGTAAGAGCCTGATTAAAAATGTTTGCCAACCTATATTGGAAGTATCTCTACCAGCCTCTGTTATACCGTCTATGCTCAATAATCGTATTCAAGTAGTGTATCCCAGACTTTTACTTAGGAATATAAAGTTTAACGAAATCACTGTATTTCTAGCAAAAGGCAAACTAAGAATGGTATATTGCTGCAATAAATAAAAATAATAACAAGATCAGAACATCCAAGAGAATTCAACACCTTTGAGATGGTTTAATTAGACTGGATCAAACCAGAATTAATTTGTTCCCTGTCATCATCTCAGGTAGGAACTCTGAAGAAAGACAATATGTCAGATCTAACTGTTCTTTATTTAATGTGAAAATGGCAATAGATTCTCTAGGGATCACCAGAGTGGTAAAACAACTTCTTAATTACTTCAGTAGTCTCATTTCACCAGTGCTTGGAGAAACAGCCTGCCACAGCCCCTTGACTCTTGTCTCAGTAAAACACCTGTTCCACATGGCAGAGACAGAACTGCACTGAGATATCAACCCTTGGAGTTCCATGCATCCCTCAGAAATACCCCACAGTGGCTGCTGTCAAAGAGGAGGTGTTAAAGGTGAGCACACCTTCTTGAATAATAGCACAGACCAGGAAGATTCTTAAGGATATGGAAATAAGAAATAAATGAATTGTCATCCCGCCTTCCTGACAGCTAACTCCTGAATGAGTGTTGGTGAATAAAAGGTATCCAGGTCTTCCACTAACTGGTCGCCCAATTGTAATTACAAACTAAAATAATTTATCTGGTGTCACAGATGTTATGGCTGTTTCCCTCAGTATTCGTTGTATGTATGGAGCCAGGAGAGGTGTGGTGACAACAGACCTGCCACTGGAGCAATGGGGCTTGTGGAAGGGAGAAGAGCCCAGGACTCAGCTGAGGAACAAGAAGGTCCCATCAAGCACGGATATAGGCTTGGAGGAGAATGGGTTGAGAGCAGGCCTGCTGAGAAGAATTTGGAGGTGCTGGTTGACAAGAAGCTCAGCATGAGCCAGCAAAGCCAATGTATCCTGGCGTGTGTCCAAAGCAGTGTGGCCAGCAGGGCAAGGGAAAGGATTCTTCCCCTCTGCTCTTGTGAGAACCCATCTGGACTGCTGCATCCAGGTCCAGGATTCCCAGCAAAAGAAAGAAGTGTACCTGTTGGAGTGACTTCAGAGGAGGGTGGTGAAGATGATCAGAGGGTACAGCACCTTTCTTACAAGGACTGACTGAGAGAGACAGGGTTTTTCAGCCTGGAGAAGGAAAGGGTCAGGAGAAACCTTATAGCATCTTCCAGTACCTGAGGGGGCCTGCAAGAAAGCTGGAGAGTGAAATTTTGCTAAGACAGATTGTGACAGGACAAGTGGGGAAGAGATTCTTTACTGTGAGGGTGGTAAGACTCTGGCATAGGGTGATTGAGGCTCTGGCACAGGTGGTGAGGCTCTTGGCCCAGAGCAGATGTGGACACCCCATCCCTGGAAGTGTTCAAGGCCGGGTTGGATGAGGCTCTGAGCAACCTAAACTAGTGAGCAACCTGAGCAACTCTGAACAATCAGAGCATCTCCCTGACCATGGCATTTCTCCAGGCCTAAGGAATCAAGATTAGTGAAAGAGATGCAGAGTGAGCAGGGAACCTCACAGAATGAGAAATGCCAGGTTGCATGGCTTCAACTGCAAGATCAGACCAGGGGGCTGAAAAATCCTTATTCTAATCAAAATATTATTTCCAGAATGGGGACAGCATACCAGGGCAGATCTTATGTCTGGGGCAGCATTGTGTGCTCTAAGACTCCCCTGCCCACTTGTGATGTACTGTCATGGTGAAGGAGATTGACTTTAAGAACAACATGGAATTTCAGAAATGAGTCAATAAAAACGTAGTATAGACTTGAGGATTTGAGCACAACAGCAGCAGCACTTAGGCACAGCTATCTTGCAGATGAAAGGGAGATGTCAATAGACTTAGCCAGTGTAAATCCCATTTAACAAGATACATTACACTATCTGCTAGAGTGCAGTCAAAAACAAACATACATCTGACCTAAAAGATCCTTTCCAATCTCAGAAGTTCATCCTCTGGGACTCAGCATGACACACTCAAAGAACTAGAAGTGCTGAATGAAATATTTCTGAATTCAGCTGTGTGAAGACTCTTGACGCAGATTTAATATCTCAATTTTATATAAAGAGCACTTTTCACAGCCATACCACCTTTGATCTCATAGTCCTGACCTTTAAAGATCTCCAAAATGCCTTCCAAAGGAGAGCCTAGAACTAACAGCTTGAACTTCTAGTCACCAGGAAACAGGGATTAAACAGAGATATTGATTTCATGGCATAGTATAATGTCCTTTCTCTTCCACTAACCTTTCCATGTTCCACAGAGTAGAACAAAATTATATCCCTTAGCAAGGTAACTGCCTTATCAACTTGTCTCTACTCTGCGCATACTAACGACATTTTCTTTCAGAAGTGGTTTCCTTGGTAGGTATCTGAGCAATTGTTTTCATTTTGTGCTTAGCTTTGAAGTCTGCTAACTTTTATTCATACCTGAGGAAGGCAGTTGTGCCTGAAATCTTTAAATAAAAGATGCATGTGCACATGAGCACACCTGGTTCTACCTGCTGTCTATAGGAAACTGTTGCTAAAAAACCACAGCTGCATCTCCTTTATAAATATTTCTGAAGTTGGCAGGTTAAGAGAATACAGTAAAAAAAGCACACTAAGTTAAGTAAAGTATGAGACACATGATGAGACCCTATTCAACTAAACAGCAAAGTAGATCATCATGTGGTGGTGGAATCATATATAATCAGTATGGAAAACACTAATGGCCTATGTCTAAACCCTGTGGCTGTTCCACCCACTGATTCAGGAAACTAAGGATCATCTCTAGGTTCTCTTCACATCACACAACGTTTTTTGGTTGTCTTGGAAGCCTGGGAACAACCTAAAAGGCACTCAATGTTAAGAAAATTCAATCTAATCTAGGAAAGCTGTATGTAGGGAAGGGCTCTGTCAGACTCCTCCTTGCTTGGACACAGAAAAAAAGCCAAAAAACATTCTAAACAAATGCTACCAGAGGACAAAGTGCCCAAGACAGGAGCATGTACTCTCAAACTGAGAGTACCACTGCACTTTTCAATTCCAAAGACAGCCATGGTGTAAAGGATTGATTCTTCCAGTAGGACCTGGATGTTATGCTACACATTCCCCTCTTGGCTGACCTAACAGGATCAAAAAAATTATGAAAGCAAGTGAGATAATTCAGAAAATTATATTATCTGCTAGAGTGTGGACAAAAAGCAAACACTCATCTGACCTAAAAATCCTTTCCAATATCAAAAGTCCCTGTGGGACTCAGAGTTTGTGAGGTCTTTGCATTTATTTTTTAAGAACACTGATACTTATTTTTCCTCTTACTAATTGTTTCAGTTAATCAGCAATAAAAAATTATACCCTATAACTTCATTAACAGGACTAATGGCTTTCACTACAATCATGAGGAACTTCTGCTATATTTTTGATCTTTCAAAACAAGTGAACATTTGCAAAAATAACACAAATGAATATAAAAGAATGATATATAACAATCCCATAAAATTTGTTTTGATGGACAGTATCCTTTCATACATTTCATCCTTTCATTCATGCTACAATTTACTACATGAAAAATAACACACATCTCATAATACATTATGACATGGTTATGATAAAAGAAGTCTTGAGCCAACGTTGATAATATTTCCAGAATTCAAAATATTAGTTACCAGTGGAAGACATTTCCTGTTTTAAATTTGTTAGATGTTTTAAGTCCATCCTTTGCTGCAAGTATTCTTTTTGATGTGCCTTTTTTTTTTTTTTTTTATCCTTCAGGAGTTATTCACAGAAAGTGAACACCAGAAGCAATGTTTGTGATAAATTAAAATTTATGAATTTAGGAAACCAGCTTTTAGATTACCAAGCCAGCACAGTCAAAATGCGAAACTTGAAAGTATTTAGCACCATGTTTTGATATCAGACAAATATTTATTTTTAAAGAGAGCAGTTACTTTTAAACATTATTTACATTTTTAAAGAATTATTTGAAATCCATAGACTTAAAAAAATATATATCCCATGACTATAAGCTATTCTTTCTTGGATTAGTAAGAAAAATAAATAGCTGATGCATATAAAGTGATTTTTTAAAAATTATGTTACTTTTTCTACTCCTAAAGAGAGTCAGTGGAGGGGCTATTTAGCAGAGTTCTTGACCATCCTATCAGAGAACAATTCAAGAGACTAAGAAAATGGAAGAAAAGATATTGTACTGGTCAGAATCAATCTACCAATGCTTTTAGAAGGGGCCATTTACGAATGAAGAACTGAATAGAGTTATGATAGTCCATGGGCTCACAGACTCCATGAAAAAAGAAGAATTAAAATTATTACCTTTCCTCCTCACCACTCATGATGTAAATAAAAAGCCAGGTGATTTATTAATATGAGTGCAATATTGATTTGCAATGAAAGCCTTTCCTCTGCTGTTGCCTTGCTGTTATAGCCAGTGATTAAAAGGATGGTTTGCATGACACCTGCCCACCCTATGTATCACCTGAGAGCAGTTCCTCACAAGCCAAAGCAGTGCTTGGGAGTTTAGGAGAAAACTACAAATATCACAGTTTGTAATAGAATGTTATTCCTTGGAAAAAAACCCAAAACAACAACCCACTAAATTCAGGTCTAAGGCTCAATAAGAAGATTTATCAAGGGTTTCTTGTGCCCTGAAAAGATCCTAAAATTTTAAGAGCATTTGAGAAATCAGTTGGAAGCACAACTTATTTAAACATCAAGGCACAATCAGAAGTGACTACAAGTCTGCATACCAGCACATGCCTACTTCTGTGTGTCAGGGCATCCATGTAAAATTACAGTGTGTAATATATTTTACCCCATTTCACATTTTACCCACTGATTAATCTACTTATCATTCATTACATGAAGGAATCAAACTGAAGGGAATAATCTCTTTACTTAGCACACGTGGTGTCAGCTGAAAAAGCCTCTTGTCTCTCCATCCATTAGTAGTGTAGGAGTGAGATGTATAATTGATCTGACTTTTCTTTCACATTGTTGAAAAATAGAAAATAACCCTGCTGCCATCAACACGCTACTCAACTTCTCAGATTTTAATGACAGACACTGATGCAGCTGCCATCTTTCTTGCTCATCGTGGCCTAAAGCAAGCTCAAATTTTAAAGCAAAATGAGTCCAAAGCTCAGGCTGACACAGACAGGAAAGCTGGTCAAGCCCATGCAAACAAAGATGCATAATCTTGGCACACCACCACCAAAAACATTGGATAATTGACACAACAGGCTCACTGCTCGTAAACTGAATGTAACACTCTTGCTTTCTGCTGACAGCTCTGTGAAAAAAATACTTCCTCGGTGGGGAGTGATCAGATTCAGCTGAATGTATTCTTTAATTTCTCACAAGGAAATGAAACACCTCCTTCATCTCCTGGCTTAGTGGGTGCCCATGTAGGGCATGTGTAGATGAGAGAAGAGGAACCGCTCTGGAAAGTGGTTCACCATCCGTACACCAGCAGCTTCTCAATGCAGGGCAAGGCAAATATGCTGGCTGAGTAGATTTAAATGCCCAGAGTTCTGCTTTCTGGCATGCTGGTATTCACTGCCTCCCCAGCACAGAGAGACAGAGCAGGACCCTGTGCCAAACCATGCTTGGACATTAAAGGGATTGCACAGGCATACAACTGTGTTTCAACATCAAACTGACACCACTAACACACCCTCAAACTCACTGTCCAAAAGGGAAGAGATTCAGGTTAACATCAGCAGGTGCTGTCAGCCCTTTCAGAAAACCCTGTGTTAGTACCTCTCATCTTCAATAAAAGAACCCTGTGCTTCCAGAGCAGGGTGCATTATGAACACTAAAACGAACATCAAGACTTTGTCTGCCACTGAGGGTGCAAGGGCAGGATCTTGGCTACCATCTGTATAATCACTAAACCCACAAAGTTTGCTTCTATTTTCCAGAAGCAGAAGAGTAAACCAGTAGATCATTATCTGGTTTCAGAAACAGACATCTTAGCACTCTCTTTTAAACCTATTTTCCCTCCCCAAGAACTTTTCTAGGATTGGGAGAGCAACAAAGGAATATCCATACTGTGCTTTTATTTCAACCTTGTCTCTGACCCTGCAAAATGTGGAAAAATCTTGGATAGACACTGTCACCCTTGCCTAAAGCATAAATGAAAATTGCTTCAGTTCCTTGGCATTACACAGGAAAAAAATGACCTCACATATATCTCGATCCCTCAGAAGGCTGTTGGGACCTGATTGCAATGAGAAGGAAAGAAATATTTGTGCTCACTTTTGCCATAGTGTATAAGTATTCATCTAGACTGTGAGAACAACTGACACAAATCTAGGGAGGTGGTAAGGTGGCACATCTGTTAGGGGGGCTGTAAGGGATATATGGCTGCCTAGACCCAGAAGTAATTATTTAATTTTATTAAAATAAAAGGAAAAGATGTAGTTGTAGCAGCATTGGTCCAGCCACACAAAACATGTCAGACTCACGACATTACGTATGCAGTAACTTTACGCACAAAGGAACGTGTTTTTCTAATATGTGTGTGCATACACATATGTATGCTTGCCTCTGTGTACGTATATATATATATGTACACATATACACAAAAGTGTACATGTAGGCTTGAGACCAGAGGGTAAACAGAAAGGGGCTAGCAGTGTTCATATTCATATATGAATCTGAGGGAAAAAATGATCAGATTTAAGAAAAATTTGCTGGAATGATGGGAAGATTAAAATGAATGGCTCATCCATACTATGCAATGAGAAGGAAGGGTCTTGGTGTTCTACGTGTTAGAGCATCCTGATTACTTCTAACTGCGTGCCAGAACAAGGAGATTTTTTTTGCAGTTGCCCTGCTCTGTTGTGTGCCAGCAAATGAGGTCTGCAACCTCACCCCCACAGACCTTTGACTTGTCATGTTATGAGCCTTCCCCTGGCTCTTGAAACATGTCAAGGAAATACATGCCAGATTCTGGGATGCCCAGATTCATCTGCTGACACCCTGATGGGTTTGTTTGGAACTCCAATTTGTTTAAATCTATTGTTTTGAAGAAAATAGGGGGTCCTAGTGCCTATTAGGTTTCATTTTGAGGTGCTTAAAAATGCCAACCAAGTTAATCTCAGCAAAACAAAGGGGTTATGCTGAAATAGTTGCACACTAAAAAAAAAAAAAGGCACGAAAGCACAAATTACTAGGCTATCCTTAACTCCTGTCTGCTACCAAGGCTTAGAGAGCTGTGGCATGCTGAAGGCAGCTGAGACTGGCGCCACAGAGGCAGCTGTGAGATACAGACCTCCATATCAGACTGGAGTCAGGCTAAAGGGACTTTTTCTCCAGCATCATCTGAGTATGACCATAATATCAACACATATAAAATAATTTTCAAGCACATTCCCCTTACTATTTAATTTTAAGGAAATATAATACCAATTGTGATGAGCCTGTGAATATGTAAACAGAAGTAGTTCTCAGGCCTGAGGATTATACAAAAAATTTGACATACTGATTTCTCACGATACAATGGAGAGGGAACTGAGCTGGAATTTGCCTGTTTTTCCTTGTCCCTGGCACCATGACTTTCGTTGTTGCATTTTTCATAGCCTGATTACAATTTATAAATATGTCAAGGAAACCACTATCATTAAGATGTTGTGTTTCCACAAAGACCACACACTTTAAAATAAACCAACAATTCATATTACTAAGTTGGCACATGGTATCTCTATTTTCCAATGCAACATTGCAAGCTGGGGCCCACCATACTTAGCACTGATCTGTTTAATTTGAATCAGATTAATAAATTTAAAACACTTGAGGTTTAAATTTGTAACTGATTAAAGTAAAATTAAGAGATGGATGAGCTTTCTCCCAGATGAGAAAAATCCCACTGGAAAACAAAACAAACTATTCCTTAAACTTGCAATTCCAATGTGCAGAATGAACCAGTCATAGGTGATTTTAAGCTGAAAGATTGTATCACACATCTCAGAAAGCTGGAATTCAGTATTTGAGTTTGAAAAAAAGGAAAAGAAAAAAAGAACAGACAAATTTCATACTAAAGGGACCTGTTTTGTTCAATGTAAGTTGACTCAAATCTGAATTCCTCCTTAAGGGGCAAAAAGAAAATAAGCATTAGCCAAAATTGGTCTTCATCCATGGAAGAAAATCATAATCAACATATATCTACACTGTGCATCCAGAATATACAGTCAATCACACTATATATATACCCTGGGAAAAATTTTGAAAGCTATTTCTTCCTTGCTTAGAATAGTTGTTACCAGAACCATTAAAAAACCTCAAGAGCTATAAACTTGGAATTACTGATAGGCTACTAGAAACCTCCATGTCCCCCCACTTTATATCTAAAAAAAAAAGACCTGAAAAAATTACCAGTAAAATAAATTAAATCGTACTGATCAGGAGATCTAGTTGCAAGAATATAGAGGAAATGAATATTTAAAGAAAGGAAAAATTGGAGAAGCAGCTAAGTCATGTGAGCAATGTACGGTAATTTAAAAACTCAGTGAAATCTCAACAGGCAAAATAATTAAGAACAATAAAATGGAATTTTTAATAAGAAGCGCCTGACTAAGGATTAAATACATTTCAAGGTAGAGAGGTATGATGAATGACACCAGAGAAAATTTAAAATGCTCACTAGATATTTACATTCTATAAAGAGAATTATAAAATGAGAATTCATCTATTTTATGTAATACAAAACATTGTAAAATAGTTTAAAAAGGCCACATCTGCCATGATTAAACATGGGCATAAGTAATCAACAAGTCTAGGCAACTTACTTGCACCCCACAATGCCTAAAATTGCTTAGCTGAAGGGTTCTCCAATTCATTAACATTTATAAATTATTTATATTATAATCAATCATAGAAAACTGGAACAATTCCAATAGATGGGAGTACAGCCAAGAAAAAGAAAATTCTGCGGCTGAAAAACCCTGCAACACTCAGTGTCAAAAATTCATCTCAATTTGTTGAAGATCAACACAGAAATGTTGATCAGTGTGCAAAAATTATCTGACAGTCTGCAGGTTTTTATTCTGTAACCATTTCTAGCAGGAATAAGAAAACAATAGAACAGCTAACAACATGGGCTAAAGGATGCTCTCATCATGAATGTGTCTAGATGTTGGTTTGGTTTTTTTATGTTCCTTACTGCATCTCCTTAGGCTGGCAGTCTTTGTAGTCAAATCCTGCTGCTAGGTGGCAAGTACCTCTGACCTCTGATTCTGTGGAAAAGGCTCCTAGAGTTTTCAAAGGCCCTTGAAACTGGCTATTGTGCCAGGGGGTTCATAGATGAATGCAGTCATCTATGCAAACAAACATCTATGCATCACCAGGAAGATGGAAGAACGGTTCAACCCATCGAGATTAAATGAGTGTTTCCAGATTCCTGTGATATCTCTGAGAACAAATGAAAAATCTGAAAATTAATTAAAAGCACAGCTTCACAGCTGAGACCTTGAATGTGGCATTTCATCTGGAGCTAATGTTTATGAGCAGTTACACTCTTCCTACCTTGGCAAAAGGTTATAGATTCACAATTAATAATTGTGCTGCTATTAATCTTTGGATGAAGTGGAACATAGTCATTAAACAGAGATAGCTTTTACAAGGAGTTGGATGCAGATGAGTACAGAATCCTTTCACTGGATGAAAGGGGAAAATCGGTAAGAAATGTTTTTAAAGGCTTGGTACTATAATGATCCTATTCTGGTCACAAATAAACACTTGAGTCTCCCCCAAAAGTCTATCTGAGTCAACTGCAGCATAGCCAAGACTGTTCCTTACCCCATCCTTCTGAAGCCGTGCCTGCTTTTCAGTTAGATTAGATCAGAGCTCACTGTCACGATTTCAGTTGACCCATCAGCTGCGCAAGCTCTATCCTCTGACATTTGTGCAGCATTTTCCTGATGCTGCCTTTTGAGGCTTGGGGCACAAAGACAGGGGCAGAACTACATGTAGTCTGAAGCTTATCCAGCAGAATAGTCCATCTGGGATTTTAGGTCTTCCCTTACACTGCTCTTGGCCCAGAGCCAAGGCAGCCTCAAGAAACTGTCTCAGTTCCCATTACCAAGGTGCTCAGCGATGACCATTTTCCCAGAGACCCTCTATCTAGATTATATCCTTTTGCTATAATTTCCCATTTTCTGCCACTACCAAAAACAGAGGCATCACCCTCACCCACAGTTTGCTCTGGAAGTCCATGGAAAAGCTAAGGGCTGACACTACTGCCAGCATAAAAATCCAGGTTTGATACCAAAGATCCTCCTGACAGCTCTTAAACCCAGTCTTTTCTGGCATGTTCTTTTTCTCACCTCTAAAGTAATCTTTCTGAGTATCATCTTCATGGAGCCTTCAGAGATGTAATGGGCTAGAAAGAACAAATTTTCTACTTCAACTTTGACCTAAGTATAACTCCCAGATTCTCAAGTGTCTCTAAGGTTTTCTGAGTCAATTTTACAGGTCCTATTAGAATCACGTCTCTTGTGCAGTGTGAAGAGGTAGAAATTTTATACACTTGTTATACTATTGCATGATGTGGGAAAAATACACTGGCTTCTTTAAATGACCTATGTATGAGTGAGAAAATAAAATTGGCAAGTGGCTAAATTTAACCATCCATAAACTTGTAATTTGGCTACATCTTTGGAACCATCTAAGTAAAACAAGAACCTAATCAGGGGATGCACACCTACCAAACTTAATGGGGACCAACCAAGCACAAGCAAGTCCATTAAATAGTGCAATGGGAAATGAAGTTAAAAATATTTATCAATCACTTTCTGGAAGATCACAGAGTAATGGAAAATTTTCATGAGTTTGACAGGCATTGCTTTTCCAAAGGCAATTTATTACCTAGGAATATGTGCTTTCACTGAAGAAGTCATTCTTGCTTTTTAATGACTTTAGCATTAGGCACAGAATTTTGATATCAGTATATTTACTACACTGCCAAAGACAGGATCTTCAGATTCCTGACACTTTAATAGCTTCCACGCTTCAGAGCCTAGAAAATTCTAATGTTCCCTGATAGTACCAGGAGAAAATCTTTTACCATCATGTGTAAAATGTCTTAGTCGTTCCCCAGTGAATATCACAAGTTATCCAAGAAATATTTAATGAGAAAATGATTGAGGAACCTACATCAAGGCCACTAGAAAATGAAATTTTTGTTTTGATTGATTTTTGTTGGGTAATACAAATGAGCCTCTAGTCTATGATAGGCATGTTTTATTGACTCCCCCACTCTTGAAGCAGCTTGACAGGAATTAGAAAACAATGTAATTGTGGCTATAGCATTATCATCTCTTCACTGGAAGCCTATCTCTTTGTGTGCACGCCTTATCTGTGTTTCCTGGGCTGTAACCATTTCTCACTGCAATGGTTAATTTGATAACAGTTGGTAAGGATTACAATATGCCTCTACAGAGGATTCAAGTAAATTATCCTTCCCAATCCTTCCGTGGATAGATTATAACACTTCAACAAGCTGGTTTTCCACACTTTAACAGAAGGGCTTTTTCTTCTCCTATTTCAAAAAGCTTGTAAGCTGAAACAAGTGCTTCTGCTTTTACATCCTTATTACTTGGCATGCACTTGTAGGCAGTTAGTAGTTATTAGGCTGCGTTGTGCAATTTAGAACTTTAAAAAGACAGAACTAATACAAGAGTAAGGGTGTATAATTTCTGATCTCATTTGTTAATATATAATGGAAAATTATTATGAAATTGATAGAGATTATCCCCAGCTTCATTGTTAGAAGCAAACAATCATTGCATACTGAGGCATGAAATACAAGGTGCATCAAGTCAAGTAGTATGCACACATTTTGCAAGGCCAGAGAAAATCATGTTATCTGTGAAGAAGAAATTGATTATTTTTACTGACTGACCATCTAATAAGATTCAACTTTCACTTGCATATAGCCACATGATGACCCAACATTTTTTAATTCCTATCCTGGCTGGACTCTGTCAGTCATAGTAGTAAGTGGAAGACAATGAGAAGGAAAAAGGCAAGCTGGAAACAACAGAAAGCTGGTCAGTAAATCATAAATCAGTTCTCTGAGGAAAACTGGATAAACACAGTTAATTTCTTAAATATGTTCCTGACACCTGCACATAAATCATCCTAATAGGAGAGAACAAAAGGGAAAATATCTGTTGTTAAGGACCCAAAATTCATGTACTGCATATCTTGTGACATTTTAGTTTGCTTTAGTTTGCTTCTGTGGAGAAAGCACACACTAACTGCTAGAGAGCATCTCTCAGCTAGGTTTCAGCTGACAGGACTTCAGTTCATGTGCTGTCACAGCACTTGGCAAGGGGAAGCAAAGCTTGGTAGGGAGGGATGATAAAGTCATTCACCTCAAAGAGGCGATCAGGAACACCTGATTCAAACTAAATGTGGATGTTGAGTGTGTTGCTGCACAGGGACACAACGTACAATGTAGCAGAACAAGGATAATGGTGCCTTTAGTCATTCATATCCGTCATGACCGTGATTTCTGCAATGATGGTGACAGTAGTGTCTGTCCTGCATGCTTTATCTTTGCTTCCAGTCTCCTGGCACATGGGCATTAGCACTGCACAGCCTTTCTCTTCCAAGAAAGTGGAGCAGGGGATGCACCAAATTCTCACCTCTTTTTTCTGCTTTTCTATCAAATGCCCACGCTGGATTTGTGTAGGCATAGCACAGCTGCTGGCTGGGAGAGCCAGCCAAGCTCTTGGAGGGAGCTGCCATCTGCAAGGAAGTCCTGTACTTGAAGGGTACAAGAAAAAAAATTAACCAGCTTCTAACCACTTCTACAGAAGTGAGCAGAGATTCCTCCTCTCACTAAGATCCTTTCTCTTCTTGGGCCCCCCAGCTAGCCCAGCAAAACACTCATTAGAACATCAGAGCATCATGATGCTCTGTAGTGTTGGAGCCTGTGTCACTGTCACAGCAGATTCCTCTGGCACTGTCCATCACTAGGAACACTCTATCTTCTCTTAGCAAGACTTGGACACTTCCTGAGAAAAAAAATACAAAACGATTTGGCTTCTATTGAGCAAGGTGACTTTCTTTCCTAGAAGAGGAACATTTTTTAACCTGGGCTAATCTGAAGCAAGTATGATATTTATCTAAGTTAAATTAAAAACTACCTGAGTTAGTCAGTATAGCTGGTGTCTGCAGAGCACTTTCTCTAAAGCATTTAAGTAACAAGGAGGTAGCAACAAATTGCAGGGAAGTAAAATTTAATGCAGAATAATTTAAAATCCATTATGATTTTTCCTTGCTGTGCATACCTTCATCTGAGGAGGAGGTGAGAGGAGGGCTTAAAAGAGGAGGGCTAAAAGCCATTTTATTAGCAACAAGAGCCTTCTTATGCACACCTTTCTCTCTGAGCTTTTCTCATGCTCATAAGATGCCACAGACACACAAGTCTTACCCAGATGCCACAGACATACAAGTCTTAGCCAGACTTCTTACAAAGTTCATCCTGGAACAGCATTCCCTGAATTTTCACTCTGATGAACCTGCTTTCTCCTCCTTTTAAAGACTCTGAGTCTGGAGTAACTGAAGTGTCTACCCTGGATTTAGTTATATCTTTTTGAGATAGAGGCCAAAGAAGTCAAGGAATTACAAATTTTCAGGGTGGGCAGTGAACTCTGGGTTTTTGAATGACAACCCATGTAGTGAAAAATGTAGAGAGAAAAAAAAAGGTACAGTAAACAGAAAATAGCTATCAAAAATATATGTTTCCCAAATATCACTGTTATACTTCCCAATTTTGCTCACCCAGGTTATGATGGTTTCCATCAGCAATAGATACTATAAATAGCTAAACACATGGGCAAATTTCCATGGGAACAAAATGCAATCATCTGTTCAGCGTAGCCACCTGGTTGAAAATGGTAGCTATATTTGAAAGTAGCAGTTCTATTATATTCAGTTCTATACCTACAATAAGCAGACATACTGAGCATTACAGCTAATGTTGTTTTTTCATAGTTTAAAAGGTACTACCTCACTCACCACATAAGTTTACAGTTCACCAATCTTGATGCAGATATAAAAGCTGTAACTGATCATCTACTTAATAAAATTAATGAAATTACTGTCATACCAAGATTGACACTGCTTTAGCTTTAAAAGCCAATGTGAAACCCCATACATGAACTCTGTACATTCATTTTGTTTTTCTATACAATGAAAAAAAAATCTATCTGAAGGCGTTTGGAAAGAAGAATCTCCAGGATTACAGTTTTCATGAAAGGCTCTGTAGAAATCAATCTGGAAGCTGAAAGCCCTTTCCCCACCTTTCTTCCAAAAATTAGATGCCATATGAGAGCATGAGAGCATGAGAGCATGAGAGCACCAGCTCCCTATGCACAGCCATCACAATTTTCTTTCCCAGTATCTTTTCCTGTTAACTGGAGTACTACATCTAGGCATGGGAAAGTAGCTGGCTTAATCTCCCTGCACATTCCTGCCCTCTTTGCTTATAAAAGCAAAAAGGTTGTAAATAATGATGGGGAGTGTCACACGGACACCTGTGGGGCTAAGACCTCAGATTATTTCACAGATTCCCAAACAGCTGCCTAAAATATTCCTTCTGTCCTCCATTTCTTTTTCTTACTCATTCCCCTAGAAATTTACACAGAAGAAACCATCTAGAAGAGCTCTGGATCTTAAGAAACAAGAAGCAGTAAAACATTTCCTTAAGTAGATCAATCTATAAACAAAAGATTTTCTTTTCTGGTTGGGAAAGCATATGGAGAAAGCTTCTTTATTGGGTAAGGGCAGAAGGAAAAATAGCACTGAATATGCCATTCACAAATAGCATACTTGGTGTATTACAATGGTGATGTTGCTAAGGACAAAAAATGTTCAGTGAAATCTAAGACAGCTGATACTGTCCATACACTTTAAACTTAAAAGATTCTCCCTTGCAAGAGGGTGCTTTGCAGCTGTATTTCATCCATCTTCCCTGGGACCCTGCAGAGATCTCTGTAGCAACCTGTTCTCAGTGGCCACAACAATGTGCCCCAGTACACACTGTCCAGCATGTCCTGGGTTGAGGCTGGGAGCGGAGCACAAAGCCACAATTAATCTCTGTAATCTGCACAAAAGGGGATGTTGAATCAGTTCTTCAGAGCCATGAAAGAAATTTGATCTGTCTGAGGAAATCTGCTGCAGAAAGCAGATTTCATAGGAGAGAGTCACACTCAGATAGACATATTTCTCTGAACTGGAGAGCATCTGGCATACCATCAAGCTACACTTATATTACTAATGAGCTAAACGAAAGTTTTAAGTGGCCCATATGTGCCTTTTAGAAGGACCAGGAATGTGACAACTGAAGACAAGTCACAAGATGTTTAACTACTGCAGAACCAAAGCTGTCCAGACAGATGCTCAAACTGTAGCTAGAACCAGAGGAAAACAGAAATACTTAAAGCACAGAGACTCTTCAAATCAAAATTATGAGCATGATGGAGAACTTGGGCTGTTAATGTAAAGACAGAAAAATAATTATTGCATTGCAGACTACAGTACTTAAAGGAGAGGAAGAAGGCTGAATAACTGAGATTTTTGTCATTATATTATGCCCATGCTTTAAATTTTGCCTATCTCTAAGGCCAAATGTAACTCTGCTTATCCACTACCACATAATGTTGCCTATAGTACAAATATTGGACAGTTTCATTTCAATAACTAAGTCTGGATTGTGGTTTAACCCCAGCCGACAACTAGGCCTCACACAGCTGCTTGCTCACTTGCCTTCAGTAGGATGTCCAGAGAATGGGAAAAATAAAAGTTAAAAAAGTAAAGGACTGAGAGAAAGAGTTTAGGAGGCAAAGAAAAAGCCCTACACGCAATGAAAGCAAGCCAAGGAATTTGCTCACCACTTTCCATAGGCAGGCAGTTGTTCAGGCATCTCCAGGAAAGCTGGGCTCCCTCAGGAGGATGGACCAGATAACTTAGGAAAACAAGCAGCAGCGTCCCACCTTCCTCTTTCTTCCCCCAGCTTTATATGTAGAGCATGATGCCATATGGTGTGTGACATCCCGAGGTCAGCTATCCTGGCTCTGTCCCCTCACAGATCCTTGTGCTCCCCAGCCCAGCTGCTGATGGAGAGGTGAGAGAAACAGAAAAGGCCTTGATGCTGTGCAAGTGCTTCTCAGCAATCATGAAAATTTCTCACTGTTATCAGCACAGATCCAAAACACAGAACCACAGGAGCTACCAGGAAAAAAATGAACTGTATCCCAGCCAAAATCTACACAGACTGCAGTCCTCTGAGTCTTTTACATAGCAGAACTGATGCTTATGCTACTTTTTAGAAATGGAGAGATGGCACAGCATTTGGGCAGCTCTAGAGTTCTTAGCAATTCTGCATCTCTCTCAGATCCTGAGGAACAAATACCTCTCGATTTCTTTTCTCATTTTTTACAAAAACCTTAACACCCTTCTATTTTTTCTGGTGTCTTTCACAATTACTTCCACTGCCTTGTAAAAAATAGCCACAAAACCAGGTGGACTGTGAATTAAGAAGAGTCTGGCTCAAGGAAAGTCAGTGTACCACATGAGGTAAGAATAAAGCTTGATATCAGTTCAATTAACATCAATAATAATAATAAAAAAACCACACTCCAATTAAAATAATTTGTAACTAAATGTTGCCATGCTAAACACAGGGAAAACAATTGAAAAATGGTGCAGGTAATGTGTTCCAGGATACTACCAAAGGAGTGAAAGAATATTTCCTCAATGCTTACATTATTTTAAATACAACACAATTCTTAAAACAAAGTTTTGAGTGGAAAGAATCTCTGTCTGTAGCCCGTATTTGTATTTAAGCTGTATTTAGGAGAATAACTCAAAGCTGGCTCTTAATTTGAAGATATTCCACCCTTGCTTTTGTTGATTTGTGTTCATTTTGCCACGGGTTAATAACAGCTAAATAAATATTATCATAAAAATTCCCTAATACTTAATTTTGAACTTGTCTCATTGAGTTTCCATCTATTAGTTCTTGTTGTGTATTTCTCTGCTAATTTAGAAGCACTTTTGTATTCATTTGTTCTTCCCATGAAACATTTATATACAAATCAAGTAATTTCTCCATCTGTTCTAGTATAAAGAACAACTTGATCCGCGAGTATCTCATTATACAGCTTTTTCTCTTCTTCTTTAGTAACTGCTTTCTTCACTCTGCAATTTTTAATATCCTTTTAAAAAGTATGAAATGAAAACATTTCCAGGTTCTTACTTGTACTCACACATAAAATTATGTTACTGCGTACTCACACATAAAATTATGTTACTGCTTCCATACATTCTTTCCCTGCTCCAAAGCACATGCCACCTTTCTTGTCATTGTAGGGACTGTCACACTGATCCAATGCCCCCTCTAATCTCTTTTTCAGAGTCACTACTTTTTTTCCCCCTATTTTTTAATATTGGTCTATGTTTCTAGACACATTATTTGATTTCTTCTCATGTTAAAATGCATTTCATTTAAATGAACTCTGTCGTTTAGCATTCTTGATCTCTCTGAAGAGCTGCTTCTACAGTCTGGCAGAGAACATCTCCAATACACTTGCAAATGTTAGGAGCAGGAATTGAACATTGACTGCTGAATATGTTAAATAGTGAATTCAGAAGAGTATCTTCCTTCACTAACTTCTCACAAAATTGTATTTTTCAAAACCTTTCAATTATTTTTTATGTAATATTTCCTTCATTGAAAATAGAAAGGACCTTTCCTGCTCCCATGGCAAGACTGGAGGAGACCATTTGAGCTGTGTCTCTGTACTTTCCTTTGTGGTGTTATATGCACTGTTCTTACTGGGGACTATCCAAACATTTTCCTCTAAGGAAATCTCTCCTCTCGTGCCAAAGTGGGATAGGGGTGAAGCTCAGTGTCAGTCCTTCTCTTCTCCCATGCAGCAGCATGGGCTTGTGGCATCTCATCGGGTGTCCAAGGTCCACCTGCCTGCAAGTGTAATGACAGGGCTTCACAGTCCCACTCAGTTATTTCTTTGTGGTCTAAGCCAGATTCCTAGAAACTGTCCTTACTTTACCTAGTTTGTGTAGCTGAAGAGGAAAGAACTGGGGATGTATGAGAAGACCATATGGCCATCCTGGTCATCAAAGGCAGAACCATGTTCTGCCTTTCTGAGAGTGTATACATCCTCCCAGGGCAGACCTGCACCAGCACTAGCACGGATCATTGTGGACTGCCATGAAACCACCACCCACAGAGCTCTGCTACAAAAGAAAACATCTACACACACTGTGCCCAAGGCCTGCCGTATCCAACAGCCAAAATTGCTGCCTAATCACAGCTGAACAGCTATGAAAATAAACCTGATCAGTTGCAACTTCATCTGTGGAGAAAGTAGTCTTAAACCAGGCTCAGGTCTGTCTTTCACTGGGATCTTCCAATAACATCAAGTGCAAACATGTTGAAAGGCTCTCCCTAATTTTCAGAGCCAAATCTTAGTGATCCCATCCAGCCTGTCACCAGCATATGACAAACACCAGGAACGGGACAGATGCCTTTCCTGCCAGCAGCCTCCTGCTCCCAGGTCATTCTCAGAGGGCTGTTAGTGCCAGTGAAAATTAATGGAGTTACAACCATACCTAATCCATCAGTCTTGCATATCATAAGCTGTACCTAGGAATCCTCCACCTGAGCAACAAGAACAAACCAAACTCATGTAAATGTACACAGCTGCTTTTTAATAGATGGGTATACCCATGAGAGGGAGATTCTAGCAAGCTCCCAGAATAGCCCTATCTCTGGATTTGGGAAACATGCTCAGTCCCCAGTTTTTTAAGCACTTGCATTATTAACTGTCAGCTATCCAATTGGTCTTGTACAACATGAGGTTAAACACCATTTAATGGTATAGCTACACGTGTGTTTAATTGCATACATATACACAATGGTATATACATATACACATATGTTTAATGGTATAGCTACACAAACACACTTCTGGCATCAAAGCTGGATCAAGAAGTTCCTCTGCTGCTTGGTCGAGCTTTTGCTTCAGCATTTCTTCACTATATCTGTGTGACTCTCTGAGGTTCTGTGCTCTTGGTGAGACTGCTGAAGTTACCAAAGTAAAAAACAATCCAGAAAAACTTCCTACATTGCAGTCTCTTCCTCTCCAGGAAGGAAAAATGTGTCTGGAGGTCAGACAGAATACAAGAACTATGAATTTGTAAAAGCTTTTCTGAGTATTAAAAAGAAGAGAGCAGAAAGTACTTGAACTGACTTTGCCACCCTCACCAAGAGCTCACACTTGTGACTGCTCACAGAGAAACGTGTGTCAACAGAGGAAACCCTTCACCCACCTTTGTTAAAGAACTCAGAAGCCCTGCCAGAAACAGCATAAAAGACATCATGCATTCAAACTGTAACAAAGCTGCAAGTTAACATTCAAGGCAATTCAGTTTGAGATTTAGCTTAAGGTTTTCTCAGCAGAAAGGGAAACAATTGTAGTTACAGGATGGCAGCATAACTAAATTATTAGGGCAACACTCTGGATGAGAGGAGAGCTCCCAAGCTGTTCCTGCAGACACCATTGGCTCTGCTGACCCAAGGCAACCAGGAACAACAGACATTGAAACCATTGAGTGTGGTGTGGCTTGGCTTCACCACACTAGAACTTGAAAAGTCTCTTTCAGAAGACAAACAGCTGCAACCCAAGAAAAAGTAGGGAAAGTTAATGGAATTAACAATCCTTGAATTCAGAATAAATCTGCAGGTAGTTTTCATTCTGTTTACAGCAAGACAAGGATAAAGTTGTTGCCAACTCTTTTCATTTCATGAAGTCTCATAATTCCCTGTTTCGTTCATCAAGTAAGGTCAAATATTTGTGACCCCACTGCTCTGCAGCTTGCTGGAAATTTGTGTAATATTAATCCCAAATTAATTCATAACTGATTTATCCTCATAACAACACTGCCCTTTTAAAAAGATGTCTCTTTTCCCACATTGCACCAAGTATTCTAGGAAATGTCTTGTTGCAATCATGATTTCGCTAGATGAAAAAGTCAACCTGTTTAATTTTTCATTTGAAAAGAAAATGCATTTCCACATAACTTTTCCAATAGTCTGTCCTCTCCTGCTGTAGTTAGAGTTCAGCTTTTTTGGGCCTGGATGACTAGCACTGCACACAGTACTTCAGACATTATTTCACTGTTGCCCTAGAGAAGAAGTAAATTCTAAATATTAATTTAGATGTATGCATTTAATTATCACTTTTATTATGTACAACACCAAACTTAAAACTTATCAAGGTCGTTCTTACAGCTCATACCTCACTATTTTGGCACAAATCTGGTAAAATTATGACTTGATAATATTTTCCCTCATGCTATGTTCTGTGGCAATATGATCTGAAGACAAATGAAAATATTTTTCTCTACACATTTTTATGTCAGGATTAAATATTTCATATAACATACCTTATATAGTATAATCAACAAAGATATAATATGTTTTTTAGTCTCAATAATATTTTCTAAACATCCTACTCAACATTATCTGTAGGCTATAAAGATTTTTTCTCTTTTCCAGAAACTGAAATCTATGCTAAAAACCATAGAGGTTGTGGAATGTACCCTTTAGCAATCTTTAAAGGGTACTTAATTTTATCTCTAAACTTAACCATTACTTTTCAAAATTTTTACTAGGCTCTCTAATTTCTGATGCTTTTTTTTTTTCTTCATTAAAGTGATAAAATGAGTCAACTGTTTCTATTCTAAATTTTTTAAGTAGCCCCAGCATGGTACTGTTATGCAAAGCTTAGGTGCCAGAGTGTGTTTATTTCTCTGTTTTGTTTCTTGACTGTTATGAATGTAACCTGCACCTGTGACCTGAGAAAAATCTTATAGACTCCAAAGTGGAACAGGGCTTTGATATGAGGAGTACGGTGGAGGTGTGTGTTTGTTGATTTTTCTTATGTTTTCTTGTGGTGAGTTTTTTTTTACAGTAAGACCTCATATGGCACAGTATGGCTTTATATGGCACATGGATGTGTATCTTCAGCTCAAGTAGTAACTTGTAAAAAAGCAGGTCCCTGCTGAAAAAAGAAGGAAAGTGCTATTCTGATTTGTGTCACTATTAACCTAGAATGACTACTGAAGAAGTACATGGATATAAAAAAAACCAGCTACTTGTTTAGAGGGACATTCATTCTATTCCTGTGTGACCCAATGGTCACCGTTTGAAATTTAAGATGCTGAATCTCAGGGCTGCCATTTTAAGATTGTCAGAGCAACTTTTGTCCACAAACTAATATTTTACAAGTATTAGTTGTCAAAATACGTGTGTGTAAAGATTATTACCCCATCACCATGTACAGGTTTTTCTCCCCCAAACAGAGGAAATGGAGGCAGCCTACACACAAGAAATGTAGGAAGAGTCTTGGAGTCTTGTCTACCATAGAACTTCCTCTTCAGAATAACAGCCATCATATTGCATATAGCTAAACAAAATTATAGCATAAGCTACTTTCTTAACTTCAAAGTCTCAGCAATTGTCTGAAGGACAGTTGGGCCACTTAAATTGCTTTGAGGAACCGATATCTTTAGTCACCTAAATCAGGAAAAGAGAAATAAAATGGTATGTTCTTACAAGCTGTTCTGTGAGGATATATTTGCATTCGTCTTGCCTACAGCTCTGAGTGCATTCACTTATACAATATAGTTGCGTACGACTTGGCAGTTAAAAAAAAACTCATAAAAAATTAATATCACAACTTAAAAAAAAATTTTGTAGTTGTTGCTTCTCCCTTGAAGCAACAACTACAAATCTTCTTGAACCAGTTCTAGCCTGCTGAAAAGGCAACAAGGACGCTCTTTCATGGTGATCTACCTAAACAAGACACTAAAATTAAGCTCTGTGACCATTCTAAATAAGAAAAATCTACAGCTTTTGTTTGTTTGCTGGTTTGGGTTTTGTTTTTTAGTTAGTTTGGGTTTTTTAACCACAGCATCAAAATGAATGTAGAATAGCAGGGACTTGTTTCTTCCTGCCTAATGTTATTTACTAACTTTGTCGCATTTCAATATGTACATACTTTGCATGAAACAGAGGTCCAGACACCAGGACTGGACTTATTCACAGGCTTTCTTTCCTATGTATGAGATGGCTCTGTTTAGAGTACCTGAACTACAAAAGTCAATTTATACTCCTGTCTTGCTTTGCAGATGGCTTGAAGCTTTAGGGCCCAATTTTGGTGGCCTTCCAGACATGCAACTCTCTCACAAGTTAAAGAAAAGTTTGATATTAGAATTGAGATAAAATGTTGGACTTCTGCCTAGCTTATTACACTTCAAAGAGTAGCACTTCAGCTAAGGGAGCAGAGCAAATATTCCTACTTCAAACAAAAATGACAGTAGTCATCTTCTGTTTAGTGGACTGGAACTTTCACATCATTACAAGAAAATTTGAGCTACTGTTAATAAAAAGGAAATGGCACCATTGTATACCCAAATATCTTAAGTTTCTAACATGCTTAGAGAATGTCGTCAGCAGTAGGCAAACACAAATACAATATTGCTTCCAAAAAATAAGTGTAGTTGCCATACTGTGTACATATGTACACAGGTAAGTGTACATATGTGTATTTGAAAGAAAGCTTTATAAAAGACACATAAAAACGTTCCACTCCTCCCCTACTTGTAAGCAGGACAAAGATTGTTTAAACTGCTCCCTGTGCCATCAATCGTGGATGAAGAGCAGGAATGCTACTGACAGCAGTTGCTATTCTTTGGATTCACCAGATTCATGCCTTGCATTCCTGTGGCAGCTGACACCACAATTAGTCCTTGTATGGCTAAAAGGGGGTGGGAAAGGAGGGAGTTCTTCTGGAGAATACTTGGTTTCCATGGATAAGCCTAGTTTCTTCTATGGAAGTACTGTCAGCAGTCAGAATCATGAAGCCTTTATCCTCTAATGCCATTCATACATATCCTTTGCCTTTTAGTAAAGATTTCTGAGAGGGGAAAACTTAATGATCTTCAACCTTGTTTTCTGAAACTTCCTGCCAGTAAAAATGGTGGGGAGGGGTGGGGGAACAAGTTTTCTCCTACATGAATGAAATGTCTACTGAAATTTGGGAAAGTTTTGCCTAGTAAGATTTTTGGCTTTCTTTTTACACTTTCCTTCTCTGTAAATTATTTTTGGCTAAGGATAGTGGAGAAAACTTGAGAGTTTATTAAATGCTTGATTTTTGTACAAAGGTCTACATGACAGAAGAATTTTGTAAATAAACAACTGGTGTAAGAAAAGTAAAAGAGCTTGACATGTTTTTACTCTTAAAAAAATCCAGTCCAGTGGTCACAACAGTTTCATAATCTTCAATATCCATAAACAATTAAGGGTTCTGCCTGGTCTCCAGTGTAAAGTTTTGAAAATATGCCCATAACCAAAATGTTTTATAGACTTTAAATAAGGATTTAAACACACACATATACATGTAGACAAATCTCAATCTAGTGACTATTAACCTAACTTCAGATATTGCTATTGCATCATGATGAATGGACAATTTGTGCTTAGAGGTCAACATCTTTTCCATTCATTAGACTTTGACCAGAAATAGGTGATGCAGAGCTGCCAAGACTGATGTTTCCTCTGCAGGCTACACAATTTTTGCCCTTTTCAGAAGCCAAAAGGGAAGGCAGTGAAATCTATTGGTTTCCCTCCAGGTCAAAACTCAAAATGCATTGGGAGTTTAATGATTTGTATGCATTATGGAACAGCTTTGTCACAGAAATGTTTTAAATAAAAGTCATGTTCTACTTCCCTGACTTAACTCATAACTTGATTATCCAAACCCAGATTTTGCAGGGGTTTTCATATGGCATTCCAAACAAATATTTCACTCCTTTTCCTCTTACACCTATATTTCTCGTGCTATCTTATTCAAGACTGATATGTGCTATGACTACAGTCAGAAGGTACCTTTCTGTCCAAGAAAAGACACCATTTCAGTAGAATCCTTATCTTTCTTCACAAACCCAGACCCTGATATCTATAATTTTGTGAATAGTTACACACAAATTAAATAATTTGATCCTCTGTTTTTTATGTTTCATGTTTTAAAGGCTGGAGGATAAACTAGGACAAAACCAACATGTATTTCCCTTTCTTCTCATTTATATCCTTCCTATTGACCATGAAATGAAAGAGAATCATGTCTGAAATATAACATGTAGGTTTTATTACTTCTCATGTGAATTCTTATTTGATATATGATATTTATATCCCAGGCTCTCCTTAAGAGAGTATGCTTATCTCTACACCACTCAAATACAGAAATACCCAGTAAAAACTAGATTTTGCACACTTTCCCTCCCCCCTTCAATATTTATATACAAAGCAAGTTTTACCATAGAATCAGTATGACCAAATGGCAGAGCTGCAGGTTACATGTGAGCAATTTAGCATCAGATTGGAGTTGCACTGCATTGTCAGTGTTTTCTTTCAGGGACTATCTTCCACTAAGATTTCCTTCTACCTGAGCATCTCAAAGTGTTGCACAGGGATAAAGTCAGTCACTGCTGTCTTCCTCCTTCATTTAAACTTGCTGTTCATTGAAAGAAGGTTCAAAGAGCTGTCTAAGTACAATGAAAAGGCTTTTCAGAAACACTGTGCACAGGTGTAGAACTTTCAGAGCTCAATGACCTTCTCAGCAAACCTGTGGCCGACCTAGATTCCTCCACATTCCCCTGCTCCAGCAGTGATTCAGCCTGTATCAGCAGTTTCCGCAGACAGGACAGCAGAATTGGTGTGAATGTTACCTGAGGAAGAAAGCGCTTAGTGGCTGAAGCCCTGGGCTTCAGGCAGGCTGATGCCGGGGGATCAGAGCTCACTAGAGGGAGCACACACTCCGCTGCCTCCTGGCACCAGCACCGCCACCTGTTCATGGAGCCCGTCTTGCATTTTCAAGTGTCCTCAACTGCTGAAAGCAAAATGAAAATAATAAATAAACCTAATGAATAGAGATAAAAATCACCATTTCAATTTCCTTGGGAGGGTTTACCTTCAAAGAAATTTGGGTTTAGAACTAAACCTGATTGTTCTGATGGGAAAAATACAATGCTAATAAAAAGATGAACTTGTTAATGAATAAATCCCATCTTACTTTCCAGAAACACAAAGGAAGTTCTCCCAACCCTTTCTATTTTCAACATTTGCACTGGGATAATAAAATAATCTCATTACCATATGATCTGAGGAAAAAAAGAGAAACAAGGGAATCTTGACAGACTGCAAAATGAAGATTTGATTTTCCCCTGTCTTTCAACAGTGTGTTTTCCTAATCCTATGTTGCTCAGCATTTCTGGTGTAAACAATTGCATCACCAAATGATTCAATACCTTTGCCAGTTTCTGCTGAGCAGCAGCAGCTCTTCTGGAAACAACAGCTGCAAGTTCAGGCTAAAGTCATGAAAGAGGAGATTGTGCTATGGAACAGCCATTTTCTGCTGTTCCTTGTATCCATCTTTCCAAAACAAACCAGTGATGGGCTTTCAGGTGTTTTTTTGCAGAGATATGCGCAAATATGTTGTTGATTTGTTTAAAACCCAAAGAGCTAGTGCATTCAGGTCAATATCTTTTCAGCTATGAACTTTGCATAATTACCACACAAGTCACCTCAGCTTTATGGTGATGGTCATTTTCTGTGGTATAATACAGATCTTTGAAAGGTGAGATGCACAACAATTCTTTTAGAATGCATATTTGCACATCCACTCTCTCCATTTTCTCCATCAGGCTCCAGATGCTCTGGATAGATCCTTTGCTTTCCCTGTCTGCACCTGAAACAAATATTGCATATTCCAGTCTCTGCTTCTGGTTTCCTCCTACCCTCTTCTCTTCACCTCTTCGCACTCTCCCTGTTTTTTTCTTTATAAATAGTTTTGCAAGAAAACTGCAAATGTTCTTCTAGGCCATTCTGCAATTACAATCAATTCCAATCCCCCCTGGTGAAATTACTCTTGATTCTCCCCTGGCTCTGCATTCTTCACAGGCTGTTTGCTTTTGTTACCTATTTCACTGGCACTGGTCTTCAGGCACTCCTGCATGAAGGAACTTCCCTCCTAATCCTTATGTCATATGTATCCCACTCTTAATTCAAAGCAGTCTGAAGAGAGGTCTCCCAGGAGAAAGGCCAGTCACACTTAGACAACCCTGCAAGCAGATACACAGAAAGAATTACTGACCATTTCAGAAATGTCAGGAGGTTAATAGCAATCAGCTCTATTTATGGAGGCATGTAAGAAAACAACATTTATTTTGAATCTGTGTTGCTGGGAAAGAAGGGAGAGAAGAAGAAAAGACTGCATAGGACTAAAACTTATCCCTTTGTCCTAAGGGGCCATAGAGAAATACCAAGGCAGTCACTGCAGCTTGCAAATCCCAGTAACTTGGCAGTGTAAAACGAATGTTGCCAAAGAGACAACCTTTATAAGAAACTACTGTAGCCCTCTCTAGTGGAGTGCATCATTCCAGCCCTGTCAGATTGCTGTAGGTCATGAGCTGAACATATTGAGGGTTTATTTCTCTAATAAAGGGACTAAGTCCCTTTTCCTCATCTGGATTAAAGTGATCTTTCAGCAGCTGCCAGAAAATCCTCACTTCTTGGTGGTAACTGGGAATCTTTCTCCTCTGCTGCTCATGAGACATTTTTCCAAACCAATGTGGACAACCAATTTTTAAAAATACCAAATAAAGCCTAGTCAGTACAAAAGAGAAAGGAAATGTTTTTCAATACTGATGACAGTTTACTCTATGTGCATTTTCTCACTCTTTTTTTACACTGGGTCTTTGGCATTTTAAAATTGTCTTTAGTGCCAAACCTTCATTCTAAACAGATCAATCCAAACTGAGCATGAGGTAAGAATCAATATGGCTTGAGAAGAATTAAACTTATGTCTCTCTTCAGTCTTTGAAGGCTCTTAAAATACCAAATATTTTTTCCATCAACTACATCACAGTCAACCTATTAAGTAGCTGGAAGATGCTTCTCAATTTGTTAAGCATTGCTCTGAATTAGCGGAAGATTAATATTTGAAAGGATCCTGAACAAGCTACCCACACAGATATGACACAGGTATTTGGGAGACATCTTTATTCAAGAAATTTTCATTCTTCCACTTCTAGTGTTGCACACTCTGAGACCTGGCATATGAGGGACCTTTTTGTGGCAAAGATCTCACTTCAACTATTACTGCATGGAAAAAGAAAAAAAGATGTTAATCATGACAGAAGCAAATCTTTATAGAGTGAAGCAGAATTCCTCAACTTGCCATGAAATTCTTTAGCACTTATGCAATTCCTGCCAGTTTTGGCAGAAATATTTGTTTCAAGCACATCAGCTACTGGGTTGGCTATGTTGTTTGCTGAGTCATTTTCCTGGTGATTTCCTTTCAAAATATGACAGTTTGCTACAAGCCAAGAAGAGAACATGGGAAGTAGGCATGATTTTGGGACAGAATTGGGTAAGAAAGGCTAAGATGACATCACACAATTTAGTTTTCATGAAAAGATGGTCTAAATAGCTATATGGTAGTATTTAAGACTACATTTGAGGAAAGATAATATAGTAGGAAACCAGTTTGTCTGTTAGAGCCAAATTTTGAATCAAAGTTATTTTGAATCAGTAACTGAATGGGAGAAGCCAAAAGAATAACTGAAGGTTTTTATTTAAAAAAAATAACCAGTGACAAGCCGCAATTAGGCCACCACATTCCAATTCACACAGAATTCCTTTCCCAGCAATGGAATAATTTAATACTCCTACCCTCTGCATGGAGTTTTAGACACATCAGGACTATCCAGCCTCATCTCTAAATGTTGTTCCAGGGTTCTCCCTTTATCCAAGAAGAGGTACCTTTGCAAGCAACATTTAACTGCATGAAACCTTTGAAGCAGCTGTAGTTCAGTCAAAGTGAAAATCCACAAGGAATTTGAAAGGCAAGACCCACACAGTCTTTTGCTGACCCTCCTCCTCACCTGAAGATGGATATTGACCTTCCCTTTCCAGCATGATAATAAATCTGTGATAAACACCACAAGCACCACCTCGGCTGAGCGGAAAGATGGCTCATGTTGGGAGGGAGAGGAGAAGCACCTTAGGAAGTTATTTTACTCTCAGTCTGTTAGTAAAAGGTCTAGATAATCTACCAGATGAGCACTCTTTGGGCGACTGACATGCCTTTAATTATAGCTCTCATAATTGGAGCTACTGCTTTAATAAAAGGGCAAATGCTTGATCTGGTTTGCTTGAAAAAATGAGAGTCCCATTAAAATTTAATCTCTAATAGCAGGCTTTATTTTGAGAAGGACATTTTTTTCAGAGTGATTTTATGCAGTGCTGATATGTTTTAGTAAGGGAATGGCTCTTTCCATGGTTAATGGGTGATGTGATGAGTGTAGAAAAGGTATCACTTCTGGTACCTTCTAAATCTGGATACGGGCAGCTGTACATTGCTGTCTGGCTCAGCCTCTTTTGCATTCAAGATGGTTATTCTGGTAGTGTTTGGACTGTTTTTGCAGTGTGCATTCTTGGCTAGGGGTTTTGTTAAATTCAGAACAAGCTAGCACATTCAAGTCAATTCCACAAAATTTTTCTGAGTCAGAGAGAGACACTGCTTTCACATCCAACCAACTCAAGAAATTTCCAATCTCATTCTACAATTTCTGCCTCTCTGCTGGAGTTTCTTTTGCCAAAGACATCATCATTATATTAATAGAAGCAGCAAGGAAAATACCTTGTCTCAGAGAAGCATTCTGGGCTAGCTAAATGCATATAGGAAGGAGGGGGATGTAGACTTGGTCAAGAAGTTCGTCAGAAATAGGCTTCTTCAAAGCAACTCCCATAGCCAAGGGACCATATGCCCATGAATATTTTTTCACTGAAGGTATATATACCAGATTTCCACTCCTAAAGTAAAAACTGATTAAGTCAGTAACAATGTAAAAGTGAAAAGGAACTGTAAATTGTGGAAAAATAACTGAAAGCATTAAAGATTATTGTAATATAACTTTTTGTTGATCTAGCCACATCCCTTTCTCTCTTCAGAATACATCATTCACAGAATCTGTTTAGGAATAATGTCAAAGATCTGAAGTCTGTTTTTCCCTCTGGTCAAACAGTCACTCTGTGTGTCTATACCCACCCGTTTCTTCAGCAAAGCAGATTAGCCCCGGTTCTGAAGTAAAGCACCATAAGGCTGAAGATCATTCAACTTCAGTGATCCACCTGGAGATTTTCACCTGCCTCAGCCACGGGCAAGAGATAACTCCTGGTTACACATCGACCTGAACTACCCCACCAGCCACAATCATTACTGATCACTGCAATACAGACAGTTTAGAACTACAGGGAAGACAGAAAAACTCTTCTCAATGTGCAAGTATATCTCATTGAATCCAATTACACATTTAATAGAATTTCTGTTCACAAAATGAAGCTCTTGAGAGACTTTTATGGCAAACAGGAATCTGAAAAAAGAGAAAACCCCTGAAAGAACAACTGAGCAGAAACTAAAAAAAAAAAAAAAACTGTGAATTTTTATCTCCTTGAAAATTAAGTTTAACATACTTTTGTTCCAATTAAAAATTTCTATGCGCTTGACCAGAAAATGTAAGACATTTAAATATTTTTTCATTTATCTGTCAGATTTCAATAGGACACTGGAGACTTTCATGACAAATTGTGATGCAAACTCAACATTTTTTAGGCAAATAAATGTATAAAGGACTCTTCTGTGTAATGCATAAAAATACAAGAAAAGTCTATTTTCTAATATCTATCATTATAGTCTTATGTACTGAAAACCCAAGAACAGCCTAAACTAATCCACAACTAAGCTAATCTGAATGTGTTCTGGCCTACCCAATTCCAAAAATTCGGCTTTACAAGCCCCTGTGCTGAGTCCAGTAGCAATTAACAGAGCAGCTTGCAAGAGCATACTTGACATAGACCTCCTCACATTAAACAGCCTTCCACATCTGGTCACTGCACTTACACTGATCTGTTGTCAGTGCAATCTTTGGTCATAGATTTCCTCTGTGAATCTGGGCAAACTGCTGAGGGTTTTCGTATGTTCATTTGCCATTTGTGTAATGGGAGCAAGAATTTTTTTGCTTAGTGCATGTGTCCTGGGACCGTACAAGTTAAAGAATGAAGCGTTCATGTAACTCCAGCAGAAAACAAAGAAAAAGCAAATCTGGAATTGATCACAGATCTGTAAATGGCAAGCTTAATATTCAGGCAAGGGCTGGAAGCCATGAGCCATGCACCACATTTTCCAATTTGTGTTTTTCTGAGACAAGGGAAATGAATTTCGTGGTTGACAGGAGCTTACCCAGACAGCGTAGGCTCCTCAGCCATGGCCCATTGTGATCCTTAGTAAAAGTGGTAATCGTGACACAATTGTGAGAGCAGTCACACACCAGGCCACATCAATACTTAGATACTAGAAAAGGAATTTTAGGAATATTTTTCAGTAGTAAATACCCTACTCACATGCAGAGCTTTCCCAGGAACATTTTCTGTATTATTTGTTTGGTGACTTTGACAATCACTTTGGACAATCATAAAAACAGATGACAAATACTGCCCCAGTAGAAATATGTATATTGAAGGTATATAAAGCAGATAGTTTGGTCCCAACCAGGCTGGCCATTTCCAGTGGTCCAGCTTTTACACTGACAGTCTCTTCACCCTGGATCTCTATGACTGATGCTTTTCTCACTTCCTCCTGGTTTTCTTCACCTCTGCTAATGCTGCTTAACTTACCTGTCCTGCAAACACTCATGCATTTACCCTTCTTCATGCCTCCCTCCTCAGCTGTCCCTTGCTGCAGTGACTTTTTCTTTATTAATCACCATAAAAGCAGTCCATCAGGACATCAATCATGTGTGCAGCTATAGGGTTTTTTCCATAAAATATAAAGCCTAATTTGACAGACACACATTTTCATCAATTGTCTTAGTAAATCACTGCCATCCCACTTCTCTCCTTTGTCACTTAGCTTTGGCATTTAACTTTGTCAGCTCCCCTTGCAGCCATGTCTATTTAGGCTGTGAGCTCTTCAGAAATAAGAGACTTGTTTTTCTGGGCAGCCAGACACTTACTAAGTGTAAGGCTCTCTAAAATAATGAAGATTTTTCTCAAGTCCCCCTTGATACATTGGTGAATTCAAAGTAGTTCCAAATAGACAGGTGGACATTGGTTCTCAGCAAGGAGGTCAAGGAGTGAAAAGGCCTTAAATAGTACCTATTTTGATGCATTTGAGAACAGTCAGCATGAAATTGGTTCCATTTTCTTTTAAAGGATTTTAAAAAAAGCACCTAACAGCAGCCAAACTCAGCTCTCACAAAAGTCAAAAGCTTTATTAAACTGCACAAATGTCGAGTCCTTTCCAAACTTTTCTCCCACACCTGATTTGTATTCAATCCCTATATATATATCTTAATGACTATGCTTCACCTAGCATTACTAATAAAAAGAAAATAAAGCCATAGAAGAAATGAATATTTTTCACCTAATTTTTATTATATTAGCCATGCAGTCCAGTAAGCATTGCAGTATTTTCCAGTGCAAAATAAACAAAGAATGTAAACATAAATGAAACATTAAAACATAAAATAAATTTAAAAAGCAAAAATGTATATTTTAACTTCTGAAATCAGAATACCAACTGTACATGTATAGGCAATGGCATTGCAGTAGTGATGCATTAGCTAATTAAAGTCACCCTGCTCTTTGTTGTGCAGCCCCTCTCTCTGTCATTTCAAGGACATGTGGAGATGTGTACCAGAAGGTGATCCATGTCCAAACCCACTCAGTGCAAGAAAACAAATGGATGTGAACTCAGTGCCTTCACATGTTGTGGAGCCAGCAGGAAAACTGGGTCTTAGCCCCAAACATTCTCTGTGTTTGATGAAATCACAGTTGTATTTGCAGAGCAGGCAGATATTGCACTAATGATGTGCAGAAAGTACCCAAGGGGAGGGGAGGCAACACCAGCATGAACTGCTGGGTACTACCTCCCTGCTCCCTTCTTTCCATTGTCACTTTTGTGCTCAGGTTGCTCTAACTTCTGAAGTGAAGCATCATTTGAGGTGCAGAGTTCTTCAGATTCATTACTCTGTTTTGGGCCCTCCCAAGAGAAGCTGTTATACCTCCCAATACAGGGCTGAAATTTTTACCAGGCCAGTACACTGCTTACACAGCACTACTGCATATTAAAGTATGGAGGCTCAAGGGAAAAGGGTTAGAGACCTTTGCCTTGCAAAGTTTAAAACAAGGTGGTGGAGGTGGGAGGAGAAAATTTATTCCAGGTGGTACTGGCATCCCATAGTCAAATGGGTCTTGTCAAATTGAAAAGGTCTGCCTTTCCAGGAGCATCACAAATTGCAGGCCACTTTAAAAGATCCCTCAAGCCAGGTACCTAAATGTTTTTGAAAACATGAAGTCTTAGCAGAAGAAGGCTCAAAATAAGGCAGGCAGGGTGCAGGTAACCTGGCAATTGACAGGTAGGTAGAAAACACAGGGCAGGGGAAAACATTTTTCCTACCATAAAATCCACTGAAAACCAATAGCACAACATTTCCTCAAATGTCAGTTCTGCAGGACAGGGTTGTTTTTACTTTCCAGCAAGTGTTGATGCAGCATTTAAAAAAGTAGTTGATGATTTTTTTCCCTTTCCTTAGCATAAGCTTTCAGGCAGCTGTGATCTAACACTGTTTTGTGCCTCCTGTGAAGAGGCAGACATCAGCCTTTGACAGTACCTGCTGGGAGAACATGACATACTCTCCAGTAATCTTTTCTAACAGGGAGAAAATGACCTTTTGTGTGAAAGGCTTTCCCAGACTTATGCCTCAGTTTACCCAGTAGGAAAAATCCGATATTCAGAAGTCTAAAAACAGTTGAAACTAAGAAAGGACACCAGCTTAGATCCTTACTCACTCAGCAAGAGTCACAGCAGGAAGGCTGCAGAAGCTTTTGGTGAAGGCTTAGTGAGATATTTCAACTGTAACCTGTTACATTACTTGCACCAATTCCTTGGTGCAAGTAAGTGTGATAATGCAAAGCCACAGGGCCCAGCACTCTTGTCAGCTTGCAACATAAACTTAAACTTTCCAACTCTTTTTAAGACGTGAGTGAAGATATTCTGTCAAGAATTAACTGCAGTTTCAAGGCTGGGTTTGTTAGGAAAGAGTTCACCATAAAACACCTGCCCCAGCCTCACCCAAAACCAGATGAAAATTAGACTGACCTTTCTGCTGCTTCACCAGCTCATTGTTATTGCACAGAGGCATCTATCAAGAACTGGGATTTTACAAAAAGCAGAAATACTCAAGCAAGGCATATGATCAAGCTGCAATACATAACCATCAAAATTTTCGAAGACATTTGTTTTTCTGGGGAAGCAAGTATTCAGGCAGGAGGAGGTTGCCCATTGACTCCCCCAGTGACTGAATGACACAGTAATGCTCTGACAGAGCTAGCAGGATTTGCTAAGCAGCAGGATTTGCTAATGCAGGTCCAGGTGCTGCTAGCCCTGCAGGTAAGCTGCTCCCTGCCCCTTCCACTCACTCCCTATCCCTTGCTTCCACCCTTTCCCTTACCCCCTACTGGCTGCCCTTCATGCTCTGCTCCTCCTTCCTCTGCTAGCCAATATGGCCAGTTATTTCTCTCATCCATTCATCCCCTTGCTTTTTTCTTTCAGAAATATCCATTAAAACTAACTATTGTATTTCAGGTCTGCTCAATGCTTAATTTAAAATATCTCTCTCTTCCTCTAAATTAGATGTCCAAAATCCTTCTCAGTCTCTGGACTCCCTTGTCCTCAGCATGGCCCACAGTCTCCAGGCTTACAGAGGGCATTGCTTTTAAACATGTTTTTTTACATGATTTCTAACTAGCCAAAAGTGAGGCATCCTGCCTTGACCCACAGCTCTAGTGGGTCAATAGGCCCCAGGGCACAGTAATAGGTTCATCATTAGAGCTCATCTTTTCACTCCTTTCATCCTGGCCTTCCTAATATTTAATTTCAACTCAAACAGGTCAGACTTCCTTTTTTAGAATATCATTATTTTTCACTGCAACAGAGTATTTTTAACTTTCAAAAGCATCTCTGGGCAGTCAGAAGAACCATAGACCATAACACTGTGTGAAAATGATACTGGCTGTGGAGTACAGCACTTCACAGCCTACAGCCACATGTGGCTGTGCATGGGAAGAAAAATGGGAACAAAGGGACAATGGCCTTGAACATGCAATTGGAAGAAGTTTATTGGGGCATAGAATTAAAATACAGTTCAGTTTTTGCTTTTCTTTATCTCTTTATTATAATGTTCCTTAATTGCTTCACTTCCTGAAAGACTTAAGACAGACTGGTGTCCCAGGGAAACATGGCAGTGAAGGGAGGCAAAGGCTTTGCTAGCCAAAACCAGAATACTTTCTTTCAGATCCCCAAAAGCAGCTCCTGCTTTGCTGGGGAAGAAGTAGACAAGGAAAGTTTTTTAACTGGCCTTACTAGTGAAGTAGAAATCAAAAGCAAATGAAAAAGAAATAAAAAGAGACTTAATTTTAGGAATTGTTAACTTCTAATTTATATAGAGGTGATAAGGCATTTTATGGGAGGCTGAGAATTATTAAGCTGTATATGTAGCCACCATTGATTAAAAATTACTAACCTCTTCTCTTTTTTCCTGTTTCTCCCAAATCAGGAACCTACAAACACTTCAGCTTCCTCTGAATCTTTGGGATCCTTCAGGTGTGGCATTCAAAACTCCTCACACTAGGCTCTGATGGAGAGATTTCACACACATTGTACATACAGGCTTCCAGATTTGGGCAGTATCAGAACTGAGTACAGATTAATTTTATCCATTGATAACACTTTAAACTATTGCTGTTTCTAATGCTCCCAAATGCTAAGGGAATGTAAATCTGGCATCTTAAATTATTGCCCTATATGTGGCAATAATTTTGCCACATATAGGGCAATAATTTGCCCTATATGTGGCAAAATTATTGCCACATATAGGGCAAATATTTGACTGAGCTTTGCAGTCTGATTCTGGGGTACACTTTCATAGTCAGTAATGGACTTTGACAGAATTAGAAAATGGAAGTTTAGTAACCTGCTAGCCCAAAATAAAAATAATTTAAACATTAACAATGTATTTTTTTAAAAAAAACTCTCACTCTCCCATGTTTTTTACAAAACCACATTTTTCCACATTTATACACAGTTAGCCACAAAAGGCTTGTGCCAAATCCTTTGTCCCAAATGATGGGGGATGCTGATGGGCCAAACCATGAGATCTTCACTGGCTCCTCTCCACAAGAGGTCTGCTTTTTTAAAGTGTTACTGTTCCTACCTCACGCTACTTTTTACTATTCCGTCACCAAAACTGAACTGAGAAATACCCAGAGCATTCCTCAGCCACCCAGGTGCCAAGTCCATCTACTTCTCTGCCACCAGGCCTTTGAGGCTGACATGCCAAGCTCCGTTGACAGACCCTGGTGTTAGTACATCAGCCTCTGGCAGAGGAGGGTGCCACACACCTGCAGATGCCCATCTTTCTCACTACTGCAGATGCTTTGGCTGTACACAGCTCCCCTTGGCTCTAGGCAAAGATCCAAATGCTCCCCTGTTTTGCCAGCTGGCTGTCAGACCCCTGCACATTATCTTCAGGGTTTTCATTACTTGTTTGCCATAAGTGTACAATCTATTCCCAGTGTGATCACCCAGTGGCAAATATCCTGCCTAGGGAGTTCCTTTCCTGCTGAACTCATGCTGAAGATGCCAGAAAACACAAGGTGTTCCCTTAAATTTGGAGTCCTGTTCTTGACCTTAGAATGACTGAATTTCACTGAGACTATATCAAAGGGAAGTGAAGCAACTTGAGATGACGAGTAAAAAAAAAAAAAGAGAAGAGAAATATATGCCTTTTTGCCTTTTTCACATTTCCCTAATTCAGTTGCAACCCTTAACAAATTTACTTTCATAATGCTTACTGTGTAGTTGAAGGGTAATGGATACAGTTAGTTTTGATGTTTTTATTCATATGCCATTTGTGCTAAAACACTAGGCATTTGGGGTTTTGTTGTTTCTCACAAATACCAGTCTCCCAATTCTTTTTAGTGACAAAATTTCCATTTATTTGATAATTTGTATTTTAATATTAATAAACTGTATTAACTCAACATGAATTTACTTGTTTTACACCTTTCAGTTCTAAACTCAGTGGATTTGTCTTCTTGTTTCAACCACACTCAGACTTTTTATTTCACTGTGAGATCGTATATCACAGCTGAAGGAGTAATTTTAAACTGACATTTGCCTTTTGTAATCCTGTGTGGAATTGCCTAGATAGCTAAACTTTGTTCAGCCTGTAACTGAAACAGGAAGATGCAGATGTCAACAAACGGGTAGCTCAGTCTCAGATGGCTCCATACAGCATTACATCAGGAGCAGGAGAAGTTTTCCCTAAATGACAGATTGGCTTGGGTGGCTCCAAAGTAACAAAAGGACCAGCGTCGTGGTTTAAGCTGTCATATTGCAATACCCTGGCTCTGCTAACATGACTTTAATAACAACACATTATTTGCCTAAAGCACAACTTTTCATTGACACTTACTAAATTTCAAATAATCCCTTGTCTGTATATCTAAGGTTTGATATTTAAAACTGATGAGAACTTCAAAGACCAGCTGACAAAGTCATGCTGACATGAATTGTCTCTGAGCCTTACCAACATTATGGCACTCTGAGAACTCACTTTCTAAGTGTTTCAAATTTGGTGTCTGGAAAAAGTGGAATCTGGGGCCTCTATCACAGAGTGCCTTAGTTACATGTCTCTGAAAGAGGAGTGGCTGCACACATGGCATGGGACTGCTGCTTCAGGAAAAGGCATGAAGGGATCACTCAGGCATTTGCCTGGAAAGCCATACTGCAGAGTGAGTGCCTGCTTTCTTAATCTTAATAAAAGTCAACCAAATGGTGCAAAAAGTGGAGAAGTTATTTGCACTCAGGGTGTCTACACTAGGTATGCAGAAAGAAAGGACTTTGAGGTATCATCTATTAACACACTGACAGCTTTTAAGGTGAGGTGGAAAGTTCAGCCTCCACAGAGGACAATTGTCCTTTGTTACCAGAGAGCACAGAAGGAGAATTTATTACTCTCAGCCAAAAATTTAAGCTGAACTGGAGTCATGCCACCAGAAAGACTGTTTGCACAGTTCTGCTTTGACAGTTACTGTCTTGATACTTGGATGAGAGACTAATAATATGACATGGTGTACAGGAGCCCTCTCCAATTTATCCACTTGACTTCTCACATATTTTCTTCCCATCTGAAATCTTGTAACCTTCCTAATCAAAGGTCACAGGAGACACTGATACGCAGGTAAACTTTATATATGGAAAGGCAAGGTTATCACATCTGATAAATCTGGGCTCTTTCTAACATTTCAGAATCTCTCGGAAGAGAGAAGCTGAACTTAGGGTAATTCCTATTTTCAAGCAAATTCTTATAGCTACATGCATTCATACTCCTATATGTTTATATATGTATATTTACATACACTGGACATATTTGTATAAATTTATGCATATATATTTACACACACCATATATACATACATGCACATTTTAATTCACTAGATTCTTGGAAGACTACAGCTACTCCCCAGTTAATTTTTTCAAGTAACTCAAAAACCAGTCTTGGGAAGGAAAAGGATAAAATTAATGCTTCCCATTTTCAATCCAAAGGAACAAAATACCTCCATCTTACATTGCAAAAGTGAATAATTCATTTTCAAAACAAAAACCTTTTCAAGTGTGTTTTGAAATGTTCGTGGGAAAGACATCATCTTTCATTCTGCCCTAGCTTTTGCTGTCGTGCTCAATATGACAAAAGTCATCAGCAAAAGAACAGGAATAAACTGTTGTCTCCTGGAGGATAAATTCTCTCACATAGTTGCTGTGAGCCATCTGGCATGCATTTTTAAGCATCTTGCCCCTAACATCAGTACTAAGTGGCTGCAGGGAGCACTCAGCATCCCAGGCAGTTACCAACCAATTGGACAGATTGCTGGAAAACACCATTCTAAGAGCACCTTGCTGGGGTGAATCCAGTAGGAATGGCTATGCATTTGGAAAAAAAGGGTCATCAAGTGGTGTGGCTTTTCCAGTGGTGCCTACTATGGCCTCCAATTACATTTGAAGGGAACAAAGGGACAATGGCCTTGAACATGCAAGTGAATATGTTACATTTACTACCTGAGGATTTTAAAATAATTTTAGCTTTAAGGGGAGTATTTAGCTGATGGATAAAATAAGGCACACAAAAGGTGAAAAAATCCCTCCAGCTGGCCTGTTTGGCTCTGATGTGCAGAAAGGGAATAAGATACATGGGACTATTTTCTTCACACCCATGTATTGCATGATTCATTATATAACCTGCTTCAGCCCCCACCACTCTGTTCCTTGGAAAGAGCCACATGATGTCCCAAAAAGCTGGGGATGTTCTTAATGGCATTACCACTGTAACAAAATTGGGCTGGTACTAAATGATCACAGATACTTAAACCTCTTCCAGTTGGTAAAACAATACTCTCTCAAGATGAAACACATAAATAATGGGAAAAATAAGCCTTTTCAGATCAAAATTCTGACAATACCATGTCAACAAGAAAAACACAAGAAAGTTTAAGAATATGTAGTAATCTTTTGAGTCTTTATATCTTTTCTGCTTGTCCCATCATACTTTATCATGGACAGTCACTGTACTGCAGCCCTGCTCATTTAAACTTTGTGGGGTTTTTTTTTCTTGTTTTCTTAGGCTGCCTTCTGTATTTGATGCAGAGAAGCCAATTTGGGTTTTTCTGTGCAACACTATTTCAGCCTGTGTCCTCTGTAGCTTTCCTGCCGTCTCTTTTCCTCTCACATTTACTACGCTACCTTCCCTTCCACCCCTTACTTTTGGGCTTGTTCTGGTTTGAATTACAAAGAAAAGATAAATTCTATTGAGTGTTGTTACAAAAATGTTTCTTCTTGTATTCTGAGGTATTGACCCAATTGTAGCTGAAGGCTCTTTTCAGATCTAAATGGTGCATTTCTTCCAATTTGACCTGCTGTCTCACATGTGTCCTTTAGTAACATGATTTTAGAGCAGAAAAGGCATAATGTTCCACTGTGGGATGTAGAAAAGACCAAACCTTATAAAGTGAGTCTTTCTATTGCCTTTGACTATGTGTGATTTTGGGGATGCTTCTTCTTTCACAGGAGCACTGAATGATACACAGGGTCTCACATTATGTGAAAGCACATTTCTCAGTAACAAATATGAATTTGACCCCTCTTCCTCAAAGTAAAAGACAAAATTCCAGCTGATATTGGCCACAATACCAGCAGAATAATGTTTTGACACTTACACATAGAGAGGTTTATATAGAGACAGGAAATACACAATCATATTGAGAAGCACATAAAGCATGTTATAAAGGTCTGGCATGGCAATAACTGAGTTGCTGAGTTCATTTGTGCCCTGTCAAAGAAAAATACCATTTCATAAATACATGCAAAGGTTCATGCAGGGGGACATTTGATCCTGGGAAGCTAACTCAGACACAATGTGCTCATTTCCTTCTTTTCCACATTTGGCCCTGTTTCCTATAAAAAGAAAAAAGAGGATTGTACTTAGAGGGATAGCCTGTCCATGATATAATCTATGTCACTGGTAAATCATTTGCCTTGTGGATATAAGCGAGCTTACACCCTCCTCTGGCTCTAGAACCTGCTTTCTAGGGCAGCTGCCACTGCTTCAGGAGGCAGTTAATACAACTTTTTCTATTTAAAATTTACTTGTTTACTCTTTAAAAATCCCATGCTCAAAAATGTTGAATAATGTAGTTTCAGTGTATCTCCAGTTCAATTTTACTGAAATCAAAATCTGTATCCTCCGTACAATATCAAAAACCCCCCACAATTTAAATACTGAATAAGCATAATTCTTAAAATAGTCTGAAAGCCCAGCAGAGTTATTAGTTATTAGAATAATCACTTATTAACCTGACCACATAGCAGCTGAATTCTGGATGGCCTGGGGAATAATGCCTTTTCAGCACCACAGAAATCAAATTATCCAAGCTGTCTGCAAACACTAGTTTTGCCCCAAGATGACAATGACGTCATTAACTCTTTGCTGTTCCATCCTAAAGCACTGGTATAGCCATGCTGAAAAACCTACTTTCTTGGGCTTGAAATAAGAGAACTGATCAATGCACAAAAAGCTTAGCAGTTTCCTCCCCTTTGACAGTGAAGAAAGCTTATTAGCTGGGGGCTAAAAGACTAAAAACCATGAAAAAATGTACTGCTTTCAGTCAAGTTCATAATACCTGACTGCCTGGAAATGGGAATCTGTGGGTGAAAAAGCACTCTGAAGTTTCTTTTTTGCTGCTATTTGTTGTTGCTGCTGAGAGATGACAGAGGTAATATGGTTAGGGGAAAGCTGTTTTCAGGCAGCAGAACTTTGACTCAAGCAAGACACAAATCATGACACCAATATTGGCCTATATTCAATAACTGGTGTGAAATTTGCAGTTCAGATTACTGTTTCTTGCTATGTACAAATTCACTGGCATGGTGAGTGAGGGAAAGAAGCAAAAGAAAGGGAGAGAAGATGAAGAAACAAAAGGCTTAACTTTATCACAGGCTTACTCTTGCTGTAGCAAACAGCAAAATCTCCATATTTCCATTACCCGTGGCTACCTTTCAAAGCAAAATTCACCATGGCATTTCCTGTGTTCAAAGGTCTCCACTGGCTGAGTTACACAGTCAAGTTTAGTTACACAAGCAAGCCAGATTTTGTTACCTCTTCTTAAGATGGGTAAAATAAGTGCTTTGGAGTGAAAAACATGAAGATTTAAGCATAAATATATTTCTAGGTCCTGGACAAGATGAGATTAACTGCGTATGTGTGTGAGAGAGAAAACCTCTCTCCACCCCTGGTTACTTCCTGATCTGCTGAATATTTATTTAAATACTATAAATACTTACACCCTTTGTTTAGGATGCAGAGACTGTAATTCAAAACCTCATTAAGAAGCCAGTAGACATTTCTATTGCAAGGAACAAGTAATGACATCAACAAAATCTGATAACTTGTCAAAGAAAAAGTGTACAATGCAAGAACAGGGGCCTTCTTTGCTTCTCTATGACAGAGCAGGAGTCATTATGTGCTCCCCTTCCTTTGACATACACACCTTTGTATTATTGAAGGGAAAGGGCGACCTGGGGCAGAAGACAACACCTGGAGAAACAAACCAGATAAGAGAGACAAGACATGGTAGCATGAGCATATTGGTGTGAATGTACATGTGTTCTAAACAGCCAGTAGTGAGCCCTGAATTTGAAGGAACACACACTCAATAGCTGCTGTCAAACAGAGCTGCGCTGCAAAAAGATGGTGGCAATCAGACTCTCTTGGAACAGTTAATGTGAGAGGTGGAAATGCAACATAAAAAGGAAAATAATATGGGGCAACCAAAAACTCAGGTGTTCTGGCAATGCCCACTACTGTGATATGACTTCCAACATAAATTACTTTATATTGAAAGGGAAAAGAAGAAAAAAAAAGAAAAAAAAGGAGTTTAAGCTTTTATACATGCAAATTTTGCATGTGTCTTCTGTTTACATGTGTCTATACATATAAATATGAGTGTAAGCATTAAATGCATGCATTGACATATGAATACCTCAAATAACATAAAATTGAGGTAGACAAAAACTCTCTTCCAAAAGCAAAAGCACAAGCTTCTTGCAGCCTGCGGACTGAAATCCAGAGGGCAAAAAAGGAGATAGAGAATGAGGAAACCAGTATGCTGTGCATAACACTTGTGTGATACCAGGTCTATGTGTCTGTGTGATGTGTGACTCATATGCACGCGTAAAACAGCTCAGACAAAATCTCTGTACGTGGTGGTTGGGGCAGACAGAGGAGCTGAGCCAGCAACAGCCTCATTGTGTTGTAGGCTGAGCCAATTCAGCAGTATTCCCAGAGTGGCAAAGGCCCTCAAATCTTTGTAACTCTTTGATAATTGCTTCACTGAATTCATTGTGGTAGGCAAACAGCAGAGTTTCTTGCGCTGTTTTTGTTTCTGATGTTCTCCAATAAATTTATTGAACTTCTTCTGAGTGAGATAAAAACTCCTTTTGAAATGCATTTCAAAAAAATCTGATTAACCTCTCTTCTATTTCAGGGTCATAAATAACTCTGACACTCAGAGAAGGCTGCAATCTTCAAGACAGTTCAGCCAGCAAGGAGATGACTCCCACCTTCTGGATACGCAAACCTGGATGTTAAGCATGCAATTTCCTCTCATTCTTCCATTTAATTTAATGCCTCTGATAATATTTTCACAGAATAGTCTAAACTAGTTCCAGTAAAATTAGGTGTTCACTTTTTTATTTGTAATAAGGTTTGTCTTGATTTGAACCGTGAAGATAAAAGAAGTTCCTTGAAGCAGAACTGTTTTCTAAATCTGCTCATCCGTAAATATGCCTGATTCACCATAACCAAGGTCTCTGTTTATTAGTTCATCAGCTAGGTTATGAAGCCACTGCTTGCAAAACCTGTAGGAGTCCCATTGGCAAGGTAAAATCCTATTAATACAACTGATGCAGCTGGGGAAAACCAGGCAAACTTGGAGCCTTATATTCTTCTATTAACAATGCTTTCATTCATCAGAAACTAATTAGAAATGTATCATTCCTCCAGAACTTGTATCTAGCTTACTACAGCTTTACCATTAAACCCTGTCTAAGCCAAAACAGAAGTACAAAGATGACAAGGTGTAGTGATCTTTCTCAGAAGTGTCAGAGAGTTTTCAGAGCTGTTCTAACCAAAACTTATTACTGAAAAGATGCTCTAGAAGTCATAATTCAAGTGTGCCTCCACAACAGGGGAGCAAAGGCTAAGATAAATAATTGGAGAAATTAAACATCCTCACAAAGCAGAGGAAAGAGGCAGAAGAATGACAACCAGTTAAAACAGGGCCAGACATCTATACATTGCTGATAAACAAATTCTGTCTTTGCCTCACCCAGACTCAAAAACTCAGATGAGATAAATACTAGAAGCCAAAGCAGGGCCCATTGTGTGTTTAATGTTTTCTTTATGATGATTATAGTCTTGGACCCCAGTAAATTTGAACTTGCTAACTGCAACTCCCATCATTTCATCACAAATTACTTAACAATGCTTTTTTGAGGAGATTTACCTGCAAGCTGTCCTTGAGATGTGACAACATTCTTCTTGCAGACTCAAAAACTTAATAAACAGAGGACTACTTTATTCTTTTTTAGTAGAGTTAATTTTCTGCTGGTTTAACTCCGTGAGTTACCTTTCCAAGGGCCAGCCCACCACTGGCACCAGCACAAGGGAAGGAATGTGAGTGTCTGGTGGAGCTGGGAATGTTTGTTTCTTCAGAACTCAGTGGCCGTCAGTGCAAGGGCACTCACACCCCTCTCGGGCTCACCAGACCCAATACAGGTGTCACCCACCCTCACACAATAGCTCTGGATCCAGGGGAGCTGATGTCATCTTTAAGGTAGCAGTGCTGTTTTGTGGCGCCAAACCTCTGCTGCCTCTCTGTAAGTCAGGCAACTGAATATATTTGGAATGCAAACCAAGACTCAAAATTTAAAAAAAAAAAAATTACTAATGGGAACTACTTGTGACTTGAGGGTTAGTGCATTGCTGGCATGGTTTTGCAGCTAGGCACCTAAATATGAAGGGACCTTAGAAATACAGCTTTGGCAAGGATGAGCTCATGATTTCAGATTGCTCCTTGCTGCGAAAATATACACTTGCCTCGCATTTGCAATGAAAGAGTTACCATAATTGTTGTCCTTATCTAGTCTAAGCCTTCTTTTTTACAGGGCTTAACCAAGCTGCATCACTTTCTCATTTATATTAGAACCCCCAAAAGCGTCTCCTAGACAGACACTGGAAAGTTATTAATTAAAGTGTTTATTGTTTTAACCCTGAGTGACCAAACCCAACTTTATGCCCTGTACTGAGTGTTCCTCTGAACAATTCAAGGAAAATTGCTGCTATTTATCCTGAGGCTGAGAAGCAACAGGAGAATTAGTATGCATGTCACTGTGTTCAAATCCCTGAAAAAGTTGACAATTATATTTGCAAGTATAATTCCAGACTGTCCAGGGCGATGACAGACAAGCAGGTGCAGACTTGCCTGAAAAGGAAGCTGCTTTAAGGCTGCACATGTAACACAAACAGAAGGAATCTCCCCACTTCCTTGCAAAGATTTTAAGGACATGATTTAATGAATTGTTTGACACAAAACTGAGTAAATTAAAGAAGAGAGGTAACAGAAGGCAAGCAAAGTATTAGCCTGTACCTTCTTTCCAAGCCTTCTGTTAGCCAAGGCAGGAATAGCCTTGTTGTCTCCTCTGGAAAACTGAGGATTTGAACATTCACATTATAAAGCAATGAAAGAAGGGCACTTACTATAATTATTCAGGGAAAACACTTGTGGTACTGGAATTCACTAGCAAGGAACAGCTTTTGTAGCTGGCTAAATGCAGGAGGGAAGCTTGACAGAGGCAGTTTTGGCAGAAAAACTAGATGTTATGTTCAGTGTATTCTGAACAAGTACTTGGCACACAAAGTGAACTCAGTTGAATGTATTCAAGAAGCAACAAGCTGTGAAATGTGTGTTTAGCTTAGTAGATTGGCAACAGTGGCTTCAGTCAAAGAAAGGACCACCTAGCTTCTCTTGTTTGGAGGTCTTACCTACTACAGTTTGTCACAGACAGATTATATACTGTTCACATAGTTGGTTTTTTTTTCCTGTAATCTGTCCATTAATATCGGCAGGGTTGACTTTCCAATGGAATATTCATACTAGTCAGAAATTAAATAATTTGGTAAACCTCATTACAAATTGTCACTGCAGAACATGCTACATTTCCGCTTAATCATCTGTCTAGCATTGGTTTTTACCCTGACAGAGTCAAGGCCATGGTCATGGAGCTCAAAAGGTGTCCCTGCTATGCCTAGCACTGCTGAGGCTCTGGGAGCCCGGTGCAAAGAAGGCTTTACGCCCCAAGTGCTTGCAGGGAACTTTGCCTCTGAGGAAGGGACAGAATCAGAGCGGCTGTTCACCTTTCGTCCACGATCTCCTCTGTTTGGCTAACAGCAGCCAGTGGAACAAAGCGAAGGTGAGAGCAAACAGAAGTTCCAGGCTGCAGCTGACAGACAGGAAAGATGAACAAAGCCAGACGTGCCTGTGGGATCCTCAGAGCCTGCACGGTGCACAGCCTGAACGGCACAACAGCCCTGGGTGTGCTGCTCGGGCTGTCTCAGAGTGAAAGCACACACAGTGAGGGCAATTCGAGCCAGGGACACGAACAGGTGTGGGCATGTGTTTTCCCCAGGACTAATCCTTAATGTTTTTATTATCCATTAATAAAATAACACATTGATTTAATAATGTTTTTACTCCTCCTTACATAAAAGGAGATGCAGGTTTGTATTTTGTTGTTGGGTTTCTCCTGCCCCAAAAAATCTCTGTTGAGAATATTAAAAGCAAAAGTTTGAGAAAATTAGACTAATAATGAATAAAACAAGTCTTTCTTATTTACAGCATGCTTTTAAAAAAGCATAGTTCTGTTGGATTTTTTTTGCTTCGGTAAAAGAGGCAAGGATTTTTCTACAAAATTTTATCTCACTTTCTCCAATGTTATGATGTGTTTCCAGAGTTATCTATTGATTCCAAATTATTAACTAGGCTACAAGAACTACTTACATCTGCACTTTAGATGTAGATATTCTTCTTCAAAATAATATATAACTTTTGTCTACTGACAAGCAAGAATTTTTAATTTAAAATTTAAAATAATAGAAATACAAATTTTGGGTGTACTGTGATAAACTTGTAAACAGATTTATTATTTTAAATGACACTTTATTTCCAAAGGGGTTGGTTTTTTTCCATGAATTGAGGAAGAAATATTATTTTATGAAATGTAAAATATGACACAAAGCTGCACAAGCTTGAACTGTTATTTGATTGCATTTTAAATTCCTCTTCATTCAATGTTTTCTACAATTTGTTTTTACTGTCATGATCTTAGTTCTGTCTTCTGTACTCCCCCACAAAACTTGAAAATATTGGCATAAAATCTGATATTTAAAAACAAAAACCCCTGAAATATCATTGAGATTCTTCACATTTGCACATTTGCTTCACATTACCTTCTTTTTGTGGGCACTTAACTTCTTCAAGTCCAAAGACATATCTCTGGGGCTACTTGATTTAAACATATACCAAAGTTTCTCACTTCACTGCATGACTCTGACATCTGACTCTAAGAAAAACACCTCCTATTAAAAAAGATGTGATGCTATAATGATCTAACAATGATCAATTAAATCCAGGCCTGAATTCTAATGTATTTCAAGTGACAGGCACCTCTGTTTAATGCTGAGATACTGGCTCAGAAGTGCTTAGCAATATGAATCTGACATCTGGATTGGTTTGCCATTCTTTCATACACCCCCAAATTTAACATCCAAATCTGTTTTGGCTTCCTCTAATAAGTCTCTGGTTTTTTAGTGTGTTTATAATACTGTTATAAACTTATTGACCTGCCTAACTACAACATGCTTAACCCAGTTTATTCCATCCTTGCACACTAGAAGTTATTTATTAATTTATTCTTTATTTGTGAAGTTGATTACTACAAGTGTATGTATACGATGGCCAACAAGAGAAACCAAACCAGGCACCATTAAAAATCAGTGCTGTTTAGGGTTTCTAACCAGTGTAAAAGAGAGCTGGCATTCAGGCAACAGGCAGCATCTTGTCACTTAAAATACAATATATTAAGCAAAAGATAAGAGCAAACCCCACAAAATATTCAGCACAGTGCATCTTCCCAGGAATTCACTAGACCCCAATACTATTGTCATGATGTCTTATGAAATGGAGTTATTTAGCACTCACAGCAGATTGAGGACAGAAACTGCAGAAGTTGTCCACTTACAAAAGCCCCATTCACCCCATTGAGCAGAAGTTCAGCTCCTTTATTTGAAACAAAATACAGCACTCAACCAAAAAGCAAACCCAGACTCAACTACCTCAAACAGCTGAAGCTTTACTGAAAATTGTCATGTTAAAGTCCTCCATGACCTGAGCCTAGAGCCAAACTCACCCGTGATGCAATTCCTTTGACTTCAATGGAGTTTTGCTGGCAACCACCTCAGCTGTACTTGGCCCAGTGCCATTATTTATGCAAGGCTGTGCTGTGTGTCTTCACTTGATAAATGCCAGCACTGTAGAGCTCCAAAAAGTAAAGAAAAAACATTCTTCAATAATCAGAACAAGACAAGAAATGCAGAGACACAAGCTGCAGCAAGACAGATAAAAAAGAATTTACAGCTGCGCTATGTGAAAGCAATTAGCAAAAGGTTTTTCTTGTATTTTAAATAAAAATGTATCGTCATAACTAGCATGACCTTCTTTCTAGTAAATAGGCTACAATTTGACTCTTTCATCTCTGCTTTGAGCCACAATTTTTCAATTAAAAATAGAAGTGGGATGAGACAAATTCTGACTGACTTTTGTGGAGAGACCATGGCCTGCAGTTTAACAGACTTGAGAGAGTGTAGGACTTGCAAATACACTTTCAACATCTTTAAATTTGGAAATATTTAGCACTGCTACATGAAGCAAAGCAAAATCTTCAAGACTCACAGGAACAAGATAATTAGTTTATATTCAGGTAACATGCCTGTCACATTACTAGAAGCTGTTACTTTACTAGGGGCTTTACAAAGCCTTTAAGTATAAACATGAAGGCCCTAACCTACTGTTTTGTTGAATTGGCATAGATGATCTTAACACACTTGCAAGGCAGTAGAAGGCACTAAATAGCACCTACAAAGTAGGCTGTGTGTGGCACCTGTTTCTCAGGAGCTGACTGATCTGTCAGGAAATCGGTGTCAGTTCAGCACGCAGCCTGGCTGAAGAGCAGTGAATGAAAATTCCCCCAGGAGCTCCCTAAAGCCAACATTTTTCATTTCCCATATATGCTGGTGGCTTTTTTTTTTTTTGACAAATCAGTCTGGTATGTGTTTCTATAGATACATATATTGTAGTGTGTATATGCATATTTTGTGTGTGTATAAGATCAGCTTAGTTTTCTCCTAAAATTAATTTGAACAATAATAATTTTTTAAAATTAGATGTCAGCTGGAATCAATGAATGCATACTCATGGCTTTCTTTTGTCTGCTTAAAGGCAATGGTTAACCTTTGTATATTCATTCACACATGCAATGAAACTGTTATGCCCTCCTGACATTGCAGCAAATGAAAATGTGCAAAGGTCAATTACAAAAAACAACTTGGAAGAGTACATAAGTACTTGTATATTCAATGTTGCTAATACTACATGGATTAGTTGTCTGTGAAAAAAAGAGTTGGCCCACTAAGTTGGGATAAACACAGATTGTAAGAAAATATATGAAGGCATATTTCAAATGAGAAATAAGAAAGGTTTAAAGCAAACATTTACTGAAATCTGATGCCACTAAATAGCTTTGTAACTTTAGGCAGCCTATGTAACTGCTGCCTCAGCTTACCCATTTGAAGTATAAGAAAATGTCTCTTTATCTGAATGATAACTGAATTTTCCTGGGAAGATAGAACAGCTTATGACAGAAGGGACTTTTTGAGTTTATTCAGTCTACTCTCTCTGCTCAGAGCAGGACCCACTTTGAAGAACTCCAACTTCAGAATTAAATCAGTTTGCTCTGGATCTTACCCAGTCATACTTCAATTATCTCCAGTGGTGACTCTTGAACCTGCTCTAATCTTTTATGAACATTTATTTTCTTCAATTACAAATGTGAATTTCTTGCATTGCAGCTTGCATTCATTCTTTTATCCTGACACTGTGGAAAACCATCTGTCTCTGTCTCCCCTACACACTGCCATCAGGCAGCAGTCAGGGCTCCTTACCCTCAGCTTCCCTTTCTCCAGGCTGAACAATCCCAGCTCTCACAGCCTTTCTTTCTCCATTCTGTTCTCCTGTCCTGACCAACCTGTGTGCCCCTGCTGGGCTCCATCCAGTACCTCAGCCTCTCAATCTCCTGAGGCGCCCCAAACTGGGCACAGCGCTCCCGATGCAGCCTCTCCAGTGCCAAAGAATGGGGTTGCTGGATTGCTGCCCTCAGCAGTACTGCTGTGGAAAGCAGTCTTCAGCTCGGCTTTGTGGTCCGGGTTACAACTTGGTGGTCCTGCCAAGACATATTTTGAACTGTTCAAAGTCTAAAAGTAACTGCAAAAATTGCTAGGTAGCATTTATGCAAGAAAGAATGACAACTGGTGCTTTTTAGTCCTACCCAAAAGATTTACTTAGCTAAATTATCAAAATTTGAACTTTATCTGACAGAGAGTTCCTGTAGAGAGATGTCAGAGACCTTTTAGAAAGAATATATTTATTATCATGATGTACTTACACTGCTGCCAGATGGAAGATTTAGTCGGGAATAAAAAAACCTATTTTCATCATCTGATGTGGCAACTGAGTTGCTTCTTCCTATTTAAAAAGAATAAATGAGAAGATGGTATATTTAATTAGAGAAAATCAGCATTTGTGATTAGCTTCAGTTAAAGCACAAGTCCCTCTCTCCCTCTCTTAGTTTCTGTATTGCTGTCATTCACTGGATTTTCCACCCTAAACATGGTTCTTTATCATTCCCTTTACACAAGGGAATCATGCTATCAACACAACAGAATTACCTCACTTTTTTGATGTTTTCTCATTTTTTTCCACTAGCTTCCTTCCAAAAACTCTAGCTCCATCAATGCGCAGCTATTGTAAAAACAGATTTATGTATTTTTGTTGTAGTGTGTTCATTAAGTTCATTTAATTCCTCCCCCATTTTATGTATCTGCTACCCCCATTTTGTGTAAAATGGTTCTGTCCTCCTCAGTTTTCCCGCCACAGCTCTCCTTACAGTTATGTTACTATGGTTACCCCTGCCCCCTTCAGTTGTCAATCGCTCAAGTTATGTAACTTCCCCTCCCTTATTTTACCATATAAGTAAGCTTTTCCTCCTCCCTAGGCTCAGTCAATCACCCCCCCACTCCTCCCTGTTTTCGAGAACATTCTTCTTTCTGGGGGTTGTGGTTGGCTGGCGTCCCGGGGCCCCTCCTTTGTTCTATGTTTATTGGATAAGTTCTTGTGTCAGTTTTCCTATGTACCTCCCCACATGTTCCTCGATTGGTTAGCTGGGCTTCCCTCCCTTCTCCACCCCCTTCCCTTTAAAACTCTGTCTCCCCCCGTGTTCGGGGCCATTTTGCTGGGCGGTGCCCTCCCTCCGTTGGTACCTGCCATCCTTCAATAAACCGACGTTAACCCCCAGCAAGTGGTCACTCCCTTTCCTCATCTCGTCCAGCGCATATAATCCAGTCCGCGATTCAGCCCAGCCCGAGGCCACGACGCCAAGGGGGGCTGATCTCAGATGCAGCGGAGGCATCGGCCGTTTCCCCTCTAGCTAGCCAGACTTGGGGCCACATACGCCCTGGCACATATTTTACCTCCTTTTTAGTAAGCTCCTGCAGGGCAGCCTTTCTGAGAATATTTTAGACAGTTTTGCTGTTCCCATTATATCAAACACTTGTATGTTATTCTTCTTTATCTTCTGCAGACAAGAACACAAATCTGCATTCCTGCAAGCTTTCTTTCCAGTGGCAATCAAGGTGTTCGTACCTGGACTGTGTCAGACACACCACTCTAACAAGTGAGCTGCTCACTGTTATTCCATCTACAGTGGTGCAATACTCTATAATCCAATACACTTTTCTACTGTATCAATTTCTGGGCAGACAAGCAAAGAAATTTGACAAGCTTTTTATATTCACAGAGATTTCAAGAGCAGCAGTTAAATACACTTTTGAGGATTTGTCCAAATATAATTTTTACTTTTGATGGCTATATTAATGGTAGCTTAAAAGCATAGGATTAATGTGAGATTTTCAGGTGTACTAAATCTGGTATTATAAACAAGACATACAATCTTGCTCATAAATACACGCTATTTCATTTTACATAGATTTTCTTTTTTTTAAATCCCCCATTGCCATGGAAAGTTATACCTGAAGCTTGCATCATGTTCTTCTCTCCAGCCCAACTGTACTAGGAGCCACTGAAAAATCTACTGTTTCTTGTACATAATCATTTCACTTAGCCCTTTGGTCTTGTTCTCACTCCTTTCATTCCTGTCGCAGACATCTTTTCATGAAAATCCTTTCCTTGGGATTTTTTTTCCTCCTGAGAAGCTGAGAGGCCTCAGGGACAAAATGTAAATAATGATTATCTGCTGCTGTGGAATGCAACAGGTGCATCTGTGATTGGTCTCATGTGCTTGTTTGTAATTAGTAGCCAATCACGGCATAGCTGGCTGTCTCTCTGTCTGAGCCACAAACCTTTGTTATTCATTCCTTTCTATTCTTAGCTTAGCTAGCCTTCTGAGATGAAACCTTTTCTTCTGGTCTTTTAGTGTTGTTTTAATGTAATATATAGTTTAAAATAATAAATCAAGCCTTCTGAAATATGGAGTCAAGTCCTCATCCCTTCCCTCATCCAAAGACGCCTGTGACCACTGTCACACATTCCATTTCCTCAAGTGATATAAATAGAGGACTTTCAACATCTTTTAAAGAGAGACACTTCTCCCAAATCACCTCTGCGCCTCTTTTGTTTTACAGTTCACCTCCTGTGATTGCAGAGGATCAGGACTACATTTGGGATGTGTCCCAAACGTAGCGTTCTCCATGGCCCAGCAGAAAGGTATTTGAAGCAATTTGAAGTAAAGGTAATTTTTGAAGTAATTAACAACTCCCTCAGTCTTTTGGAAGTGCTTTGCCTAAAATGTGAGGCCTTTCTGTGGACACAGCCTGACTGTAACTGTCTCCTGTGTGTGATGTAACTGCAGCCAGAATATAAAGCCCAGCTCTGGTGGGAGAAAGAGATCTGTGCTCAAAAGTATTCAAAGCTGAGGAACTGCTGCTGTAGTAAGCCCCATGGATCTAGGTAAAGCCCCATGGAGGATCAAACAATAGGAGCTGCTGAGACAGCAAATAAGTTCCTGTCTCTCTGACCCCTGCCCCAAAGCTTATCTTGTAACCCTATAGGCCACTATACCTAACCCCTACTGTTGGTCAAGTTTGGATTCCCCTATACCCTCTAAAAGGGGCCTATTTAGCCCATTTGACAGAAGAGCTGTTGCTGGGACCTTCACATCCTCCCTTGCAATAACCATCGCTGTGGAACACCAAGGCGCTCCCTTCTCCTCTCTCAAGTCTGCTGCAGCCTCAGCCTAGCAAGCTGAGGTAGCACCCTACCTAGCAAGCAAGAGCTGAGATCCTAAGAGAGCTGATAATCACTAAAGAGCTGATAACCACCAAGCTTGCTAATGGGGTTAGCCTGTGGCGTGGCCTGGAGCTAGCCTAGCTTTTGGGCACCCTGTCGCCCTGAGGGCTGGGCTCCTGGGCTATCTCACACTGCTTGATAATAAGGCCAGAACAGAGGCTTTATTATATGCTGCAGCTTGTGGGGGCTGAGGAGATTTTTCTTAGCCCCTAGGTTGATGCTGGTTGAGAAAAACACACTGATGAAGCAGGAGAGCAATTCATAATACAATATGGCTTTTACATATTAAGGTTCTTAAATTTCATTACAGTGGGTGTAGAGTTATGAAGCATTAGATTGTGCAGTTCAACACTGCAGCAACAACTGCCAGGTATGGTTATCTTCTGACAGGTGCCTGTCCAGTGGGCTGAGAAAGGCAAATCAGCCTTAGCCCAGTCCTCACCTGAAAAGTCATCTTCATGCAATGCTTCATACTATAAATTTGCCCTAAGTGGTGATGGTAGAAGAGACAAAGATTGAATAGATGTTTTGTGCCATTTCTTTCATGCCTCTAGGCAATCCCTCTTGGTCATGGTTCAGATATTTTGCTGAGAAGTAAAGACAGGGGTGTTTATCTTCCCTCCCTGTATCCAGCTGTCTTCTAGGGAGGAGCAAATGGAGATTAAATGCTTTTCAGACAGAATTTAGTCAGGTGAATTAATTTTTCTTCAAATTATTTTTATATGCTTATATCTCTATGTTTCCAGGGAGATATACAGATTTTTCAAAATTTAAGACTGTTATTGAAGGTGTCACATGAAAATTTTACCATTTATATTCTAGAGAGCCTAACAGATAGGGGCAGGGGGGAGAAGGAGGAAAGAAACTTAAATTGTAGAAAACTAATTTACCTTTCCACAGAAGCCAGATCCCAATTATTTACTTTCCAGTCTTTTAAAATGCTTGAAACATTATTTTGTGCATGCTATTACACCTTACCTGGATGCATACTCATTTCCAAGTCAGATTAAGATATTTTAGCCTCCCTCACAATGTGTCTTTAAATAACAATTAAATAAATATTTAATTGTCTAAACATTTGGTTTATTTTTTTGCTGATCATTTGCTCAGCATGTCTAGAGAAGGGGAGACTGAGGGGAAAACCCTAATTGTGATCTTCAAAATCCTCACGAGGGGAAGAAGAGGAGCAGACACTGATCTCTTTAGCTTTGTGACCAGTGACAGGACTTGAGGAATTGGTAGGAAGCTGAGCCACGATTGGATATTAGGAATAGGTGATATTCCTGATATCACCAGAGGGTGGTTGAGTACTGGAACAGACTCCCCAGGGCAGTGGCCACAGCACTAAGCCTGACAGAGCTCAAGAAGTGCTTGGACAATGCTCTCAGGCACAGGGTTTGACTCTTGGGGTGTCCTGTGAAGGCCATGAGTTGAACTCAGTGATCCTTGTGAATCCATTCCAACTCAGGATATTACATGATTCCATGATTTTTGCATTCTATACCTCCTCATACACACAGTAAAAATGCTTAAGAAGAGAAAAAAGAAATTTAATGGTTATTCCTTGGGGATCCCTGGAAATATTGCACACATTCAATTTAAATTCACAAGGAAACACTTTTCCAGATTTCCTGGTTTATTTTCTTAAATATATGTATTCCTCATCCACTAGAACAACAAAATAAAAGACGCACAAAAATATTTTAATGCTTAATTATAACCGTTTCCTGCATTATCTGTGTATTTTCTTTCTATTCTTGTTTTTAATGGCAAGTACCTACGCAGAATATCCCAAAGATTTAATGAGCTTTCAGCTTCATAGTAATTGATCTGAAACATTCAGGATCCAGCACAGGAGATGAGGAGGCAATGGGTAGATAGAAATAGTGAATCATATAATGATTTGGGTTGGGAGGAACCTAAAGATCACCCAGTTAACAACCCCCTGGTCATGGCTAGGGACACCTTCCATGAGATCAGATTACTCAAAGTCACATCCAACCTGGCCCTGAATATTTCCAGGGATGGGGCATCCACAATTTCTCTGGGTAGTGTATCCCAATGCCTTACCACCCCTCACAGGAAAGAATTTCTTCCATATACCTAATCTAAACCTCCCTTCTTTTGATTTGAAGCCATTCCCCCTTGTCCTTTCACTACCTGCCCCTGAAAACTCCCTCTCCACCTTTCTTGTAGGCTTCCTTTAGCTACTGACAGGTACTGTTAGATGGCCCTGGATCCTTCTCTTCTCCCACCCTATCTCTCTCAAGCTCTTCTCATAGGAGAAGTCTTCCTTCCCTCTGATCATCTTCATAGCCCTCCTCTGGAATTGCTCCAACAGACTGATGTCCTTCCTGTGCTGGGGACACCACAGCTGGATGTGGTCCTCCAGCTGGGCACTCATGAGAGCAGTGCAGAGGGCTGGAGTCCCCTGCCTTTACCAGCTGCCCAAAAAAAAGGCCAATTGACAAACAAATCAAACCGAACCAAATCAAATTAACCAGCACCCCCACATCCTCCCCGCAAAAAAACCCCACCAAACTCAAACCATTAAATTTATAGTATTTGAAGTGCTGTAAAAGAAAGAAGATTTGTCCACTTGGACTGAAAAACAAAAAGCTCAGAAATAACTGTGTTCAACTGGAAAATCAATGTGTGTTGACAATAGCAGGAGTTATAGGAGAAAGAAAATAAAATAAGGTTATATCACAGTAACTGAGGTTAGAGGGAGGGAAAGAGACATGGGGACAAAAATTACCAAAAGAAATTAATGTGTTGGCAAGGCTGCTACTGAAACTGATTGTCTCATTCTTGGTATGAAAAAAATGCCAGTATTAACAATGAAAGTTACATGTACAATGAATTGCAAAATTATATGCAGACTTCATGGTGAACTTTTTGAATTACAGGACTTGTAAGGAGCTGCAGCAAGTTGATGTGCCAGGCTTATTAGCATTCCACAATCCCTACATGGGAAACATTCCCTTTTGTACTCTGAATTCAAACTTTTACACCTCCTAGAATGATTTTATTCAGAGAGCTCTATTGCTGGGGTATTTTAATTTTTTTAGTGGATAAAAGAAATTGAAAAGCAAAGAACACACAATGTAAATGAAAGCTAGCTAACAGGCTCCTTGCTAAGAAATGCATGGAATTATTTCTAAAGCCTGTTTAGAGAGCTAAAAGACTAAAATTTTCAAGCTACAAGATCATTCTTAAATCTTTGTTAGACTGCAGATTAATATATTTGCAAGGGGAAAGTCAAAATGAACAAAGCATCCATACTTAAGAAATCTCCTGTGTAGTAAGTCCTCCCAACTATTAATGAAGGAAGCACAGTTTACCTCCCTTGGCAACAAATAAAAAATCAATTATTTTTGTGACTGATTTTCAAAATAATTTAATTACCTAATCTACTTCTAGAATTCTTTAGCCATTTTCCTTATTAACACAGGGTGATAAGAATGTGATAAACAACACATTAAAAAGATGCAAACCAACCATTTTAGATACAATTGTATCATTAAATGATTCAACAATTCACAAAGATATAAGATATCAAATCGATCCTTCTTCTTCTCCAGCTATATCTATTTGGATTTTACAGAGCACAGTTTAAATCTCAATGCTTTTACTGAAAAAGGGGTGGGGGCGGGGGGGAATATTAAAGTGCAGGAAGAGCATAAACATTCCTTGCATATTCAGTTTGGTCTGAACCATGACCACATCAAACATCTGCCAGTTGACGAACTCCAACTTGTGTATTTCTGATCATACTACTGAGGGATGCTGTGCATTGATCATCTTGCCATTTCTCTATTCTGAATAGGCCTTTTTTTTTGCCAGATGAATCTTTGGAGGTAGGCTGTGCACAAACAAGAATTGACAAAAGCCTGTTTAGCATGTTTGGGCAGGGCCTGATTTTGGTTCTGGTTTGATTTTGCACTTAACCACTTTGGTCATGACCTAATACTTGTTAGTAATCAAACCTCCAGTGTTAAGCCCCTTGAACGCTACTAGTTTAAAGATATATGGTCTGTGGACTTTGTATTACATTTAGATAACCCAAAAAGATTATGGCTTTACGGAAATATCTATTTCACTACTTAGACAGATTAAATTCAGTTTAACTGGTAAAGCTTTGCCTTTAATTTCTGCTGCAATTCATTACCTCCAGTCACAAAGTGTAATTATCTATTTTGCCAATTATACCTTTTTTCATTTCTCTGCAATTCATCATTATTATTTGATTTTTAGGTATAAAAGGAAAAGCACTAACCAACAAAATTACTTAGGACCATAATGACCTAGCACAATGAAGCCATTCATCATCAGTACCAAATCTCACTCTGAATAGATCCTACAAATAGTTTCAATTAATGGCTTTATACAAGTGCTTCTGTAAAACATACATTAAACATCGTGGCTGATTCTGGGGGCTGCTGAGTTTGAATTAATAACAGCTGGAAGTCTTTTATGGCACTCAGTCTGGGTCAGAAGTAGTTGATCAGCCCAATCAGACCCATATAGAAAAATCTTCACCCCAAAAGTCTTTATGCATAGAAATGTCTCACACAATTTAGCAGGAAGACATTGAACAACTGTGGCTCCCAAACTGGAAATGTCAGTTAGGGCCTGCTGGGAGATGAGAAGTACTGAAGAGGAGGAAGAAGTTGACACCAATCGTTAGGTACTCTTTCATGATATTGTTTCCATGCATGCATAATTATTTGCAATTTACATGTGTTTATAGTAAGGTACATAAGCAAGAGGACAACCTTAATGCAGAATTTCCTATTGGCTCTCACAGAAACTCCTTCCCCTAGCAATATTACAATGAACATAATACATGCATCTAGTTTGATAATTTTGGCAGCAATTTAATTTCTGAAATTATTCCCATTACCAAATCCCTTCACAGACTCCTTCTTTCACAGCACAAGGTATTTTTTATGCTCCACTTAGATATGCATACAATCAATATATAGAAGCTTCCATAAGAATATATCAAAGGCAAGCCATGACTGGCAACATTGTACATGGGCATTGAATTGTCCCATTTACAAAGTTTGTGTTATATAACACATTGCCCAGAGAGGTGGTAGATGCTCCATCCTCTGAAACACTCACGGCCAGGTTGGATGGGGCTCTGAGGAAATTAGTCCAGTGGAAGGTGTCCTTTCTCATTACAGGGGTTGGATTATATGACCTTTAAATGTCCCTTACAACCCACATTAGTCTATGATTCCAAGATTTGAAGCAGAGACTGCCAAAGGCAGGTGCCATTTCTAGATGAGTGACAGCTAAATTGTATTGCAGTTCACTAGTTTAAGCAAGCAAATACTTCTGCCACACTCCACAAATAGGTGTTACCTGATAATCATAATCTCTTTCACAAGAGCTCTCCTGTCCTATATACCGTTACACAAAGTTAAATAAGTAGTTATATATCAAACCCTTAACTTTCTGATTATCAATGGATGAATTACTTCATTTCATTATATAAAGGCATTAGCAAAGAATGTATTTTAACGCAATTGCAATTGCTGACTAAAAGACCCAAGAATTTTCCTTAAAGATATTGAACGTCCTCTGTACAAACTCTTCCTTTTGTATTGAATACCTTATAGCATTTTGAAGACCACTAGCACATCCATGGCACAAAATATTTTGATATCGACATGTAGCAAGGATGTTTTGTAACCCATGAATTTTTAAACTTGAATTTCTAACATTTTCCACATTTACTGAAAGTCACTAGACAAAACAAGACATATTGGGCTGTAACCATGTAATATGATGACCATGAATTCGCACTGTGGTTGACTTAACATATTTTATTCTATTTTTTATGTAAGTTGTTCTGTCACTTTTTAACAATGTAAATGAACACAATCAGTGTAAGTAGAGTGTTGCATTAAAGATTAGGTTTATATGTATATATCACAGACTTGGTCATAATTTTTTCATACTGAAAATAGAAAAAATAAGCTTCTTCTCTTTCAGCGGTGACATATCAGCTCCAGTAAAAGTTATCATGATTTCAGAGACCACAGATAAATTCAGAGGTGCAGAGGAGAGAGGCTTAAATAAACAGCCAACAGTTAGAATAGATATTTGAACCAGTTTTCCCACCACCAGGTATTTGAGTAATTCTAGAATATAAATCTTTCTCTCATACCTCCAAGGAGCAAGTCTTAATGCAGGAATTCCTGATTATAGGCTATACTTCACACTTTTTTGAAGGAAAAAAAATATCAAGATTAAACTACTCTATGCCATTACAAAGAGTAGTCTGGTAAAGAAATCTCCACATATATAAATGTAATTATTTTGTGGCCAGCCCAAGTAATTCCTAATACAATGGTTGAACTATTCTTAAGATATATATACACACCAATGGAAGGGAATAATGTTCTGAAGGTTACTCTCATGTAAACCTGTTTTATTGACATGTAGACTGTGCGACAAAGGCAGCTTGATGGCATCCTTTTATTTGTAACATGCCTATTCCAATTACTTTGATTGAAATGAGCAGTTTAACTTTTCGTCTGCATGACCCTTGGGTCAGCACATCACAATTTGCCAAGCACAATGCACTTGCCAGAGCTTGTAATGTAAAGGTTTCATGCATCAGCATTTCACTGCAGCCATCTCTCATCAACATTCTTCTTCCCAGGATGTTCTCAACCCCAATTTTCTTGGCTTTGTGAATGTGCTTGTGTCACAAACTCCACAATGGATGTTTTCAGTGATACATACTCAAAGGGAAATAAATAACCAACAGATATGTTGAAGGTATTGTCGATTTTGATCAAATAAATTTTGGAAAGTAAAACCAGTCAAGAAATTAAATAGAAGGATTGTGAAGGAAATCTAGGACTTGAATGTGCTGTGTACTTAGAGGTAAATGCAGGTCAAGCACACTGGCATGGCATTCCTTCTTGCTTTCACTAAACAGCATCATCTCTGGAGTAACCTAGCAGAACATTTGCATTAAGATCAATTCAAGATACTTGCATATGCCGTAGAGACCTTGTGATAGTTTTAGATTCAGTCTATATGCTGGACATGCTCTGCACCTTTCTGAGACCTCTGCAACCATGAAAGAAGAGTGATTGAGTGTCTAGGTGATGTAGAAAATGATGTAGATGAATTGATGTAGAAGAATTAGGCACCAGGAAGCATGTCTGCTACACCTGACTGAGGCTAACCAGCAGGAACTGTAGGAAAGCAAAACACACATTTGCTTTTGACACTGAGATAAAACAGGTTTTTGCTCTGTGTCTGAATTGAGGGTGGCAAAAAAGGCAATTTCATTTACAGATTCTTTTTTTTCTCAGTGTAGATGTCATCTCAAAGAAGAAAATATATAACAGTACTTTAAAAGTGACACCACACATGCAACAAATTTGCTGTACTTTTAAAAGGCAGTCTCTTCTAACAAGAAGGAAATGTCTTGTTTTGAGAAGCTCTGATTTTCTGATCCTTGTTTTCTCATACATGTCTTAAGAAACAACATGCCTGCTTGACCCAAAGAAACTGTTATTAATGCACAGAAGAAGAGGGCAGGAGATCTGCTGAAAACCTGAGCCTATCCCTGCTGGTTTATGACCAGGAGTGGATTGGCTGTATCTTTAACTGAAGTTCATAGCTCTTGCTCACAATAATAACAAGCAAACAAGCTCAGCTGCTAAACTGATAACCTCAGAAGCAGCCTAGCATGACTACACGAATCCATTTTAAAACCCATTCAACTCTGGTGGGAGCTACAAATATACACTGTAAAGTTTTATCTGAGGTCAAATATCTCTGAGAGTTTGTGTAGTGGTTGATAGAGTTATAGCACTAGAGGGTTCTCCAAAAGCACTGCTAATTGACCACCCAGTTACATATTCAATGAAAATCAATACTAAAGCAGGTGATGGTTTGCAGTGCAGGGTGTTAGCTTTATCACTGACCTGTCATTGATCTGATGTAGGAGTGTCATATTGAAAGAGAGTTCATCTAAAATAAAGAGATTAATATAACTTTCACTTTCTTTGTACAGCATGCTGGGTAAGCACGACTGGAGTTGAAACCCTCTGGGTAGTTTTTGAGCACACACAGGTATAAATCTGGTAGCATTTCTTTCTTAACCTGAAATCCACAAGATCAAGCTTTAAGCAAATTTATTTAGACATTTATGTATGAAAAGGTTCACTGGGCAACAAGACCTAAAATAAGCAAAATTCTGTACTAACCATGGATTTGGCTGTAGATAGGCTGCACTTTACCAAATCATTTCAGAATATGTGTTATTTATAATATTCTACTATGAAAAAAATCCAGATAATAATGCTATGTTTCTGAACATTGTGCTACATCAAACTCTGATATTCAAATACCTGTAAAACTCTCTCTGTATGGGATACTCTATGAATTTTTGCTTTCCAAAAGACAGAGTTAATACTTGTAACTGAGCAAGCAGTAATTCTCTCATCTGTGGTGGTGATTTTCTGAATACAGCACAGGTTAAATGTAGTTCTTAGAAAATCCTTCACAAAGCAAAGGTTGTGTTTTCAAATTCTTTGTAAACTAAGGAAAACAGATTATAGATTTGCAGCCCTTCAGAGCACTTACAAATAATATAAAGTACAAAAATCAACTGTAAGTTCCTAAACTCCACAAACCCCAGCTTCTATTGAATTCAAATTTGAAACACTAAGGTGTTTTACAATTTCATCCCCTGAAAGCCATCTTATATTTTGTTTCTTTCATCCATTTTTTATGAATTTACAAGATGATGGATTACTAGCAGTACCCTTAATGCATATTAGTTTTACTAAGGCAAGATAAATCCCAATTTATACTTCACAAAGCTGGCTGAGGAATATAGACACCAGAGTCAAATGCCTGTTCCCTTTGAGTATATCTCAGGCTCTCAAAGCTAACATAGACATTTCACTTTTCTCTGAAGCACTAAGATCAGATGTTTGTGAGAGTCAAGATATTAGAGCCAATGGACCATCAGTGCTATCTAATAGGTAAAATCATAATTAAGAAAGAAACACTAATTCAATGCAAAGAGTAGAAGGCTTCAAACATTTAAATATGTGCACATATTTAACCATTTTACTAATAAAACCTTTTTAACCTCTTCCACAGCAAGGAATTTATTATATTCTGAAAGAGTTTAGAGGAACCAGCAACCACTTTTGTTTTACTCCTAGATAGAACTTATGCTATTTCTTATGACTTTTGCTTTTGGCAAGCAAGCTCCCAGCAAAAAGAATAGACTTTGAGGGGTTTTCTTTGAGGGAAGAAGGGAAAGAAGAGGATTTGAGCAGATGAAGGTGATCAGGTTTTCTAGTGGTGGTGGTGGAAAGCTGTATGTGAGAAATTAAGGAAGAAAGAGAATTTGATGTAAATCTGATGCATAAACAGAAGCATGATGTAAAAAAGCTGCTCTGCTTTCCAAAATGTTAGAATTATTCCATGACATGGCAATTCCAATATAAAGACAGCTGTTTGAAGCACATGATCTTATCCTTTATGGGATTGTGAGGCTTTTTGTTATTGTTTTTTGTTATTGTGAGGGTTTTTGTTATTGTTCTTGTTCTTGTGTTGGGGTTTTTTGGTAGCAGGAGGGAAGGGTTTTTTTAATTATTAACATACCTAAGTAAAGTAAATGTTTCTGTATGAAGAAAGACACACAGTACATTTTAAGGAACTGATTACTTCATTTTTAAGAGGATTTTTGTCCGTTTGTCAAACTTGCAGTGGTAAGCATGGTCTCCCTCACCTCCATCCTGAATTATTTCCTAGTTCATCAAACTTGTTGAAAGAAAAGACTGTTGATATGCTGTTATCCACCTGCTCTGATCCAGTATAATTTCTTTAAAGAGGAAAAGTATGAAAAAATGGTCACATGACTTGAGAGCACACACCTTGTGATAGAACAAACAGCCCAGACATATGTATAATTCACTTGAAGATGGTTCAAAGTTGAGCTTAATGAATAGCTGTCTCAAAGTCTAGAAAATGTTTTCTGAGTGCAAAGTTACAAGTAAGAGAATTCTCAGCTAACATTTGTGTTGAGACCTGGTTATAGGCTAGAAAAAACCTTCCTGTGTTACTGAGATTGTTCACTTCTTTATTGTCATTTATTTCTGATTATGGAAAAGATCAGAAGACTAGTTCCTGACTTCTAGGAATGTTTCTTTCCCTATATTCATGTTGAATATACTATCTGACTGAAGTAGTATGGTACTGTAATGTCTAAGGAAAGATATGGTACCAGCCAGGAATATTCTACCCAATTATGCTTCTTGGCACCAGTATCTGAAGAGAGAAATGTCTCACCCCACGCTTGTCTCTCAAAGGAGAGCCCTTCCCTGGATTCATTGCTTCTTTACCTCATTCACTGAACACTGTCTGGCAATTTCAAAGTGCTTTTACCGGAATCCTCATGGCTCAGGAGAAGTAGAAAGTTCTGCACCATACTCAGTAATATTTGCAGTTAAACAATACTTTTAAACAATAACTAGCAAATACCCAGATATTAAGCATCTTGTAATGACAGTCAAACAGAAGGAACTGGCAGGAAACACCCCAGCATCTAGCTTGTCTTGATGACTTGTCCTCACTTTCAACTTGAAGATTAGAGAGTACCTACTTGCTTCCTCAAGAGACCATCTTGAACAGCTTCCCAGCCAGGTCACTTGAGCATTTTAAAAAGCATTTAATGGTAAGCTGAGAGACTAAGGGAATCCTTGCGATAGAAATCAGAACCTAATGTATACAAAAATTAAAGTAGACAAATGCGAACACAGTTTATAATCTGTATTTCATTAAAATAAGAAATAAATGAAATAATGTGTGCAGAATAAAGATTTTAGTAGCTGAACACAGATACTTTTTAGATTTAGATTTTTGCTTTTTTTTCTTGATTTAGGTTTACCATTACTGATTTCAAGGATGCTTACTATATAAAGGAAGCTTGTGGAGAACTGCCTTAATTAGGAACCTAAATCTCCTATATGTATTCTGGAAGATGATCAAGGCCTCATTCTATAGATGTAATACAGACTCTTTTACCCTCTTCAAGTATGTAGTCCAACTGTATTTAGTGCATTGGTATTTTTGGCTGCATGATTATTTTTAGGAAACTCTTCTTCAGTGTTGCTGGCTTGGGCTGTGTGCAAGAAACTAAGGACAGACTGGAACAAGAATCGATGGAATTCAATTCATTGAGCCTGTGATAGAACATTTTTTCTCCTTCTGTTTGCATTTTCTGACCTTAAATGCAGCCACTGCTGACAGCTGAGGGGATTCACATTGTTCTAGTATCTTAAGGACAATATACAAGTGCTATGTGATTATTAATAAAATGCCAGCAAAAAATATCTTTGCCCTTCAAATATTTATAGCTAAGGCGACTAGCTTGGTGAGCCAGAGAGTAGTGTGCATCAATGGGACCAGCTGGAAAAGCAGGCACGCTCTCAGGCTCAAGCAGGTCTACTCACCAGCAGATCTGACAGCTAAAAATCTCCTGCAAAACACAGGTAAAACAATGACACTTGTCCCCTGTTTTAAGGTTTAGTTCTACAGCTTTTCTGTTGAGGCCAAAAACTGGTGAGGGTTTTTTTCTTGTCGCAGATACAAGGCAACCAACTTTTATATATTTATCATCAAAGTGAGTCTGAATAGAAATACAGATAGAAATGTCTAGAAATCAACAAAGGAAAAACAAAAAGATGAATGTTTGTCTAGTTAGATATCAAAATAGATGTGCCAATTTAACACACTGTACCTATGTTTTGATTAAACACTCAGTACCTGCGGTTTCCCTCAGCTTATACTCTACTGTTGCTTAATTCCAATACTCTAGCAAATAGCAAATAAAGTTCTCAAGTTAACTGCAGTTTATGAGAGTTTTCATTTTATTTTTTGTGTTGTTTGTTTTAAGGGTAAACTGCAGTCTTCTTTTGACAAGCCAATATAGTTTCTTTATATTAGACTTAAAAACCCAACAAGACAGTATAATTAATAAAAATTCCTCTTAGGTATACATCTGAAGAGATGAATACCTCAATCTGAACCCCACATTTCCTGTGATTGCTTTAGCATTGTTTATAGCAATCATTTAAGGCATTTGTTCAGCAGTAGAACATTCCACTTATTTCTCCTACACTCTTAATTTATGAAAAGGATGAGCTGGCATCTCAGGAGGAAATGTGCCTCACTCTGTTTTTTCCTGTCATGCTATTTATTTTCTCATTGATTTATTTACTGGAGGGCAAATATATTGTGCACAGTTACATGTGATGCTCTGCCACTGAGATGCTGGTTCTAAGCATAATATAAAATAGTTGATGTTATTGCTAGGACCAGTGCTTGCCCTCAAAGAAAAAGTGTTTTGGTGTTTTAATTTTGGGCAGTTTTGTCTCATTTCTTTACATTTTCTACACTCATGTTCCCCCTATTTACTAAGTTGCTGGGTTACTATAATCTATAAGGTCAAACTGATTTACTTCTATATTCTAAGTCAACTTTGGAAATGGAAATCACCATGGCTGCTCTTGCTTTTATTTTATCTGAGCATTTGTACATATGTACATGCATGTGTGTATAATTTTATTTTAAGTATAGTCTGTCTTCAGCAAAAAGTCTATGTACTTCCACTTAAACAATCTAATCAATATGTTGTACATTTCTGCATGCATTTTGCTGCAGAAAATTGTACAGCAGCTGCTACCTCAGTGATACTTCTAGTTAAGAGAAAAAGGACGCCAGTCTGCATCACGTAAACATGTACATTCCCTCAGAATTAAGGTTAATAATAAAAATTAGAACAGAAGTCTTAGGAGATGAGAAATTCCTGTATGTACTTCCAACAGCTAACGTTCATACTCCCTTTAATACTTATCCAAAAAACCAGATGGTAACAAGTAAAAGGTTTTCAGAATTCTGCTATGCTCTTGTTCATTTCCTCAAAGGGTACCTTTTTTTTCCCCCAGTATATATAACTAAAGGATCCTGGGCCATTGCTGAGGCTTCTAGATGCTAATGAAACAAAAATAACTGGGGAAGAGAAGAGATTTGCATCCATAAACAGACAGAGGGACAGAGCACACAAGATCTTAAAATGCTTGCCATAAATAAATATTTGAAAAACATAATAATTGCTCTATACTACCAATGCATTTCCTTCTTAGAACTGAACCTCTGTGAATCATGAAGGCTAGTGCTCTTGAAGGCATGAGCTGCTAAATTGGTGGAGATTTTAGGTTTCAAAATTTTAGGTTTCAAAAAAGAAAGCTTTTAGAAAAGCTTATTTGCTTGCTGAATGCAGCACCATAGAAGAAATAAGAGTTGTAAGAAAGGGAGCACAACATGGCCAAGGAAAAGGTGTCACAATTTTAGGGTTGCCAAGTTTTAGAACAGGAGCTGGGAGGCAGCAGGAGGGGGAAGTGGAAATAAGGAAGAGTTCTACTAACTTAGTATTCATACAGCGAAGCTCTCCTGAAATGACTAGCCAGCTGGAGAGAGGAAGTGTCTGCCCTGAAACTGGGTTATGGTAATTCCAGCATGGGCGGATGAGGAAAGGAAGGTCAGGAGACAGCAGTCAGGAAGGCATGTACAAACATGTCTGTATTCTGCTTTCAAGTGTGCTGCTGGCAGTTCTCCTGCTGCTTCTCACTCTGCGCTCCCTCTCCAGGGCTGAGCCGCGGCTTCCCCGTGTCCTCTGCTGCTCCCTCTTGCCTTGCCAGCGCACAGGCTGGAACGCTGCTTCTGCTCTGACTGTGCTCCTGGAGTCATAAGCCCCCCTCAGAGGGACAAGAGGGGCAGGATTTACAGCAGGATGTCAAATCTTCATAGGAGTCTGACATTTGCCTGTAGGAATAGTTTAAATGTGCCTTAAACAGTGCCTGGTAGCATGCACAGTTGCAAGCATTGATAAACAAACAGTAATTGTGGAGATGATTTTCCTGTGCCACACTCAAGGGAAGAAAACTTAATTTATAAAAGCATAGATGAAAAGAAAAAGGGGATTTCTCTAAGTTCTAAAATCCTTTATTTGTTACTCTGAACAAAAAAAAAAATATTATTGCTGCCTCATGTCTTGCTCCTTAGAAGCTCAAATAAACCTGAGTAAAATATTGGCACTGCTAGTAACACTAATCAAGCTATGATTCAAGTGAAAAGGAGGCTATTAATTTATTTTTGATTTAGATATTGGTATTTGACTATTACATGTTAGGTATTATCTTTATAAAATATCTGTTAGCACGTTCTGCCTGTTAAGTGAAGTTATACCTGGTCCTGTTGAGCTAGGAATCTGATCTGAGAGGTAAGAAATAAGCAAGAGAAAAACATTAAGAGAAGAGAGAGAACTCCGCAGACTTTAATCATAAGGAAACATGCTATTCAGAAGCGCAGACACTATTTTGCCATAATATTATCAGGAGGAGGCCCTAGCACCTCCTGCAGACATGTTTTGCACTGCTTTGGGACACTCAGGGCTCAGGATAGAGAACGGGCTTTGGGCTATGATCAGATTATGCCGCACACTCATCATAAGCATTACTTACTTAACAGAGATTTTCTGTAACAGAGCCTAAGAGGACTATTATAAAAAGATTAGGCTGCCTCCATTCTCTTGCATAATTAATTTTTCAGCGTAGAAGGGAAACTCCATGGTCTCCTGTCTATTGCTGAGGTAACACATTACAGTCTGTGATCACAGTCAGACTACTGTGCCTCCATGGACATCTGAATGATGAGGAAATAATTTTGTAGCCACTTCAAGATCAGTCAAGTAATGAATACATTAAAAACCATGCATCAACCAGGGAAAAGAAAAAGCCATATGCTGGATTCTAGTCCTTTGAAATGAAAATAAAACAAATTTTCTTGGGAGAAAGTCTCGTACTATGATAGCCTTTTTACTGGAAGTAAACAATAACACATGCAATATTTTTAATGGAATATTTAGAGAAAATTTTATGCCAAACACCATTTTATGATGTTTCTAGATGGAAATTTGCATTGGAAAGAATCTTAAGCATAGGTAGGAGTTAATCAGGCACTGCATGTTGTCCTCAGATAGCCAAAGACCCTGTGTGAAGGGCATTACTTTATCACTTTTTATTACTTTATTGTCATTCAAGTGACATTAGCCAAGTCCAGACTTTTAGGCAATTTAACTCTTCTTCTTCCCAGTCTCAGGTGATAGCTCTTCCACTAGGCTGTTGCCTCCAATTTCTCACAACAAACTGAGAGGTCTTGACTTCCTCCTGATTTAGCATAGGGACATTTTCAAAAGTTTTCTTCAGTTTAGCAGCCCTTTCTCTGTGGCTTCCTAGCCAACACATTTCACTGTGAAAAAGAAGGGAAGGAGAAAATGAGAATGTCTAACTTCTCAGAGTCAACTCATAGTGGACACTCAGCTTATAGGCTGTGTCAAACAGAAAATAGTCCTGTCTGTCATTTTTTTAATTCTAATTACTCAAGTGGTTTTACTGGGGCACTTGCAGGTGAAACATGGGATCTAAATTTTGACACCTAAGCAGACAGGCATCCTAAGCTACATGCATATAAGTCAAAGAAGAAAATGTGAGGGACATAATGTTTTCTTCATATGTGACTTGGTCACAACCAATAAGCAGTTCAGGAAGAAAGAGGCTAGACAAAACCATTAGCTTAGTCTATACACCAACAAGGATGTAATTTCCTTTTGCCATTGATGTGACACCAAGGTCCAGGCCGTCAGCTATTTCAATGCATCAACACATTGCTATATCAACACAAGTAAGGTAAAATTTATAAAAAACTAATAAAGCTGAAATATTCCGAGCAACTGTAGCCTGAAATACCTATCTAATGAATGGCTGTCCAAAGCTCCTTGCAATTCCTTACCAGTACTTGATCTACACAGATAGCCCCTTTTGAAAAGTTTCATCCAGGGAGAAGATCTGTTTTACTCAATCTAATAAACACTTTTATCTGCACCAGCAATGCCTCATAGGTAAAAGCAGCATTGATGCTGTTGATGAGGCCCTTAATTCAAACATTTAAATCTTTCCTTTTGCTAGTTTCCCTTCTTCAGGCAAAATGACACTATTTTCCTATATCAGAAGGCTATAATGAGGATTTATGCATAACTGAATATTCTTACATGTTAGAGGAAAAGATGAGCACAGAAATTTCTACTGAAATGTAAATCTAACTTAACAACCTTTCTAGATTCAAGTCAAATATCACTGGCTATTTTTGTGCTCACAGTTCAACTCCTCTCCGTAAGGGTAACTAAATTCATCTCACAACATGTACATAATCACAAATGTTGCTATTGTATACTAAAATGTTAATGTTTTGCCATGAAAAATGTGCATTTCCTTGGAAGTTTTTTTACTACTTCTGTGTTTGTCCTTTGTTGCAGCTTAGCTTTTTAAACCTGAAAATATAAAAAAGCCAGACTCCTGAAAAGCCACATGTAGAAAAAGGCAAAGCCCACACACTTTTAAAATTTTGACAGTTTCAGTATAACATAATGGGCTGTAGAATGAGAAAAAAAAAAAAAGTTACTTTTCCTTCCGATAAAAGCCCTTAAAATTTTATATGCACAATTTAAATTTCAAGAATACAAGGAAAAGCCCTTTCCACTATTGTCACAGGTCCCTGTAGGTGAGAAAGTTCTCCACTGGACACCAGGAGTGTCAAGAATTGTGTCTTTCTAAGGTTGAAAATTTATTTTATACCGATTATTTTCATGGAATTAAAAAACCCCAAACCCTTCAACAAAAAATTTCAGTAGCAGAAGGAGCACACTTACAAGAAGTTCTAGCAAGTATGTTTTACCAACATTTTTGTTCTGCTTTGTTTCTTGCTAAGTATAACTTGACAAAAAATACTTTGACAAGGCAGAACTTCAAAATGTTATGCTTCAAAATCTCCAAATTACAAAACTGTCTTAGATTAGATTTTTATCTTATACTGAATTTTAACTTTAATCATAGTCTTTGCTTATATTTTATAGTTTTCTTTCACAACAGTGATGACTAGAATATTGTTTTCCTTTGCAAGTCCTACTAAAAAATTAAGAAATTTTATTTGTTTCTGGAGAGGGCAAATTTAAAAACGCAACTTGATGGGATGCTTGTGAAAAACTTCAGAACTACATACTTTCAATCTTTTTTTTTTGAGCAGTGAAACTTCTTGGACTTTTGACCAAAAGAATCCAACAAACAAATCAAACCCAAAAAATGCTTAGGGAAAGAATGCAAACAACAAGGAAGAGGCAAAAAAAAAAAAAATCTTCAGATCAAACATTTCATAGTACCAGTAATGAGTAATTCTTCTCTGGATCCAAAGACCTAGTTATAGTCTTCTATTAAAGTGCTTTCTGACAAAACCTTTCCATTTATACAAGCCATTCTCCTCCTTGAATGAGAACACCCCTTTTGTATGTTAAACAGCTGCACAAATTTGGTTCAACCTAAAGGGAAAAGTCAGATCTAAAATTCCTGCAAGCAGCCAAACTGGACAGTCAAATCTCCAAAGTGTTAGTGTTGTCCAACTCTGCCAGCTAATGACAGACCATGGGATGAGAATATATCCTGTCTCTAGGAAGTGACTCACCAAAACATCGACATATGTTTGTGTTCTCCCTCTAGAAGTGCTCAAAGCAATTTGGAGAGAGACCTAATCTGCTGCAAGAGAGCAGGATGTCACAGAGTGTGCTGTGCATTTGTTTCTGTCTGCTTTATTTTTTTCAAATTAGGTTTAGTGTATGTGAGTCATCATAGATATTTCCTTCTTTTTATCTTCCTTAGGAAAAAAAGACAGCTTTTAACTATTTGAGTCTCTAAATTGGCAGGATCACTTAGAACTTTTAAAAGCCATTATAGACAAGTGTTATTAAGGCAAAATGTTTCCTCACTCTCCCAGATGAACATGGCACACAATTAATCATTTTTCCAATCCTATCAGTGTGAAGCCAATAATAAATTCCCTAAATTTCTGATGAAGCACTTTCTTTAGAAATGTGTTTAAGAGAAACAAAATAAGAGTGCATGCTTCTTTAGCTATGCTATCATTCTTTGGTTGGATAGTTGTGCTTATTTATAATTTTGACTTTTGCGCATGCTCCACTATAGTAAATAATTTTGAACATAGCAAGGTTCAATGGATTATTTTTATTGTAATAGAAAAATGTCTCATTGGAACATTTTACTGTGCTTATATGATACTATTTTCTAGTGAAAATAGTATCAGATAAGCCCTACTTATATTCTGTACAATGTAGTTAAAATAATTTACAACTGCAGATGAGAAATTAATTAGCCCCAAAGTTTAATTTCTCTTTTGTTTCTGAAAGCAATTAACTTCCTTCCTGAGGTGTATATTCTTAGATCAAGACAGGGAGTTATATGGTACTGCATACAGTGTTAAATCAGTGAATTACTGTGTATCAAGTGATCAAAGTTATCCATCATAAATGGATAACTGTGCCAGCATTACCTGTGTAATTAGAGCTTATCAAAATCATGACTTCCCTACCCTATTATTTGCAATATAATAAGTAAATCCTAAAACTAGATGCTAAGGTAGCAAATTTACAAATATATATTCCTAAAACGCCCTCTTATTTTCAACCCTTACTACGGTAACTTTTCAACATATAATTGTTGAAACAAGTGCAAGACTGTCCAAAGGGGTTGATAGGATTGATGCCCCTTCACAGCACAGCAGGATTAATCAGACACACTCCTGGTGGTGGGCTGCTCTATTGAGCAGATGTTTCACCCCCTACAGAAGGTTCTGCTATAAAACACAGTGGTAAAATCTCTGTTCAGATACTGGGAATAAAATTAACTTTTAGCTTCTTCAGGTTTACAAACGGCCTCTATGTGCCACTTATTTCAAACCTGCTTTCTTGGAAGCCAGCTTAACCCCATTTATTCGGAGGCACCTTTAAACTAAGTGGGAATGCTTGTCTGGCCAGCAGCTGAAACAATCTGAGACACTTGTTAAAAGAAAGCAGCACAGGGAGGTGGTATTAGCCCCTTTCATTACTGCAAGTCAGCTTTGGGAAGGCAAGCCCATCTCAGAGACCAGGATGCTGAGCAGACCTAGCCCCTGATCTGTGCTGGGGGCTTTCTGTGCCCCACCCCCTGATGCTGCCTGCCCCTACCTGACAGGATGCCTATGGTGGTTCACTGAAGTGCAGGACAGGCCTCTGCCCTTGAAATCCAGATAGGTTTTGCAGTCTGTAACTCTTGATTTTGATCCCGTTTTTATTAATTTCCTAAATTCCAGATCCATTTCAGACATTTTCATCTTTTGTCTTTCTCTTGTGAGTTCGGCTGTTCAGTTCAGAAGTAAGGCATGGTCCTTTGGAAACTCAACTTTGCAATTAACCATTTGAGGGCATGTAGAATTATGTCATAGCATAACATTTGATTGAAAAGAAACACAGGCCTGCAATAGATAGCTTGTAGAATACAAGATAGAACAACAGATAGAACAAGACTATTAGTCTTTTTGTGTTACATAAAAGGATGCTTTCATGTTGGTCAGGAACACTTCTGTTCATATTGATACAGATCTCTTTTCTCCTGGCTTTAATGAAAGGAGAATGAGGCATTTCAGATTTTATTACCACAGTCACTGCTGAAACATGTATTAAATTAGAGATGTGCCAGTGCTGGGATTCTAGCAATAATTCAGACAGCTATGGAACACTACAGACATGTCAGTCTCTTCTCTCTGCTTAACATCTGCTTCAAATAAATCCAAAGCAGATACTAGCTTGCCAAGTCCACACTAAATCCTATGAACTTAAAATAAATACCTTCCTAAGCCACCTCTTATTAATGATAGATATCTATAAATGTGGATATGTTCGTAAGAGACTAAGTTTCTCAGACCAAACCCTGCTCACCATTAAATAATTGTTATCTACAATATTACAGTGCCTTGATTCCTGAGCTACTATAAAAAATAATTATTTATTAATTTAAAGAGGAGGATAATAAACAAACAAACACAGCTGAGAAACTTGCATTTTCCTGTTAAGGCAGCAGCAAAATTGGAATGACTTTGGGTGTATATGACAACATATGCACCCCTCATCCACCTTTCCTAAACCTAATTTTGATTTTTGGGAGCAGGACATCAAAAAGTCTCACTAACTCCTCCCGACCAAAAGTAGGAGAAAACAAAATTTTAATTGTCAAATCACAATATGTCTTTAGAAATGAAAGTGGAGAAGGGGAAATAAAATTTCACCTTGTAGCATCAGGAAGATGGTATTTAATTTTATTTGATTTGCTGCTATTAACCAAAAACTATATTAACAAATATAAACAAATATATATTAACTGTGTCCCTTGCCTATTCTTTATGATGCATTTTTCACACAATGTTTTCTTTGATTCCTTTTCATGAGAATTAAACCCGTGTGAGTAGTGCAAATGACCAAGGCATTTGCATCAGAAATTCAACTATTTGAAAGTACAACACCAAAACACCCTTGTGTCCTACAGTAAAGGAAAAAGGAGCACTGTCAACAAACAGGAAAGCAGAAGAGGTTATGGAAACTGAGGATATCATAGACTCCTCCAAGCCACTGGGCAAACAGTCACAGACACAGTAAAGGACACATGGCAGCAAATTTTCCTGGTGGCAGCAGGAGCTTAGACAATTCCCAAAAAATTCTGGTCACTGAGGCAGCAAATCCCTGTTCTGAGCAGCACCGAGCTAAACATTCTCATCACCCAAGAAAAGTCATGTCCTAGCCTGGGGGAGACATGGAGAGAGGCCAGGCTACATTTGGGAGTGTAGTGGGGCAGCTGCCAGAAGAGATCCTGCTGCAGCTGCACTGGGGATAATGGAAAGTGCCTCTTTGCCCCAACACACTGGTTAGGATTTGCTTCAGAATTTGCCTGTTGGCAAACAGCAGGGGTAATTATGTTTACCATGGGCTAGTAAATAGCAACTACCCTCAAAAATACAAGGCCTTTTTAAAACCAAGACTGTACAGGGAGGAAGCTCCCTTGACTTGCACTGCCATTTGAGTTCAGACATTTCTCCTGCCCACATGATTTGCTACACATTTCCAGTTTAAATGTCTCATAAGAATGTACACTTTTACACAGTTATAATCATTTTTAATCATCTGAGATTGATTTAGTCCTGATTTTTAATATGTTCTTTATATTCTACATCCTTGTATAGATTGGTGGCAAATTGCTGCAGTTAGAAAATATGTTACCATAAATTTTGAGGCAGGGCAAAGAAGAGTTAGCAGCTATTCAAAGGGGTTATAAATACTCACTTTTTTGCCTGCTTTGAATATCACAAAAGGGTAGAGCTAGTCATTTTGGCCAAGGGAATGTTTATAACAACTGGGAGACCTGTAAGCACTTCAATATGCTTTGTTCAGTTCTGCCCTGATGTCCAAGTAATGTCCAGGCTCAAGTGTTTTACTGACTCAACTAACAGTTGTGGGCCTCTCTTTAATGATCAAGATGGTGAGATGTTAGAGATGCCCCAAGAGGGAGCAGAAGGTGCAGGAGTCCCCCAGTGCAGAGCCATAACCCCGGGGTCCATTGGCTGAGCTGTACCAAGCAGACCAAATGCAGTGACATGTTGAACTGGCTGTGTTGCTTCTCCTTCTTGCCCTCTACAAGGCAAAGATACACCCAGTGCTGCCCACTGGCCTGAGCTACTCCAATGATTTTAGCTCTCCAGAAGGCTGAGATGTGTGATCCTCCAAGTATTTGGTATTTGCTCAGTGGAAATATTCAACCCTTATATTCTAAGTGAAAAATCAGAGGAGAGAAAGATTTTATTTTTAATAACAGTCTGTCAAACCTAAACACATATGGGAACACAACAGCTTTCTGGAACAAAGTTTTCTTTAGAAAACTGTTCATGCCCCAAAGGCCTGAACATAAATAAGAAGACCCTGATGATCACATCAGGGTAGCTGCCTGGGAGGAAGTAAGCCCAGTGTCTAATAGCAATTCAGCCCCCATATCCTAGGCAAGTAACCCAGCACTTAATTGTTAAGTCTTCTGGTATAGCTTCCATCTCCCAGCACAAACCTTTAAAATACCCTGGTATCTGCTTGGATTGGGAAAGCTTTCTGAGAACATCAGTGCTCCCATTCACCTTGTGTCAAAATGCCCAGAGATCATTAAGAAGCCATAGGAGGAGCCGTTGGTCATCAAATTTCTTGGGTTTTTGTTTGAGTTTGTTGTGGGTTTTTTTTTCTTTTTTTTTTTTTTTTTTTGTGTGTGTGTGTTGTTGTTGTTTTTTTTTTTTAATTCTCACAGGACTATATTGAAAGAACATGACTGCACTTTATAGTCTAGAGACTTTTAAAGGACTGAAGCAGCAGCACAAGAAGAGAGAGTAGAACACTGAGGGGCAAAGAAAGTCCTTCTATCTCTGCAATTAAAATCCCATGTCTAAACAAAACAGGAAAAATGTAGGAGTAATTTGGGAAAAAGAGCCAATGTAATTCAAACATTTTGCACTTTCTCAGATTGGTGAGCCCTACTTAGTTAACACTTCCACAGGGTGTTAACTGGCTCCAAAGATAATTGTTGTTACCTTCTGAAATGAGAAATGTTGCAGGGCAAATTTCTTTCACCTCCTGCCATATATCTCCACAGTTTGCTAATTCAGGGTGGAAGCAATGGCATAGCACATTACCAGCTCTTGTTGGGACCATAGATTGATCCTCATTAGGAGATAACAGGGACAGGATTTCCAGCTTGGTCTTTTGAGAAACACCTACTAAAGGAACTATTGAAGTTTTCATGCTAAAAGTGGTACAAGACAGCTTTCCAATAATGATTAGAATCAAGAGGTAAAAAGAGGTAAATATTTATATTAGCAGTTTATAACACAAAACCAGCGTGCCTCTTCTCATTTTCTCAGGTCCTTATCTCCTCTAATAGGGACTCTTGGAAAAAAAAAATCAAATAAAGGTAGAAAGCAAGCGTAACTAAAACCACAGAAAAGTGATGAGATATTTGAAAAAAAATGTTGCAATGGATAAATAAAAATTTATAGGGATATTCAAATATTCATATTCCTCTAGTGCCATTGTTTCTACAAAACTCCTCTGTGAAAGGAAAAGCTCCCCACAAAAGTGAGAAACCATTTCTCCTGAAACAGAACTGTGCAGGTAGCAATGCTTATGCATTTCAGCTAATGGAATATGTTTTAATTATCCAAACTCACCCACAAACTAAATTCTCCAAATTATAGATAATTTAGCAAGGTCATGAGAAGGCAGCCAGCTGAATTTCAGCTTTTTCTTTCCAAAACATAGGATGCAATATGATAGAAGTATCTGTAAATATTCTTGGGTTTCATACAGAAAGGATCAGGAGTCATTAAGGGATATTTTAAACACACTAATACAATCTTTGGGTATTCTATAGAAAGATATTTTGCAGAGGTTCTTAGACGAGCAGTAGGATGCAGAAAATTGCCATCATACCAGGATCCTTAATTTGAACACAAACTCTTCACCTCTCTCTGGGTTTAATTCTCTTTCTTTCCTCCACAACAGCACGGGTGAAAACTTCAAGTAGTGTATTCTCATCACAATATGAGATATCCATGCTTTCTGATGATGCGGATTTGTGTGTGTAATGTGTTTGTACATATATATACATGAATACATACAGACAAATGTGCAAATGTGTCTGTGTGTGTGCCAATATGTATTTGTGCTTTTCCCTTCAGTTTAGGTGAGGTGCAAACTGAAGAATTTGATAAGTCAAAGCACTGCACAACCACATACAGTTTTCTTGCTGCTGCTAGAACAACACAGCCACAGCTGGAGCCTATTTCTGTTGGGGACCCACCACTTACAGGCCTGTGGGATGCATGACTGAGGCCTGATAACTCACATCCATGTGCCCAGTCAGGGCTCCAGACCCATCTGCTCACCCTCTGCCTTTTGACTGCTGGGCGGTGGCAGGTGTTGTGCAAAGGCTGCTGGTTTGCTCATCTCTGAAGAAAACTACAAAAACATCACATTAATATGAGAGATTTTATGAATCTGGTTTCTTCAGTGACCACAATGTTTTTTTTTCATACCTCAAAAGAGATAATTTAACTCCCCAAGCAGTGTAGAGTTAGTAACATTTTAATGGCATCATCCAAAAAAGTATTAGGTATTTCTAAAAATTTTTGGACAGTATACCACTATCACCCTCCTCCCAAACTGTAATTGGAAGACGATATTCTATGTTAACCTAAATTGGCAAGTTCCTCTAAACAGCTTATGACTGACACAAAACCCAGACATAAAACAACATCTTCACAGTATCATAGCTCAGTGACTTTAATTTGGCATAGCTTGGGTGGATTGTGCTGTGATTCAGCTTATGCTTGGACCTAATCCATGAAGAACATGGGACATGGCAATTCTGAAATTTTATAATGTTAGGCTCACTGTGAAATGAGCTGTGGACTAGCACTGTACAGCCTTGCTGCTTCCTACTGGGACTAAACCCACAGTTTTTTGCCTTAATTTGCTCTGTAGTGTCCAATCAGATCCTCCATGTCAACTCTAGAATATTTTGAGCATTGTGTCTATTTGTCTGACACTTTCTTTTGTTGGCTGGACCACATCTGGGTCTGTGAGGGAATGCTTTGCACTATGAGATAGAGGTTTAGGGTCTAGAGTAAAGCCATGACAATACTGTCATAGAGCTGTTTATTTTCTGTTTGATTATTTTTATTTTTTTATTATTTTTGAGTGAATTTTACACTTGGCTGGCAAAAAGGTTAAGGAAAATGACAGCTGCCAGACTGAAATATTTGCTATTGTGTCATGATGATAAGCACTGCAGTTTGTCATTCCACCACAACCCCAGTCAGCCCTGGAGACTGCCTTTATCAGATCCAAAATGGAAAACCTTAAGATGTGTAGTAGTCACAAGATGAATTTTGACAAATGTTTATATAAAGTACTCAGTCTGAAAAGATGAGCCACTCATTCCAGCACCCAGCAGCTGAGACAATACAGCACATACTTTATTTCATATATGTTGAGGATGGGAGGTCCCCTTGCAATGCCCATACAGATACCATCACCATTCTAGAGGAATTACCTACAAATTCTACACCTTGTACATACATTTAAATGTGAGTTGCTAAAGATCAGGACATGGCACCATTTGTGACTGTTCCTGTTGACATAAATGCCAAAATCTTAATTTCCTGAGTTTTCTGCCTCAGTAATGGTTCCTGTTCCAAAGAGACTGACATCAATTATCCAAGTGCCCATCCTACTTCTGCTCAACAGTCTTGTGCTGCAGATGGTGCAAATGACCTGGCACGTGCAAAATCCAGTATGTGACTCTGAAAGACTACCAAGGCAGAGCACAGACCAAATATAAGGTACAGTGGCAGAGCTCTCTAGAGGTCTTTGCCCATTTCCAGCATGTCTGACCTCAGACAGGGCTATCAGCTTTCCACTTCTACAGGAGCTGTGCATGCAAATCTTTGCACCTCATGCCTTGAATAACTTGGAAAGTGCAGACAGACTGACTGAAAATAGGATTCCAGATGAAGAATCAGGCACATGGCCTGAAACAAATGTTAACTTGACGTAGCTCTCCTTTTCTCAAAGTGCTTTGGAAAAATTTCTTGAGCAGAAAAAGTACAGAAATTGCTATCAAGGAAACATCACAATTACTATTTCATTTTAACTTGTCAGCAGTTTACTCCTTCAAATATTTAGAACTTTTGAGTAAACTCAACTAACAGTTTTCTGTGAGACACTGTGACTAAAAATCACAGTGTGTGGCACACCAAAGCCCAATGCAATTTCCCTGATAGTGATCACCTTCAGAAAACACAGGAGTTAAATTAAAAGGCTGAAATATTCCTGAGAGCCTCCAAGTTGCCCATGTCCCTTGCAAGGCTCAGCACTGCAAATTCTATTTTCCTTTGGGTATTCACATATTTTCCCGAACACAGAGTTGAAGCGTGCTGCACAGCTCATAAAATATATTACAAACCAGAGTCATCCAAAGAGGAGAGGAGTCCTCTAATTGCACCCTTCTCCCTTTTGATAAATCTTCATCAGCACCAGCTTCACAGAGAGAAATTGTGTGTACTGTGGGCATGTTCTTCAGTGGTGAAGTCTCAGTCACTCTTGGCTGAACTTCCTGATAGTTAGGAATAGTCAGTACAGAGCAGGCACTGATAGCACACTAGAAAGGGAAAAATACAGCACCTACAGAGACTTCATAGCTACTGTCATCCATAGTCATTGTTAAGGCTCAGTTAAAACTCAGAAGAATGAGAGAAAAATGTATGTTGTTGTTCCCAGCACTACTTTTTACTTATACGTAATGCTGGAAGCTCACTTCAAAGTATTTCTGTAGGCACCAAAATAAACTTCCACAATATGTTTGTGAAAAGTTTCAAACTACAAAATATAAACATACCTTAAAAACAATACTTCCTCTACCATGAAAGATTCTAAAGAGTACCTATATTTCTTCCTGTTTTTTTTTTTTTTGAGGTACACGGTTATACAAAGTAGGACTTTGCTGCCTGGAAATGAATTTTTCATGATTAGTGAACATGCACTGGTCACTGTGCTTTTATTGATTTAAAATAGCAGTAAGAACCCTTTCTCTTTAGTTAAATTTGAAATAATAAGTTTTTAGTAATTCTGACAGTGATTCCATTTTGCTTTCTGTTCTGCTGCATTAAGCCTCCACACTCATCAGAGTTCTTTGGGCTGAATTCTTTGTTATATTTCAGTGTTATATTCCTGATTACCATGCTTTAAGCAAAAGCAATAGGTTGTCCAATTAAAAAAAAAAGTATATTTGAAGAGAGAGACAACAACAGGACAGCCACCGTATGGGCAACATAATGCATTTAACAGTTACAGTACTTATCATAAATGATATTATTGACTGATAACAAATAGACTATGCTTTAATTGATAGAACAAATAAAACCACTCTTCTGTCAAATTAAACTCTGGCAAATAAGTCCATCAGCCCTTTCAAAATACAGCTTAGGAAGATGAAGGTTCATGTTCCAGATGGTCCAAAAATAACCACTAAAAGCTTCCAGCTATGCTTGAATTAAGAAGCCACTATACACATCCACAAATTTGACACACTATGAATTAAGCACACAATGCTGGGGAAATGAAAAAAACTAAGGATCTGAGAACAAAATTGGTAATGTTCCTCTGACTTTAGATATCTAATTTCAACACTCAAATTATAAGGATAATTTCCCATGGCATCTTTTATCATCAGGAAAGCAGGAATTAGTCCCACCACTTTCTGTTTTCTGGAGGAGTCTGTTCTGTGCTCTCTTCAGAATCCCATCTGGTCTGGCAGCTTCATCTAACACTTAAATGTGAACAGCAGAAATGATCCCGTAAGGCTTACAAGAGCCATCACTAACAATGACTGTTTCAGATCATTAAATGTGTTACTGGTGGCTATTGAGGACCTTTATACAAATAGGTCTGTTATGGCATCCCATAACTCTGCTTTGCATTGCTTGAGAAAGGGACACTGAATCCCCAAGGAATTTTTTTCTTCTTTTTCCTCAAATAATTGAAAATATCAGATGATTATTAAAGGAATTTTCAGAGGTCTGGCAAGGGGATGGAGACCAGAAGAGTCTACTACAAGCAGTTTTACAAGTTTTCCATTTCAGTTCATGAAACAAAGCTGTTCATTTTTGACACTATTAGCTGACTTGCCACAGATCTACCATTCAGATTTACAAGAGAGAGAAATTAGGTGTTTGTATTTTATAAAACTACGGGGAGAGAAAAAGCAAGACTAACAATCTAGCATTCCCTACTATTAAAACTACAAAATATACCCAGCAGAATAGAAAAATAAGTACACAAATGAAATAGGACACGCATTTCTACAGTTGTGGTATGAAGCAGTCACCAGGGATAACGATTGATGCCTAAATAGCAGGTACAAACGTTACCCTGAGCTATATCCCTGATACATTTTTCTGCAAGCCCACATCTGATGGTAGTCCACATGATAGTTCAAAAGCCAGGTATCAGAGATCTGATTCCATCTGGACCAAGGCTTCTTTATTTGCACAGACAATTAGCAAGTCTTCCCAAGGCCGGTGTGAAACAATGGCAGCTGGCCAGGAAATACATGCTTTCAAACTTAAACAACACAAGTTATCCCTAGAAGGAAATAAAATGAGGAAAAAGCAATCAGAAAATTATCAAAAGGGAGACATAGCACATTTTGTACATTTTGAATAGTAATTTGAGAAATATTTAAAAGGAATACTTTTATATTTTGAAAAAAGCTTGGGTAAAGAACTGCCATGAAAGAAACATTTCAAACAGCCATATCTGTTTGAGGGGAGACGGAAAAAGAAAGAGAAATAATCCACTGAGGAACACAAGAGGAAATGACAGTAGTCTTAAAAATGAAGTCCCTTTCCAAAACATGTCAAGGAAAAGACAACTAGGGAAGATACTAGCTGGAAACAACTCCTATGAGGGAGCCAGGGAGCCACAAATATTCATCTTTCTGCAGGAAGAAGACAAAAAACAAGCTGAGAAACTCAAGCATACTAAACTGCTAAATTAGAAAAGTATTTATTAATGTGTCTGGTCTGAATGAAAAAAGGCATGAAATAGCAAGTGAAGTGAAGACAATGCACCAAACCATAGACATTTCTGACTATGTAAAGCCTGCAATATAATATTCATTTCTTATCATGAAGTCCAGAATAACTTAGCAAGAATATGAAAACTTTACCACAAAGTCTGATAGATGTTTTAGGATACAGAACAAATACAAACAGGATTTGATCTGGTCACATTGTCATACTTTTGGTTCAGGCTTCCTGAGGAGTCAAACCAGCATGTTTTAACAACTTGGAATAATTAAACACTTTCACTTTGGAGATCGTGCTGTAGATTAGGATGATACAAATGTTGACGTGAGCTGGGAGACAGAGTTAAGTGACCACAGACCTCAGGGCTGGCACAGATGTGACAGTGGGATCAGCTCTTCATGACTTCTGTTTTGTACAAGTGTGATCAACACAGCAAAGAGCAGTTTGGGAGAAATTTTTAATGAATCACATTCTTTTCTCCTTAACAAAAACTAAAAGAATGTTTCCCTGTTTATGAACATCCTGCTAAACAACTCATGCTGACAAGCTACTCCCTTTAGCACTATCACTGATAAGACTTTCAGACTGAGGAAGAATATGAGCATAATGGACAAAGCTGAAACCATCCCCTTTTAAAGGTAAGAGATTTTTTATTTTTGCCATGGTCTTATATAGCATTCAGAATGTAGAGACTGAAAAACAAAATGGTTCCAAAAAGTTGCTCAAATTAATGGATGATTTTTCCGCTGCTTCCCTGTGCAAATTATACAGGGAAAATAATCCTTCCACTCACTACTAAGCAAGGTGCATACCATGGTTATTCTTATGCAAGAACATACCATGGTTCTGTTTTTAGAGCTTTGAACATTACATTCAATGGACAGCCAATAGATAACCAGCAGTCAAATGGACTGTGCTCTGTTTTGAAAAGCTTTTATACTATCATCAGAAGAAAATAATATTTTAAGGAAGGCAACCACAAAGACACTCATAAAATTATAAATAGACAAGAACACCATGCAAAAGAAGGTTTAAAGACCCCAAATTAGTTATCCGAAGAACAAGAGAAATAGGTATGTTTCCTTTGTTGAGGCATTAGAGAATTTTCCTGCAACAGCCACTATTGCTTTTTTCCCATTCAGAAGTGCAAGAATGTCACCATGAAAAGAGCAGCAGTGGAATTTAAATTTAAAGAGAATGAGAACATTGCTTCCAGCTATTCACACTCATAATCTGTGAAATTTATGGCCTGAGAAGACAGCATTGAAATTAGCCATTTCTTCTTTAAATTGACCTGAGAGTTCTAGGGCCTATGTAAAAACTTTATGCTTTTTTAATATTAAAATACAGGCAATCAGGAATCATAGTTGAAGACATCACAAGAGCAACAGTTGTAAGACATTTTTCTTCCTTGATTTATAAGAATTAGCCCTTCGCAAAACCAACACTGAGCACAAGTGGAAGATTTTTGTCTTTTTTCTGCAAACTTCTTTTTTTTTTGCCCTACTGTGATATTATATTCTTGCTTTTTGTTATTTATGACAACAATAAATCCAGGCCAAAAAAAGAAAAAAAAGCTCCACAAGCTCAGTAGACATTAAATGAAAAAGTATTGAGCTTCGCATGTCACAACTGAAATGCACATGGTTCCACCAGCTAGTAAAATCAAGCTGGGAAGCAGAATGATCATTTTTATACGGCACTGAAAAACTGCATTTGCTAAGTTAGCCAAGGCTGTTGAATCCAGAGAGCTTTGGAAGAAGAAATTAATTCATTCTGATGACAAAAAGATGAAGCAATTTCCTAGCTCTATACAGCCTATTATTGCTAAATTTTGACTGAATTCTCAGTTGCAATGAAAAAATATAAGCAAAACCCTCTTGCTCTCATAGCTGTCAATTAAAATTCCAGAAATCAGAAGTTTCTGCTTAGTTTCAAACATAATTTGTATGTGCATAATGAGTATAAGTTGTACTTCAAATGAATTTTTCCTAAATATATAGTGGAAGAAGGGAAATATGTGACTTGGACAGGTTTTAATGAAAAAAAATTAAAGATGAAACCATAGCTGTACTCTCACATTAGTCAGAATGCAAGAGTTTAGCAAGAGTTTAATTGAAGTTACCAAGTCTTGGAAAAGAAAAAGTATAAATAAAGAAAGAACACAGAAAGAAAAGGGACGAGCTGAAACTTTACTAGGAGCTTTCAAGTTAGACTGTGACAGCATTGTGACAAAATAAAAAACCTGTGAGAAAAAAACAAAGGCAGCTCAGCAAAATTGTGGGTCATTTCATCTCAAGATGCCATGGAGTTTTACTCTTCCACATCTGACAGGAAGATGTTCGGCCATTGAGAGAAAACAGCAGAACAGTAAACATAAAATCTCCACCCAAAAATTGTAGTCCCAGCTCGTTACTGTATATATTAATAAGAGATAATTGCTGTACACTCCATGTGGTTTATGTGTAGTTTGTCTTGGCACAACAGAAATGCCTTCACAGGAGTGACCCCAGGAGCTGAGTGTTAAAGCAAATGGAGTAGGAAGCTGTGCTATAGTTAAGAAATTAAATTAGTTTTTGTCATCAACAGCTGCCTTAGCAGATTCTTTTGTATTGTACTCTTGAGTTTAGGTGCTTTGTACAAGTAGCATCATGATGGCAGTCCAAGTTTGTGAAAGGTGGTGTTGAGCCTGCTGCCAAGGACATTTGCATACAAGTACATTTGGCAACTAGTTTCACTCCAGCTAACATTTATGCAACACAACTTGGTTTATTATTATCAAAAATTGTAATGAGCCTCCTCCTTACTCCCCCCACCACACCACACCCCCTTCCAAAAAAGAAGCTGGTTATTAAAAATGAAAAAAAGAAGATCACTGAGTAACAAAACTATAAAGCTTAGCAAGTCATATAGTCCCTAGAATCAAGAAACATAAATAGTTCAAAAAGTCTAGTTTTCCTAATGGTTGGATATTGAATGAGTAGAAGCTGAGGGAAAAAATCTAGAAATTATCAACCTTTAGACAATTTCTAAAGAATTTTCCCCATAATTATAATATGGAAAGTATTCATATTATATTTTCCATAAATATAATATGGAAAGTATATTTTTACCTTTTAAGGCCTGTGCTGACTTGATCCACAGTTGGATTCTGCATACAAAGCTGCTATTTTTGAGAAAAAAAAAATATTAAAAAAAGGTCAGGTAAGCCAACATGTATGGTTTGCAAAATGTTATCTATTCACAAAGTTGTCATTTGCAGTGGAGTGTTTTCTAAGTCACCTTTACCAGTGAAAATGAAATTAAACTATAAATGAACTAACAAACATCTGCAGATCTGGAAACCTTCCAATAAGGCAGAAAAAGCAAAACTCACAAGCACTAAGAATTCAAGGTTTGGGAGCAGTTGTACCTTTCTCCCCTTGAGGTAAAACACCTAAAGAAAGACAGACTCTGCTCTTCTGTTCAGGGCTCAGTATCTCAGGAAGACAGTCACGGTCTCCTGAAAGCCACTTCAGCCCTGGACTGAGCTTCTTGACTCCTCAGCAGCACTCATGGATCCTCGTGATGCCTTTTGCTCCACGCACACATTTACAAATATTTGAGAAAAAATATAGTGTTCTTTGGCAACCCAACACAAGAAAATTTTCCACTATTTTGTCTAAAAAATGTGCATCTTTAATCTGAGGGTGATCAAATCGTCTAAGTCTTGCATTTGGGACTGGGGAGGATTGTTTTTGTTTTGGTCAGGAACAGCAGAAAAAGAGCGCTTTTGTTTCCCTGTTTTCTAGGTCAGGCAAACAAGCACTGCAATTGCTGTGGTTAACTGCTGTCTCAAGCTGGTTTATTTTAGGTATTCCAAGAAAGCAGGGGTAGTCTCATGTAATTAAGCAAAGAAACTGGAAGTCCTTCTTTGGGCCAAACTTATTGCTTCTTCACATCTCCTGGCTGGGTAAAGCTCGCTCTCAGAAATCACGTCTTCTCCTCTCTCTCTCCAGCATGCTTCCATCCTTAGCTTTTCTCACCTGGATCCCTCTGCAAGTCCTTTAGTGAGAAGGCAGCACTATAGGTTTTTTGGTTTTTGTTTTTTCAAACAAGCAAGCCCAGCTGCTCTCCCAGAACACTAGGGAGCCCTTTTGCTTTGCTGCATTCTTGAAGTTTACCAAATCATAAGGTTAAAGCAGAAGAAAAGCCTCTCATTTAAAAAGCCATAGATTTTGCCATAGTACTTTCTATTAAAACATACTTTGTGTGTAGAAGTCCTGAAAAAATCTGAAGTTTCCTAGGAAAAAAATTACCTGGTTTCTGCTCATCAGAAGCCCTGTGACAGGGTATGTATTAACAGGATTCTAGTGGGCTCAGAACAGCCCCTCACAAGAACTAAGAGAGATAAGCTTTACAGCTGGCTCTGAGGTTATCATCAAGCTTTTAACACTAAATTAACTCTAATAACTAATTAACTAATTAACTGCAACTCAGGTTATTAGTCCCACTGTCAGAATGTTTCAAAGTGGACGGTACTTTGCTAGTTTCACTCTGAGTGTACAAGCATTACAGAATTATATCATTATTAAGAACCATGAGTTGCTCTGACTGTGGGGCTCCAGTGAGGTATTCACAGATAACAGAATTATCTATGATAGGCCTAGATTTTTCCTCTTTTTGTTAAGTGCTTTCTTGAGAACTATGCTAATAGAATGTCAAGACACACTTCTCTCCGTGAACAGCTTATGTTCTCAGAGAGCACAGTAGTCAGACAATTGATAAACTCTGGCCAGCTCTTCCCATCAGCTGCTTTTCACAGTTAAAAAGCCCACACACACCACCAGGAAAAAAACCCCAAAATCAACCAAACACCTGACCAACCAACAAAACCAAACAAAACTGTAGTAGTGTGTTTGTTAAGTTTATTGTATAGCTCCCCCATTTTGTACTGTTCCCCCTGTTTTATGTAAATGGTTCTGCCCTTCCCAGTTTTCCCGCCATTGGCACTAACTGTCAGTTAAGTTATATAATTCCTCCTCCCCCTTTATTTCCTTATGTGGACTTTCTCTCCTCCCTGGGCCCAGTCAATCATCCCCCACTCCTCCTAGCTTTCCAGAATCATCTTCTCTCTGGGAGTTGTGGTTGGCTGTGGTCCCGGGGCCCCTCCTTTACTTTGTGTTCATTGGATTCCCCTTTATGTCAGTTATGTTAAGTTCATCCCTCCACCCTTCCTTATTGGTCCAGTGTAAACCCCTCCTTTGTACACCCACCCCCTTTATAACCTCGTTTCCCCCCCCCCCCCCCCCTCCCCATTTCGTGGTCTCTCCCTGGGGTCTCTCCCTGGTTGATGTCTTGGGTGCTCATTAAACCTGACTTGATCCCATCGAGAGTCCAGCTCCTTATTTCCAGTCGCGTTGGCGGTGAGATCGGTCCGCAGGCGAGCACAGCCCGAGGCCCTCAGATGCCGAGGGGTGCTGGCTTTGGATTGCAGCCCTCTGCTAGCCGGACACTGGCCATCCAGGCCAGAGACACCCTCGCTGCACAAAACCCAAAAACCTAAACAAACAAACAAGAAAACAAAACATCGCAGAGGAAAATAATATATAGTTAGGAAACTTTGACCCTTTTTTCTTGCATATTTCCAACTTGTAACAAAGTCAGACTATGGATACATTCACAGAATTCCCAGAATGACTAGGTTGGAAGAGACCTTCAGGATCATTGAGTCCAACCCATGCCCCAACACCTCAACTATTCCATTGCACCGAGTGGCACATCCAGTCTTTTTAAACATATCCAGGGTGAGTGACTCCACCACCATCTCCCTGAGCAGACCATTACAGTACTTTATCATTCTTTCTGTAAAAAACTTTTTCCTAATATCCAACCTGGATTTCCCTTGACACAGCTTAGGACTTTGTCCTCTCATTCTGTCAGTTGTTGCCTGGAGAGAGATACCCCCCCCCCCCCCCCCCCCCCCGCCCCGACTACACCCATCTTCCCAGCAGGAAGTTGTAGAGAGTGTAAGGTCGCCTCTGAGTCTCCTTTTCTCCAGGCTAAACAATTTGATCTCCTTGAGTGACTGCTTATCAGGAAAACAATAAAGGAAGTAATTTAGAGAACAGTATTAATCAATCCTTCATAAATCTGATTGTACTCACTGTTTGTTTTGAGATAACAGGTAACTTAGAAAACCTGTATTTTTTTTCCTTCATTCATACAGCTTCCTACTTCATCAACCAACGGCTTCAATATTTGATACATTTATTTTAAATCTACAGCAACATCAACAGCTGCCTTTTAATTTGGCAGATAAGAAAGACTTTCACTTTTCTCTGTTGTTTGCTTCTTCTTTCGTAAACTGGCAGTGTTATCACTGATACAGTAGTTACTGGCCGACATGCCACCAGCCATTGAAACAGAAACATCCTGTTGTTTCAGTTCTTTCATATTCCTTCAGTTTTCATACAAAGAACTCAGAGCAGCAAATTGAGAAATATTGAAACAGCAGCAGAACTGCTAACAGAACTGAGGTCTTTACCTTTTCCTCTTAGAATAATGATGATATGGTTAATATAGCTCTTCATCCAATAATAAAGTCAAAACTAATATTGCTAATAGTAATCTCAGAAATATGTACTAAAGCAATACTTATAACTTCTGAATAATTTCAATCTTTTGTAAATATTTTTATCTTTTTAAAAATTTGTTTAAAAATTGTTACAGTGCATTTGATCTTTGGCCTTTAATCTTCAATGCTTAAATAGAAATAGTCGTCTTCAGTAACTAAGTAAAATGGAATGTTAGACAAGGTGAAACTCAAGGAAAAAAGTTTTGAACTATATTTTTAATTTTATTTTCTTCCTGTTTGTGCAAGTGCACTCATCTTTGTTTTCTCTGGTAAGAGGAATTATTTTTGCCTAGTTGCTTAAGTCTTGTGTAACATAAACCCCAGATTTTTGATGTTAATTTGTTCCCAGTCTCTTCATGCAGAGATTTGGTTGCATTACTCTGCACCTTTGGTAGGCCAAGTAAAAGCACAGTTCTTACAATCACCATCACACTTATCTTTCAAAAAATCCCAATGCTTTAATGTGAAGAGAACAACCTCAGTCCAGCACTCCTTCCTATCCTTTTCTGAGGTATGTGAGAGAGGGAGTCTTGGGAAGTTTAAGAAACGGTCTAAGCAGCACTGTGTCGTCAACTTCACAGAGTCAAACCAACTATTTAGTTACTTCTGATTTTCCAAATGCCAGATAAGTGCATCCTCAACAGTTTCCCAGTGTTTTCTGCAAGTAGCCTTCATACATTCATATACCCCTGCTGCCAACTTGCAACAAAGGGGCTACACTCTGGCGCCTGGAACACTGAGAAAAAAATTGCTGCTTATGAAATAGCTGCAGCTTTAGCAAGACAGCAGACAAGTATCTTCTGCCCTTGCTACACTTTGTACTCCTTGCTTTGACAGCTTTTTAGGAAAAACTCTCACTGCCTTCCCAGACTTCTTTACTGACTTCTATTTCATAAACTTTTTGCCGTACATTGTATTCTGTGTTGCAAAGAGTAAGTAAGAAGAAAGCAGAAGCATAACTCGCTTCATTTCTTTATGTGCAAAGCTGAAGGACATTTCTACAGAGCAGACTTGAGGCCTGATTCAGCAACTTCAGGTACTTAATTTCATCTAAGAAATACATATTCCCCTCATTGCCAATTTCACAGAAGAAGAAAAATAAAGACAAACAAATTAATCTCTGGTCTTCTATGCAACAAAGTAAAAAGTTTCAGAAATTAGGTAAACAGTAAGGTATAGTGTATTGTGAAACAGTCTTCTGGAGCAAAAGAGAGAAGAATGTTGGAAACATTCTACTTCAGTGAAAAAAGGAACAATAGCACTAGAAAGATTTATTGCGGTCTGAATACTGAGAAGCCTACATGACCCCAATAGTTTTCTATTACCAATTTTTATCATTCAAGTGTTTCAAACTACTTCATAATAGAATTGTCCAAGTTCTACTGGTGACATGACAAGTAGCTTTGCAGGTGTTGACATTAAACTTGGTATATTCTATAACTTTTTTTTCTCCTCTAAACACATCATTTCAAGCATGCGCTGTTGTCAGAAAAAGAGCGAAACAACGCTCTTTTCAGACACAGAGGAAGCAGTTGCCCTTGAGATACTTCTCAAATGTAGCTGGACTTCATGGAGTCCACAGGGATACACTTAGGATAATGGGTTCTGCTGGGAAATACAGACATTTTAATGGTCCCAGAAAGGCTTTGCAAGTTCACGTTGGCTTTTATGAAGGCAGATTATAGTGGTTTTGCTGTGGTTCTTCAGCAGAGAAAGCCCTTCCCCACCATCCAGCATATTTGTGTACCCATGCTTAAACTGCATTTTCAAATTGGTGTTATATTAGTTGACATAGGACTACTGAATTGATGGTATGGGAAATAAGGTGACTGGAAAACGAAACAAATTGTTCACTAATTTTTACTGTTGTAAACTGCTTATTTGAATTGTTTCATATATCACAAATCATAGTTTCCCACCAGAGAACATAAAGCATTCCACATGCCAAAGAATTTAGGTTTAAAAAGGAAGAAAAAAAATTAGATTCATCAGCTATGCCTCAGATTTTCAGTCAGTGGCCCTTAAATTTTAAGACTTTGCAACTGAATGCATGCACCTCAAATGTTGGTGATTGTCAGAATTTACAAGCTTGCACCTTTATTGTTTTCTCTGCAGACACCCTGACTGTGATTGATTTAACTGCACTGACCTCCCAGCTGTGACAACTGCCTGTTCCACTGTCACCTGCTAACACCAGTCGTATATTTAGCTGCATCCCCTAACTGCATACTGATGGTAGATATCTAATAAGTTATTCTGCCTGGATTTAGGCAAGACATCAGAGATTTTGTGTCCTAATAACATTCCCTTAAGCCATCCAACTACTGTGCCTTTTAAGTTGTTTACTAACGAAGATAAATGAGCTTGCCTAGGCAGAACAATGACAGTAGTTGGCAGATACATTGCTCACACAGATGACCCTATTCAATTTTAAAATAAAATAAATCTATGCTGGTTTTTTTTATATATGACTTATTAAATTACTGATATGGAATTTGTCTGCCCCAGATTGCAGGCACCGCTAATGCATTGAGCCGCAGACACTACATAGGCTTAAAAAACCCAAACAAAAAAGGTTTACATTAAAATTAACATGAGAAAGAGACAGGTTCAGATAAAATGAGAGATGAGAGGGAAAATACAAAAAAGTCTTGTATAATTGCTTCCCGAGAACCCAATATGCTATCAACTGCAATGATTTCCAAAGCAGCTGATGGCTGGAAAGACAGCTATGACACATTAAAGCTATTCATTCAGAAGGTGGAGTCACAATGCTTCAGAAATTGCTGTATCCAAAGAGGTTTTGTTGAACCTCCATAACTAGATGCACTCAGCAACATCCTGTGAAAACGTTGTAGTTATTGCTGATTAGACCCATAAAAACTATTTGTTTGATGCTAAGCATTTTTCAGCTAGAATTGGGAATTTAGGAAGTCATAGAGTCATTTTATAGAAAGATTTGGGTTTGAAGGGACCTTAAATTCATCTAGTTCCCAATTCCCTGTCTAGACCAGGTTGCTCAGGGCTTCATCCTATCTGGTCTGAAATATTTCCAGGAATGGGACATCCACAACTTCTCTGGGCAACAGGTTCCACTTTCTCACTTCCCTCAAAGTTAAGACCTTCTTTCTAAAATCTAACCTAAATCTTGTCTTTAAGTTTAAAACCATTCCCTTTTGTCCTGTTATTGTCTGCCTATAAAAAAAATTGCTCTCATTCTTTTTTGTAAAAGCTCTTAACGTACCCGAAGGCTGCTCTAAGCTCTCCCCAGAGTCTTCTCCATGACTGAACAGCCACAACTTTCTCAGCCTTTCTTCATAGGAGAGATGTTCCAGCCTTCTCATCATCTTCATGGCCCTCCTCTGGACTTTCTCCAGCAGGTCCATGTCCTTCCTGTGCTGGGGACCCCATAGCTGGATGCAATCTCCAGGTGGTCTCACAAGGACAGGGCAGAGGGGCAGAATCATCTCCCTTGTCCTGCTGCCCACTGTGCTTTGGATGGAGCACAGGAGTGTTTGGTCTTCTGGGCTTCAAGCGCACATTGCTGGCTCAGGTCCAGCTTTTCATCCATGAGAACCCCAATGGATGAAGTCCTCTTCAGAAGGGCTGCTCTCAAATGACTTCATCTCTCAGTCTGGTCTCATGTCTGGGCTTGCCCTGACGTGGGTGCAGTACCTTGCACTTGGACTTGTTGGACTGCAAAAGAGCCCTGCATTCTGTTTACTGTTTCTTGTGAAAGGTGCAACGTGCTGCTCTTAGGGTCAACAAAAAGAGACCTTGCAAACTTATATGCAATCAGAATTCTAATCCAGTTCAGGGGCAGCTGACAAATAATAATTAGTATGAGCTTGCAAAACAGAGCTAAAACTATTTAGCATCTCACTTCCAGGTAGAGTGGACATTTGGTCCAATCCTTACCAACACATGTGTCTTTCCTTACAGCAGCTCCAAAGAGAGAAGGTCAGAATGCAGTCAGTGAAGGTCTATATGACACAAAGATTCATTCAGGAAAAACTGTGCAAAATAACAAAGTGAAAAGAAGCCCTACCAGAAAACCCTTGAAAAATACCAGCATCCAGAACACATAAAGGCACAAAACATGGATTTTGCTGAATTCTTCAGGCTTTTTTTCACATTTCTAACAAAAGCCAATGAATGCCATTGTTCATTGAATTATAAGAGAATGTTCTGTAGTAATGAAATTAGAGAGACTAAGAAATAAAACACCTATTGCTCAATCATTTACTTCCTTTTAGACCAGCTAAACATCATGAGCCATCCCATTTGCATGGCTGCAATAACTCAGTTTTTGCCTCGCATCTCCTTAACAGTAGACAAAATGGCATCCAGGGGGAAAAATAATATATGGAAAACAAAACACTTCACTGGTAATAATTTTTAAAATTATGTTCTACATGTATTTGGCCAGATCAGCAAGCAGCCAGTCTCAGTGAAAATTTCCTCTTTCTGTGTAACAAAAAGATATTTCATTCTCTAGTCTTCAGATATTTGATTTGTTGAGGACTTTTTTCATCAAGTAAGTCCTAGTTAGATTCTGGTCCAGACTTCCCATGCTCCCCAGATTTTTTCCCTCTCCTGGGAATTTATTGCGTGCACAGACACTCTGATGCATAAAATAATCCATTGTTCTTCATATTCTGCTAGCAAAAATACAGAATGTTTATAAATAACTAACATATTGCATGGATAAAATGCAAATCACCATACTAGTCAGAAAAATACTTTAATGTGGCCTGCAGTGCTAATCCTACCCAGTGATTGCTCCCACCTCTATCCCTATCACTTCCAGGGCAGCTTCTTAAAGCAGTACTTGAATAGCACTGTAGGTACAACATACCAACAGCACTTGTCCTATCTGGACTAGTCTGAATAGAGTCAAGGAGGTGCCAAGACACTCTGCAGTTTCTCCATTTCCTAACAGCAAAAATGTGAATAATTCACCTAATCCCAGTTTCCCATCATTTGGTCTCACATGTACATTGCAAAAAACCATGCAGAGAGATCCCAGATGCTTGTGCTAAAGGCAACTATAAAAGTTTGAGCACTCAGTTTTAATAGAACAAGATGAGACAATTGGACAACTTCAGACTGGAGAAAGACAAATTCTGCTGCATGAATGACCAGAGAGTCGGGGCTCAAGCACGCCCTGTGGCTCTAAACTGAAATTGCAGCTGAAATCTGCAACCAATCGCAGTCACACAAACCACAAAAGTCAAACAGATTCCGAGCTTGCAACCAGAACCTCAGGCACGGGAGTGCAGCATGAACACAAAGATCAAGATCCAAAACATAATGGCAAGATGTTTTGTCCACATCCAGTAATATATGATTTAGCTGCACCACATTGTGCTCAGTTAAAAGAGAAAATGTTTGGTTTTTTTTCAAAATGATGGATAATTTTTAAAATGCATGTTTTTAAGCAAAAAACTAGAATGAATCTCAGACTCCATCTTCTGCTCACTTATCTCCAATGTTTTAGATGATCATTAACAAGAAACACTTCTCTTACCTCCTTCCTGAGGTAACAGCTAATTCTGAGACACTCTAATATATCTAACTAAATACCAGTCCAAGAAATATTGATATTCGGACACAAGACAGTCAAGCAGAAGATAAAATGTTTTAAACTATAGAAACATATGTAGAATGGAAGACTTTTGATTCAGTTTTTGGTAGCTGCCACATGCAATTGCTGCATGTTAACACCAATCTACTCGCTGTTAGTCTAGATTTCACTAGCCTATGTCCTAACAAACTAAATGCTACCTGATACAACACTTGATTGCAAAAACCATTGTCTTTTTACAAATGGGGGCTTAGATCTGTGAACAGATCTATTATCATATTCAGTGTAAGTTTCTTTACACATTCAGGTGGTTTCTGAAATAAGACTGAATTTTCTGTCTCATCCACCAGTGGGAAACAGTAATATTACTTCAAGCCTTGCTGTCTTAGTAACAAAAAGGAACTTACTCGTGCTGTTTCAGTTTCATTTCATTACAGAGGCCAGTCTGAGCAGAAAAAACAAGCATTTCCAGCCACTTGGGTACAGCAACCTGCCTGCAGCTTTGCATATGTGCAGACAAAGGTGTCAAGCAGGGTTTTAAGAAATAAATAAGGAAAACTAATGATTATGCTACCAGGGTTTCCAGACAGCTCTAATTCCAACGCTACCACACTCCTTGTATTTTTTGTTCTGTCAGTAGCACTATCCTCAGAAGCTGCTCTGGCTATCAAGCAAAATATTAAAATAGACATGGTGCAACACACTGAATCTTAGCTTTTACTCACTAAATGATCCAACTGGCTTAGTAGTTATGAAAAAAACCAATTGTGTGGGATACAGAGAAGACAGATGATGACAGGAAAGCCAGAAAGAGAAATCAAGTGTCCTTCTTAAGAGCTGCTTGATAACAACTCAATTTTTAATCAATAACTTCATTTTTGTGGCTAATATAGAGTTTAAATGAGCTTCAGACAAAGTTAAGTAGACTTTTCTTAATTGGCATCCAAATTTTCTCTCTGTCTCCTGCATTCTTTTCTAAGCTAAAAGCTGTGTTTTTTCGTGACAGCCTGACTGGGAACTTCACTGTTCTGTTTTTCAATGAGTGCAAACTTGTGTCCTCCCAAGACTCACTTATATTACTTTACTGTTTTAGACCATTCCTGCATTACAGCCACAAATCCTAAAGCAAGAAATCTGAAATCTTCCCTCATGGAAGTTCTGCTGCCTTAAAGAAAGTGGCCATAAAAGTTACTCTGATAAGCTGAGTTTAGTGGGAAAAATTAAATAGAAAAAACGTTGGTCTAACTAAAAAGGAAAAGTATGAGAGAAGAAATGAAAATTTTTTTCTGACACTGCCAAACTGCTCTTTTTCTTTCTGAAAGACACAGCTAAATAGAGTATATTGCTTTGTTTACAGGATGTATTTTATATATTCATTTATATTAATTTCTTGTACCAGGGACATCTTCTGCACATTAAACAATTCCACATGCAGGAAGACTCTCTGCGTTTACCTAGTGTAGAAAAAACAATAAACAATACCTTAAAATATAAATTCCATTTATTCCCAAATTAGACCTGTAGTTCAAACACACTTTTAAAAAATTAATCTTTAATTGAATTGTGGAGATACAGTGGTCAGTACCCAGAATGAAGACTGTCAAAACAGAGCCTAAGCAGTGATAGAGTTCTCTGTGTGATTCCCATTTACTCTGAAAACCCATTCCAATTGAAAATACAGCATCAGCAAAAGTCAGGGTCAATGCTTAAAATCTCCATATTCAGCTCTGGGACTGTATTAAAATGCAAACAGCTCCTGATAAGTTTTATATTTTTAAATACTATTCACTCCCATATATCCTTTTCTTTCAATAGCAGATGCAAAAGCCTAGTTTTGAAAGATCTCAATGTCATATCTAATGGGTAATTAGACAATTCACAGTTTCTTACAACGCCTTTCCCTTCACTCCATTCTCTCTGAACAGGCTGATGGCTCTTGTCCAGGAAGACCATCCATTTTACAGTGACAGATATTGATTTTAATTAAAGTATCAGAAAGAAGCTGAAAATATTAAGCTCTATTCTTTCATGTTCCAGGACTCAAAATAAATGGTACTGAGAATTTACACAGACAGAGCCTCATATTTTCGCCTGTGTCCAAAGCTACAGCCAGTCTGCACAAGAGATGCCAAGACAGTACTCCAAGAGACTTAATTAGTATAAAAGCTGATTTGATGATAAGCGCAACATGTAATAGTCTTGGCACCAGCAACTGACCAGGAGAAGTGAGTCCCTATTGCAGTGAAAAACTTGATGGGCAGCAGTAGTAATTTGATTTGTTTATATAACCAAGCAAGCTGTTTTATCCCTTTGTTTTTCCCCCCTATTGCTTATTCCATGCCAGCAAAGAAAGAGAGTGTTTGGGTTAACATCCAGCGACTCACAATTACAACTTGAAATGCTTGCCAACTGCATAAATCTCAGGAGCCACGAAAAGGGAAAAGGGTTTTTCCTACAATAAGAGACCCAGGCACACATATATACACAGTACAGTCTGCTTCTAAGCTATGTATTCTTGTGTGTATATCCCCAAGTTTCAGAAAAATATTTCAATTGAAGACTTGGGAGAAGTAAGCAGGTTCAGAAAGGCTGTGTGGCATATAAACTTGCAAAACATGATTTTGTTGAGGGTTTGGTATTTTTCTGGCCTATAAGAAACACCATCTTATAATACAGCTTTGCTGTCCTGCAAGAGCTGATGAAATCATGTTCACAAGGCACATGGCAGGCCATTGGGTAAGTGTCAGATACAAAGGATTGCTACTCTAATGATTAAAAAAAATCTATTCATCTCTCAACCTCCACCTGATCAATGAGCTAAATTGGTTTTAAATGTGATTGCACTGTATTTTAAAATAAGCTGACTAAGGACAGTCTCATGCAGTCTATCTTCAGACTTTTAAAGATTTCATATCTCCACTGTTAAGTGGATAGATCAACAGAAATTTTTCTGTGTGTTACATTTTCTCTGTAATCCCTGCAGTAAAATAAAGGGATTTACCCAATGATTGTCATGTGTAAGCACTTAGATATTAATCAGCAATTTTACATATCAGGGCAATTTTTCCTACTTTCTCTCAGACAACAGAAATATGATATCAAATCCATAACAGCCCTGTTCCATCTGTAAATCCATCTGGTTATCTTAGTAAGTGCCTTTGAAATACTGATTCATTTGGGGAAAAACACGTTGCAAATAAACAAGTTTCACATACAGCATTTCAGTTTTGAATGCAAGAATTCAGCCTTTCAATCTGGAATTCCACTGCATTCCTGTAACAGATATCTCTGTCTTGCAGGTTGTAGCACATTGTTGTTGCCTGAATACTTAATCTTTTCATTATAATACCTTTTGAACAGATATCTCTCTTCAGTAAATGAAAGATGTAACAGAGAAGCTATTTGGAAGCCTGAAATTTATCCATCTCTTCTTTTCCCCTTCAAGGATCTGTCAATTTGGCCATTCCCTTGGTGTTCCTCTTGTTTGATTATCTTTATCTTATGGGCATAGAGATTTCAGGGTACCTGTTGTGACTGTGGCCCCTTTTGGAGCAATGTGCTGAACGAGCTTTACTGCTCCCACTGCCTGAGTGACAGGTGCTGAGCACTGGTGTCTCTCTGATCAGGGTCATAGAGGAAAAACAGCTACTTCTGATGCACTCTGAAATAAAATAAAAGCAATTCCATACTAGTCAGGAGCATCATCTGAACCACTGACACTTTTCCCAGACAACACTAAGAAATTAACCACATATAGTAATCTTTTGCCACCTTGAGAGAGACTTGGCAGAAAAAGAGTGTAAAATTAACAATTAACAATTTGCACAGAAAAAAAAAATTAAAAAATTGTTTCCACTCATTTTGAGCTCTGACAAGGGAAGCAGGGTGCTAATGTTTCCAGCATGCACTGTCTGGGGTAGACTGCAGCATAAATGTTCATCAATCCTGAAACCAATTACTGTTCTGTCTGTCAGAGCAGACACCATTTTCTCTGCATGAATATTCATTAATCACACCACTATACACTGCAGGTGAGTTCATATAGAGGCTTTCCGCATCATGAAATGCAGGTTAAAACTTACTACAGCAAAAATACATTGTAGTGCACATTGCTGAATTTTGCCAATATATCTCAACCCACTCACAGCACCACTGGAAATTCTCAAGACATGTCACTTCTTAGCTTGGACTTAGTTAATGACTAAAGGAGAGAACACAAAGAATTTGGGGAAGGTGTGCAAGCATTTACTCACGAAGAGATGTCCTATCAGAGAATGACCCTTGAATCGTAGCATGAACTGTAGAAAAAGAGTGCTTTGGAAATCTTGTGCAACTAAGAGATGATTATACCAATAAATGAAAGAAATGAGGAATGTTGAATTTCATGCTACTCTGTAGATGTAGTCAAACAAAAAAAAGAATTAATTTTTTTCCTGAAGACATGGATCTTTCCAGATTTCCAAGAGGTCCATATCTCACTCTCGGCTGACAGAATGCAGTCACCTTGGGGTTATATTGAAAAGAAGTAGCTATCGATTAGAAAAGTGTTTGCAGATTAGGAGCTTTGCAAAAGAGTTGCTCAGCAATCTCTATTAATTGGATATTTTCAGCACTTGAAATTTAATTTCTCTCTCCATTTAAGTGAGTCAATATTGTGGAAAAAGCTAGAAAACAGGTCTGGCACAATAAAACTATAATTCTCTTCCTATTTGTTTGGATCAGTCTAGGCAAAAGCAGAATGTGTCTACCTTCAGGCTAAATAACCACTGGCCTCATGCTCCATGAAAAGGCTGTAATAGTTTCCATTTGGCATTGTACGAGGGATTCCTGGATTGTACCAAGTTTACAGAATCACAGCTTGTCTCAGAAAGGAATCTCGGGTGATTACTTGGTCCAAACCCCTCAGGTCAAGATACAGCAAGTTGTCCAGAATCATGAACTGTTTGGTTTTTAATATCTCAGAGGCTGGAGGCTCCACAACTTTCCCAGGCAGTAGAGTTTCTCTTTATTCCAGTGTCCTGACTCTGTAGCAAAATGTTTTCCTTGTGCTAGCCTTCACTTAAGGGTAAACCATCTCAGCTCTCAGCTTCTCTCTGTATGTCCCTGTATGTACTCAATCACTGTGTTCTTTGCTCCAGTATATCCATGTCTCCTCTTCTACTGGAGAGGAAAGATCTTGGACACAGAACTCTTGATGCAGCAGCCATGACTAGAACCAAGGGTCCCAACTGCAAGCAGTGTTCTTCTAAATGCAGCCTGCTTTGCCACAAGGTTTATTACTGCCTCACATTTAATGGTTTTGGTCCACTGGGCTCCCCAGCACTGTTTTTTAGAAAGCTGCTTCTCAGGCCCTGGTCTGTCCTGGTGTGTGGAGTTATTCTCCTCTAGATCTTGCATGTGTCTTTGTTGGACTTTATGAGCTTCTCCTTGGTCCATTTCTTCAGCCTGTCAAGATACCTTCAAACAGCAGCACAGACATCTTGTGTATCCACCATCAGATCCACCCATCAGACTTTCATATTTCCTTCAGACTTTCTCAGGCTAAACTCTGTACTGTTGTCTAGGTCAGGAATAATAGTACTGGCCCCAGTGTTGATCCCTGAGTATCCTACCAGTGACTGGCCTCCAGCAAGGATTCAAGTCATTCTCACAATATGCTGAGGCCAGCAGTTCAGCTTCTTTCCAGTCCATCTCCCTGTCCACTTGTCTAATGAATTGTTTCACTAGTTTGTCTACTCTTGGCCATCTTTTAGACATCAGGATCTGCAGAAAAATCAGGTTCTATTCAATTCCATTTCTAGGAGGATGAAGCAACTAATCCTTACAGAGTGTAACATGAATATCCATGAATTGGCTGTGCTGGAACAAGGTGACTGGTCATAGTAATCTTGTCAATTTTGCTCCTCAGTCCGGTGGGAAACAGCACATCATGCTGAATAGGGATGAAGAGCAATTAGACCATTGAAGGAAGTCTGCTGTGCTTCTCCCCTCAGAGGTTAATGTCCCAATGTGACTAAAGGAGAAATACTGAGGACATTTTCTGAAAAACAACATGACCTTTAAGGGGAAAAGAAAAAAGTCTTCTTTTTCTTCTGCTATATAAAGCAGAGAGCTTCTGCTTGAAATTGTAGTAAATCTGAGCCTTAAGCTAACATCTAGAGCCTTGCACATCTGTAGCTTAACTAAGAATCAGAGAATTTTTGTTAAGTAACTTACAATATGCATATTCTTCCAACACTGAATAAAAGGAGACAAAATTTTGCAGGGCTAGCAAAGATGGGATGGAGACAACAGATATGTCATTGAGTTTATCCATTTACTAATTCTCAAGGTTAGCCAAGTTCTTAATTTTTTATAAACACATCACCTATTTAATGCTTAGAAATACCTGAACAGCTCATGACAAATCCAATAAGAAAAAGCTTTTCATAGGTCTCCTGCACCTACTGAAGAACAGGAATAAAAGATTTCCCATAAACAAAAAATATGAACACAAACTCCCAGAATCCAAGTCTTTCTGATCATTGGTCTTATAGAGGTAGAGATAACTGTTCACATGTTTGAAAATACCACCTGCTCACACTTTTTGGGGTATGGAGATCTGCAAAAACATAGAATTTACTGTGTTCTTCTCTCATTCTGCATAACTGCTGCAAATGTCAGTGCTTTGCTCACCCAAGTTCCATTTCATAGCTGAAGTAACCAGTAGAAAGTATCAGTATCAAGTGAAGATAAAACTGCTAAAGCTTGTTTACAGTGGATAATTGTGTGCTTTCTTCCCCTTGACACATGTAACCCTTTCATCCATACCCATTACCTGCAGTGAGAGAGCCAAACTTTTTGAATGCATCTCCCCTAAATTCTTAAATCCCTTACTCTCTCAACAAAGACTTGGTCGTGCTGTTTTTGCTGTGACAATATGATGTGTGCTAATAATTTTCTGATTTTCTGCCACTGGTGTCTCAGCAATTGTTTTTTCATCACAGAGTTCCCTTTGAAGATTATTAGTCACTGTCAAGAGTGACCTGCTAGCTCCATTGTTAGTGGTTAATAAATGATTTTTCTTTACATAATTTATACCAAAAATTAAACTCTAAAGGTTATGGGGGATGTTACCATTCCTAAAGACCAAGTCTAAAAGTGCAGGTATTGAAAAGGTGAGACGCATGAAGCAGCACAGCTATTCTTGGGCAAGCATTAATAATTAGATATTTGGAGAAAGGGCAATGCTTCATCTGAAGATGAAGTATTATCTTCAATATCTCTTTGTGCATTTGGTGGAACATTCCCACTGATTGTGCTTCTAATCTCAAAATAAGTTGGCAGGTTTGCCCTTTTCTAGCTGAAATATAGTCTCTTCTGGGAAACCTTTACCAACACATCCTGACAACTGTTATGTCCTATTAAAGGTTGTTTAAGGATATTTGTAGTATCTTAAATACACACTGCATAATTACACAGGAGTTCTACATCTGCTTAGAGTAAAGATTTTGCTGAAAACAAAAGGCAAACATTTCTAGGGGCTGTCTTATTTAGGAAGCAGACTCCTTGCTGTGCTAGACTATTGCTGTATTTTATGGAGTTGCTTCAGGAATGACAAAGTCCGCTGGGGATGAAAAACAGGCAGATGTCAGACACCAGGGTCATTTGTGAGGTCATTTATGATCTCCTACTCCCCAAGAACAAGAGGGTTCCACAGACTCTTTTGATAGAAAAGGCAAAACAACAGTATGACTGAGTACTGCATCAGAGTTATATTAAAAATTACTCTCAAATATTATCCCCCCTTCTCCAAATGTCTTTAGGTAATTCCTCTTTATGTGGCAGAAGTGCTTTTTTGTTTTGGTATAGTTTTGTTTGGTTTTAAAAAAACCCAGCCAAATGTTGATCACATGAGAAAATACAGGATTTCATTGCTTTTATGAAGAAAGAACATGCATGTTAGTCTCATTTAATGGTTGAAAAGACTTAACTTGTCTTCAATCAAGTTATTAAAAAATAAAAAAAACTGCTTGCTTGCATTATTGAAGAAAATATACCAGAAACTAATGCACTCATTAAATGATCCCTTTAGGACTGACAAAATCTACCCCAGAACATCTCATGTCAAAACAATTTAGCTTTTATGTTTGTAGTAATTTAAGGTACCCATTTGTGCTTACCACTGTAGAAAAGGACTGCAACAGTTAGTTTTTTTAAAAAAGAAACAAAACTCTAGAAGCTTCAAATTCTTTTGAGAACCAGAAATTAGAGTTTAGTGAAACATTTCCTCTAGATGAATTATTGCTGAGAGTGTTACAATATTGGCTAACAGACAGCATACTGATAATATCCAACTGTCACAATTCAGAAAAACATATAAAATAAAACCAAGTCACATCTTCTTGTGCTTCTTTTAAACTTGTGCACAAGTACCAGGAATGTAACAAAATGCGTTTTTCAAGTTATTAAAAATGTCCATAAAAATAACTCTGCTGACCTCTGTCACACATTCCTGGGCCAAAAGGCAAGGGTCACTGGAAGGTAATTGCATATAAAATGTTATAACATGTAATTATTTAATCCCTTTTATGTTAATAGGCACATTTAATCATTAAGGATGGTCAAAATGGCTTTGTCAAACCTGTTTTAGCTATCTACAAGCTTGATAGACATATTCTGACGACAATGTTTGCATGAAAGGAAAGTTACTTGCCCTAGTATGCAATTGTATATTGTGATTTAGAAACAGCATCAACCTGTCTCTAGTCAGTCTTCGTCAGAAAACCTCATCCCATCTATTTCTCTCTGTGAGTCAGAACATCCTGCTGAGGTGTATATCCTACACTCCTGTGGCTCTCCAGCAGAAAAAAAATGTATGTGCTTAGGAATTCAGCAAGAAAAAGAGAACAGTGGGGCATTTACAGCTTGTGATAGTCTTAAGTGCTCTGCACTCAACTGCAAAATATAAAATCCCATTAGCTTTTTCATCTGTTTTGTGAAAAAGTTTAGCTTTAGACGCAACTTTAGCTTGCTTTCTTGCCCATCACAAAAAAAAAGTATTTTCCAATATTTATTGCAAAAGATACAGCCTTCATTACTACTTCTGATCCAGCCACAGCCTATGAAAATCAGCCAAAAGATTTATTCCTAGGACTTTAGAATTAAACACATGCATACAGTATAGTCAGATTTTAAGCAAGGTTTAGAACTTCTGACCTTCAAGTATAAATTTGTAATAATGACATTTGTAAATTACTCTTAAGACTAATTTAATTGAGCTGAACACACTTCAGCTGAAAAAGTATTCTCTTTATACTTTGCAAGGCCTTTTTTAACCTCCCCATTTCTTTGTATGTCCCTTGCATAGAAAACCTGTACTTGCTGAATGAACAATCACAGGCAGAAAAATCACAGATATACAAGTGTTTTATTTTCATGTGACACTTCAAGGAAATGGATTTTACTGTGTGGGACCTGAGTCTGTGTGTCCTGAGAATTCCCTCAACAATAAAGACATGTAAGAAATCACTTGTGTCATGTCTCTGAGAATACAAACATGATTTCACTTATAAGACTTATTCTACAAAATAAATTAAATTAGATGCTGCCTACTTTATGAAGTAAATTGAGTAAATTGAACCTACACACCTACATGAGTGACTTTGAGCTGTCTGCCTATTTTAATAAATAAGAATGGCTTGGTTTTGAAGGAAATGGATTTCTGACAAAATGGAAAAATATTCAGCCTTTGGTCTTCTTTCATTTTGCTTACTGGGGTGGAAAAAAAAAGGTGGTGAAGAAAGTATGAATAATGAGGTCATTTTACATTTGTGTTTCTTACAAGAAATAAAGAAAATAAATTTCAGAACTTAAAAATCCTAAAAAACTTTATAAAAGTAGATCTTCACTTTTATGTATGTCCAACAGCTGAAACTGCTGAAAAGTTGACTGGGGCTACTTAAAGCCAAAAATCATATGGACAATACACACTGAGCTTTAGTTCACAGAAGAAGAACCAGAAAGTGTTCCAGGACTGTAATTACAGAATAAAATGTGGGTGCTTATATTGAAAAATGGGAGTCAGTCTACAATCCAATTAATTATGTCATATTTTAGAAAAAAACCATTTTGCCCTAACAGTATGTACAAGGTAATTGAGGCCGTGAGAGATAGGCCTACAGCATATGACTGTGCATCTCTAAGTGCATATGAACTGAGAAGGTATTTTAAAGGATTTTCTAGGCAACTGGAAATCAGGCATCTGGCTTTGACAGCTTAATGGGGAAATGGAGAGAAAGAGAGTGTGTGTGAAAGGCGGTGTGCAAGAGGGCACGAGAAGGAGTGAGGGTGAGTGAGACAGGATGAGAGGGGGAGAGAGCAAGAAGAGGAAGCAAGACCAAGTGAGGAAGAGCGTGAGGAGAGCCAGGAAGTGCATGAGAGCAGGCAACAGTGATTGCAAGAGCAACAGTGGGGGCAAATGCCAGCGAGAGAGCAAGCACGTGAGAGCATGTAGGAGAAGGAGACCTTGTCTGACATGTTCAGTAATGTCAGCTATTAATAATGCAAGACGTAAGAAACTATCTTGTCGGCAGTGAACTGTGTTTTGATCCACTTACTACAGAAGTGAAATGTGACCTAACACAATGGGGCTGGAGCACTGAAGTTCAGCTACTAACACTGTGTTTTAAAGTAATATCAATTAGTTGGATGAAAATCAATTTAAAAAAATCAGCAGAATCCAGGAGGCGCAAGTAAAATCTGATACAGGGTATGGGTTTCTGGTACTAGTGATTCAGTGTGGCGCAGTTTGTGCTCCTTCTCTGCCGCCTTTGCAAAGCACAGGATGCAAAGACTTGTTGATTAAATGTCACCATAGACTTATACAGAGATTAAACTGTTGTCCTGAAGCATTCCCACTAAACATTCCTTTTGTATTTGAGGCCAAATTCATAGTAGGTTCCATGATAGTGGAATACACATATGAGCCCTGGACCATTACATGGATCTAAGGATTCAAAAGGGTGTAGTCCTTTAGTCTGTTTCTCACTGACACCCCCCAGACTCAGGTGGAAATGGGCTTCTGGGACAGCTTCTGAAAGCATACATACAGCTCAGACCAGTATTTCCCACAAAGGAAGGAAATCTCTCATATTACATACAAAAAGAATGAAAAATAAGGTGGGGAAGGAGTAGGAGTGGCTCTAGAAACACAGCTGGAAATTAGCTAGCTCCAGTACTTGCAAGAAACAGTTTGGGTTTTGGTTTCACTATGGATGAGCTCCTGTACCCTGTTACATACTTCCCTGTCTATGATGTGCAGGTTTGCAAGTTTGACATCTTTTGAAGCACATCTGTGACCTGCAAGTACATCCTCCCTCTGTCTGTCCCACGTGATGCCAGGAGTCCCACAACTCGTTGCCATAAGACTTTTTAAAATTTTACTTTTAAATCATTTTAGCTTCTCTTCTAAAAGTAAGAACTGAAAATAGAAATTATTATTAATCCAAGCACTGAACAAAGTTAATATTTCCTCACTTGTAGCTATGTTGCACAGTAAAATATTTAAAAGCCAACCCACACTGAACAGAAGTCTTCTTGCCTAACATCCTTCCAGGAGTCTGCTTCCCAAACATCGTTCAGCCTTCTGGAAGCAGTAAAATCCGTCTGCTAGAGGCATGGAATAATTCTGAGAGAGCTAAAAATGACTTTTCATAGCTCTACGATTAATGAGCTAGGTAGCTTGTCACTATTTGTTCATTATAAAGAAAGCTCAGAATGGTAATGGCTAAAAGTCATTAACTTCTGGCAGCAGCTCAGTGACATATGGGAAGAATTGGAGGCCTCAGTTCACTTCTTAGAGCACATAACATTTCTCATTTGTCAGTCCCAGCAGAAAGACCATTGTTTAAATGCAGACTGGAGAGTGGCTTTCTACATCTCAACTATTACATCTCACAGAATTTGAAATCACCAGAGAAGCTGCTGCGGCTGCTGGGATCTCTCTTCTCTGAGTTGCACACAGAAGTTTCAAATTAGGTAATTTGGCATCAAGCTACTGACTTCAAAGCTAAGGAATTCTTAAAATAAAGCAACTCCCAAATCACTAGATTTCTTAAACAGCCACAGTAACATGGTCAAATGCACTTACTGCTCAATCACAATCTTTGTCTTAAATCATGGCTCTTCACTTCTCTCTCTTCTATTTTGAAGAGCTGAATAAAACCTCACAGAATTTTTCTTAATCATAACTGTACCTGAAAGAAGTTGGAATTTACAGCACTTGGGATTTACCAAGAACTGCTAACACACAACAGCTTTGAACTACTTCTCCAATAAAAACCAAACCAAGAACAGAACCAACATGCAGACAAATGGATAAATTTTTATTGAGTTTGGTTTTTTTTTCAGTCATAGGAATATGCATTCAAAACCGCAGTAGTTTGACCAGAAAACTTGTAGTTTGATCAACCTTTTGATTCACCCAGTGCTGCTTACTCTGAAGGGACAAAGTACATTTGTCTCTTCAGAGGGCTGAAGGGACAAAGTACATTTGTCCCTTCAGAGTGAGCAGGAACATTGTCAGACTTTTAGTGGCTTTGAGTTGAAAAATACTAAATATGGAGAGACAGAGAGGAAAACCCACACCAGAGATGCTGACAAGATTTTGAATATGTAAAGTTTTGTTCCGGTAAGCACTGAGACAAGCAATGCCTTGAGGATCTAAATGTTTTATACTATTTAGATAGTAGTGGTTGGATCCAGAATCCAAGTTACAAAGCAGTCCTTGTGCAATTCCCATTTACACACGAAATATGTCATCTTTCTTTTAGGAACACACAAATCAAAAGTTTCATGATAAGAAACTAGCCTGGCCACCGGCTTCAGCCAATTTTGCACGTGCTTAAAATAGCATTAAGTTGTCCTGCCCTACACTCTACCCTGATGTTGTTTACATGTCTGCGTTTATCCCAAGTAGGAATAAAATCTAAACCTCTAAACCTAAACAACTTAACCCAGCCACTTTGCCTTAGGGTGAACAGTTGCTTTTCCTTGACACTTCTTCTCTAAATAGCTACGCCACTTTGAGAATCAAAACAGCCAGTGACAGAAATTGCCACAACATTTTGGTCATATTGTTTCTGTTGTACTCAAGAGCTTATGAACAAAAATACATGGTTTCTTTGCTTTTTTTTTCACAATGAAATACTTAGTATGAGAAGCATGTTTTACTTCCATTGCTGTTCATTAACACCAAGTCTTTTAACCACTTTTATCTCACCTACAGTGAGTAATTCACTGCTGCCTACACTGACAGATAGCAAGCCTGACATATGCAGCTTTGTTTCTGTGTGGTTTGATACACAGCAACTGAAAATCCTGTACTCAGTCCAAGTAGTTCAGTGTGAAATCAGGATAACTATTCTTCTACAAATTCAGAATCCATTGCTGAAACTTTTGGGCAGTATTAATGCTCAGATATCAAGAAGATATTTAGACATAACTCACTTTTGTCAGCAAAACCATATGTTCCTACAACTTTATGTTATAAGAAAAGGTCAGCTATATTTTAAAAGTAGAAATGCAAAAAACTAGAAGAAAAGTAGTGGACAAACTTTAAGCCAAAGATTTTGAGCTGAGGTTTCTATTTAATCCTGTTAACTGTAGTAAATATTGAGCAAAGGAAGTCAGTAGATCCAGAACATCTAGACAGGGCAAAGCTATAGCTTAAATGGCATGCTGAAAATATGAGAGGAGTCTGAGGTAGGATGAGCAGCCTCAAAGGACAGCAGCTGGATTTTCAACAACAGAAACAGACCCTGGTGCTGCCCCGGAAACTGGAAAGGCTAGAGCAATGCCACATTTAATTAGAAGCTAATTGTACAATCATGCTGATAACCACAAATATTGTGTTGATTTGATTGGACAGATCATTTCAGCTTAAGACCATGACATCAGCTGCAGATGTTCACAGAAACAATTACAGAAATATGAGTTTGCTGTTAAAAAACAGGCTGAAACCCACACTTGAAGCTGTTCTATAAAGCAGCTATGCTTAAAAGAGGCACGCATAACAGCTTACATAAACCACCAATTACCCATAAATGCCTCCCCTGTATAATGATGAGAATATAATTATACCCTTTGCTATATTTTGTAGAGAGCTTATTTGTCTTTTAAATTTATGGCAAAGATTTTCTCAATTTCAGGTAAACTATAAGGCATAAAAATAAAAATCTAAAAATTCCACATAACTCTAAGGCCCCCCCCCAGGAGGGAAATGAGGAGTAATTTCTCACTAATAGATCATGCTCAGAGTCTTGATAGCCTTCTGGGGAAGTTTTTTTAAACATGAGTTTCATTATGAAACTGCAAGTTGAAGGTAATCCTAGTGAAGGTTTTACTTATGCAATAGCTTTGAAATGTCCCTGTATATGTGTATATATAAATGTAAACTTTCTGATATTTTAGAGCACTGCCTCTCCCTCCCTTCCTAAAAATGTCAAGAACTTTCACTGAATTTTGAAATTCTCTTTCTGGTGGAGAAAGACCAAAATACCTGTGAGACCTGTTAGAATAACACACATAAGGACTCACACTGTCCTCACCAACTGCTACAGGAGATAACTGAGTCAAACAGAGGAGGGGCAGCTACTCCTGAGGACAAGAGAGTAATGAAAAAGTTAATTTCCACATTGGCAAAATGTAAAAAAAAAAACCAAAAAAATCCATTTTGCCTAATTATTTAGAATTGCAAAAACACAATTCTTCCAGCAACTGTCATTTAATCTCACGCAGTTCCAACTGAGGCGTTATTCTAACATTTTTTGAAAAAGGTTGCCAAAAAAGAACAGTACAAAACCTCAAAGTTCTTCAATTCACCAAAAGGTGATTGCAATATGTAACAAGAAATCAATGAGCAGTTAAATCTGAGTGCTACTTTGAAGTGAGTAAAAACCTTAATAATAGGAGTAAGATATGTCCAAAACTGCTGTCAAGGAAAACAGAAGAGAAAAACAAATTATTTCCTGTTGCTTGGTTTTGTTTACTCATAAGTTTAGGCTTGGTGTCCCTAAGTTGTGCTGGCACCCATCAGTCTAGAACCTTGCTTTTAAATGAGATCTTAAACCCCATATGTACTAAACTGAGACTAAAAGCAAATATACTCAACGCTTCAATTCATGACAAAACTGTCAGTGACTCACTGACAGTGTTCATGTCAAAAGTCAGCCAAGGCAACATTTAAAATCCTACAGGATTTCATAAAACCCAACAGGACCCAACTTTGAATCACAGTCACCAATCTAATTGGAGGCCTGATTATCTCATTATTCTATGCTTCACATTTATTGCTCAAAAAATAGTGAAATGTACCTTTGTCCTCAATATACTGCTGTATGCAAGTACTGTAACTGTTTCCTTTCAAGTGCAATACTAAAATACATTATTATAGCTTTGGGGCATAAATCTCTAATGGAGAAACCTATTAAGGTTAAACAAAACCCTGTAAGGGCAGCATGAAGTAGACTTGATTACATTTTTAAACAAATCAAGGAGTTAGTGTTAAGACAGCAGACCTGTTCTTGCCAGTCTAGTGAGAAGAACATTATTAGTTCATACTCTCAGTTTTAAAGTATCCTGTGAGTCATTCTACCTCTAAGGATGAACAATTACCAGAAAGGATTCATTTGCAACTCAAAATGGTCTCATTCCCTTGACATTGTTCGAAATGCTTTATAAAATATTATTAAAGGAAATAAGACTACTTTAGTGATTAAAATTAGTAGCCTACATTAAAATAATTTACATTTTATTATGAAAAAATCCTAGAGTAGCAGAAATTTTTTGAACTCTTTGGGAAATACTCCCTTTCTACAGTGAATCCTGAAAAAATTAAGCTAATTTTATTACACTATCTTTCTGCAGATGTTTATTTTTATCCATGAATCAATGTGTTACAGGGCTTAACTGGGACCCTCCACTAAAGAATGTGGTAGAGTTGATTTACAGGTTATCAACAGACAACATCTTTCTTTCTCACCTGCCCTCAGATTTTCTATGAGTGAAGTCCTGACTACAACTATGTAAGAGAATGTGATATGCAGCCAAATTATATTCCGGTCAATACATATCCTGTGAGATTCCGATAAGCATCGGACACAGGAGAGGGCAACATTTGTTATTGAGCAGTTTAGTTAAAACACATAATTTTATTTTAGTCAGGACACATTTAGTCACAAGACCAAAAAGTATTTTTCATTTAATTTGAAAAAAGTCCAGTACTTAAATGAAATTCACAAAACAGGGATGCTGTTCATCACCATGCTCTCTATAGTCAAAATTTAATTTCCAACAGAAAATCTGTCAGCCAAAAATTTGCTCAAATGCATTCAAAACACACTCTCAGGCCCCTCATCTTGGGAGCAGCCAGATACTTTCTCCTGCATTGTGCCATCTACTTCTAAACAAATGAAGTTTCAAGAGAGATTCACCATACATGTTTAAAAAGAGAAGGAATATGGAAAAAAAAAAAAAGAAAAAAAAAAAGAGAGAGCCAGCCTCTCTAATTCTCCTCTTGGACCATTTATTTCCTCAGACAATGACACCTAGTTACTGGGAAAACTAGAGCCCATGCTCAAGCATCTCAGATTTGTTCCCACAGCTCCAGATGGAAGTCCACAGTAACAACTTCAGTTGGAAGACCCTGACCACTTCTCATCAGACCTGCATATTTTTGCCAAATAAGTATGGCATACTACTGATGATGTTATAAACAAAAATCTGCCCATTTTTTTGTGAGAAAAAGGTGACAAAAACTAGTCAGACCAGTGCTTCTGCTAAAGTGCTATATGTTTGTTATGATAATCAAGTCGTTGAAGTTAATAGTTCTTTTTGTATCAGTAAAGACCCTGGCTAGGGCTAAGTTAATGGCTCTTCTCCCCAGACAGTGAGGGGAGAGGATGAGACTGGGAGGGGGGACATCAGAAGATGCAAATTAACTTCAGGACCAGCAGGCCATGGGAAGTGTGGAGCTTACCGAAAAGACCCCAAAAACAACGAGCCAATGCAAAATAAAGAATTTAGAGTGATGTCTGGACTTGAAGAACAGAGTGCTGAGCCTGCAGAGATGCTCAAAACCTTCGGTGCTCCTCACCCTGGGCGAGAAATTCATCTTAAACCAGGACCCAGAGATTGAGAGAGAGAGAGAGAGAGAGAGAGGCAGAGGCTGCACAGATCGACATCTGGGTCATGCCCAAGGCTCCCACAAGGTCTGGACCCCCAGCTCTGTCCCTCGTGGACAAAGCTGCGCATGTTCTCCTCCTCCTCTGAGTTGCTCTGGGAGAGACGATGACGGAGACTGCAGACCCATTGGGCTTCCCAACCTTGAGCTGCTCGCTTTTAATAAAGACATTAAAAGGAGAAAAAGTCTCCTGCCCTGTTTATTTCAATGATCCTAGAGAAACCTAAGAGTTGTGAATGCCTTCTTAGAGGCACTTCGTACTTTGGGTTTGTTCTATCATTCAAGATAGAGAGGAGCACTCAAAAAATGATGAGTTAATCAAATACTTTTCTTTCACTCCTGACTTTAATTTGAAACCCTGCATAAAAATGTATTCTGAAGATGAAACCTAAATCATTGCTTCCTGCCAAACACACAAAAACCAGCCCAGTGGTAAGTATTTCCAGCTGCACTACAGTTTCAGAATGTATCCACCCTGAGAGCTTGCCACACCACAAACAGCTTTAGTAGAAGAACTTAATTCACAGAAAGTCTTTAAAACCTGTTGCCTTGTTGCTTTTTGCTTCCTCTTTCCTTCCGCTATTTCTCCTGTTCCCACCAAGACCCAGAGCCAACCCTGCCCTTGGCCATGTCACAGGTTTGGTAGTAGGTGAGCCACTCTTGTCACATTACTACCTTGGCTTTCAAACACAGCAAACTTACAAGTGGCAACACATTAGAACTGAAAATTTATAGGTCTAAGAAATTATAGTTTAAGTTGCTATTCATCAACATAATGGATGTTAGTAATGGGGTATACAGTCTGGCATGCATATCAGGTATACATACTGGACATATATTAAGTATAATTCATTCCCCCAAAGTAGGAAATAAGGGCTGATTAATTCCAGCTTAAATCAAATATCAGAGGAGCCAGAAACACCAGAAAAGACTGTTTTTCATAGGTGGAATTTTGTGAATACGTCAGACATTTTTTAGTGCTAAATGTGATTATCCTTGGCTTTGTCTCTGCTGACATACCTTCTCTTCCCTGTTTGCATTTATTTTTCTTGCAGCTCACAACTGAAGATAAAGGAAAGTCAATGTTATGTTCTGACTGCTTGTTCCAGTGATGCTTCTTCATTGTATTATTAACTTTAATGGATAGATAATATATGTTTTAAGGCAGGTGGAAAAAGAGGTAATCTGAAGATTTTGAAGCATGCTTTTGAGATATTTTTGAGCTACATATTATGTGAGCTTTTTGGCTGCTTATGAACAAGCTGATACACAATTCTGAGCAATTATGCTAAATGCCATAATCATGCTAAGCACTGACTCCTTTGACAGAAAGTTCTTTCATTGGCACAAGAATAAAAAAGTAAGGGAAATTAATAACAACTCATAATATTTGCTGATCTCTAATTGCCATCCACCATCACTGGCAATCCCAATCTCAATGCAAACCGATGTAAACTCATATTCTTTGAAAGGAATTAAATGTATTCGTCACAGAATTACTGCATCCTATCCTCTTGAGAAGATCATTCCAACCTCTTCTTTGGCACATCCTACGCAGAAAATAGAACTGGATATGGGAAGGCATGGAATACCAAGAAGGACCCAAAATACAGAACTATTTACATCACCTGTTTTGAAAGACAAGTTTTGCATCTTTGGTGGTAAAGTTAGCACATTCAGATGATATTCTGATTATCTTCACAAAACTAGTGAAGAAAATTAGTGGCTTCTAACACTAATTTATTTCATAAATTTGGAAACTCATCTTCTGAGCAAGCAAATTTAGTATAATACCTTATCACCATCAATTTCTCATGTAGCATGACCAGCCACCAAAATGGTTGCTTAAAAGTACCAATATACACTAAAATAATCTAAAACCCCAAAGGCAAGCATATCTATTCCTGTTAAAACCCCAGTAAATATCTGAAGCATCCCCAAAGAAAATCTGTTTTATATAACTACACCCTCAGGCTTCATTTTCCTCTGAGAAGAATATACCCCCTGTACACAGCAGGGCACCCTTCTGAGGAATTAAGTCAGATTTTGAAAGAAACACCAAAACACTGTGTAAGAATTTTGCTAAAACCTCTGGTCTCACCCTGAACTTTCTGTGTCTTAATCTGAACAACCATTCCAAACCAGAGTAAAGTCATACAGACAAATATGTCTACTTGCCAGTGAGAGAACAAAAACAATCCCTCAATTTCCTCGTCTTTTATTCCTGAGTGATAAATCACAGTTCTACTGGGCATTTCAAATCATAACTTTATCCTTCCCTTATAGACAACCACTTCATCTCCTTTCCCAAAAATTCTGTGCTCTACAGGTATAAAACACTATATCAATCTCACTGCCTTCCCATTGGAAGGCATAAGGATTGTTCCTAATATGTATTGGGTTTTGAAACTTGCTGCTACCTTTTCCAACTTGTCAAGCAGCCTGTGCACCTGATAGTTTGTATATTGTTTCCAAAGTACGTTAAGTTTGTCATATTTAAAAGTGATCAGCTCTAACTTCATAGTTTTCTGTGTCATTGTCCTTAAATCACCATGAGTTCAACAAAGCTTCCATTAGAAACCTGACACAGGACATCCAACATGGAAGATCAGCTTTTGCTGTGGTAAAAAATATGTAGACATGAAAAATTCTCATATATATATGAGAATTTTTAGTGTTAGAAAACATTGACATTTGTTATAATGTTTTTTATAATAAGCAGAAGATGGATTTAGCAAAACCTTTCTTCATTGATAAGCAAATAAGAGTCACATAAAGTATCCCTAATGTATTTAGGTTGGTTTTGCTCATTTATTTTTAAAAAGTTAGATTTCTATCGTACTTTATTAAAATCAGACCATTGCATAAATACACAGCGTTACATGAATAATTTCGGCATGTTAGTATTTGGAAGTCATGTCATTGTGTTCACAGGGATGCAAGACTACAAGGTCTGCATTTTGTCATATAATTTGTCTTGGGGAGAACTGATACAAAGCTGATGAAAAATTATGCTCATTTTGCAATAATAGTAGTTGTAAATACACACTGAGCAACTCCTAGCAGGAGTTTAACCTGAGCCAAGAAACAAGACAAGGAAAATGAAAAATGGAATCTTGGTGACTCTATGTGGCATCTTTATAATTAAGTGCCACACTGATTAGAGGTCTAAACCATCAATTGAAAATTAATGAACTTCCTGTAAAAAAGCAAGAGAGGATCTGACAATCTTGGGGACTGTCAAGATTCATCAATATGTATTTTGACAGCTGTTGTACAGTAGTTTACTATCATGATATTCATGGAGCAAAGTGATTCTTCAAATGTCTGTGGCACAACTGCTACCAATGTGGCACCAATCTTGTGATACACAGCTTTTACTTGAAGGCTTTTTATGTACTCCAGATTCTTTGAAAATAACCCTGGAAACTGTTTGTACAGCCTGCAATATCTCTACAATTGCTTTCATGCAGACATTACATTTTTTTTCCCTTTCTGGTAATCCTACAGTTTGCAAATCTGGAAAATCCTGCTGACTCTCAGCAATACATGTGAGGTTTTAGATTTGGCTCCAAAACCAGCGCTAAAACTTTTTCCAGCTCTTTCTGTGTGTCAGTGTCTTCTGTAATCAATCATATTTTTTATGAAGCAGAGAAAAAAAATATCAGGAAGTCTTTAAGGCTCTAATCCACACAGAGGGTTAGTTCCAGGGCCTGAGTCTGAAACAGAAACAAAACATCAGTGTAGCACGTGCTAGGAAAACTTAGAGGTTTTGTTTTGGTTTTTTATTGGGTTTTGAGTTTTTTTCTTTTTTTTCTTTCTTTTTCAATAAATAAGTTGCTAAAGAACTTTAAACCAACAAACAAAATATGCATAATGTGTGAGAGGCCTTCCAAGTAGCATTAAGAAACTGGCTGTTTGACAGTCAATTCTGTGGCAACATGGCACTGTACCTTAAGTAGAAGAGAATTTAATGTTGAGAACACACTTAGAATCCAGAATACACTGTTGGAAAAAAAAAAGGGCTGCAAACATGCCAGGCCTGTCATCTCATGATTACTCCTCCTTCCTCCAGGAAGCAAAAAAACCTCCAGAACCAACCAAGCAAGCAGAGGCAGATGTGATAACTTATTTCCCAAGTGTCCTGTTAAAGTGGTGCAGATAATCGTGTGTTGATACTCCTTGAGAGCACAGATGATGCTCAGTGGAGCTGCAGGATGCTCCTGGTCTCTTGGTATCACAGCAGGGTTGGGACAACACAGTCCTGCCCTGCTGCACAGCCTGGGAGGGTGAGGGCAGGGCAGCTGCAAAGCCATAAAGCCAAGCCAAGGGAATTCCCTGCCCATTTACATCAGATGTACCTTGCCTAATTCAGCCTCTGGGCTCTCAGCAATCTACCTTTAAGCAAAAATCCCAAGAACTGAAAAATCAGCTATTACAAGTGTCAGAGAGAAGCTTGTTATCAGCCAAGGAGAGACACAGATCTAGGTAAACACAAACACAACACCTCCAGTTCCCTACAGCCCAATGAAAAGAACATTTTAAGGACTACAGTTGATAACGCTAGTTTGTCCTGCTGTGCCTAGCAAATCATGTGGGGCATACTGATACCTCTTTAATAGTTTAGTGTCTGAATGGAATTAACTACTTTAAGATTTCATAAACACTTGCTGAGAAGACAGAGGAAGCTATCGCAGAAAACAACTGGAGCTCAATAAAACTCGATTAAACTCAATGAACTTGTTAAGGTTCAACCAGATAAGAGTTTAGCAGACCTGTGAGGAAAACAAACATGGTTCTATCCCTCTGTTAGGTCAGTCTAACACTTTATCAGCCCCATTTATTTTTAAATAATGATTTGGTCTAGCCAGAGCAGAGTGATTCTGCACCTGGCTCACAGGCTTCACAAAAGCCATTGAAATTTTGGAACTATTTGGAAGTCTAAGAGCTTTGTCACATGCCTAAATATTACTCACATTTACCCCTGTAGGACTTCCCATGCAGGCAATTTACAGTTGCAGTTCTCCCTTCCCAAATTTCCATTGTGTGCCAGCAAAAACCTCAGGGAGGTGTATTCCCCAACAGAGCCCATTTCCCCAGGAAATAGCAGAGGTATCTAGCACAAAAAAGCACCTCTGCTCTCTGACCTGTAGGTCAGATGAAATGGAAAAACTGTTCATACAAGTTTTTGGCAAAGACAAACCTGTGCAGCATTTTAAACAGTGTTTTAGAGGCGCACCTGTGACAGCTGTCACACAAATAATCCTATGAGAAGGGTTTTACATTTAAAATTGTAATCAAGAGGGAGCTTAAACTGCATGTGACACACGGTATGTTTAATTTGAAGAATGTTGTGTTTCATTGTTTTGGGAAAGTTATAGCCCAGAGGACCATTACTGCAGCCAGCTAAAGTGCATTAGATGCTACTAAACATCCATTCCCTCCAGGCTTAATTCCAAAATGCTATCAACCCTCTTCTGTGGGGATTTCTCTTCTGTAGAGAAAATGGCATTTCTATTTTGGATCCCTTGTATGGTTTGAAAGTTCTCTCCCTCCTTCACCCTTATTTTTTTTCCCTTCTTGATCCTTAGCACTTGATTTCATAGGAAAGTTTTTCAGTTCATAACACTCTCTGTTATATTTTTTGTTTAAGTCAGACTACTCTGGTGAAGAAATATTCAAATTATGGCTTCATTCTACATTGCTTCCTTTAACAGCTGTCTTCTCAGAAGCTGTATCTTTGTGTCACAATAGGCCACAAGCGCAGAAAACAATTAAGTTTTCTAAATTACTCAGCAGCGCATTCATTTGATTAAACCAGTACTGTCTGGATCCCTTAGCATCCAGGTTAGTGATCAAAGTTTTGAGTACTATCCAAACATACTTTTTAAACAAAAAATTTACATTGGAAACCAAATGGGTAAGTTTGCCTTCCTGTTATATTTCACATAGAACTGAAACATACTGTATATTTTATCTAAGAAATGTATTGAAATGAGAGCTGAACTGTACAGAAAAGGACTGTTTAACCAGATATTTGCTACAAAAAAAATAATAGTGGATCTCTGGCAAAGGCTTTGATTTCAATAGTCACAGGCAAGTTTGCAAAATAGGACAGGGGAAGCAGATCACAGAATGGCTGATTAACATCCCTGTGCTCAGCCCTGTTGAGGCTCTGTTGTGGAAACCTGACAACTGTATGCACTTGTATGACAGTTTGGGTGCCCTATTCTGTGGTTGGAAATCACACACAATATAAACAGCTACAAAATCATTTGAGGCATTTTAGATGACCCAAGTGTACCCACAGGGCAACACAGTTGATGCTCTTTGTTCTGTAACCATGAAGAGTAATATATGCAGGCAGGCTGTCACATAAATACAACTTAAAATAAGTGAACAAAATACTTAACTCAGTGTTAAAATAACCACAGTTTGGAAGAGTCTTAGTTTGAACTGAATTACTTGGAGTCTTCTCAATTTACCATGTAATTACTCACATTTTAAGATTACATCATCTCATTTAGACACATTTTCCCTTTTAATACCTTGGTTTCTAACTCTTGAAATCAAGTCTGTCAGTGATAATTCACAATAAAAATACAGTGACATTTCTAAAATCTGAAAGCACTACTGCATGTACACTATCTGCTATGCTGATAAAATAGACACTTTTATTCTGAAGCGCAGACATTTTGACATCTTTTAGTAGAACTAAAGAGTGATGTTAAGAAAAATTAATTTCCCTTATGATGTTGAAGGTAGGAATTTTTCAGTGAAGGATAAATTGTCAAGTTCTTAAGAGATCAGATATTACTATGGATAAAGGATCTTGACAGAGAAAAAAAGCAATAAAATAAACATAGAATCTAAACATCTGGGATTTTTTAACCAAAACACAGTTTTAGCAGCAGTTACAGAATCTATCCAGCTACAATATGTTTACATCAAAGCAAACAAAAGTTATTAAGAGAAATATCAAATGTAATCAAATCTGACTTGCAAACAAAGTTGGGAATGCATTTAAAAACAATGCAAAAGAACTGGCTCATACCTCTTTAAGTAGAATCTCTTTTAATTCAGTATTTTAGTTTCATTTCAAAACATGTCAGTGGCCCATATGAAACACATGAGAAAGTTTACTCATCCTCTGTGGAACACAAACAGTCCATCACACACAGTATTTTTACCCTTGTGGCAAGCCTTAGCAGAAGAGACTGAAACAACATCCTTATTCTCAGAGGCAGTCTCCCTAGAGTAAAAAACAAACAAACAAAAAAGGGTGGAAGAAACGTGGTAGAAGTTTAGACTTACTGTGTGTGCAATAACCCTATCACCCTGGAAAATATTGTGTTCTGTAGCAACTGGCCAGGGACACTTCACTGCTGCTTTGCCAGAAACACACCACCACCGTGGAAGAATTCAGGGTAGATGCAAGCTGTGCAGCAGATTTATTTTAACCTGATCTTTATGAGACTTAAAACATGGAGGTGTGCTCCAAAATACTGCAGCTCTTGGGATGAAATGTCTGATCAACTTACATTAATGAAAGCTCAGTGACTCAGAGTTGCATAAAACACCCGCAAAAGACCAGGGCCTACCGACCCCAGCAAAATGAGAAGTATGAGGTACCACAAGAGGCATTCCCACAAAACCTGAGAGAAGCGGCACAGGTGCCTGGACTACCCTGGCTTTAAAAAGCTTCTTAGAAGCAGGTATTTTGGGCTTTTATACAGATAAAAGAAACATTTCCAGGAGATTGTTCAAAATTTCAGAAGCATTGATTTACCCTCCCAAGATGCTTCATTCTCTGCATTACCAGAGGATAAAGACTATGATCATAAAATTTCTGCAGTAGGAAGTAAGAAAATATGAATGATAGCAGCAGCTATTGAATTTTTTAAAAACTTGAATGATTCACAGAGTCATATTAAAATATCAGTGAAAGAAACAATTCATGTTATCACTGATTATGGCATACAACAATAAAGAGCAATGAACATGTATTTGTGGCCAAAAGCAGCAGAGACAGGTGAAATTAAGAGTGAAAATTAAAACATGCACTCTTTCTCCGTTGGGGAAAGAAACAATTCCATGTTTTCCCAGTTCTCAAAGACCAATTAAATGCTTGTAGTGCACCAAAATAATTAGGAAATAAAGATAATAAAGAGAGGAAAACAGAGAAAGAATATAATGGGCATTTTAGGAAATATACTTAAATGTGTTAATTTTTAATCTTAAAAGGTGTCAGTCATAGGTCTTTTCCCATATTAATCTATGAATATTAGAAACCATAGAATGAAATACTTACTGAAAAAGTAAGGAAATCTAAGGTGTAAGAAGTCTTGGATTTACTTTAATTCAATAAAATATCATCACAGGGCTAATATTGCACTATGGAATCTGGCTGCTGTAGTGTTTAAGTGCTTTCCAGGTCCAGGCACTTAAAACCCTAGTAATAAATGTTAAAACTACAATTTGAATAAAATTATTCATTTCAGTCATCAATTAATGCAACAGTAGTATATGATATTTACATACCAATTTCAACATTTCAGCTTTGACATGTCTGCACAAAGAGTAATTGTATATTTCATGTCTGAGGAAATGTATTACTCCAGCGTAAAAGAGAAAAACTACAGAAACAGATGAAAAAACCCCATAATGCAGTATTTCTTACTCCTGAGCGCCATCCAGCCTAGAACCTCATGCTGCTTCATAAAAATTTGTGATGAGAGGTACTAGACACTGAACATTTTTTGTTCGAGCCAAAGGATTCACAGATCAGAAGCACAGTGTGTTGATTCATGATACCTGACAGCTTGTCAGTGGTGGCAGCACAAGTTGCTGTATCCAGCTGCTTCCCCTGTCCCACCCCAGCACAGCGTGCCTGGGAAATGCGGCAGTCCCTGCAGGGCAGTCCCTCTGTGCCAGCACATGTCACGGCTGGGTGCCGTGACCTCCAAACACCATCTATTTCAACCGGGATGTGAGCTCAGCAGACGGGGACACCGACAATCTGCTCTGCTACTGGGCAGCGAAACGCCGCCCACAAGAGCCTCAGCTCCTCCTTGGGACTGCATCATGCATCAGATACATTTTAGATCGCAGTGAAATCTTTCAGCTGGAAACATTAGGCACCTGGGTTGCGGGAGGAGAAATTTAAAAAGCCAAAAATGTGTATGCTGTATGTGTGGGTTAGTTTTCACTTATCTTCAAAATCTTAAATTACCAAGTGATGTGATGAAGAAGGAGCAATAGTGAATGTGTTTAGGTCTTACAGATTCCTAGAAATGCAGTATTTGACAATATTCAGTCTGTACTATACCTGTGAAATACATATTTCTTCCAATATTCCAAGCATATTAGCAATTTCAACTCATTCCCCCAACTTCTGCAGCTCATGCACAAAACACATTTCTAAAGGAATCCTGAAAGCAAGGGCTGGACTGAAGGACAGGAAATGCCCTTTCTCCTTGCTCAGTTGCACTTGGGTCTAGCTGGAGATTCACAACACTTGCACAACACGGTGTGGGAAAAGGGCACACCAGATACAGCTTCCAGAGCTCCTGTGTGACAGGACTGCTCAGCTTTCATGGATGAAGGATATACATTGGCCTACCAGGATCACCTTAAGTTTTATTCAATGAGTTATATGCTTGAGGTAAAGAAGAAAGCTGATTTTGAGGGGCAAGTCAGTGGTTGCAAATCCTTTTCCTACATAAACCCAAGATGATTTAATTGAACTCTGCCTACAGCTACACGATTTCCAGACATATTGAACAGCAGTCTGGGTTTTCCAGACCATTTTGTGCCCTTTGTTCCATTATGTACATCTCTCTGCAGTTCCTTGCAGCCATTTGGGCTTACATAAAAATACCAAAATCACCAACAACAGCTTCAGTTATAAAAAGTCCTGGGACAAAGTAATCTAAGTTTCAGGCTGAGTAGGTGTTAAAATTACATGCATCTGAGAGAAACCAGCATTCTCTAACACCCTCTGATAAGGCTTGCATGCACATTAGCAAAAACTCACTGCAGATCCTTGGCGCATTTAATTTAATTTAGCATTAACCAAACTATGGAAGCTGGAAAAAAGGACAAAAACCTCACTGAGCCTAAGAACAGCTTCCCCATGCCTCTTGAGATGCATATACTACCACCTTCCCCTAAAATGGTGAACTTTGATGAAGATATCCTTTTATGCTAATATAAAAAGTTATTAGTATTCAGCAGTGGAAGCTCTGGAGAGCTATTTCTAACAGTTTAAAAATAGAATTTAGAAATGTTCCTTTAAACATCACCAAGGGAAATTGCACAGTCAGGAGAGAAATTGCTTACATTTATGCACAAACTCATGGTACTTAAGAGGAAATAAAGGCCTTCAGTCACAGAGCATCCATTTATGTCCTTGGGAACACAGGGAAAGGAGAAAAAGAATTTGAAGCTAAGTATCCGCAATATGTCTCTGAGAGTGGGTTCAAAGGACTCGATGCAAAACAATTATTCAGATATAGTAGGAAGAGTGGGCAAGGAATGAACAAATGACAATCAAAGGCTGTGCTCTTTGGATGACCAGGCATGTCAGGACTCTCATCATCTGTAGTCATTCAAAGGAGAAAATGATTTCCTGAAAGCATCTTCTAGACCACAGGAAGCTTCCAGGTAACTGTAGTGACCACAGGCCTCTCTTGAGAACCTTTCTCTTCTCTGGGCACTCTTCATGCAACAAGGAGCAGTGTAGCATAAAGGTACAGGGACTCATGGTTCAAAGCTTGTATTCAGTGATGAACATTATCTAAGAGATGACTTTTCTACCACCCAGAAAAGTTTTAAAAGGTTCCTTAAGATCCTGTGACGGTAGGAAGCAGAGCATATAGATCAAATCAGGATGTGGTGGGTACTGATACCTGCGTGAATCTTTCTCCTAAGTCCCCATCACAAGATCGTGACTATTTATAGACTGCAATGAGCTATGTACGGGAGCATTTTAAGAAAGAGTTATTTTACAAGTCTTTATAAAATAATATTTTGCCAGTATTTACTAAGAGTACAGTATAACTGACACTTTACTTTCTAAGTCCAAAAGCAATAGAGATGAAAAATGCTGCTTACATTCCAGAAACAGGACTCAATGGAAGCCAACCCTGGATGTCATGGGATTTCCTTCCTCCCCAACCCCTTCTTTTTATCCCTTACAACCTTAGTTCTTTGTTTAATGGCATATTACAACAATACATTTTTTTCACAAAGCCACTTAAAATGATTTATTATAGTTCCACACAATACCACTTGTTTATTTCTCTTCTGAAATTATGTTTTCTCTTTGCTAAGCTGAGGGTAATAGCTGCTGAATGCTGATTAGGGTTGTCCTTATTTGATTACTGTTAATTAGAGTCAAGCATGTAGTGCATCAGACGAGAGGACTGCAGATCATCATGACACTTCAAACAGCCTGTTTGACTTCAGCAGAGCCTGTTGGAAGTTTGGGGTCAGAATAAATCTTCAGCAGAGTTGTTTATGCATAGTTGTGTAACATTACACAGCATGGGGTGCTGGACTATTTGGTTAATTAGTTTAAGAGCCTGTCAGTGGCAGCTCACCTCCAGGTTTATCATTGGAAATTGCAATTAGCATGAAACAGTTTTCCTCTTTGGTCCAATTTCTCCCACACAAATCATTCTCTTGCCTAAGAAACCCAGGACGACTGCCAGTCAGTATTCACTCACCCTCTTCCACTAGAGTCTCCACAGGATGTCTACTGCAACATCAAAGAGCTGGGCTAATCCCAGTTGATCTTGGAAAAAGTCCAGGGTTTCCTGAGGCCTTAGGGCTGTGATTAAAGAATACACCTGTCTGCCTCAGTAATGAGGTCAGACTGCCTTTGCCAACAACAGGCTGCATTTTCCCTGTGACAAACCTCCTGGAGGAACTGACCGAAGAAGGCGCAAGTACAAGGCAGTCAAACAGCAATCCAGCACCAAGTAGCAGCCTCTAACAAAGCCACAACTATTACAGAACTGCTCTCCCTCCCCCAAATCCTCGATCAACTCCCTCTTCTTCATATGACACAGGCTGAAAATGACATTTGGTGCTGAATTACTTCACATAAAAGGCTGGAAGTTGTTGATGTTGTCTGGGTTGGCTGAAGGTAATGTAACCTATACACAAGATATTTCTGAAACACAAACAACATAAAATTTACTTAAATTCCAAAATTAAAACTAAACACTATCTTCCTCCCCACATACTCAGGAATATAGGCAAATAACAGTTTATTTATAACTATGAGGAAAGTTCACAATAAAGTTTATACTTCATTTTATATTTAAGCAATATCTTTTTCTATGTTCTTGGTACTAGACAGTAATTTACCTTACAACTTTATCATTCTAGTGTAGCAAATTACAGGTGGTAAATAACTAAACTGGTATCCTTCTCACACCAGCCAGCCACAAGATATAAAAGAGTGAAATTGACTGGAAAGAGAAATAAATTATTTAAATCAAGAACATAGTTTCTCACACACTACATGTTACTGACTGCATTAGTGGTCTCTTACCTCAAGTCAGCCTCAGTATCTGCTCAGGCCCACCTGCTTGTGCTAATTTCAGGGTCAAGCAATTAAGACATGAAAGTCTTCTCCACATGTGTGTCACAGTTATCCCGGAGATCAATTGGTGTTCATTAGTCACATATACAATTAACTGCATTATATGCCAGGCAAAGGCAGGCCCATCAGATGGTACCAAAAATAACCCCCTTTGTTTTCAAAGGAGCACAGCATTCATTAATAAAAAACCATACTTTAAAAGAGATGGGATTAAAGATGAAGACATACTCTGGAGAAAAGTTTCAATTTCTTAAGTCAGTATATTTTTTCTATATATTTAAAAGTAATTCAGCCTATTCAGAAACTGCAGGAAATTCTTCTGCTAATTGTTTAACCTCTAAAGTCAACAGGGCTTTATAATCGTGGGGCAGAAATCCTAAAATCCTGATCTATGCATTGCCAAAGCAGCAGTAAAAATTCCTGTCACTTTCTCCTTTTCCACAACTTTCAAAATGCTCATATGTGGCACCAAAGATACTCTCTACATTATTCTCACCTTTAGTAAAAATTCTAGGAATCTGCTATACTACATCATCTTCTTAAGTGCATTGATGGTTTTTCTTTCTGGATTTGTTAGTTATCAGTTAATTAAAATGACCTTGATTCTGCCATACCTGCAGTCATGGGGAGTTATTTGTATTCTTGGAGTCAGCTAAATCCCAATTCACCCACAGACACCAAAGCAAGGGTGAACACACACCAGTGTGGTGATCTGCACTTCAGACTAGGAGACATCCTAGAAGTGAGAAAGAAGGGGACAATTCTCTTATCATTTGCAGTGAGAGGGTGCTGGGGTGTACTGTCTGCCACCACCACCAGAAAGCAGAGTTTATATAGTTCTACAACCAAAGGCAATTTCAAAGTCAACAGCTGAAATCACAGAGCATAAACTTTGCTTTATGTGTGTTTTGTTATATTCTTTTTCCTAAGAATAATTACAACTACATTTTTATGGAAAATGTGTGTTGTGCATTGTTCTAATAATGCAATAAAAAGTTACTGTAAAGGAGAGTTGGCTTTTGATAAGCAAAGAAAATTCAAAGGATAATATATTGGCCCTATATATCATTTAAAGATATTAGATGCTCCAGTAATGTCAGTATTTAATTTAGAATTAGGGAGAGAAGATCCTTGTTTCATCAGATACTTGACTATACAACTCAAGACTACAGAAATAGCTAATTTGCCATGAATTCACCTTTTCAATTCTTAAATCTCCAACTATGCTTTCACTGCATTTACAACAAGCATTTGAAACACTAGAGAATTAATTTTAGGGAATTTCTTCAGTCATGTTTTAGTCACCATGAATGTATGAACTGTCAGCATATGGTATTTCCTACAAAACTTTGGATGATCTTTTCCACTCTAGTCTTGGGAAGCTCCATGATCAGCAGACTAAGGTAAAACATATATTTGGAGCACTTGTGGCACAAGTTTCTTCCAGCTTATGATTAATGTCTAGCGTGAGCCTTGCCCCTGATCCAGGTCATTGATTTTTGCAGGCTTTCCTTAGAGATGCCAGAAAAAAGCAGGAGAGCAGGGCAGATGGTACAATACTCGTTAGGTCCATCTTCTCACCCTATTGGAAGCTCCTTCTGCTTCCTACTTACAAAACTTCTTATTGCCTGCCATAACTTGTGCAGAAAATCTGTTTTAGTGCATGACATTTGCATGGCAAAAGTAGTTTTCCTAATATCTACCTGAAACCTTCCTGCACTTCAGGGCCCTACTGGTGCAGAGTAGAGAGCATGCAACTCTCAGTATAGGCCACTGGAGATGTTTGCCTTCTCCTCAACAACATAACTATTTATTGCCTCTCGGCTTGTGAACCCCTCCAAGACCATGCTGTAGGATTGATCATTCATTTTTCTACAAAGAGATTCCTCCCTCTTGAGTAGCATCTTATTTGTTACAGCCAAGTTCTTAATTTTGTGGAGATCATTTTCCTTTTTGACCTTGTCTTCTGTCATTCTTTCAGTCCATCCTAGCTTCAAATCTGATAACACACAGGCTATTCCATCATCCAGGTCATTAATAAATATATTGAGTATTAGAGCCTAGGCAGGTCGTTGCAGAATCCCAGTCAGTTCCTTCTTTCATTTTGACAGTTAATCACCAAGAGTACTCAAAAGTTTTCAAAATTGCCTTGCATCCTCCTTATTAATTTCTTCCGCATTATGTTTCTCAAGTCTGCTAATGAGACTGTCAGATAGGACAGTGTACAAAGCCTGAGCAAAGTCAGGGTCCAGGGCACCTACCATCTCTTTTCTAACCACAATGCCTCTTACCCTGGGAGAATTTGAGAAGAAAATTACATTGGTTTGACATATTTTTTTTTCAACAACTCCATGCTTAACTGTTAGTTAAGAGAACACAGTTTCCCTGTGTTCTTCTCAGATTTGTTGTTTTGAATGTTCTTGGCAAGAGTAACATATTACTAATATTATGTTACAAAAATAACATAATATTAATAGCAGGATTAATCCCACAACTTAATAGCAAGCTTCATCCTAAATTCCTTTATTAAAATTTTACAGAATGTGAGAACTGACATGACCCAACTATAGAGACCATAAACACAGAAATATTCAGTTATCTGTAACTTTTAAATTAGACAAGTGTGAGGGCAAGCAACTAATAAAATCTCCAGTGTATTCAAACAGATGAAATTAAACTGGATGAATAATTTCAGTTGTCATAATTTTGAATTTAAAGTATTAAGAAAAAACTTAAAAGACATGGTAATAAACACATTGCCAATAGTGCTGAGCCTCTCACTGAAATGCTATGAAGTGAAAAAGGCTCATTCAAAGTGGACTAACAACAGTTATATCCTAACTATCTTTTTTTGAGACTCACTATTTAACCTTTTATTTACTGCAGGCTTACCCGGGTTTCTGATTACCAGCAATGTCAACTAAAAGCATTACTAGCTGTTTTACTTTATCAGGAGCCCTCCATAGAACAAAGACCATGGATCCCAGATGGAGGCCCAGAAGGCCACTGCAATCTCCTACATAGCTCTGAAAAACTTTCCCAATTTTGGTACAAAATGCATGCTCAGGGAACATGTTCTGGATCCAGCCTGCAAAGAAGCTTGCTCACATCACAGCTGTCTTGCACAGTCCTTCTTACGTGAACAGCAATATGGCTGTGCCTGTAAAAACAGTTCTGGCAATTTGATTCCTGGGTACCAGTGTCTGAAGAACCAAGGCCAGGCATATCATCTGGTACTACGAGGACCCATCAAATCACAACAAAGGAATGTTCACTGCAAATGGAGCTATAGGGTTGTCGTTGCGAGGCATCCCCGAACTGGTAATAATTAGCATTGACTCCATGATATACAGAAGGCTGATCAATCTCTTTATTATATTATATTATTTTCAAGAAACCCATTGCTTTTATATATGGTTACGATACAGGTAGACCTAATTGGTCCTCCACCTCACCATCGCCATTGACTAATTAAGAAACCGCCCTTTGGTAAACAAATCTCCCTAACACATTCCACATGTTCACAACAGGTGCAGCAAGTGAAGATAAGAATGGTTTCTCATTCTTTTCTCTGATCTTCTCACAGCCTTTCCCAGAAAGGCCTGGGAAGGTTATGTGCATCTCTCTGTGGCCAGAGAGCTGCTGCCACATAGGGTTACATGAACACTCTCAATTAATGATTCTACTCTTCACATTCCTGATGTTCATTTCAGTCATGGAAAAAATACAGCTTCAATAAGATGAGGAGATTAGCACCAGAGGACTTCCAAAATGTTCTATTGCATTTCTGTCAGGAAAAGCTGAGTATGTAAGTGACAACTGCATGTGCCAGTTGCAACCAAGGATATGTCCTCAAGGAACCATCACACTAATTCAAGACAGCTTGAATTATTCATGAAAGATTGGATTTTAACCCAGCATCCAAGTCAATTCGAGGTCCTTCACAGCTGAAGTTCTAGCCACTGATAATTTTACACTCCTACTTTCTCATCTAGAAAGATATAGGAGAAGAATAAACTGTTTCTGTGAATACTAAAATCCATGAAGTCCCAAAATAACAACACCACTAAGTACAGAGGTAAGCTCTACACTAGACAAGAAGAGTTTTGGTTGTTTTGTATATAGATAGAGAGACTGAGAATAGCTGAAAACACAGTCTCAGAAAGAAGACTTGATGTAGACATTGTAAAAGAAGCCTGCAGGGCTTTGTTTGCTTTTACATACACAGGCACTCTCACCATACTTTTAAACATGTTATCAGAACAATTTGTTCCTTTACCTCTGCAGCTTCTATTGTTTCCTCCAGCTGCTATTCTAAAAAAATGTTGTGTTTGAAATCTAATCAAACCTAGAAGTATCCGGCTCACAGCCTCTGCTTTTATTGCCAGTTAGTCTAAGAAATGAAAGAAAAATGACTACAGTTTTTCCTTAAGACAGTTCTGATCATGGAGAATAATGAAAGGTATTGTAGGAAGGAAAGGAGATATCACACATGGAGACAATGACAGTGAAGAAAGATGATGCTAAGGATTAAGCTGAAGTTAAGGACTGAATTGTTCTCAGTGTGGAAGATATGACACTCAACAAGACTATGTCCAAGAGGCACAAAATTGAACATGAAAACAGGCTCTGAAGTATTTCAAAAGGAATGTTGCAATCAATGATGGTAGTGTGTGATTAGGTTTGGTTCAATTGCAAGGCCAAAAATGCAGACTCCACTCAAAAATATGAGGAAAGGTGACAGTGGAATTCCTGGAATATGTAGTGTTGAAGAGAGTACTTCTGTGTTAATGGAGATGAGACTAAAACCTTGGGAAGTCTAGGTGGACAGAACACCTTACAATGAAGAGCCCCTCTTTTCCAGCATGATGTCTGCCCTGAGTCATCAAAGAGATATTGAATGGCTTCATCATCTACTGCTGCTGGCCTGAAAGTTTGTATGCCCAGCTGAGCTTCAGAGTGAATGCTTTGCAGCTTCAGAATGAATTCCAAACCATGTGATATCTACTAATATTAATTCAGAAATAATGAGGACAGTTGTCTCACAATCACAAGTAGGGGTAACTTGTTCATGAGACAAATAGATCAAGAACCTCTTTGAAATATAATTTAAAAATTAATGAAAAACTTCTTCATTCCTGGCTTCATCCCTACATAAAAGAGATGCCAAGTATTTACCTATCATTTTGAGGGCTACATCCATTTAAAGGGAAAACTCAGTCATTCTCACCAATGCTCAACAATTCTGGAGATTAATACCTCAAAGAGATGACAAAAGGCTTGGGTAATTGGAGTTGTTCAGTCTGGAGAATAGAAGGCTCTTAGGAGACCTTATGAGCTCTTCCAGTACTTGAAGGGGTCTTATAGGAAAGACAGGGACAGACTTTGTATCAGGGGCTGTTGTGATGGAAGTGGTAGACGTCCCTTCCCTGGTAACATTCATGGTCAGGTTGGACGGGGCTCTAATCAACCTGGTCTAGTGGAAGGTGACCCTGCTTATTGCAGCAAATTTGGACTAGATGGCCTTCAAAGGTCTCTTTCAATTCAAAACATTCTATGACTCTGTGATTTCTGTAGGTGATTTTCATCCACATGTACAGCACCCAAGAGCTGCTACATGCATTCTCAAGGTTTGTGCTAATCTGCAAGAGTCTCGCAGAAAAAACAGTCGAATGGTGAGCATCAATTTCCAACAAATAAAATTACTTTGTTAAACAATTTAATGGTGGAAATGGACAGAATCTCCTGCAGACATAAGAAGAAAGCAGAGTTGACTAGGCAGTATTCTCAGTTTGTGGCAGGAGAGGCCTTTGCCTGTATCGTATTAATCTTCCTAGAAAATAGATTATTTCACAGCATAGATTTGTAAGATTTTTAATTATTTCCTTTTTTTTTTTCCTTTTAAGGTTGTGGATTACTGTCTGAGCAGTTGAGGGCACAGCATAAACTTTTTTGCTCCAAGGCAATGCAGACCCTTTCTGAAGAAGTTCTCTCCAAGTTTGGTCAGCCGTAGACTCCTTCCCACACTCCAGTACACCCTCCTTAAGCAGAGATATTTTCAACACAGGCTTTGCAACCCCTTCTGTGAGGGTACAGAGCAGAGAAGCAGGGCTGCCATGGGGGATCATCTAGGCACAGCCTCCCGCAGGCAGGCACAGTCCTCGAGGATCCTGAGCTGGTGCCCAGCCAAAGCAGATGGGCTGGGGTCCCTGGCTCTGCTGAGGGCAGGATTAGGGCCACAGCTGAACCAAAATGTCACTCCTGGGCTTCTCAGGAGAGGCTGGACTTGGAAATTAAAGCCTATGGATGGCTCCAGAGCCCAACAATTACTGGAAGCCAAGATTACAGTAATTGCCTGTCTTGTCACCATAACTGAAAGGCGCCATGGACTATTACAGTCAGACACTACCAGGTTTCAAACAGCTTGTTTTAACCAAAACTCTCTTCATTCATCCTCTTGCTAAATGTACATTTGGGAAGCAGCTTAAAGCTAAAGAACTGAATTAAAGTAAAATTAAATTCAAGCTTTCCCTCCTCTAAACCAAAGCAAATTTTTGATGCAGCCTGTAAGCCAAAATTCTGAATTAATTTGTCCATTAAGCATGAACAGAATCTTTGGGCATGATGACTAGCAGGCAGTGACCCAGCAGCTCCTCTTCCAATTTAGGAAAGTTGCCCCTGACCAATGTCTGAAGCCTAAGGCAGAGTTCTGAGGGATTCCTTATCTCCTTATCACCTGTTCCTTTTGATATGGCCCTTCCAGCAAGGTTTATATTGGCTCTTCAAATTTTTCTGTATCCTGTGGCATAAAGAGAGCATTAAGAAATCTTCTTCTCAAAAGACCTGACATACTTAAACTGCCTTCCTAAGGTTTCAAAAGTAATTCTCTAGTGAAAACTCAAAACGGCAAAGTAGCTTTTCAAGTATAAATAATAATACATATTATTTAATATAATTAAATTAATTATATTATAGATAATAATTATAAATACATTAATAATAAATAACATTCAGTTATTTAATTATAATATTTAAAAGGTACATTTATTTATCCTATTTTACAAATCAAGTATCTCATATTGGTCTAGAAGCACACTCTATCAAATATAGCTCTCAATAAAGAACCCTAAGTTAAAGATACTTCCCTTGATGGCTGATGATATTAAACCAATTTAGAAACTGTAATTTTATCTTAAGTGCACTTAAGAATATGACTATTTTAACCATATCAAAACAGGTTATATACAAATTTTTTCCTAAATTGATACCTTGACACAAACATAAGCAATTAAGCTGTCATTATTCTACTAGACCTTAATTAGTTGCTCACATTAGAAATATCCTGAGATTTCTCTCAGTATAAGGGTCTGTAATTAGTGTAATTAAGATAATATTTTGATTACATGACTTCAATCTTTTAGGCCACATAATTAGAAATAGAGCACATTTTAAAGTGACTGTCCTTTGGAAAAAACCCTCCAGCAAATAAACCAAAGAGTCTGATGGACTCATTTGTTCTGCATCATCACACTAGCCCCTCACTCACACCATTGCCTGGCAAACTGCACCCAACTACTAAAAGACAAATTTGGGCCTTTTGTATGGAACAGCTGGCTCACAGTCAAAAACTACAATAGACCTATTAGATCAGAACAGGAGGATTTAGCTGACTCACAGCCTCGTCCTGGGAGTTAAAAACATTTTCATCATTACCTTGCAGAAGGTATTTTACAGTGGGTGAAATGAGCTCCAGCTCCCCACATTTTCATTCTCAGCTACATTCTCCCTTCAAAAATTTTTCCTTAACATAAAACACTCACCATCGCTCTTCCACTTTTATTTTTGTCTTAATCCCCAGTTTTACTAAGCAATGCAGCACACTTACAAAAACCAGATGCAAGAGGAACCTCAGAGGAAAAATATACAACAAAGGGGGAGAGATATGGCACCTTGCATTTGAATCAGTGTTCTTTGCCTTGACTTAAAGCTCAAACTATCCTTGGGAGGGTCATCAAGGCATAATTTTATTCATCCTGAGTCACCATTTTTCTATTTTAAGGTCCTGCCCATGACTACAGGACAGCTGCAGAAGTCTGGATTGTGAGTCGAAGGTGACACATACCTCTTTTCTCCTCTTCATCTGAGAGACATTTTTCTCTTTTCTACAACTTCTTGTTTTAAGAATGACAGTTCAGTCTATTATATAAAAAAGAGCTCTTGACTAAAACATTAGGGCAAGTGGTAGTAAATTAATCCTCAATACTCAAAAATTGATAGCAATGTGCATATGGAATTCAGCTGTCTTTCTTACTCTGAGTGATAATTCAGCACTGCACCTGTAAACGCAGGTCTTTGAAAGTTTACTTGTAGGCTTAACAGAATGCAATAAAAATTTATATTTATTTATTTATTTATCTATCCTTAAGTCCCTCTACTTTTTAAAGCTCAGAAATTAAGAAAGACCAATGAGGGAGAAATTAAGAGTCTCTAATTAAAATTCTTGGAGTTTTGAATTTGGAGAAATTTAAATTCAGACAAAATTCTATGAAATAAACAGACAGCAGTCTTTGGTATCTTGCCTGGTTCAAACATTAAAGTTACAATGCACTTGTGTTACAGATTTTAGGAATCCAGAAGATTAACACTTCCCTCAATGCCCTTGCACAGAATGGACTTCCTTGATGGAGTAATGGCTTATCTTCAGTTTTAAAAAGTCACCAATAAAACCAGACCAGCCAAAAAAATAATTCCCATTGAAGTCTAAAATGCTGTCTAAAATTGATGTAATCTTTCTTTTTTCTCCAGTCCATGAGGCTGGAGAGGTACAGACCAGAGTGGCTCTGGTTGAAAAAACTTTCTCTTTTTCCCATAGTAAAGTCTAGGCTAACAAGCATTTTCAGACCTGAAACTTGCCTAGGAAAGTTTTACTTTAAGATCCCATTCTCTTAATTTTCTCTAGGCTTACCCTCAGCTTGGTTCTCCCAGGTCTCATCTCCAGCTCCATAAAGCTACTGCTGCAAAATGCAATTGTGAAAAAATCAGCACAGAACTGTCAAACATTCTTAAGGATATATTAATCTATTTCTTCTTTAGAATTTATTTATTTTAATAGAGGAGAATTTGAAAGAGTTTTTATAAGTAGAGCACAGCCTTTCTCAAACTTCTATAACCTAAATCACTTGAAAAGGCAGTTAATCACATCAGCCACTTCTCTGCTTGCTGGCTCTCCAACAATTCTTATTATAGTCTCTTGTCAAATGAGTAAACATCTGATAGACACTGAAATGTTAATGTTTAAGGGCTCAAAAATTCAGCCATCTGCAAAATCAGCAAGTGCTTTACTGAGGGCAGGTTTGCACCCCTCAAATGAGATTGAGGAGAAGAGTTTTTTGTGTGTGGTGGCAAAACCTCTGATCTGCACAAAACAGAGGAAGCAAACATCCCTCACTAGAGAATGACCTCAACAAACCAACCTTTGTTTAGCAACAAGCTGGGTTTTGAGCCAGGTAAGGGAAGAGTGAAAAGGCAGATCCTGCTAGGTGGGATAATAGTTTTTATCATGCCAATGTCCTCTCTTACACACCTGGCTCGTGTGGAAAACTTCTACCTGGGGTAGCACCAGGACATTCACACTTAGGCCAGAAGGTATTCATCCCTTCTGATGGGCCATAACTCAGTGAGGCTGCCCACATGCCTTAGAAGGGGTCATAAGCCATCAAAGACCCCGGAAGTGCCCCCAGACTCATTCCTCATTCCACCACACTGGTCAGAGTGACCCCGAGATACATTTGAAAGTCTCTTTTCCCAGCGTGGTGGTCGAAGAAGGAGTCAGAACTCTTCAGTTCTATGTCTCAAGGTTGTTTATTGTTTCTTATCTATGAAATTCTTTCTCTTGGCCTGTTGAGGTCTGCTCAGCAAGACAGTCAGAGGCACTCTGCCTGCCCCCAGGGCAGTATAATTTTATACTAAAAACTACGTGTACAATATTTACAATTACTTTCCAATACCTATGTTAGACAGTGAGCTTCTATTCTAAACCAATCTAAAAGTGCCAACATCACAGCAGAAGATGGAGGCTAAGAAGAAGAAGGAGAAAGGCTGGACACACCTAGATGCCTCCATCTTGCCCCTAAACCCCCATTCTAAAAACCCCAAAAATCTATTTTTCACCTCGTGATAAATTCACTATCATTCTGCTTAAACTGTTGTGGCTTGCAGTTCTTCATATAAGGTTGGTAACTTGCTCCATGGGTCATAATCAAAACCACCAGAGTCTTGGGCTCTGTGCCAGGGTCTCTGAGCCCCCTGGCAGGAGTCCTGGCAATCTAGGACAGCCAGAGGGATGTCCTGAATTCTGACAGGACTCCACATGATTTGCAGTGTTGCTTCAGACAGTGTAAAACTGCCCCCCCAGGGGCAGTAGCTGGGTGTTCCCATGTAAAATGAAGTGTATATTAACCCATTGAACTTTGTGTTTCATGGGCTTCTCCCAACTCTGACAGATAAAGACTGTGAGCATCACTTCAATCAACAAACACCAAAATTGCAAACATCAAGTCTTGTCACTGGAGCCACAGTGATGATATCTTTCCTCTCTGCTATTTACTCTTATCCTTTCTTTTTCTTTCTTTTCCTTATACCCTTTCTGAAGTGCTTTCTTTTATGCTTTGATATTACTATATTTCTGCAGATAATTCCTAAAACAGCTACATGCCTCTTTTCCTTTGCAACCAACATATAAATATATTTATGAGTACCAATCACTCTGTCATTTCATTCTAATCCACCCCAAATAACCTATTAGCAAGAACCTATGTCACCCTTGCCTACAAAGGCAGATCACGTAAAACCTCACACCATTTTTCTGTTCCTGTGGTGATAAATAAAATATTGTTGCTGTACGCACAATATCCTCCTAAAATTTGAATTGTAATTCTGGATATCCCAAATTTGGGAAAAGTGAGCAGGAGGAGGCTAGTTTGGTCCTTTGCAAGCACAAAGGCTAGCTTAATACTACACTTACAACTCATCTACCATTCTAAAAAAGGAATGATTTCTAGTCCATTACATCTATACACAATTAGTCCTCCCAGAGGATTGTCTCTAGGATAAACCTGAGAGGCTTGATAGGAAATGGTGGTAGAGAATTTCTGTAGGGAGAGCGAATTTATTTCACAGGTTCTTTAATGAAAGACATTACCTGCAGGCAATTGATTTTGCTTCTCCCACAAGTCTGACATTTTTCTCAGCCAAGACTAACACATTCCCTGTATCACTGAACAGAAAGAATGGTCATTGTAGGTACCTGCCTTGAGTAATTTAGCAGTGCCAGTCTGTCAGGCACCTCTGACATATCAGAGACAAGTATTTAGTTCAGTTGTTGGAAAAATGGTGTAGCAATACTAAAGGATGTCATCTAGCAGGATTCAGGGCCTAAGCAAATCCTTTGAAATGGATGCCAGCTACTATTGCAAATCTCATCAGTAGGCATCTCCTGAAAAGGTTTTGGGAGAGACATATCTAACAAAGGGAATTCTTTCCTCGTGAAGGAATAATAATACACTTTATACTGCAGTTATTAAATAATGTACTTTATATTACACTTAATAATGCACTGCAACTATTCTCTCTCAGATCTCTGGAAGTTCAAGAGCTGAGTACAAAAACTGCAAAAACAAAACCACCATGCCAACAATGTCAGCAGAAAGAGGCAGACTTGCAAAGCAAATGAAAGAAATATGCAGCACACCTGGATTTACCACTCAGATTATTCATCTTTGCACTCCTTGTGCTCAGCTCTCAGACTCCAGAACTAACCCAAGTATGTATATTTTAGGTGAACTGAAGCTGGCTGGGATTCAGCATAGTGGCTTTTCAGGTAATGTTTGACTTTGTGGATTTTGCTATCAGCGAGGCTTGCCTTTCCTACAGCTGAGATGTACCACATGCCTTTTTTCTCCATGCCTCAGACACTGATGTTTTCATGCCTGCTGGCACATTGCCTGCAATGCACTGATCTTTTCCAGACCATGCAGTGTTGTCCACTCCCTGACAGTCTGCAAGACATTTGGCTACATAAGCAACACATACATACAAAGGATTCTCATTTATCCACCAACTATCCAAATACAAAAAAACCTTAAGTATCCATGCTATATTCAACCCACCTGTTTGCTTCCATCCTTTCTCATTATTAGCATTTCTCACCAACACTGTAATGACAGACATTAGGAGTCAACACTTAATGCCCACTCTGAATACAAAAAGATTTCATTACTGTTTCTCTTAGGCTTCTAGTTCACACCATACCTAGCCAGAAGCTAAAGCATTCCTAAATCTCTGATAAAAGCTGACCATTTTCCAGAAGCACAAGAACACCATTAAGAGAGAATTTGAGCTTGTGGGAAGGGTCCTGCCTAAATTTTGATAAGTGGACACTACTTTAAGTAGTAGTAAGATACAAATATTACGCACCAGCAATTTTATTGACTGTCTTCAGGGTGGCAGTAAACTAGAGGTAGAGAGCAGTACAAGTGTCATCACTCCTACTCAGCTTACTTCAAGCAGCTTCTCTACTTTGTTTAAGTCAAAGGTAAGAGCTCACAGATTTGTGTTTGCTGCTACTTTACTAACAGTGTGCTACATCTGCTCTTACAAGGATTCAGGTGTGCTGAGACACTGCAAAGTCCATGATGTACTTGCCCAGAAGAACTAAACTCCTCAACAAATATGGCAATGGCCCGAAAGGTGAAATCTAAGTGAATAATTGTATATTCATAAATATTTGTCAATTTAGATCCATTTGCAGCAGCATAATTTTTCTAAGCGAAGGTCAAAAAATGCCTCATTTTTTCAGTTATGAGTAGTGTAGATACCAGATTCTGATTTATTAGCAAGATAGTTCATGAGAGAGTAATTTTATATTTAATATCTCTCCTGAAGCCCAATACTTCAGACAAAACAATAACATTTTCTTATATCCATTCAGAAGCAGAGAAACTGCTTTCTCTGCTTTCATATCCCTTAAAATGGGGTGGATGATTTAAAAAGTATGAAGGTTTAAAATCAAATGACACAATTATATTGTTCTCTCTGCAATAACCTATTCAGTGTATATTCTAGAAAACTTAATCCTTTGGGGTTAATGACACTTTAGAGATCCAATTAAAATGAAATGTTTCTTCTGCAGTCATCCACAAGGTGCCTATTGCTGTAGCGAGAGTAGGTAAATTGAAGTACTAAGATTCCCCAGCATTTATACAACCTCCAAATATCTTGCATAATTATTTTCTTTTCACTGAAAAATAAGTTGCTAAAGCACTGTGTCCTCATATAAAAACCAGAATATTCAAGCCATTTCCTTCCTTCTCTAAAGGGTTTTAAAATATCCATGATGAACATTTGTTTCTGATCCATCCCAGACCCCATCACTCCTGGCAGAAATAAAAAGAAAGGATGCTATCAGGGCAAGTCCATTGACCCAAATATCTGTCCAGGGACTGTACCTTTCTATTCTGTTCCATTAAAGAAACTCAGTCGATTGACGCTGTTCTGTAGAAGAATGAATCACTTTGTACACCAGAAGGATTCCTACCCGGGCACCTTCCTTTGTGAAACTGAGCTAACAAAAATAATGCCAACACCTAACTCAGGCATTACATATACACTGAGGTTGGATGGACATAAAGTCTTTCATTACTGAATTAAAGTATGGGTTGACTAAATTGATATAAAATTACTGACTTTCTGTTCTACTTTCAAAATCATTTGAAAACTGAAATGAATCCTTTCCCAGCGAGCATTTATCATCCCATTATATTCACCCTGGGGGATGTTAATGGTTTTGGACTACTGCCTCCAGCCCTTACTTCACCTCCAAGTGGGTATTATGTGATGGCAGTGCACATTTCATCAAGATATATTGCTGATTATATTTCCATTAAAGAATACGGCCAAGTCTGACTCCTAATTTTTCCAGACTAATCCACCACTGCAATCTTCCCTGCACTGATGAGTTCATAGCGGAGAAAGGATTCCTTTCTCCTTTTCTTGCAATTTGCATAAGTACGTGTCCAGAGTATGAGACTAAGTTAATCAGTTTTGCCCACAATAATTAGAATACTCACACAACCTCTTTAGTTTAATGGAGTGTTGTTCATTCAATTACTCTTTTTACTTCATAGTAGCACAATGACCATTTTTAACAAAATATCTCAAAAGAACTATGATTTTAGACTGCAGGCTTGTATTACCCCACAAGGCATTTAAGGATGTGTTTGAAAGTACTGCTTAGACACAGCTGAAAAATTATAGGCTTACACCTAGTCAAAATAAAAATTCTGTACAACACAGAGATTCTTCTCCCTTATACCAGTGCTCAATTAACATGTAGAAAATCCACCAAGGACTGATGATACTTTGAAAGCATTACCCTCATCAATCGGGTACAAATTCAAGCATGCAGGCATTAGCATTTGCACAAGGAGTAAATTTCCTTATCCAAATAATGGTCTTGAAAGAGAATAAGTCACCTGCCTTTCAGCTCTGCTGTTCTGCTTCCCAAATGTTCTAGTACAAAATAATAGCCAGTTGAGCATCCCAGTGCTAGCAGTTTGGCTGTAAAGATAAGCTTGCTCACTCCAGGCTTAATTTATTCTCTTCCCAGATCTGTATTTGTATTATTTATTACCTTTTATGAAGGGAAATTCAAACTTGTTCTGCTTTTGTTGAAAGAAATGAGGAGTATTTCCTCTTGCTGGAAAGAGGAAATACTAGAAGCTAGAAGTGGCCATGCTGGGATATACAAAAGTGAGGATGTGCTCAAAACATTTCTGAACCACACTCTGAGCCAGCTATAAATATGGGGAGCTTATTGCATGAGTCACACTAGCTGTATATGCTGTCACCTCCTGAGTTATGTTCTAGTATTTGTTTTTAATTATTAATATGTTTTGCTCTGTTGAGATTTATTTTTTTATTTATTTTTGCAGTTCCATAAAACTCATCTCACATTAGCCATACGTTTCTTGTCAAGACTGCTCTGCACACCCTACTGTTTGGAACATTAACAATCAGGTGAAATATTTGTGTTTGACACACTTTTATATTTCCCTAAAAATGTAAATGTATTACTGTAATTGCCCTTCTCAAGTATCAGTGAGTCAGGGAAAAGAAACAACATTCTGTGTCATGCAATACAAAGGAAACAATTATACTGTACAACAGCACAGGGAATGGGCTAATTTCCACATGACAAGACACATTAAAATCACTTTCCTTTTTTCTTTTTTTTTTTTCTTTTTCAATATACTTTCTCTATAGATATTTGCATGAATTCATGTTTGTCCCAAACTAGCAGAACGCCCCATACTTGAGGTATGATACTTAAGGTATCATTTTCAGTAAGCCAATGTGCTATGTAATATCCTTATGTAAATAATGCTTAAAGACCCCAGCTGAGTCTAGTGCAAGCATAGAAACAAACTAGCTAATATGGAGTGTTCTCCTTAAGAAAGATTCCCAGACTGGTCCACTACTGAGATCACTTTCATGGGACTCTGGAAACTTTGATCTCCCTGCAGCTGTGCACATCCCTGCTAGAGATAACTGGCCTCTACCATGCTCTCTGCCTCAGTTTCCTCATTTGTAAGAGGTTGATACTGCTCCTCTCCTTATAGGGCTTTGAGCATAAAAAAACATGCAAAAAAGAATATGTATGAGAGGGATATGTATGAATTTGAGAAATGGGAGAAAATTTCTTTTTGTCTATAAAGTCCTGAAAAGCAGAGGAAAACCTATTACAAATTAAGGCTGAGATGGGGTTGTATATTCATCTGAACCCAAAGTAAAATATAAAACAGTTGTGGTCTTTGTTTTCCAAGTTATACATCACTACTAGATTAAGTATTATTTTACTTTTCAAGCTTGTTAGCATTGCTGAGACATGTAAAAGAATCATAGATTTCCAATTGGGCAACAAAACTATGCATAAAAAAAAAGAGAGAGAGAGAAACAGAAAACAAACTAAAAGGTGTCAAGTCTGAATATCCATCACATCTTCCAATTAAGTATCATCAGTGTTTAAGATCTGGAAGAGGGAGTGTTAGTGCTGAACTATGCTGCAACCCTACAATTTGTTGAGTTTTGAAGGCAAGAGATGGAGAAATGATCTGGAGCAGAGGTACATAAGTCCCATTAAAAAACACTCAGCATTGTAAATAATTAAAAACAATCACATTAGGGACCTGCCTTCCATTCTATTCCATTCTTCCTGGAATCATGGCATATGTGATGAAGTCTGTGATCACACGGAGCAGTCAAAATTCTCTATATAGGTTTAGCTTTTAGAAACTTTCCCTTAGAAGGGAAAATACCACATACTGAACTGTTGAATTTAATCTCCAGAAGGGGATTCTTTGCCCCTTAGGGAAAAAGAAAACCAACTTGGCTAGAAGGAAGGCTAGGCAGACCTGCAAAGCAAAATAAAAAACAAAAAACCCCAGGCACTCACAATGCCTCCAGTGAAAAAAGATAGAAAAAGATATTTCAAGGATTATTTTTTTAACCTTCCTGATCAGGAGAGGAACATCACATAACTGAAAACAAAAAAACACAATCTGCTTTTATTCTGCTACTAAGCAGTGATTGTAATCCTATATTAAAAAAAAAGAAAAAAAAAGAGGACCCCAAGATAAACTTTTACAGATTGAATAAAAAAAATTGTGAGTTTTAAAATGGACTCCGTTTCTGAAAAAAAAGTAAGGTAAGATAATGGAAGAATAATAACTTCAGTGTGTTTTTAGGGCTTTGGTAATGCTGCAAACAATAGAAAACAATAAATGCTTTTTAAAGGATGACTCTGTAACATGTACTTCCAGGATCACATGTTGACTCCTTAAGCTTTTCCTAGGGTTCTCAAGTAGGTAATGTTTTTGCACGAAAGTCTGGATTTGGTAAAGCAGTTACATGCTCTACTGCATGTGATCTAGATTTGCCTGTGTATACAAACAACTAGGCAGATCAAAGACAACTCATCCTTTTCACTGTTTAGATTGAAAAACTAAAAAGAGTTTGCTCTAAGACAAGAACATCATCCAGGATAATTAGGTTGCTCTTTGCACAGGCATCTGATTAACTTTAATGTTCATGTTTCACTCATCCAGCTAAATCTTGGGAGTCAATTTAACTTCAGCAGATTAGTATTGTGGAATTGTCAGCATTTTCCTAGGACTAGAATATCAATAAAATACAACTTGGCTAGTTACACAGTGTGTTAAAAGAATTAATCACTTTTTCTAGGCCCGTTTTTACATGCTGGAATACACTGTAGATCTCAGATGGATTTCCTGTCTGTATAATTTTTAAACAGATTCCTTAAGATGTTCCCATACAGTAGTACACAGATATACATGAAAATGTTATTTTTTTACAGTTTTCAGATCCTTAAACAAGGCTCAGCCTATTTAAAAGAATCTTTAACTTAAAGAGAAAAGGAAAAAAGTACAAAACTCTTTCAGGAATTATTTTTGTAACAGTTTAATGAAGAATCAATCAATAAATGAGAAAGATTTCACTCTTGAGGAACAGAAGGAATGAGAAACAAACCACTGTACTCACAATTCACAGGGACAACCTCTCAGCTAGGAAAAAAACTGACTAGAGAATTTAAAAAATAAATAACCTGTAGTTCAGATAGGCAAATTCTCATCTAATTTTTATTATCAAGAGCTACTTAATCCTAACCCAAAACCTAGAAAAGGAGACCTATTGGCCAGCCTTCTCCTACTGTCTCTGAACTCCAAGAGTTCTCTGAACTCAAAGAGTTAGAGAAATAGCACAAGATCCCACCACAAGCACAGAAATCATGTCTAGCTCTGCATCCCTCTCTTTGGTGTTCCACAAAGACAACACCAATGAAACTGAGCTATTGTAAATCATCCTTTCTCCAGGTAAAAAAATTCCTCTCCTGCATCTAGAGGAAGAATATGTTATTCCTGATCAATAACACTGTGCTGCTGTCTATTAAACAAGATGGGCAGTATGCACTGGAAGAATAGCAGTCAGGAGCTTGATGCCTATTTCCCAATCTTTTTCAATCCCAGTCAGCAGCGTCAGTTTTTAGGGTATGGAGGAGAAGGTCACAAGATTCAGACCACTTGACCATATGGCCAACATAGGAAAGACATTCCCATGTCGTGCACCCTAAACAGCAAAACAGCACCTGCAGAAGGTTTTCCATGTGAAACTTATGACAAAAATACTACAAACATTCAGCTACAAAGAGCTACACTGTGAGGCTCTGCATCACATCTTCAGCAGCCTGTTGATAACTGCAGTTTTTTTCTTTACCACAGCTTTTCTGAAGACTGCGACATTTAGTTCATCCCTTTGGGAGCCACTGCCAGCCCTGGGCACCAGCCCCTGGGGCTGCCCAGGGACACTCTTATAACACAGGAGGCTGACATCTCCTTGTCAGTCAAAAGCAGAGGCTGGCTTTTATTCATCCTTTTGTAACTTCAGTAGCAGTTAATGAGGGCAGAAAAAGTTTTTGACACTGATTGTCAAGTGTACATCAGGGTTTTTCAGAGCCTTCAGAAAAATAAACAATATCGGGGCAAACACAAGCCAGCTCATGGTTTTCATTCTCAAGCAGGTGCCACTCTTCTGTTTCCCAGCTCACAAGAATGATCCCTTTGGCTAGCTGAAAAATATATTTAAAAATGCCAGTACCCAAGGAAACAAGAAAACTTGCTCTTATCTACAGAAAAATTGCTTCCTAAAGTATCCAGGGTCTGACAGTTTGAATACCTACATTACTTTATACACAAACATGGAAGCTAACATCCTTTTTCTGTGGCTAGACTAGGAAACTCAATCTGTGTTGCAGCTTGGTTTCTGCAGGCGAGTGAAGTGATACAGATCTAGACTGTCAGAGAACTTTGCTGTGTCAGAGCAGTGTTGTCAACTAAGGAACACAGAGCTCCCTGTACTTCCTGATATGCAGACTTTTAAGTCTCTAAGTGAGATTTCTTCTGCTACAGACATTTATTTCTTACTGGTTTAATTTGCTTCCACTGCAGGGAAGTAAGGTGGAAGCAACACAGAGATACTTTTTTTTCCAGGGAGCTGTTCACAATATGAACATCTTGCCATCTTTTAGTCAATATTTCTTACAATATTTAGATAAAAATTGGTTCCAACAAACAAAATTTCATCTAGAAAGGAATGTCAACTTAGAGATTTATTAACTTAATGAGGTGAATGTGGTTTTGGTCCCTAAACAGTACTGTAATGTTGTTTAGAAATAAGTTTTTTAATCCTTTTAGGAAAGTATTTGTTTTCCTTAGGTAAGAGCCCTGATAACTCAGGGACAGCCCAAAGTCAATATGAATGTCTTAGTGCAATTTGTCATTAATGCAGCACGTCTTGCCAACTAAAACCTAAAAGCCATATAGTCTCCATAGGTAGTAATAAAGTCCAAGGAAGGGATTTGCTTAAGTATCTCAATAGAAAATATAATTTATTTATTCATTTTTAAAAAGTGGTTTTGTCTAATGCTTACACTTATGAAATGGGAATACAATATTAAGCATTTATGGTAGTAACATTGGTGCTGCTACAGAACCATTGAGGTTAAGATGACTTTCACATTGATTCAGGCTGAGAAATGTAAAAAACAACACAAAAGGCTGGAGGTTATATCAGAGTATCTAAATTCTGGACTGAAATATTAACTAAGCCATTAGCAAATGCTAATGTATTAATTGTTCACGGCAAAGGGCCTTGGGTTTGGAAAAGGGCACTTTTCTTCAAAAACAAAATGTGTGGCTGGACTACCAAGTACTTTAAGAGAAGCTTTTGCTGTGACCATAAATACCACACATTTCAAATCTACAACTCATATTTAGTCAAACCAAACCCAAACCAAATAATGGGCAAGCAAAAGATAACAAAGAAACGTTTTTTTTTTTCCTTGGGCATTGCATTTGGCAGGTGTCCTGGCTATACTAAGATTAGTCTTCCTTAGCATAAGGCAAAATGTGATGAACTTTTAAAGTATTATCTTTTGCTGTTCAGGCTAAGAATCCACATTAATATGCAAATGTCTATTTACTTAAGATCAGTTTTTATAAACACAATAGATAACATGGCAAAATATATGTCAATATGGATAAAGTGAGATTTTTTGGGTTTCTTTGGGCATATAGATCAGGTTAATCTCAATGCTATTTGCATAACATGCTGTTTCCTCCAAAGGTAAGCTTAGATTTAGAACTTGATCTTTAGTTTAAAGTTTGCCCATGACTTTTCATTCTGCAACAGTGCCACAGTCACCAGTTTTCAGTAGTGTCTCACAAATAAGTTTGTTTAAAATCAGGGTTTCTACTGTAACTCACAAAGAATCTGGAAACTTTACTTCTTTAGCATGATATGAGAATGTTCTGTAGTTCTGAGGAGCAATTGGTTGGCTTAGAGTAAGTCCTAGCAGGCTTTGTTGATTATATGGGACCAAAGATGACAAAAATAAAAAGTACATTTTCAGTTTGAAAATCCAAGGGAAGTTACAACTTGCAGTCTTTTGTGTTTAGCCCTCTTTTCAAAACTGTCTGATTAGGTGAGAGCACAGATTATAGAGTTGATATGATCTCTCTACTATCATCCTTAAACACAAAGGGAACCGAAAGGATGTTTTCTCTCAGTTCCTACAAAACATATTTGCCTCGTCCCAGCTTTTGAGGAAAGGGCACACAATTTTCAGAGACTGAACAGCAGTAAACACATAAGGCAAAACACAGAAATAACCACACAGAACCAAACCAATGTTTCTACCTTTTTTACACGACAGAAAAATGAGCTATTTCTGTGCACTCTTCGGGTATAAAGTTCCATGCCAGTGGTACCTGCAACACAGTAATTGGCAGGGACCATACTAGCAAAAGAACCTTTTCAATATAGACAGTAAAATGCTCATTTCGACTCTTAATAGGTGGTAAAGCTAGATTATAATCCATGTATCTTATTCATGTATTCATTTCTTGTCTTCTCGTATCCTCCCAGACTGCAATACTAGAGCAGAGATACAGGCTAATCTTTTTACGCAAGCTCAGTAGTAATGTTAAAATAAATTAAAGATAAATATGCCATCAGAGTATTATCTCAGTCGTATGATGATTATTATTATGGAGCAAGGGAGTTAATTCTGTATGAAACCAAGGTCTCTTAAAAAACCATCAAATTCCAGTTTAGGAAAGAAGTGATGTTAACAAGATTAAAAAGGTATATTAGACTTATAGGACAAAAAATTGTATGAATAGCAGAATGTCTGTTCTCTAGCAGAATAGCAGAATTTACATATCCTCTGCTGCCAAACTTTATGCTTGTTGCTGCCATAGTGGAATACATTTTATATGTGCTCACAAGCATGGCTGAAATGTGAAAGCCCTGAGCTTCCTTCAAACAAAACGATAATTTCTAAGTGCAAGAAACCTTGCTTGTGTGTCACAATGCTTTAGTCTTGTCAACCTAAAGCAACTCAGCTGGATGAGATTTTTCAAGTAGATGTAAGAGCTTCACAGAAATAACAGGAGAGACCAAAAATAATTCAATCAAAACATAGTCTCCACCATACACCTTTGAGGGGGTTCCTTGTGTTTGATTTCCTTAGCACCTTTTTTCTCTTACTAGCTTTTCCTCGTTAATGACTGAATCAATCAAGTAATGTTTACCTATGGCAGTAAACATTAAACTAAACACTATGTCACTTGTCATTTCGGTGATGGAAAAATATGAAAAAACCCAAAGGAACAACTACATAAAATCACCTCACACCAGCAGGAAAGAGATATCAAATGTGACTGGCACTGTGCAACAAGCAATAAAATGAATGAGACTTTATAACATCAGAGTCCGATATCAAAGTTCAAAGGTTTTTGTAGTTGCTACACATTGCTGTCTCTTTTATAGGACAGCAGATCGGCAGTACAGGCTCCTTTACCGAGACATTTCTCTTTTCTTCTGTGCGTAAAAAGACACATGAAATCAGCCATTTTGTTTCAAATTATGGTCCCAAGCATGGTCTTCTGTTGGTAGAGTCTAATGGAAAGCAATTAATCCCTAGCAATATAAGCCTTTAATCATATGAAAAAATGCCTAACCACTGTGTTTATAATCTCTTGGAGCAGAATCTCATGCTGAAACTCAGTGCCCAAGTCCTAACTTTCCTTTTTAATGAATGTCAAATCCTGGCTCCCTTCAAAGTTTAAGGCTTGTGTTAATTTTAACATCCATGCTTCAGTGAAATGCCTGAGACAAGCACTGTAAAGTCAATGGGATTATACTTTTGATTACAGGTTGTTGACTAGGGCAGTGAACTGCCATGCTGCAGGTCTTGTGAGGATTTTTGTATTGTCCCTAATGAGACATTCAGCATCGTAAATTCAGGGAAAGGCTCAGTATTTCCCTCCCTTTGTACAGTACTTTTAGTTCAAAAGTTTTCTTTTGAATTTAACCATCAATCTCTGAGAACTTCAAATAAGATCTGGACTCCCATGCTCACCAGCTGAAGTTTTATTTCTTCACAGAAGCAGTTTCACTTCTGAAGTGACAAAAGAATACTCCCTGATACCATCTCAGCTGGTCCCCTACTTGCTTGCCATTCTAAATAGCAAGAACAGTCATGTGCTGGAGATTATACAGTTCTGGATACAACTCTTAAGATTGCATACAAGACACCTGAACATCAGGGTTTTTTTAATCACGCAGCCAACTGTTCATCAGCGAATGGACTGATAATAACCAGTCTTGGTTTCATGTGCCACACATTCCACAACTGAACAGACAATGGCTGAACAGTTTTCAACTCTTGTTCAAGGAATCTATTTTAAAAAGATGGTTTATTAAATAACAAATTTTTCATCTATGCTCTTTTGGTTTTCCATCACAAAGGAATAACCTTCAGCATTTACTTGATAAATGCAGCTCTTGATCATGAGTTTTGTCCAGCCATACTGAGGAAGTTTGAGTTCATTTGCATGACTGCATTCACTTTCACCAGTTGTATTATACTTGTGTGGCAAGGTTTTGGAGTGGGGAAGGCTTCTCTTTTGTGAAAAGAGGACAGAAACTTTGCCCATGTCTAATAAAACCAGTGCCAGCTAGCTGCAAGACACCCACTGCTGGGCAAGGCTGAGCCACCAGCAGCAGAGGTATTGACTCTGGGGTAACATATTTAAGATGGGTAAAATAATCCCCCTATAAAAACAAACACAAAGAGGAGAGAGAGTATGTGAGAATAACAGCTCTGTAGGCACCAAGCTGAGTGAGGGAGGGGAGGAGGTGCTCCAAGGGCCACAGCTGAGGTCGCGCTACAGCCCACAGTGAAGACAATGGTGAGGCAGAGGTGCCACTGCGGTGCATGGAGCATCTCACACAGAGCAGGTGAATGCCCAAAGGAAGCTGTGACCCTGTGGCACTGGAGCAGGCTCCTGGCAAGACCTGTGAAGGTGGAGGAGCAGGCTTGCTGGCAAGATTTGCGACCCTGTGCAGGATTCACATTGGACCAGCCTTTTTCTGAAGACCTGCAGCCTGTGGAAAAATATTCACACTGGAGCAGTTCATGAAGAGCAGTTCATGAAGAGCTACAGCCTGTGAGAAGGATTGCTGTTGGAGAAGTTTGTGTGGGACTGTCTCACTTGAGAAGGACCACACACTGAAGCAGACAAAGAATGTGAGGAGGAAGCAACAACAGAGATGTTTGATGAACTGGCCATGGTCCCTATTCCCCATCTCCCTGTGTCATGTGGAGAGAGAAGGTAGGGAAGAATTGTGAATTAAGTTGATTCCAGAAAGAAGGAAGAAGTGGGCAGAAGATGTTTTAGGCTTGTATTTATTTCTCAGTATCCTGGTCTTACTTGATTGGAAATAAATGTAATTAATTTTCCCAAGCTGAGCCTGTTTGCCTGTGATGGTACTCAGTGAGTGACCTCCCTGTCCTTATCTCAACCACAATGTCTTCTTTTATCTCCCCAGTCCAGCTGGGGAGTGGAGTGATAGGATGGCTTTGGAACATACCTGGAATACAGCCAGAGCAAAACATCACATCAATGCTTTCCATTCACTAACATTCATTACCTTTTTTTATATTCTGTAAGTCCTAAATATCTCCAGATTCAGTTGAAATAATGAGATAAGACTGATTGCAAAGAAATTATTCTCTTGTATATTTTTGCTCTTCTAACAAGAATAACTGGGAGAGGTCTATAAAGAGGCCTTTGAAATGGTCAGCAATGCAGACCTGGAGGAATGCTTCTGTACTAGTCAGGTATTTTAACATGCCAGCCCCAAACAGCCCGATCCCAGATACCAAATCTAGTTGTATTAAATATAAAACAACTCCACTAGTGCTTTCATGGATGGTGGGTAACAGTTATTCTGCCGGCTCTTAAGCAGCAACAACTGAAAAGGAAGGCAGTAACCAATTTTTTCTCTTCTTACAGCTGACAGTTTTATGTGCTCTCCAGTTTTTGATGAACAGGAGAATTTCCTTTTTTCCTCCTTTCATCTCTATTCATATGTCAACTTCTTGAGCTCAACACTGAAAAATGTCACTTGTCATATCCAGACTCTAGTAATACTTTCATATTGTCTTCAGGCAGTTATAGCAATGTTGTTTAAATGTATATTGACTTACCTGTAACATAGACACAGCTTTCAGTCTCTCCACAGTTTTGCACTCTCTGATGACACTATTCACTGCTTACAGTCTTAAGTTATCTCTCAAAGGCTACATTACACATACATGGCAGAGCTGAAGATGGATGCTTACTGCAAAAATCCCTTTGTCTGAATAATGTTTTTCATTTTAAAATCTCAACCTGCTGTATCATAGATTGATTAGGCAATAAGAAAAAATATCACCCCATGTTTTACTATTTCTTAAATTTTCAACTTGTGTTCTGATACTGAAAAAAACGATGTCTGTCACTCATTCTCTCAGGGTAACTACTCATCATACTCCTCCTCATATTGTTCTACCCTTTTCCCCTGACAACAGGCTACACAATAGGATGGACACTCCATTAGACTACCATTGCCTCTGAGATTCCTGAAGGAAATCTCTCTCACTGAAATGCCTGTGTTAGTTTCTTTCAGCAGCATTCATGCTTACAGTTTTAGAATGGGTTTTTGTTGTCAGTTGGTTTTGGGGTTTTTTTGCCTCCAATAAATAAGTTGCTTTGGGAAAACTGCTTCTGACACTATCATTCAGGCTTTCTATTCTAAAAAAACAAAATATCATTTCATTTTGTTTGCTTTGGTACAAAGCACTCAGCTAATGAAGTTCACAGTTGAGCTGACAACTATGTTATTCTTCCTCACCACACCTTTTGGTTTTAACAGTGGTCTCCAAAGGTAAGACGGTGCTGTTAAGTGTCAGTTAAGTAAACTTCATCTTTGGAGATGAGAAATTTCAGGACCAGTAGCCAATAGCAAAGACAACTTTCTCAGATGTCTGCAGACTAAGAACACAGTCTGCCTTTGTACAGAAGCACTTGAATATCAGGAGGAGGAACTGCGCCACTTGCCAGTATTTCCTTCCACTCCACCCCTCTGCACCAATTAATACCATCATGTGCTCTAGAGCACTAGTTATTTAAAATTAATATTATAATTAAGATTCCTGAAAACATTTGTGACAACAGTCTGTAAAAAACATTTGTGCCATATTTTGTTTGCTCACATCTATATACTCCACTTTTTTGATAGATAAAAAAAGTATCACTATCTATTTATCTAAAGTGGGCAAAATAGAAAATGAAATATTTCCACATGGCAGCACCATTAAACTATACCAAGTTTCAGTCAGTCACAAGGATCTTTCTTTAGTCTAATAGTCCCAAATAATTAGTCTTTTCATAACTCCAAATGTCACTTAATGCCATTTTAAGATCATAGGTGACTTTTTCTTTTTCTGAGCGTTTATACTGTCTGAAAATAGTAAATATTACCACCCACACTCACAACTTACTTTCTAAACTAGAACAGCATCTGCACCAAAGTAGTTTTACTCTTCCACATTTCATAAGTAAAATGTGGTGTTCAACTATACTCTTACATCATCTGAACATGGAATTCAGAAACATCATGTAGATTACTCTTGCTTTTAATTAAAGCTGAATAAAGTTTACTTTGCAAAAATGCCTTTTGCTTGACTGAGAATAAAACTTGGTGTCCTCAGAGGATGGCTCTTGACCTTAGGCCACTGTGACTACACACAGACCAATTGATATTGGATATATATTAAATCTTTTCCCTGATTAGTCTTCAATTTGATAATTAAATAAAATTCTTTACCATACACATTTGTTTCTGAGATAACCTCCTCACAAACTTATTTCTGCACTTTTATAATGTAGCAGCCAATTTTGATTATAAAGACAACCTTTGCAAAACTACAGGGTTGTCTTGTGTAGTCAGATTGAAACCATAAATTGCTCCTGAGTTAAATCCTTCAGGTCTTACTGCTATAAGAGCCTTTAATTAACTTCAATGGTAATTTTTCACAGTTTGACATTTTGTTACAACAAGTGCATACACTAAGAAAAAATAAAAAGTCCCTATGCCATTCCAGCTAATTCAGCAGTGTTCCTGGCACAAGAAAAATATGCTGGAAGGGCTGCCCGTGCTGCCATTACATCTTTGAATGCTCCTGGGCTTTTCAGGCAGTAACAGTTCCTATACTGATAATTATTACTGATATCTCGAAGAATTCTACAACTATTCCATTAGGGAAAATCAAGTATCATGAAAGGATTGCCAATTACTCCTCTTCTTCTACTGTACAAAGATGCGTGACAGTGGGTGCCAAGGGGGATACATTTAGGTCTTTTACAGTCAGATGATAGGACTTAATATAGGGACATCTTTATAATGAGAGTAGAAAGGGAATCAGAAAGAGGTTGGGCAGATTTTTCATTCTATTCTGTGTTAACCACTACAAAAAGTACACTTTTTTTCCTTTTTTCTTTTTACTAAAGGAGCAAAAAACACATAAACTCCATAAATCTCATAAAGGTGGTCATCATCTTCTCTCAGCCTGAAGATTATCTTTTTCTAAAATTTCCTCATGAATTGCTGAAGGTACAAAGTGGAAGGAAAAAAGAGCAAATAGAATATCAGGACAAGGTGATTATGGCCAGGGGAGATGTCAGAAGGAGGTTTCTTATCTTCCTTTTCCCATTACTTACTTATACTGCAATAACCATTTCCCTATTGATGAGTTTGTCTCCTTCATAATCAAGTTAAAACACCATAGAGAATACTGTAATTCACAGAACACAAATGCTGCAAACTTGGCTTTGATATGGAAGAATCCCATACTGAAATGCTATAACTTGAGACATTATTTCCTTAAATATAAGCAGTTTAATCTTGAGGAAAGATATGCAGTATTTTTGAGCATAAATATCAAGTTCTTACACAGTACTATAATCTAATTATTCTTGGTTCAAGTTACTGGAAAATATGAGTTTAATAAAAAAATTGACAGAAAAAAATCGCTCTGAAGGATTTTTTAATAAAATTTATTTATACTTTTCAGAAATGGGTTTTAGAGACTGTTCATTCTCTTCTTTTACAGTTACCACTTATTTCTAAAATGAAGAAAAATATTCTTCATCTTTAGCAATACCAAATGTAAATTATCCCTTTGTTCCTCAAATCCAGTCTATGAAATCCACTATGAAAACAAAGGACATTATTTGGCTTTTCCATTAGTGGAGTTCATTTTTTTCCTCCCAGCATAGTTTCACCTGTCCTCTAACACAGCTGAATCTTTTCAGGGATGGGGAAGAACAAAATTGGTCTACAGAAAGGAGAAGTACCAATGTGCAACTTTTTCATCCTTTCATTTAGAAAACAAGGTGGAAAAATATGAACTTTTATAAAGCCTGTTTTTTTCCATGGAATTTTCAGGCACAGAGCAAATAATCAGGATGCAGAGTAAAGAGTTCTGCCCAGAAACCCCAGTGCATGAGCAGTATTCCAATTGTTGGCACACCAAAAGGAGTCAAGATTAGATCTTCTGTGATGATTTTCAAGATCATTGATTTTTTCTAGGAGGGGATGTTTTTATTGTGTTGCTGTCAGCACTGTCTGCTGAAAAGCAGTTTAGATTATCTTTGGCTCTTTTAATTCTTTCCTCGCTTGTAGTTATTCTTGCCACCATACTATCCAAGGTCACATAAACTGTTTATACATCTGATTTCATAGAAGGCACAAGACACATTAAATGGGGGAGATTACTTTCTTTTGATGCAGCTAAGATCACTGGAATGGCCATGGTTTTTATTTAGTCTTTTCTTATATTTATTTCTGACTAAGCTGCTGAGTATATTAAAATCAGTGCTGGTGCAGACACTCCATCCATGCCTGAAATAAAATATCCAAATCACAACATCTGAGGTCTGCAATTGATTCTTAGGATGAGAACCTCAATGCTGAGTATAAGGCAATGGGCTGATTACTAGATCCCTATGGAAATAGTACATGCAACACTTTCCTCCCCATTTACACACATGAATGGTACCTAAGAGCACATCAATACCTGGACACAGTGTGATAAACACTGCACCAAGAATTTTGACAGCCATGGACAGGTGATGGCAGCATGCCATAATACCATCTTCTCCTGGCATAGTATGCTCTAGTTTTTCCATTATGCTATCTCATGTGAGAAAGAAACTGCACATGCACATTTTGTTATTTCAACAAATGACTCAATAGGTTGAGTTAAATAAAGAATTTAACATAATTAAGAACTAAAGATATAATTAGAGACCTATGGTTTTTCAAAATAAGTTGTTTAAAATTTCACACTACTCTTTGCCAGAGACTTCATCTCTGAAATAGAAAAATGGTAAAAAGCCCTTTCAGTAGAAAGAACAAGTTTAAAAAATGTGATACATTCCACTTTTAAACAGACTGTGAATATAAGCACCCTCTCCACCCCACTCTAGCTTTGACATTATAATAGCACAGGGTACCACTCATTGATATTCTCCCAGCTGCTACCAACTCAGATGTCTGCTATGCAGGCAGGCCAGTGTTCTTTGAAGACATATACCTAAATATTCCTATACAGAATATAGGATTCAGCTACTTAAGGAAGCAGGGAAAAGCAATGGAAAATAAAGGTACTAGCAGCCCCAACCCTATTAAAACAACAATAAAGTACACACATATATTTTAAAGAATATTAAATAGTTGTTATGCACAAACACTTCTCAGAAAGCTTTGATTTATCTACAAAATTATCCTGGAATTTACCATGCATTATCCTAAACTGAGATGCCTGTGTTTTCTAAGTGGTGAATATTTCAAAGTCTAAAGGGTATATTATATCAGAAACAAAAAGGTGAGAGAATAAAGCTGTGACCACCATGGAACCAGATATACCCAAGCCACGGAAATAATGTTCTACTGCAGGCACACACTGGAGCAAGATTTTCCCAGAGTCAGCTATAGTCCATACAATTTTGCATTTGCCTTTCAGAGCATCTTTCGGTTCCAAGGAAGTCCACCTGTGTACACTGACATCACCTGTTTGCTGAGTGGGTGTCTATGAGCAGTGAAGTGTACCCTCAGCTGACCTCTTGAGCTAATATTCCAAACGGTGGCAGCCACCCTGTCCTTGTCTGTGTGGAGCTCAGCAGGCACCAAGAAACCCTCTTGAGAATCAAGATGACACTGGCACATCTCACCTCTGCCAAGGTCCTGCTAACAGATCCATGCTGCTGCTGTTTCACAACCCACTGCAGCCTCTGCTCTGAGACATCCTCTGCCCTGAGGTGTGGTTGGATTTCTCTATATCTTTAACCAGAAAACTAATCACTGTCTATAAGTTTCATAGGAGGGTATATATCATACCTACAGGTACAGGTACTGACCACTTTTCCCTCAAATTTTATTGTGAATCAACTTCTGAACATTACAGAACTGTTTGTGTTGGGAGGGACTTTTAAAGGTTGTCTAGTCCAATTCTCCTGCAATGGTCAAAGACATCTTCAGCTAGATAAAGTTGCTTCAACCAGACCATGAATATTTCTGCAGATCGAGGCTCTACCACCTCTCTGAGCAACCAGTTCCATCATAGGACTTTAGTGTTTATGTCTAATCTGAATTGAACCTCTTCCATTTTAGAGCCAATACCTGTTCTAGTGCCACAGGACCTGTTAAAAGATCTGGTCCCATCTCTTTTATAAGCCTCCTTTAAGTACTCTCTCAACCTGTCCTTATTGGAAAGCTGTTTCAGCTCTCTATAACTCATGTAGCTCTCCTCTGCATCCACCATAACAGGTCCGTTTCCTTCTTATACTGAGGAGACCAGAACTGGGCACAGAACTTCAGATGGGATCTCACCAGAGTGAAGGAGGGGGTCTCCCTCACCCTGCTGGCCACGCTGCTTTTGATGCTGCCCAGGAGACTTTGGCTTTCTGGGCAGTGGGCACACATTGCTGGAGCCATGGACAGATTTTCATCCATTAGCATCCTCAAGTCCTCCTCAGCAGGGTTGCTCTCAATCTCTTCATCCCCCAGTCTTGAGGGGTAACAAGCTAGGGTTTGAAGGCTTTTATGGTGAACCTCAACAGTCAGCAGAAACGAGTGTGCCTGCTTATTTCAATTTTTTTTTCCTGGTTCATTTTTCATGTGTCAGTCAGCAAAAACAAAGCTAAGGTCTCATAAGTCTGAATTTGGCTTGGCTTTATTCAAGCTGGCAAACTTAATCAGCATCACCTCAAGGCATTCAGGAACTAGAACTGGCTGTCAAGGAAGACTGTGGCACAGTATTTGCTGTGTGAGAAGGGTTATGCCTGCAGACAAATCTGGCTGGAAGAAACTCAGGTCATTGACAAAGAAGGATGGTTTGACACAACATGAAGAAAAGTACACAACCTTGAGAGAAATATGCTGAGGGCCATTGAAAGTGTCTTTGGTGGGAGAAGAGAACAACAAATAGTTTAGGGAAGGAAAAGTCATCCTGTATGTCAAAAACTACACCTCTACTATCTTTTCAGAAGCAATGGCGGCTGTGGTCTGATGGAGTAGGGCAGGAAAGCACCCATTCAGATAACCCTGTGTATTGGGTTTGAGTGACAAGGTTTAGGAGCGTTGGGAAGGGCACAGGGTTGGGTTGTGTAAGAATTTGCCAGAAGTTTTCTCCACAAGTTTGATAGAGCCAGCCTCAGGTGACTCCAAAGAGACCTGCTGCTGGCCAGAGCTGAGGCCATCAGCGACGGTGGCAGCATCTCTGGGATAATGTTCCAAGAATAGGGGGAAACAGCTATTGCACAAGAGAAATTGCAGCCAGAGAAGAGAAAAATAAACAAATGTGAGAAAAACATCTCTGCAAGTCACCAGGGTCAGGGGAGAAGGAGGGGCAGGGGGGGCCCCAGCTGCTGGAGCAGGGATTGCCCTACAGCCCAGGGTACAGCTCATGGTGAGGCAGCTGCGCCCCCACAGGCCATGGAGGTCCATGATGGAGCAAATTTCCACCTTCAGCCCATGGAACAGGCCATGTTGGAGCAGGTGGGTCCCAAAGGAAGCTGTGACTCCATGGGAAGCCCATGATGCAGCCAGCTTCAGTCAGGACCTGTGGACCAGCAGGGATCCCATGTTGGAACAATCTGTTTCTGAAGAACTGTACCCCATGGCAGGGACCCTTAGTGGAGAGGTAACTGCAATATGTGGGAAAGACCCATGTAGAAGAAGTTTATGGAGAACTGTGTGAGGAGTAGAAGTGTGTTGGTGTAGGTGAAGAGTGCGAGGTGTCATCCCTCTGAGAAGGAGGGAGCAGCAGGGGCAATGTGTGATTCTGTTACTGCGGCCCTCATCTATCATAAACCTGTGTCAATAAGAGGGTAAGGTAGAAAATTTGGCAGTTCAGTTAAGTCCAAGAAAAAGGGAGGGATGGAGATGGTGTTTTAAGAATCTGTTTTATTTCTTGTTATCCTAGTCTGGTTGGTAACAAATTCAATTAACTTCCCCAGGCTGAGTCTGTTTTGCTCAAGATGGTAACTGGTGTGTAACTCTCCCTGCCCTTATATTGACCCAAAGCCTTTCATTTTATCTTCTCTCCTCTGTCCAGCTGAGGAGGGAAGTGATAGATCATCCTGGCAGGCACCTGGTGTCCAGCCAGGATCAACTCACCACACTATGCAGGGACAAAAGTTACATGGTAGATTGTCGCAGACATCTTTTAACTAAAAATCTTTTCTTAGGATTTTTTTCCCTTCTGAGAAGCTGAGGCTTCAGAAACAAAATGTAAGCAATGGTTATCTGCTGCTGTGGAATGCATCAGGTGGATTTTTGATTGGCCCATCTTAAATGTTTATAATTAATGGCCAATCAAGGCCGAGCTATCTCAGACAGAGTCAAAGAAAGCTGGCTTTTGTTATCATTCTTTTCTTTCTATTCTTAGCTAGCCTTCTGAGAGGAAGCTTTTCCTTCTATTCTTTTTTGTATAGTTTTAATGTAACATATATATATAATAAAATAATAAATCAAGCCTTCTGAACATGGAGTCAACATTCTCATCTCTTCCCTCACCTGAAAACCCCTGTGAACACTGTCACAGCAGATCACATTCCTGGTGTCAGAACTCATCACCAATTCCCATGCACTTTTCTCCACTTTGTGTAGAAAAAGCAGCTTTAGAGAAATGTTTTGCAGCCATCCTCATAAACATACATATGATCATTTCACCTCAGGGAAAGCCCCTTTCCAGTGCCAAACTCTAAAGTCAAACAGAATCCAGAGTGCAGAGCTCTGAGTATCTCTTTTTCTTTGGTTTTCTAAAAAATCTTAATAACTCAAGCTGTAGGTGTGTTTTTAAGACTGTACTGTTCACTGAATACCATAAACATTTATATTAGCAACAGGATACACAAGTACAGTATAGATTGAATATATCAAGTTCTTCTTTAGTTACTGATTCATTTCACTTTGACACAGATGACCCATCTTTATGTTTATGTGTAAGAAAAACGATGAAACCTTCACTGGCCTTGCTGCTGTTGTAAAAATTTACGGAGGTGAAATTCACAAAGCCCTTTGTGAAACATACGTTCTACTACTTATTCATTTAGGTATTCATTTAGTGAGACATGGGGACCTCTGGCCTCCAGCACGTCTTTTAGCTACTCAGCCTCTGTTTTACTATTTATCATGAAAACAAAAAAATTGTAACTCTCAATGTTAAATTAGAAAGTTTCTTTTAGGCTTTTCATAAACCAAGTGAAGCAAGCAATTGCTGTTGAAATAATTTGGCTTCCTTCATTTTAGATACTGGCACTTGTCAGATACCAAATCCCAGCATGTTGCTTGAGCTATTTGCCAAGAGTAACTTCTGGAAAGCTCCTCCACTGTGCCAATTCAGTTGTCTCTTTCCTTTTACTCTTTACCAGTACCGGGACTCTGGTTTAGAATTACAGCAAAGCCTGGTGAGGTCTGCTCTGTGGACATGTGTTCAGCAATTATGTACTAGTAGTGGCTTACAAACTGCTTCCTCATCTGCCACAGCAGCATCTCAGCTGGTGCTTTGCAAGTGTGCCAGGATATTTCTGGACTGAGCTGCCACAGATGTCTCTGCTGAACCTTCAGTGTTATTGCATCTGCTAAGATGGTATCTCTCAATAACAACTCCTACTGGAGCCAAACATTTCCACAAATTCTATCTTTCCTAGACTGTCTTTCTCCCTGCTGGTTGATCTTAATTAGGGTGATGGGTATCTTTTACAGGAAGGAAAAAGAATTGTTACCACTAACAATTTCTGTATATTTTATCACCTGTGGGATTATCCAAAAATTCTCTATAGTTCCTGTGTTTCAGAAACACAACATACCAAATATCCTCACCATTCCTAGCTTTCTGAAACTTCTAAAGCTGGGAATAGGTTTTTCTCAGGTTGGTTTTTGCTTAAAATTAGTTCCATCCTCCAACATTGAATAAAAATTTACATTAGTTTTAAGGAAGTGCTGTCATATTAAATCTCATTTCTGCTTATATTGGAGGAATAGTAATTTAATATGGAAGCATCCAATTGTCCCCTATACTAAGTGTTATCCAAGCAAACTGGAATACAACATGGTTTCACTTCACAATGGAAGGGGCAAATACCAAAAAACAATCAAGTATAACAGCCTCCAGGTAAATCAGCACATGAGAATTCAATCTTTTCCCAAATTTGGCTCATTGTCTTTAAATGAATAAATTTTCCACGATGTGTAAACTTTTAAAATCCCAGTTCTTCAGCACTGATGATAATATTTAATGTAGTGCTGTATTTTAAGTCCCTTATTCCACAGTTCCTTCTAGTTTAAAACATCTTTCTTACATTGGTGTAGCTGGGGGCAACCCTGGCATAAGTTTTTCTAATACACAGAATATTCTTTGCACTGGATCTGAGATTCATCATAATACCAATCTGGAATTCACACTTCAATTAATTTTTCATTTCATTTTAATGACCTTTCTGGAAAGCAACTCACTAGCATTTGTTTCATTGTTATTATAATCTTCTACTGCTTGGCTTCCCCAGTCAAAACACACTACAAGACAATTTATTCTCTTTTCATGATTTAGACATGGTTTAATGGCAACAAATGAAACATTATAAGAACAATCCTCCTCAATTAGCAGATTAAATTCTTAGAGATCCAGATCCAGAAAGCATTTTCAACTCTAGCTCTTACTTTAACATCTCCACATTCATAGAAGGTTCCAGTAAAATCTGTCACACATGAAAAAAGTCAAATATAGTAGCATAAATCAGCAAGTGAGAATTCTTGTGAGCAAAGAATTGAAAGAGCACAATTTCACCATACCTTACTTTCTTTAGCTTGCCCGGGTAATTTTGGAATGAAATTTTCCCTCCTCAAAAGAAAGTGTCTACATACCAATCTGGAATTTTAGGAGATAAACTCCTGACTTTCTAGGAGATACTTCTGTCTCAACAAACTTCCACCCACAAAATCTGTTTTGGCATATTTGAAAAGGGGGCTTTCTATTTAGAATGAATGATTGAAATGCAAATATGTTGCTTAAGTAAATATCCTGCTATATAAAAATCCACAGCACAAGGACATCCTGAATCTGTTCTAACTCAGTGTAGCTTGAGTCCCTCTTGAATCTCAAGGCAACAAGTATTTGTGCATTTATTTAGGGAATGTAACCCCCCACTTTACAGCATCTGAAGTTACTTATCATCAATGACTATTAAGCACCCTGGATGGGCTGGTGGAGTCAGCAAGATTTGTCTTGCACAGCAATGTGATATCCAGCAGACCAAGACAACAGCAATCCACAGATCAAGTAGCTCTCAGACAACATAGGAGAATAATGTAGTCTGATTCCTCTTGACAAGATTGCTTGAGGATTGTAAAGTACTTTGCATGCTTGATGCCTTCTAAGAGACACTGAGAACACTTACTAAATAATACATGCAAAAGTACAACAAATGTCTGGCCCTTTCCAAACAGCATTCCCCTTACTGAGGCTGTGATAAAAGATGAAAATGTTTAAATCAGAAAAGATTGAATGAAAGAGCTCCTATAGAATAAAATATAGAGATACATATACACAAACGTGTAGGTTTTATGGTAGCTTGTAGTCAATTAACTAGAAAGGTAGTGCAATAAAACTGTCCCTAAAATGGTTCATAGAATTGGCAAAGATTGATGAACCTTGAAGAGACACTGCCAAGCCACTTGTAGCATATCTGAATACGTATATGTGTAATAACTGTAATAAAGGGCACCATCTCCCCACCTATAATTCACTTTAGAAAATGCTAAGGCATTTTCCAGACAGACTTAAAACTCAAGAAAGCTTAATGTTTAAAACTAGTCATATTTGGCCCCAGCATTGCCAGACTCTTAACAGAAAAGCCAGGAGAACCTAACCCAGGGAACTGTCCTCTGCAGCTGTGAGCCTGCACAGCACATGACAGACTCCTCACCTTCCTCCTGCTCTGCCTTTCTCAAATACCACCTCTTCTGCTTGTTTTGTCCAGGTGAAACCAAGAAGATCTGAGTGTTAGCTAGGAGTGCTGAATAAGGCCTCTTACACAGGCAGGTGTTAATTTGTTCAAATTAAGAAATATCAAGTCTTCAAAATATTCTGGCTTTTTTTCACTATAGTACAGAAAAGCTAAGTCTAATTTCTCTAATTCTTCTCTTAAGTGCCTACTATGTAGCTTTTCAACTACATATTTTCCCTCAAATTTGAGGTGCTATTGGAGCAAATGACCAATCTGAGATACTATTGGAGAAAACAAATCCAAGAGGATTTATCTCCAGCTACAGGGTCAACAAAACTTTATATATACCTGACATTTCAATCCCCAGTTAAACATGAACCTGATAAGAAAACATATGTAATTGCCCAAAATAACTTCCATCCACAGACATCCGGGAAGAAATTGTAAGCAGATCAAACTCACAGCTGTGCACCACATACTTATCTCTAGATTTCTTTTTATCTGCACCATAGCAAGATCAAACATGGAAGTTACTCTTTAGTATCAGTCCTCAGGCCTCAAAAGTTCATAAAGTAACCCTTCGTCTCCTACCTGAAGAAAACATCTCTCTCAAAAATAGCTACTTTTGAGGTACATTGCACAGAACTTCATGTGTAATGATGTGGGGTGACCCTACTTCCTTCCCCATCAAGGGGCATCTGCTCTAGGTTTGTTGGTTTTGTTGAAAGACTAGGAATTGTACATGAACGCATTAGACTTGTGATGCATTCAAGGATTAATTGTATATAAGCAGGTTAGGAGAGATTGCTTTGACCAATTCAATAGAGAATTGTAGGTTGAGGGTATTTCCAAGTTTTATCAGAGTTAACACACAGATCAGTATATTTTTTACCTCAATATTTTTTACACCTGTCACATTCAATGATTATCTAAAGTAACAGATTTTAAAGACAGAATTCTCATCCTGGTGAACTTTCCAAGTTTGATTTCTCAAAGAAGCTGTAAAGAATGGTTCAATTTCTACAGCAGCATATGCTGAGTTAAAATACAGTTTTGCAAACTCATTATACTCAAAAGTATAAATAAAGTAATGTACATTGAAGGAATGAAGTCTTCAGAGATTTACTTTGCATGTTAGAAATGAATATAACTAAATAGAAAAGTAGAATATATTGCTCTGTGTATAGCTTCTCCCTGAAAGTCATGGACCTAATAGGTTTTTTAATGAGGTAGAAAGTAAATAAAAATTAATAAAAAGCAATGCTGTAAATTAACATTGGTGTAGGGGAACCAGAAAGTACTTTGGTACTACTGGTGTTGGAGAAAATCCAAAGTGATAAATATTGTGATGGTCAATGAAAACTATTCTTTCATTATGAGTTGCACATTTCCTGACATTTGAGGAGGACTGAGGGTCTCCACTAGGGGTACCCTGATGTACCCCTATCAATCTATGGATTAAAAAGAGGTACTGGAAGGCAATACAGGACATAAAAGCCACTAGGATCTAGTATAGCTACTAAATCATCAATCCTCAGTTTGGACTGCTACAGAAAGCAGAGACCACCTTCGTTTTGAGCAAAGAACACCATCTGTATTGCCTTAAGGACTTTCTTCCATAAAACTCGAAATAGACCTGCTCATTCTTGTCCAGATCCATTTTTATTGTTGCTTGCTGGTTTGTTTTAAATAAATCCATTTCATCTTACCCTACTAAACAAGTAGAAGAAAAGCTCAAAAGTAAAATCTGAATGTAAATCAAAAGTTATTAATTTGGAAAAATCCTACAGGGGTATTTCGATAAAAGAATGACTCCTTGTGAAAGGGATTCTGAAGCTTGCTTTGAAAACATTTTTTCAGACCCATGATACTTCCATGTTATTTGCTAGGCAAGTGTTACAAAGAAAAATAATTATTTCCTCGTATAGGCATCTAAATGTGGCTCAAGAATAAATCACTGAATATTGCTTGGTATTAACCTTTAGTGCACTCACTTCTGTGTTTATGTACTATGCCAAGCAGAAATAGGAATGTGACTAGGGTTAGTGTTATCATTTTTGGGAAAAGATCACCATGATTTTCACAAAATTTCTGAGCTTTGTTGGCAAGGCAAGGTTTATTCAAACTCTAATTTTACCCAGAACAATGGGTGCTCTTTCTTCGTATAGTGACAAATAAAAGCAAAATCATGGTACTACTATTAAGCAATTTGCTGAGATGAAAATCAGTTTTATTTCCACCTATAGAAAGCTATATTTTTTTGTTCATAATGGAATAGCACAAAGAAAAATAAATACAAAACCCACTTCAGCAGAGAGACAAATGCTTTTCAAAGATACAGTTGTATCTAATCTTATTAGGCTCGCATACACTATGGTAGTAATTGCATTAACAGAGGTACAAAACACAATCTGCTGGAACACCCTTCATTTTGCCTGCTAATGGTAAGCAGATACATTCACTTCTTTTCCTTCAAAAAGGATTTTGACTTTTGTTTCCAGAAATAATTTTTTCCTTAAATAAACCCCTCCTTCTTGCTACATTGTCTGATGAGGGACTTGAAGACAACATATTACTTCTATCTCCAGAGCTTACTTTCCAAAGGAAGGTGTTCATCATATCAAACATTCAGTATATTTTTAAAATGTTACGCATTTAATAGAATATTTAAGTGTATATAAAAGAGAGCCTGAAGCAATGACACAACAGTACATAAAGCACATACAGATTTTCTGTTTTCGCATATATCCAATTTTAGAACCCGCCTCAGAAACATTGACAATAACTTATTTTATTCTTCCTTATCCACACTTAAAGGCTTTTTTCTCATTTAAATCAAATTAAACTCAATGTCTAATTCAGCCATTCCAGAGGAATTATTACACAATATAAATGCCAAATTACTAAACACACACAGGCTTCGCCTTGTGTCACACAGAATAAAAGTACCTCTCCTAATAAACTGGCTTTTATTAACCTTCAGTCTATATATTCATTGTGCAAGGCAATCATTTAAGAAGAGCAATGAAAACAGAGAAAAAGAGTGAATTCGATTCAAAGCTAAATAAGTTTAGTTATCTTGGCAAAAGCAGTACTAGCACAGCTTCTAAAGGACTACTAAGTACTCCACAAGTTACAGCTTGAATTTACTTATACTCCTGATAACTCTGTAACAAGATCATTACTTCATGATACACAAACAAACAATATTAAACAACCAAAACCAAGAACTGTTTTATACTGGTCCCAGTAAAATTATATTCTTCATGCTTCAGAATTACAAAGGAATTTACCATAGAGTGTAGGTGTTGCTGGGTTTAAAGTATTCACCCAATAAGTAAAAACTAATTTCTGTTGAATGACAATAAAATAAGCTGCTAGGAAATGCAATAAAGCTGTTTAATCAAGTAGTAGTCCAATACAGATGGTAGAAAAAACCCAGTTTGGTGAATAAATGGAGAGGGAAGGTAGATGGAGAAATAAATGCCCTAAAATTTCATATGCACCTCCAGGAGAAATGCATAAGCCAAATGCCATGCAAATCCGTGAAATTTAGTTGGGCTTTATTTTTATTTTTAAAAACATGTAAACAGCTGTTAATGACTGTTGAGCCATAGCATTTACAGCTGAACTTGATTGAAGTGTTTAAATATTAGAGAAATCACATCCCTTACAGCATCATTCAACTAATGCATTTTTACTGGATCAGAAGAAGTAAATAAAGTTCCTATGCCATATCAACATCAATTCTGACACAAAGCAGCTAAATTAATTACTGGTCAGAACAAAACAAAGGTGGAAAAACCCTAGAGAACAATAATCTTCCTACTGACAGAGCTGCCCTGCCTTCATAAAAAGCTGATAGTAGGGTGGCCTGAGGAAAAACATACATCCTTTATGCCTCCAGAACTTATCACGTATAGTGGGAGAGACTTTTCAAATGAGTAAAAACAGACTCTGTTCAGTCACAGGAATAAAGTGCAATGGCAAACAACAGAACTACATCAGTTCACACTACCACGTTGAAGGCACAATTTTAAGGCACCACTTTCAGGCACCCAACTGCAAGTTAAGTAAATTCCAGCAACTGGTAATTATAACTGTTTGTACATAAAATAGTGCTGGCTTCGCTATGTAAAATTACAGAATTTTTGCATCTTCTCTGCTTTTCCTTTTGATTTGTCAGATTTTAATACATGGTCAAATCAATCAAAGTAAATTCAGCAAATCAGATGCAAGGATAAGTTTCAAGATAGTATATTCATTTGCACTTGTTAAATTTTAATGTCTGAAGTCTGGATTTATCTCTTAGTGACACAGTCGAGTTGACATGGTGGTGCTAGGTCACCAATTGGACTCAGTGATCTCTAAGGTCTTTTCAAACCTAATTGGTTATTTGATCTGCTGTTGAAAATTGCTCTTCTATGTACTCATCCTGAGAGCAAAAAGGGTGGGTTGTTTCAATGATATAAGCTTTACTACATCATTATCCTATGATCAGGAAGATACACTGGGTTTGATTAACAAAAAAATACTTGGTTCCAAACATCAACATTTAACACTGAGGTTTAGGTGCTCTGATAATTTTCTTACCTTTCTGCTAATCTTATGAAATTCAGCTCTTCATACTCCTGAGTACACAACCCTTCACTTTGAATTCCTTTTCCTGTAACCCTCTGTCCTGATTTCAGCTGGAGTAGATTTAGTTTTTCTTTTAGTAGGCTGATAAAGTGTCATGTTTTGGATTTAGTATGAGAATAACGTTGATAACAGTTTGATGTTTTGGTTGTTGCTGAGTAGTGCTTCCTCTAAACCAAGGACTTCTCAGTTTCCCATGTTCTGCCCACAGGCAGGTGCTCAGGAAGCCAGGGGGGAACACAGCCAGGACAGCTGAGACTAACTTGCCAAGAGATATTTCGCACCATGAAACATCATGTTTAGTATATATCCTGGAGGGAGTTGGCTGTAAATGACCATTCAGTGCTCATTGACAGTCAGAGGTTGGGGAGCAATTGTAGTGTGCATCACTTATTTCTCTCAGGTGTATTTTTCTTTTCTTATCATTGAACTTTTTATTATTTAGTAGTATTGGTATATTTTATTTTATTTCAATTATTAAAGTGATTTTATTGCAACCACAAGGTTTAATTTTTCTCTGCTTGATCAGGGGGAGAGTGAATGAGCAGCTGCATGGTATTTAGTTGTCAGCAGGGCTAAACCACATAACCTTCCCTATTTCCTAGATCCCGAGTCTCACCTTCTCATAAAACAAATACCTTTTCTACACAGGTTTATGTTCAATGCCAAATGGCTGCCCTTCAGACAGGGTATGGGAGAGGCAGAATTGTTCCTCTGACTTGGATCAAAAATAAGGAATAAAAAAACCAGATCCTGTCTTCAGATTATTCAAGATTGAGGAACTACTGTGATTCAAGTAGGAAACAATACTGTAAAGACAACATATTAAAGGATCAATATAAAATTTAGAAAGATGCATAGAAACTGCCTAAGAAAGGGTTCACCCAAATGAAGAGGTATAAAACCCCAGCCAAACATAAAAAAACCCCACAATCCACCTCACCCCTCCAAACCCAGATTAGCTGTTAAATCCTAAAACTGGCCTAGAGTGCCAGAGAGTAACAAAGGTTTGTTATGCTTCAAGTGAAGCATAATAGCTCAAGAACGATCAAAAAATGGAGGCCAGTTAAAGAAGGTTATTGTCAGTTGTATTACATTTTAAATATGGGCAACTTCCCAGTGTTCTTCCTGATATTTCAGGTTTTTGCAATGCATGTGATAGGTGAGTTCACAAAATGAGGGCAGCACAGAGCTCAGCTTACATGCAGAGTCAAGGTAATAATGAACTGCATGGGAGCGAATCCTTCTCAATAAAATGAGCTTACAATATCTCAGATTCCTGTAAAGCTAGAAGAATTAGGTAAAATTTAGTATTACACTAGGAATTACGATAGGAAAGTAGTACAAATTAAAAAACACGTGAAGAACAATCATCACAGACCAGAGAAAAAACAGAGCAGAATTTATGACAGAATGAAACAATGCCAGGAGCAGCGGGTAAGAAACAGAGCTATATACACAGCTATCCAGGAGAAAATATTAGGACAAGAATGAAGACCTCAAAAAGTTAATTACTGACAAAATATCTTTGTGGGGTTTCCCTATCCAGTGAAACAAATAACTTTTATCTTGTGATACATAACTCCTTGCACAGTAGCAATATTGGCATGTCACTGCTGCTGTACATCAGGGGACACGCAAAGCTGAGCCTTAAAGCTCTTTAGCAAGTGTAAGTAGGAAGAAAACAAGCTCAAATCCCTAGAAACAGAGAAACACCTTAATTTATGCCAGTTAGACTCTAGAAGCTATAAGACAAGTCTGAAATATGTGATTATTGGGCAATTTCTACCGATCCTTCTTGTAGATCTTTTCTGCTCTTAGTCATTACATGTGATACTTCTCACCCCATCAACATACCTTATCTTTACTCAATGCTTTATGCACCTTGGTTGTGTCAAGACATGCATACAAACAACTTGGTATTTCATCCTCAGATGTGATATTTCTCCAATATCTGGTCCCAAATAAAACACCAGATTTACATCCACTTGACTCAGAACCAACAAATTATCACGCAGAAAGATAATAAGCCAGGAAAAAAATACTGTTGATCTGGTAAACCCCCACCCCTCTATGTGCTTTATTCATGTATTTCAGGCAAAATAAATGTAGTATTCAGAAATTTAGGAAGTGTTAGTCAACATCAAAATATGATTGACAAGTAGAATTCTGAATGTTGAGATAAAATGATAAATTAGTGGGCATCAATTAAAACTATAGAAAATTCAAAACTTAGGTAGAAATTTAGCACACAGCCTTTAAAAATATGATCATTTGTGAGCGCAAGTTGGACAGAAGGGTACCTAAGCCAGTTTCTAAACTTGGGATTTTTCAAGCACATTCACATCCAGTATTTCTGTTTAGACTCAATATGACTCCAGCAAATAGTTGCTCCTAATGTTAGCAATTAGCTGTTTTCAATCCTCTGACCCTCAGTTTAGCTTTGAGGAAGATTCACCAGAGATCATTTTGTCCCCAGAACTTTGATAACAAGCCTGTGAAATCACTACATGCAAGGAGCACGAAAAAAAAAGCTCTAAAACCAAGACCAAACAATGAATCATTAATGCTCTTAGAGAAATGTGTTAGAAATATCTACCATGAGAGTTTTTAGCAGATGTCACAATGACGACCAGTAAAATCACAGGATGAAACCAATCTACAAATTTTATAATATCAAGCACTGAATTTCAATAGGCAGCTGTTCAAGTTGTCACTTTTTTTTTCCCTCTGCATAATTTCTACAGCTCAGAACCAGAAAGCATATACAAATAAAAATTGCCAGTCACATTTTTACTAGCTGATGTGCTACTACCATTAATTTTCCTTATCTCATGTTATTTCTCAGTACACAATGTTAAAGCTGTCAAGATCTATTTTCCTGGCTCTTGTCCTGTTAACATCCTAATTCATATATGTGGCAGACCAGCTTTCATGACTATGGCAGAGAGACTGAAGCTGTACTTCTAAAAAAGACATTTTTCTGGCAAAAAAAGTGGGAGCCCCTAGAAATTTCTGTATAAAACTCACAGATAAAACAGTTCTAGAAAAGAAAAATAATGAAGGCAAAGAAGGAAAAAATGGCACATCATTATCTTACTAAGTTCTGTAACATCCTTAAAGTCGCATTCAAATCCCATCCTATTTATGGCCCCTTTTGAGCAAGCGCTTGAAGTGATTTTTGTAGAGAGTTTACTGGCTTATATTTTATCCCAGTTCTCAACCCCCCAGAGTACTACTTATAGAAGAAAACCACGGCTTTGAAATAGCAAAAAAAAAAAAAAAAAAAAAAAGGCAGCAGGTTTTGTGGTGTATTTCAATGGCTCCAGTAAAATTCCTTCCTTCAACTTCCTTCCTAAGAAAATCTTTATTCTTACGAGATGCAGCATTCAGGTGCAAGAGGCCCTTTGCGTAGATTTGTAAATTCAAGCTCTATTTCAATCCCCTTAAGTGTTTATTAAAATGATCCTTCAGTTATGTCAGCTATACTCTGCTTTTAGTTTTCTTTACTCTAATACAGCTCTAGGAGGAGCAGAAGTCTCCTTGTAGTCATAAAGCTTTGTGTCTCTTAAAACAATGTCAAGAGAAATGAAGACAGAGATAGGAGGAGACAAAATCCTCCAGCAAAGCCTGTTGAATTGCTGGATTGCTCCTCGTCAGCATCCACCAGAGTGCATGACTTTTCCCCCCAACGCCATTCATTACGTTGCGCTATTCCTCTGGTTGTGTTTAGGCTGTCCCATCACTGTTTGTGGCAGTTCCTCCCATTAGCTTCCTCCAGCCATCTCAAAACCAGGACAGCTCTACTCCTCAGTTCCAGATTTTATCAGCTCCAGAGGACTGTTCAGACAGCCCAAATGAAAGATACCACATTATTATATTCAAGTGCATTTGGAGGAGAAAAACCTCCAAGAACAATCTTTCAATACCTAATACTGCTTTTAGGACATTTTTTGGACAATGGGTAATGTTTTCATTTCTTACTGTTAGGTCAAAAATATTGCATTATCCATTAGAAAACCACTTTAGCTTAAGCTTAAACTATTACCAAAAAATGCCTCTGAAGAGGACTTCAAGCAGTGATTACATTTACTTGATTTGCTCCAGCTTTCCACATATAATTTTATTTGCTTCAAAAGCAGCATCACAAATATCATTCAAAATCAATTACTTACAAAGTGACATGTTTTAAAAAATCAAATGTATGTAAGCTTTACCACTTATCACTGCTTTTCTTATTCACAACTTTAAACAGCATTAATGTCACCTAAAGACCTTTCCAACTGTCAATGTCATGATTCTCTTAACCATGCCATTTTAAAATCACTTTTGTACTTCAATACTCTCCAGAACTATAAGCTGTCATTGCATTCTGAGACTGACAGAAAGCACTGTTATTGAACCCCAGAATTTCAGCATCCTACTGCAATTTTGTCAGGAGCCTCCAACCCCAGCATCCCACAGGTGCTTATGCTACTGCAACAGTCCAATGAATATTTTCACATGCTTTCAGAGAAGAATTGGAGAAAACAATATAGTGATAAACTACTTATTTATCACATTAATGATATTTTAGAGGCTGGCTAATTTATACTAACTTACTTGTGTGCATCTGCCTAAGAATGTGGCATTTACAGATAACAGAGAAGGGAAACACTGGAGCTGTTGGGCACCTGTCAGAGTGGTGCTCAAACACCAAGGAGCCCCAACCTGCCAGGCCAGGGCTGAAACTGGCCTGACTGGTGGCTCCTGCACTGCCAGCTGCTGGGAAGTCACAATGAAGACAGCCAAATCCTCAGCTACCTGCTGAATGGCTTTGGTTATTGAACTGGAGGATCTGGTTCTGCAGGGAACTCTACACACTGGGTTGTCTCCAGACCTGCCAAGACACAAAGCATTTCTGGGAGCTCATGTTCTTGCAAAATAATGTGATATTTCCCTGTCTACTCTGCTTCCTGATGTGAAGATACATTACAAAAGCATTTCAAAGCAAAAATCACAGATTAAAATAAGGTGACATTAAAAAGTCCAGTTTACTTAATTTTTCTCACTGTTGTGCACTTCTTCTTTGCTTACCTCAGTGCACCATAAACCCTTTCTAGTGAAAGAGTTTTGTTAAAAACTGAGATTTCAGTCTTTCCTAGAAGCAGTGGAAATTGATGTTCCACTTGATGGAAGAGAAAGTAGATGGCAGAAAGAAACTGGTTGTGCTTGGTTTTGACCATGTTTTCTGATGTATTTGTTAAATTGTATCTCATTGGTTTATTTATTATTCTATTTTGAAGGCAAATATTCTGCTTTCTTTACATAGCCTATGAGGAGGCTGTGAAGAGACTAAGGTATTAATTAATATAACAATATCTTTTTGTGGAAACAAAGATTCTTTGAACACAAGCCAGAAGAAGTATTTTTGGGGAAAAAAAAGTACACCATGTGCTGACATTGCAGTTCACATGGACAAACTGACAGTCAGTGACTACATCCTCTTGGACATACCTTCAGCATATGAGCTTGAAATCAAGGATCAAAAATTGAATTTTATCCCAAATATTTGTTCAATAAATAAACTCAGACATATTGTAAATTCTTTTCTAACGCTAAAAATCTACCTCTCTTCTCCATCTCTAGAGGAAATTACTGATCATTCTTCTAAACGACCTTCTGGAAACAGGGGGAATGATACCAACATATTGAAACAGAAAGTCCTCTGGAAAATATTAGCATCTCTTATACTGAGGCAAAACACAAACTCAGTTTTCTGTGAAATTGTGCTGCTTGTAAGCTATTTTCACTGGCTGGCTGTACCAATCCCTGAATAAGGGAGAGGCACCAAAGAACTATTCAAAAGCACTTTAGCTAAAATGGAGAACATGAAAGCTCCAGCTCTTGGGGAACATGAAAGCCCCAGCTTCCAGCCCAACTTACCTGAACAGGAAACAAGTAGGAGATACCCCTTTTTGGATCTTGTTCCTTACTCGTCTGTCTGCTTGCAAGGTGCTCTGCGGGGCACTGGGGCTCTGCACTTGACATGCTCAATGTGCCAGAGCTCAAACACCAGCCTCAGGCTCTGAGGCTTGACATGCAGAGGTGACACAGCCTAAAAGCTCTTAGAAAAATTCAATCGTAGAAATACTGCCACAATGCAGCATATTTTCTTTTAAAAAACAATCAGAATATACTGAATTACAATGCTCCTACTTGTTTAACTCACCTCAATTTAAATTACTTTTTTTAGTATGTGTTTAAAAATGTGTGAAAGAAAACCAAACCCAGCTTAAATAATTTCTCAAGAGCTTGGCATAAGTGGCGCCATGACAAGTTTGTGCCTTCAGTTTGCTCCAGGCTTGATACTCCTTGAAATTCACTGCAGTTCAGCTGTTCCCATCTCCTCCTCCAAACGTCTCCTTATTTCCCAACTCTACCTATGAAGATCAATTTCTCTGGATGACCTGGCTACATCTCCACAACATCAACACTTTGTTGCAAGAACAGATGGATTTAATCTTGCTTTGTTCACCACTTTTAAAAAAGATTTGTACAGTTAAATCATGCTGATGGACTAAGAACTTAGCATGTGCATGCAGTTTAGGAGAACTGGGGGATGGAAAGGAAACTGCATCAGCCTTACACTCCTAGTATTTGTCTTCCCTGGATTTGCCTCAGGCTTACAGTCCTTCTCACAGACTAGTGTATCCTCCTAATGCTGTAGTATCCCAGAAGTTATTTTATTAACGGAATAAGGATCAGTATCATATGAATGAACAAAGATCAGTAACGTTAATAAAAGTGATGGAAGGACAGCATTCTACTCTTTCATTAAACTAGAAATTTATTCATTATCCTGCTAACTGAATGTAATAGATTTTTATAATCCTTCCTTAATTCTCATTGCATATTCAATTTTCTCAATATATTTGTAAGTTTCCTGGAAGAAATCCAACTATTTCATTCAGTTCTCATTTATCTTACTTTTGGGGCTCAGTCACATGAACAACAAATTTGTTTAGGTTAAGTGTTTTCAGCTAAATGAGAAGAACATTCTTTCTATAAATGTGGCTTCCCAAATGGAAACAGCCCATTTATTAAATACATACACAATTAACTCAGATATCAGTTTTATTTTTGTGAGGTATATTCTAAGCTTGTTGGTACCTAAATACCAAAGCTGAGCTTTAACTCACTTCACTTTTTGAAGGCAGAAATCTAAACTCCAGCACCAAAATGACCACATGCTTGACAACTCCAGGCCAAAGGCAGAGCAGAGATAGACTCAGCAGGTTAAAGAAAAAAAAGCAAAACCCAACAACAAAAACAAACAAAAACAACCCACAGTGTGAGGAAATATTGTCTCTCCTCTACAGTTATTAGCTGCCTCAGCTTAGTGGTCTCTGTTAATCTTTTGATGCTTCTAGAAAGGTTATTTTCAAAATGCATGAAAAAACACAACATGATGCAAGAAACAATAAGAAAAAATTAAGTAAAAACCTTCAACTTCTGCCAGCACCTGGATTAGTTTAAATAAGTAGTAACTCAATTGCAATTTTATTTGTAGTATTACCTGAAAAGCCTTTTTAGTAATTGCACCAGAAGGCTGTATTCATAACACTGGTTTAATGGGAACCCTTGAGCCCAACCAGATTTATAGTAATAAACAAACAAACAAGCCTCATGAACCCTCTGGAGAGTTTTTCAAAACAAAATACATTTATAGTAGTGATGCAGATAAGCATCATTCCCAAAAGCCAGTTCTTTTTACAGTCAACGAGTCTTTTGTTTTCTGCAGCTGAATTCAAAAGTTTTATGTTTCCAAGTGAAATTTGGATTCATCTATCTGCTTTGGTATGTTGATATCCTAGTACTAATTGCACAAGATAATAAGCAGTGCACAAAGTGCTATATGAGTAATTATGAGTGAATTATGGCTTGACAATATCTAGAGCAATATTTTAATGGCCTGAGGGAAAGAGAAAAATCAGAAGCTAGTATCAGAAACAGACCAAACAAAAATCAGAAAGCCCAAAATAAAATTAAGAACAAAATGTAAGAGATTTACTGGCAGTCCTATTAGTAAAATCTTTCAGTATTTGTCACAAAAGAATATACAGGAAAATGAGAGGGGTACAGATGAAATCTTGCATGTTTTCCACTCGTGGTGAAATTTTACTTACAATGTTTTGCACTGGTGTTCAAACTGATATGGGCATTCTCAATTGTGGAGTAGAAAGGAGTCAAGCATTTTAAGTATTGTTAAATTATTTTTTACATTGTGAACCCTTCAGTATTTCAAACAAACAAACAAAAAACCAAAACCACACAGAACAATCACAAAAACTACAAATCCACAAACCGAACACCAACAGACAGCCACTCAAAACATATGCTTCTACTCAAAGCTTATCAGACATGAAGATCCTATTATAAGCACAGTGTTAAATTTTGTTCTGCTGAGGTGATTGCCTTGCTGCTCCAGCTAAGAGCTCATCTGTTTGCACAGGTGTATCACCAACAGAGAGGTAATATCATAACAAAAATAACAACATGAATAATGACATAAAGAATGTTATTTTTTTTTCTTAAAACCTTTAGTACACCTGGATAATGTGTTCACTCTGATGATTTACATTCTTAATGGCACAGCCCTATACCCGACTACTTATCACCATATCCAAATATGAGAATTAGATGCTTAGATGCTTGATATCAACATATCAAACAAAAATTTAGGCAACAACATACTAAATTATATGCACGGACACAGCCAAAAAATTATGTCCTGCTGATTTTAGTCACTAACCACCAGCTCAGACACCATGCCAGCTCATAATTACACTTTCATATATAAATAACATGTACTTACTAAAAGTTTTAAAAGGTAGGAAATAATAGCACAGGAGGTTTTTGGTTGGATGAGTTTTTTGCTATTAACTTTTACACTGAGGCTGCAAATGCATTTAAGTTTACAACCATGCTGGGCTATGGGAATGCACACAGTTACTTGAGGTGTCAACTGGCAGATGGTAGCTTGGGAAACTGTTTAAGAGTCATGTTCTGCCACACATCCATGCAAGTATGGATAATCAAAGCAAAGAGTAGGGTAACCATGGTGTGGATGACAACGTCCAAACACTCGAACTCCCAAAAAGTATAGAAAATACATAATGAAAATAAAAATTAAAGCCTTCACACATTTTACATCTCTGTAATTATTGCAAAAATCATCAATATATTTATATATCTTGTACTTAGGCATCTGCAGCTCTCTAGTGAAGATATGGCTGCAGGCAGATATTTGGTCTGTGAAGTCAGGAGCTGCCATCCATTATGGCTCATTAGTTCTTGCACTCCTCATATCTGAAAACATCTCTTAGTTCAGCGTGCTGCAAGGGAATCTTAAATCTCTCCTTTTACTGGTCAGATAGGAGATAAAACTACAAGCACTTAATAAATGTGGGTTACATCTATAACAGAGATGTAGAAGCAGCAGAAATACACATTTCTCTGCCTTGCAAAAATCACAGGAAGTGCACCTGAGAAGTTGATTTGACATCACTAGGAGTTTCTGATCCTTTTGTAAATTAACTGTAAGCTTTATAGCTCCTGAAAACCTACTGTAATTATCCAAAGAAACACCAGCTTTCTGAATTTCTTCAGTGTCAGTAAGAAGTTTGCACTCTCATCTTCTCTATTTCCTTATGTCCATTCAGCCTAGCCCCTTTATGTAGGGAAGGGGATAGGCTGAATGGACATAAGGAAATGGGCTCCTTAGAGGTCTCTCCTTGGCTTCTTGGCCTTTTTCTCTTGACCATCTGAGAGTGCAGATGGCTCAATGTGGGCAGGTCAGCTTCCATGCCATACTTACATTTTCTGTTGTTTTTTGTTTTTTTTTTTTTCTTTTTCTGAGACTAATCTATAAACTTATATTTAGTCTTTTCACCGTGAAACCTTGGAAAGTGACAATATTCATCAAAAAATACTTTACTCATTTATAACTGGTGCATCCTGAGGTATCTGAATAGCTTACATCAAAACATGGAATGCACCAAAGTGCAAGAAATGAACCTATTATCTGAAAAAGTGACATCCTCAAGTAGAAATATCTGAGTTGGTATCTGAAAAATACCAGTTCCTAGTAAAAGTATTATTTTAGAAAAATAAAACAGCTTTTGTCATATAGGGAAGACACCGAGTTCTAAGAGGACCTACTCTATCTCTCAAAGGTTTTTATGAGACTTGGCAAAATCAAGGACAAAAGTTCTGCCTGCATTATTCAAAGTTCAACAAATAATAGCATACATGTCTTATGATAAGCAGTGGCAGTGAAGCTTCAGTTAAAGATAAACTAAAATCAAAAATCAACCACTATCAATTGCTTGTCATTGGAAACAGTTTGCCCAAACACGGAGCTTCAGGTATACAGAGATGATGATACTGAGGTTTGTTCTCTCCTCCTAAACATTCAAAAGCAGCTTTGCTCTGCAGACAAAGAAAACTAACATCTGATATCTACTGAGCAGCTCCTACCTTTTTCTCCCAGGATCTCAGAGCTATTGAATGGAAATATTAACAGGAACAGAAGCCTTCACCCAATGTAGTTAATAATTCATGCCTTGAATAAATCCCTTTCCCAAGCACCAGAGGCAACTAAACAGAATGGTGATGATTTTACTTCTCTACCTCTTCTCATGTACTCCAAAACACATTTGGACATCACAGAAATTCTATCAAAAATGTAGAAATTTACTCCTCCTCTGTTCCCCTGCTTACTTGGTGACTATATTTTGGGATAACAAATGTCTAAGATATTGCTGGGTTTGATTTCAATTGAATTCCACACATTTATAATGATCTTCATTTGTCATACACAGACAGCTCCCCTTAGTTAAAGACTCAACTTCAGGGAAAGAACAGAAACACAAATAAATGAAACAGTGGCCCAAATCCAGATCACCCACAGACTGTTCAGTTTCAGAGTATAATTCAGGTCTCATCTATTCTATTAGCATACTGAAAAGCTAAATTCAAACTTCGCTGCACAGAAGCCTAGAAATATTTTTGGAGACTGAAATAATTGTTGCAAGAACAGAAACTGTTGCAGTTTAGTCTTCCAGGTGTATTGATCTGCCATGCAGATTTTCAGCATATATTGCACTAGGAAACAACAAAACCATGAGATTTACCACCTTGCTTCTTTATCTCCAGGTTAGTACTTGAGTTTTTAAAGGGGCCTTCCAGGTAATTTGCCCTCCCCCTCAGTCCTATACAGTGGGTTTTGGCAGTTTCATAGGGCATGTACAGCACAGCTCCAAATTTAAGATTTTAGTCATGACATCTGAAGCTAGGATCCTATTTTCCACCAGGCACATCTTACAAAGATTCACAGGTCATCTATAAGTCCTTTGCCTATTTTTTTCCCTGTAATAAGGTATCATACATCCCCACATTCAATGGTTTAAATGCACAAAGAAAACATTTTTATAGGCTGTATTTTCTGACTAGTTCTTTCTAGATTTTTTCATACTTTTCCTTTAAAAAAAAAAAGCAGAAATGTACACTGGTTCAATAGCTCACATAATGAAATATGACCAGTCATTTCAATATACTGTTTTACATAAAATAGAGTGAAGCAGGTGATTTGGGGTTTGAAATATTAAAATTTGGACGTGTATTTTTAGGCATAAAATTTAGTTGTAAAGTTACAGTGTAAAAACCTGTCCCTGGGAGATAAGAGGAAATTTGACTAGATACATAAAGTTTGGAGCCATTTTGAACATAGCATGCAGCAGTTCATATTGCATCGGTTTTTTTATCTCCAGTGTATTGTGATAGACATTCTTCTCTCAGTTTGTTTTTACATAGTCCACAAGGACTTCATGTTGTATTTTCCTTTTCCAATTCTACTTATCTTTCACTATCTTTGCAGTCACAACTTTACCCTGATTAAGCTCTAAGACTAGAAGATTGGAGTACTATGAAGAGGAATCAAAATGGACAAGGAGCAAAGGCCACTGGGAATACACAAGCACACTGATGCATAAGCAAGCACATAAAAATATACTGATGACATGCACTTGAGGAGGCATTCCAATAAATCTGTTTTGCTCCAATTCAAGACCCTTTATTCTCAGTCACTATCATTTTCCTGTCCAAAACCCAGACCTCAATTCATACAGAAAGCACTTCATATTGGCTAAAAAGACAAAGAATGTAGCAGGAGAAACTGAGTGACAAATTTTTCTTCACATCCTACTTGTGTTACTCTCTTTGTTCCTTCCACTCATAGAAGGAGATTGTGCAGCCATCAGTTTATGGCAAAAAGCAGGTGTGCCAGGTGAACAGAGCAATGCCACTACCTGAGCTGCCTAAACAGTGACATGCCTAGTTAAAGCAAGACACTTGGGATGACAGGTCAATCACTGAATTTTAAAAGAGATGTTTTACAGAGATGATTTACATCGAGCCATTTTAATTTCTTTCTTGAATCTATTATTGATTCATTTAAACTGAAAGGGAAAATGGAATAACTAGTCAAACAAATAAATTTGGTAAAGAGAACTATTGTGGCACCTTGCACACTGAAAAAGCAGCAGAGAACCAGGTTTCCTTTTTCTTTCAATTGCTCACTTCCCAAAAGAGTCCGTTCCTCCATCTCTTTCATGAAGGGAAAATTCCAATCTCTCAAAACCCTGCAATCTACCTTCATTCTGTTTGTGTCCCTTGAGACCAGTAAAACTTGGATCTGAAGTCAAGCTCAATGAACAACTGCTGCCATAGTGGAGACTAAGTCACCTCCCTACAGCTTCAATATCATATTCCCAAATTCCTTGCCCACAGGCTTCACTAGAAAGCAACCATATGTGGTTGCAGGCAGCCACATCACACAGCACAGTTTGCTGCCTGATTCTGCACTGAGCAAAGAGCCTGAGCCCTGATACACTAGAGCAAATAATGCCCCAAGACTACAGAAAAAAAAAAGAAAAAAGTCAAGTCTTAGGTAAGTCTGAAACTTCAGTTTCAAGACCTGTCGTGATGCTGCATTCAATACATGAGCAAACAGATCAGATTCTGTTAGCACAATGTAATGGTGAGTAAACTGAGATAAAAGCCCTTAGGAATAACAAAAAACACAGCCTTATTTCAAGTTAAAAAAACCTGCCAGAGTTACTCTATCTGTAGGTAACTCTGGACTGACCAAAGATGCCATCAATTACAACAAAGCAATATCTTGGCCTAGTAGCATCACAAGTTCCCAACGCTTCTAAAACTGCAATGATAGCTTAGCTCATGAGCACACAGACCTAGCACAAGGGAAAGGTTTTACACATGCCATGAGACTTGAGATGGGCTCTGCAGTGCTGATGGAGAACCAAGGTACTCGGACACTCTGCTGACTTAATACATGAAATACCACACTAGCAGTGTGAGAACATACTGTTAACATACAGAGGAGATTGGGTCAGTGACAGATTGTATTTGGTCAGTCATTCACAGCACACTGTGCAAAGCTGCCCTTTGATATTTACAGGTCATCTGTAACTTGTGCCTAAGAAAGCAAGTCATCCATAGCGTGTTGTATGCCAAGGCATGTGGAAATCTGTTATTTCTGTAGTCCTAGCAAACTACATCCACACACTGACAGGACCTATTTCTGGCTGCTACTTCCATCTGTCAATTATATCACCTTCAAAAATATTAAAATGCAGAGTATTTCAGAGATTATGTAAACCAGTGTTAAGATAACACATTTCGTATTAGTCATATATCATCAAAATATAAAAACAAACCTCAAACAACCACATTTGTAAGAAGATAAATTAGCATTCTCCTTAATGAAAAGTAAAATTTCTTGCTCTTTTCTACCTATTTTCAGAATAGTCCAAAGTCTTCTTCACCTATATCAAAACCAGTATTTTATAGACAGTTTAGGACTTAGACTGTTATAGGCTTTCTTGCTTATTTTATTAAATGGTTTCTCAATAATCTACTAGCAGTAATTAACTTTCAATAAGGTCATCAAATCAAGCTCTCTTTCACAAGATTTGGGAAAAAAAAATGTAGCTATCACAATGTATCAATCCAGCTTCAACCAAATGTGTTTCTAAATGAAAAGAAGATTGAAAATTTAAAAGAAGATATATAAAGAAGTCCCAAGCTCCCATGAAAATAGGCTTTAATTTCATCTCTTCTCTGGCATCTTCCAGTCTCTTTACCCAAAGAGACTTTGGTTAAGAAACTAATACTGGTACCAAACACATAGTGCCTCACAATCAGCAGTAATGCTAAGAAAAGCAGCAAAATACTGAGAAATCATTAGACAGTAATGAACTCCAGAAGCAATAGTAACTATTTGGAGATATTAACTTGAGAATTTAGAACATAATATCCTGCACCACAAACCTGACAGTGCCTTAAATTAATGAGAAAACATATATATAAAATAATGTACTGCAATTTATTCTTCATGGAAGAGTTAGAACAGTTAATATTTTATAGGAAAACATTAGCAGACTTGACCAGAATTATTGTCTCTCCTTTCACAAAGTTTAGACCATCTCTATTATAGTCACAGAGCAAGCAAAACTTCTTTTTGGCCTAAAAAAATACTTTTAAGTACCCTTGTATGCTATTACAAAGCATAGCTTCCCATAGCCAAACCCTTCAGTCCAAAATGTTATTTTGGTGAGTGGTCCATAAATCCATCACTAATCATTATGCTGTAGAATAAAAATCACCGAAGCAATTTCAAATACAAAATTAGCTTAATTATAAAAAAAAACCCTAACTGCATTTTTTCTCAGTATCTTCTCTGATACTTGATCAATGAAATCTTTGAGACAGGATAGGTGCGGTGGTTTGACCAGGAAGAAGTGGGAATTCTGGGATGCTGTGGTCAAACCAATGGGTGCTCGGATTTTGATATTGGCACCTGGTGTGGCCAGTTGGGTTTGGACACACCTCCGAGAACACACAGGGGTTAAAAGCAGAGCTTCGGCCCTGGAAGGCTCTCTTGGGACTTCGAGGCAAAGAGGACGGATGGCCCTCCCTCGTCCAGCCGCTGCTGCTGGGCAGGGGAGGGGCAGCCATGTGGTAGGCCTGGGCCTGGACAGAGATGGGGGGGTGAGGAGGCCTTTGAGGATGGAAGGGTGGAGGAGCCCCAAGAGACATCGGGCAGCCACACCCACCCAGGAGAGAGAGAGAGGGAGAGCTGGTGACGACGAATGTGATAGCAGTTGGCCCAGGAGGAGAAAGGGGGGGAATGCAGTGAGGGAGGAGGTGCCCGGCCGGAGCAGCAGCGAGTGTGGGAGTGCCGGAGCTCTGGGACAGGCAGAGACTGAATTTTTAACCTGTTTCTTTCATGACTGGGACCTCGCAAAAATGCTGATCCTCCTCAGAGCTGGATAAGAAGAGAGATAAGAGATGAGATAACCAAGGACCTGGCCCGAAGGACGTGGAGAAGGCTGGCTGAGTGGAGAGAGAGATGATTGGAGTGGCCTTTTGGCTGGACTTTTCTTGTGTAGCCATAGACTCAGTTTTATTCCTGTGACACAGAGCCTGCACTTAGGGGGAGGCAGTGCCTCAGAACCAGGAGGGTTCATTGTGGGGACCCCTCGGCCCCAGGGGGTTGGAAAAAAATGGGGGGGACAGATGTCCCAAAGCAGAGACTGTGCCTTTTTAGACTGAGACAAGGCATCCTTAAAAGACAACCCTAAAAGCAGCTCTGGTCCATGCACAGTGGTGAGAGCACTGGGCATGGAAGGAAGATGTCACGATGGCAAAAGGACTTTTTCTGGGCGATGCCGAGTGACATGGAAGCACACGAGGTTTCAGCGTGTTTCCAGGGGAAGCCTATGGTGCAAGAAAGACTCCTCTCCTCTTCATGAACTGAAGTTTGAGTATTCTAAAGGGTGGTGCCAGACTGGGCAGTTGGTGATTTGGGGGAATGTATCGGATTGGGAAATTTTGGTGGTGGGGAGGAGGAAAGTGTTTTTTGTAAGGTTTTCAATTTTTTTCTCTTATAGCTTTTTCCTTCTTTTCTTGTAGTTTAGGTAATAAAGTCTTCTTTATGTTTAAGCTGGAGCCTGCTTTGCTTATTCCTGGTCACATTTCACAGCAGACACCAGGGAGAAGGTATACTCATGGGGGCACTGGCTCTGTGCCAGGCCCAACCCATGACAATAGGTTTGCTTTTTTGTATAAAAAAATACTGTGTATGGCATGAGGCAGAACTGCATCCAGATTTATTAAGGAAATTTCCAACTACAAAGCCAGTTTTGTTTACCATTTATTCACTACATTACTATCAATTTCAATCACCTTAAAGAAAGTCTGTTTAGGCATAACAAAATTAACTTGTTGATTTTAGAGACTTAAAGGACATTTCTGCAAATAAGATTTCTTTACAAATAAATATTTTTGCTCAAGCAAAGCACAATTAATGTCAACTAATTTTTAGTATTTTTTACAATACTGACATGCTCCTAAATAACAAGTTGGCAGAAGAACTAAACCATTTGAAAGGCAAATCTTATTTACAAGTAGGAAACGGTTTCTTGTTCATTCATCATCAGAATAACTTAAACTGTGAGTCTCTGTTTCTGTGCGAAATGCTACTGAGGAACAAATAACACAATGAAGGTCCATGCAAAACTATAATATTAAACTCCTTTTGTTTGCTTTTTACAAATGAAAAGCATATCAAGCACCCCAGAGTGTAGTTCATGAAAATAGACTCACTTTCTGTGTGTGAATTCCTAGGTAAGATGACATTTTCCAAAAACCATGTATGCACTACTCTTTCCTGCAGGACACTTTTAACAACACTTTTCATTGTATGACGCAAGAACAGTATAGTAACCTCCCCTGAGTGTCACAGGTAATAGTTAAAATTTGAAGAACATCTATCTGTGCATTTCTGCTTTTGACAATTGCTTCTTCTCAAAACTCCATCAGCTGAGGACAATACGAGCTGTTTGTACACAGATCTAGCAAGACAAAATAAAAGATCTTCTGCAAGTTGTATTCTTTTCTAAAATGAAGGGGAAGAATACCCAGCTATAATCTTAAGCCGTGAGAGAGATAAGTGAGATAATATAATAGCTGAGTTTTTCAAGACACAAAAAAAAGGACAGTGATTTTTATGATTTCTAGCAATTCCACAGTAGACAGTAAGCTCAACACAAAGGATGGTGTGATTAAAACTCCTTAATCACCTTGACTTGTTCATTTGCATTTCTTCTCATTAAAAGCACCTTTGACTTCTATTGCTTTTGTTTCTCCAAGAAGAAAGAGTTTTGCAAGTTGAATTGAAGCAGGGGCTGTGGCTGTGGAGCTGAGGTCCTAACACGAAACACTGATGAAAGCATGGCTGGTGAGCATCACTGAAGGATACTGGGTGATGAAGGTGAGCATCCTTCAGCATCACTGAAGGATACTGGGCTGCTTCCCTGTGCTGACAGGACACTGCTGGCTCCAGATGTGAACTGGGTCTCCACAGCCCTGCTCTGCCATGCCAGAAAGCATGACTGGACCACAGGCAGGGATTTGCAGAATCATACTGCATAATGCAGCTCTGTGAAATAAAAGAAAAAGGTACTCCAGAAGTGAATTGTTTACCTCAAAACCCAAAGGTATTTGAAAACTAATTTTAGATTAGTTCAGAGGTAAAATGGAAAGGAAAACTGCTTGTGGTTGGAAACCAGTAAACAGAAACTATGGAAAAGAAAGTCACAAGTCCTTTTTCTGTTTTTTCCTGACCAAAGTTAGGCTTAGGCTAGGGGCAGAACAGCTTGGGAGAAATACAGCCAATTTTCTCCCCTTCTTTTCATGATGATTTGTGGATGACCAGAGGAGCTAAAGCATTCCTTACAACAGACATCACTGGGTGCAACTCTCCCATATAAGGACCAAATCCAGAGACTTTGCAGAGACCATATTAACACACAGCTGTACATCATTATTTCTGAACCTACTATTTTTGCTTCTTCTTTGTTTTAAGACAACAGAAATGCTAATTTAGGTCAATAACCCAGATATGTTAGAACAAAGTCTTGATAGGCCAAAATCTACCAGATACATAATTTTATGCAAATAGCATGATAAAACTGTGATAATGTTTATCCATTTCCTTTCAACTTCTTTAGCTTTTTAAAACATCAGCCTTTACCAGGTTCTTTGAACCAAGTGCTGCCTACCTACATTTAATTTTCAACGTTTCTCCAAGTTGCTTGCAGCCACAAACCATTTCAGTGGAGAACACCAATTAATATGTTTGAAGTCTTTACCGAGTGTGCGGATGAAATGCGTATAAGTACAAGTACACACAGTGTAAGGTACAACAACCTGTCCTGGGTCACCCTTAGCACAGGATGTCTAATGAAGAGAAATATTCCATGGTCCAGAGATGCCTTTTCCATGTTCCAGCAGTATACTGCTGATAACACACAGCCCTGATTCTAGGATGGCACAGGAACTGCCTTTTCCTCCCCAAGGAGATTTTTCACGGTACACATTCTCAGCCATCTAAATCCTGTGACTGAGAAACTATGCACTGGAAGGTTTAATTCTACACTATGGAGTAAAGCCAAGTAAACAGCTAAGGACAGTCCAATCACCCACTAAACACCTCTGCCTGCTGGTCCTGCATCATGTGCCACAGGCACCATGGTAGCCCTCAGCAACAGGAGAGATGCTCACTGTTTCAAGAACAAACCTAGGAGGAACAAACCACTGCCTCAGCCACACTCCAGGCTGTTTTTTTACTAAGAATTTTTTGCACACTCTGACCACATAACACTAACATGAAACATTTTAACGTGGAAGAGCAAACTTCACTTCTAAATGAGTACGGTAAAAAAAACCCTGAAGTTTTAGGCCTGGTATTTTATCCTTTGCTTGGGCTAGGAAAAAGTAAAGTACATTACAGAGTATTTGGAGATAGTGTTTTGAACATCACTGAGCAAGGCTGGCCAATTCCACCTTTCCTTACCTTCATGTTTAAGACTTGTCCACTGTAAGCACATGAAAATATTTAGGAGGAGTGCTTTTGACATCTGACAGAGCACAGATGTACTGGATACTTTCTACCTGGCAACATTCCCTTTCTCTCAGCAACAAAAAGAAGAGCAAAGCTGTTTCAGAGAGGAAAGAGTACAGACATGAAAAGTGAAAACAGCACTGCCCAGTGTCAGTAGATCCTTTAGTCTGAATGATGAAAAAATTAGATCTCAAACAGCAAACACAAGTTTTATTGCACAGCTCTAAGAGCCATGGCTGCTTTAGATCTCTACAGCACTGGCAATGTAGGAACCCCTAGCTGTGTTCATTTGTGGACATCAACATAAAAAGAATGTTAAAAATAAACTTACAGCTAACCATTTAATTAGTGCATTCTATCTGGAGCTCTAATGAGCCTTTGATTTCAGGAATGGTTGCATGTGTCATAAACACTTATCCTGGGCATTTGAAATGTCCATGGGGAAAAAAGAGAAAGTTGTTATTTTTCCTATTTCTGTGATCCCAAAAGTTCTAATACTGCATCTGTGTGACAGCGCTGAAAAAAATAATTTTCTGGGTACAAGCAAAACAACTGAAACAGACACTCTGCTAGTTTCATAATTACTTTTTAAACAAGACCTTAGCATAAAAATTAAAGAAAACTGGAACCATGTTGTTATCATATTGTTGTTATCATATTTCTAGAGTCCCATAGCTCCTGGGTGGTTTTCTCACAAGCAGCTCTTCACAGCAGTGTTGTCCTGCTTCTTCATCAGGGCTCCTCCAAGGCTCTCCCTGACTGGCCAACCCACCCCCTTTTATCCCAGTTATCTTCATTAGCCACAGCTGCTGCCCAATTAAGGACATCACAGCTGCAGCCCATTTAAAACAATTAGGATCCAGGCAAGGCCACTTATACAATACATATATTTTACCAAGACTCACAGGCCACTTATATAATGCATACTAAGATTCAATGGCCACCTATATTTCCCCCTTTTCTTTTAACAATTATACAATTATAATACATATAAACCACCATGACTCAAAGGCCATGTTCCTTCACAGCTCTTGGCTGTCCTATCCTCCACAGCTCTCAGGCTGCCACAGCTCTCAGCTGTCCTATCTTCCACAGCTCTTCAGGCTGCATACTCCTCCACAGCTCTCAGGCTGCATATTTTCATCACGTTGGGGTCACCACTGGTTGTTATTATATTTCTAGAGTCCCATACTGTTGTTATCATATTTCTAAAATCCCATACCTCCTCGGTGGTTTCTTATGGCTGCAGATCTTCACAGCACAGGCTCCTTCTTCTGCATGTTGTTCCTTCTTAGCCAGGGCTCCTTCAAAGTTCTCCCTGACTGGCCAACCTGCCCCCCCCTCCCCCTTTTATCCCAGTTATCTTCACTAGCCACTGCTGCAGCCCAATGAAGGACATCGCAGCTGCAGCCCATCAAGAACAACTGGGACCTACCGGGGCAAGGCATATATACAGATATTCAAGTACAATACATCTATTTTACTTAGGACTCAAAGGCCACCTCGACTATACCATGTTTCCCTCAATTTTCCTCTCCAGTCCTATTTATCCATCCCTTCATTACATCTTGCTTCATCTTATAACATCCTCTAGCCAGGACTAATCTTCCTGCACTTAGCGTACACATTTTTCTGTGCTGATTCCTGGGGTGTTCAGGCCAGCAGAACAGCACTACCCCTATTTCATATGTATGGTCATATGGGTGACGCAGGCACCTAAGTTTTGGGTTGAGCCTCACTTTTTGATTTTAAATTTGTGTACTAATTAAATGTGCTCCTGGAGTGTCACGGATTAGTGCAGCTTTATTTAGGTGATTTGCAAGGAGGACCTAAGGATCTGTCAATGGGTTCTTTTATTCAGCTGTCCTTCAGCTCTGTCCTGGATCTCATTAGAGCAACTTGCTAAAATCCTGAAATGCTGTCTAGCCTTTCAAAACAACAGAAGAGGATTCAAGAGCTGCCCAAGATATGCAGGTGATGGGGAGTGGGGCAGACCAAAAAGTCCTTCTCCTAGGCATGCAGTGATAGGGCAAGGGGGATTGGCTTTAAAGTGAAGGAGGGTATGTTTAGATTAGATATTAGGAAGAAATTCTTGACTGTGAGGGTTGTGAGGCCCTGGAACAGGTCTGAACTGTTTTCTTTTCATCCAGAGAAATTGTGGATGCCCCATCCCTAGAAGTGTTCAAGGACATGTTGGATGGTGCTCAGAGCAACCTCATCTAGTAGGTGTTCCTGCCCACGGGAAATTGCAAGGAGATGCTGTTTAAGGGTCCTTTAAAACACCATTTTATGATTATAAGAGAAGTCAAACCTTTTTAAGCTTAGTCCATTTGAAACTAACCCCAGGCATAAGGCTGTCCCTGTGTTTGTCTCACAAGGCATTTCTAACTTCATTGCTACATTTTATTCCAACTGACAAAAAACCTCTTACCAGTAGTAAGCCATTATACTCCTACAGCTTTTTACAAAGTGGGTACCTTTTCACCTAGTCAGTGAAAAGACATTTCACAGACTAAAGCAGATCAACTTTTCCATGGTACATGAAATATTTTTTTGAAAGTCAGAGGAAAATACTTCAGTCACAAAATGCATTCTCAGACAACAGAAAAATGCATCTACAAGATAAAAATACATGGGAAATCAAGATACACTGCACTTGGAATGAGGTTTTTATAGATAATTTTTACTACACAGATGCATCACAAATACTTTAGAAGACCAAAATACAAGTAGCATTTTGGTTAAGTTTTTTATTTTTTAATTATCATATTGATTAAAATGTAGAAAGTCCCAGAAGAAAATCTAGAAAAACACAGAGATACAAACACAGGTCAATATCAGAGGCAAAGGACTGCTAGGATGAGGAGAAAAGGAAAAAAAAATTAAATCTCTCTGCAGCTCTTTGTAACTGGGATGAAGTGGCTGGCACTGCAAATGCACTGGCACTTTTTTCTTCTGTCCAACAGCTTGCCCAAATTCTGAAGGAGTAAATGTAACTACCAGCTAAAAATTACCTCTTGCTCCATTACTCATGCCTTGGAATAGATACAAAAACATGGACCTAGAGATCAGAATTTTTAGCAAGACTCTGACTGTTTCTACAACTTTATTTTCCTACCTATTCTGTAGATGTAACTGCTACAGCTAGATCCCTTCATCAGCCAAAACTGGCAAAAATACCTGAAAGCACATTGTGCTTCATCCAACTGGAATCCCATTTTATATTTACCAGAATCATTTGTATTCTACAGACTTACATTTTCTCTTATGTGTGCCAGCTACCCAACAAGTGAGGGAAACACCTGCATAGTAAACAAGAATGAGTGAGACAACAAGGATAAGCACCACTGCCCTCTCCAGAAAATCCAGCAGCAGATGACAAGCCGACAATACACTGGGGTTAGCTGTCAGAAGAAAATAAGAGAGCGGAGAGAGACTTTGTTTCTTGAACTGCAGATTTCTACAAGTGTGAACTTGATTTTTAAAGAAACATTTATTTTATTTGTATGTGGCAGAGATTTAGAGATGTTGCATGTCAAGTCAGATGAACTTAGGTAACACCACCTGCAAAAAACCACCAGGACATTCTGACCCGAAAGTTGTCACTTCTTACACTTGGGAATCTTTTTTACTTATCTGGTATTTCATTTAGGGATGTCACTGACTCCCTTTAGTGTCTTAATATTAGCTTAGGATCTGCTTTTAAACAGTGGTTATGGAATATTGGCACTGGCCTGCCAATCACATCAACATTTGTCTTACACGTTAAAGGCTTTTATGTTTCCTCATGCAAGATCAAATGAAAAGGACAGAAAAAGCAATTCAGAGGATATGCAAGTAGAAATATGAACAAATACAAATTTGCATCTTAATAACTTTGAGATGCTGAGCTCAGCACAACTGTTTGCATTACTTGCTCTGTATAACTCCTTACTTTATGCGCCTTACCCACTCATTTAAAATCCATTATCAGATACAGAAAAGTAAGTGGGGGAAATATTTTCTGAGGACTTAGTTTTAACAATTCTTATAAGACATTTCACAAGTTTTTATATATCAATTATATGTCTGGGCCCAAAAGATAAAACAGATAAGTGTTTGCCATATGATATGATAGCAAAAAACTCATGCAAACAAACAAAGCAATCAAAACCCTCAGCTTCTTGTGATGAGAGAATTGGATGTATAAGTAGTGACACAGTCACCTTCATAGAGAATGCATACAGTATGTATTATTTCTACAAATAGTCATGCATATGTGCTGTCCATGAAAGGGCCTCTCTATCAGAAACAAAGGGAGAAAATTATGGAACAATTAAAGGGCAACAGAAATTCAAGGGCAAAAGACAACCTGCTTAAGAAGGGAGCAGAAGCAAGTTATAGAAAGACAGCTTGACTAAACTGGCTGAATTTATATACTCTAAATATAAATGTGCAAACAGTGTTATTCAGAATGGGAAGATAAATTGTGGGAAGATAAGGAACTAACTATGCCCACAATTTCCCCACTTATTTCTTAAAAAATGAAGTTTTGAAATAAAATCTATTTGACATGCTTTTTTCCATCCACAACAAAAAAGATCCTTTTTATTAAGTTATGTTACACCTTTTTCACTCTAAAAAAGAATGCAGAATGCAGAATGCAGCTCAGTAAAAGAAACAGAAGTTTATTATCAAATAAATTTAAAGAGTTATCCCTAACCTTCAAAAATTTCAGAAATACTCTTTTTACTTTATTGAAGCATTACGAAGAGACCCATAACAGAGATCTTATCTGTTTTCATTCTCCTGTTTCTCCTCAAATCAGTTTGCTTTTTCAGATCAGCAAAACGCAGGGCATTTTCTATCTTATCTCTCATGATAAAGATTACAGACATAGCATGAATTAATGTCAGCCTAAAAATTGTCCAACTTCTACTTAAAGAATATCACAGTTCTGTAAATTAACTTTTTTTCTTTTTATTCATTAGTTTTTTGTTACTAAGTAGAAGAATTTTACCTTTTGTTTAGAAACATGCGGTTATATGTCCTCCATATAGTATATTTTTTAAGGCAGGTCTTGCTCAATAAGAAAAAAAATCTTTAGAAAATACCCTAAGTAATCAGCTGCTTAATGTAGAAATCCATAATTTATTACTTCAAAGATACATTTTGAAAGTCTCGATCATGAGAATGGACTTTCACATCAATGAGTTTCTGTGAATTTTACAGGTTTATATCTCTTTTTTCTAGTTTATAACTGGGCAAACTCCATTCCTTATATATTTAAACCAACTTTACATATAAACAACTTAAAACCATGATGGTTTTTTTTAGCTTGCAGAGAAATTTTCTAGTTGTTCAGCTGCCTTAGACGATTAAGAGCAAAATCAAAAAAGAATCAGGCTCTTTCTCTTTATGAAACATGGCAGGATATTTTAACCCATCATGAAAATGGATGGTGGCTCTCAAATAAAAAACACAACCTACAGTGTTGTTACAGGGCTTGCAAGGGTTGCAGGTTGAAGAGAGAGGCGAGAATGTTGACCTCATATTCAGAAGGCTTGATTTATTATTTTATGATATATATTACATTTTAACTATACTAAAAAGAAATAGAAGGAAAATTCTCAGAAGGCTAGCTAAGCTAAAAATAGAAAAGGAATGAATAAACAAAGGTCTGTGTCTCAGCAGAGAGTGAGACCCAGCTCTGCCGTGAGTGGTCAGTAAATCCAAATATCCACAGGAGATCAATCACGCATCCACCTGTTGCATTCCACAGCAGCAGATAAACATTGTTTGCATTTGTTGCTGAGGCCACAGCTTCTCAGAAGGGAGAAAAATCCTAAAGAAAGGATTTTTCACAAAAGATGTCTGTGACACAGTGTATTTTGGTAATATATGGTAGGGATAATTCATGCTATTAATGTATGGTATAAAATACTGTGAAATCTAAACCATGCCTTTTGACTACCCTGACTGGGAGCAGCTGTCTTATTCAGATACAGCTAGTTCCCGGATGCACGTTAAGACAACCATCAATGCCTTTGCGTAAGAATAAAGGCTTCCAGGGCGATGATCATTGGTTTCCGAGTTGTCGAGAGCCATCCGAAAATGATTATCGTCTTGATTGCCTCTATCAAGATAGTCAGAGGGCGCCACCCTGATACATCTGAATACAAGGCTTCTCCAGAGTCGATTGACACCAATGGCACACCTGGACGAGGCTTTTGTCCACCTCTGCACATGGAAAGCAACAGCGATGCATGTGAAGAGACACAAAGAACATTCGGTCATCTTTGCCTGGGGCAGAATAAACTGCATAAAACCTCGCTGCGCGGAGCCGCAAGTGTGAACGGGGAGACTCTGACACTCGGAGGTCAGATCGGTGTTCACCTGGCGCTCGATGCTGTCTCTTTGACTGTGGTGGTTTTGAAGACCGAACTTCGGTCTCGCAGACAAATTAATAAACCTTCGCTAAATTTTTGATAATTTTGGCTCACAATTTCATAATTTATAACAATATGCAATAAAAAGCAGGATTTTGTAATGCTCACCAAAGCAGCATCTGGTAAACTAATGACAAAACTGATAAGGGAAAAAGCCTTTTATGTCCAACAGTGAAAAGTATGAATCAAAACCAAGAAACAACATCCAAAAAGCTTAAAAAAAAATCTGCCTTTATAATTGCAGCAATCCTTTGAAATTTTATCAGGTGTTTTCTTAAGCGCATTTTAATGTTATTTCAAATTAATTGATTGGGCATTTCATCTGCGTACAATGCTTATAAAAACGTGGAATAAAAGACAAAGGGAGGTGATTTTTATATGCAAATGACTCACTGATATGATAAATTTGCCAATTAATCAATATCTTTGCAATGCCCCCATCTGGTGGCCAGGTGAGAGAGAGATTTTTCCTCACCCAGGTAAGATATGCTGGATGAGCCAGTATGTATATATATATATATATATATATATATATATATCTGCACAGAAGTGCCCTTATTCTCTATTCTTCTATCTGAAAGCCTTTTTAAAAGATGATTAAGCCAAGAGGTTTTTACAACTCACTCTACCTGTGAACCACCCGCTCCTTCCCACTCACTGATATCCGCCACAAGTTTCAAGAGGAGATGGAAAGTGTCTCATAGAATAGCTGCCCAGTATGGTCAGAGGAAGACAGCTTTCTTAGGAAATAGGTTTGACCTGGACCAGAAAGGGTTTCATCTGCCCAGCAGAGCAAACCCACCCAAGAGGTGGCTGCCCTCTTCTTTCATGGTTTGAAGCATGACCAGGCAGAGATCGGTGTGATCTGCGTACCAGAGATCTGACAGAAAATAGCCTGCCCCACTCACTGGAAATAAAGCATAATCCAGGGTGGGGAAATCTGAGTTTTTGAGGCTGGGCAGACTACATCTCAGGTCTCCAGTTCAGGTGAACTAAAGTTTGTGACACCAAGCTTGTGACTGGAAAGTCTCAGGAGAAGGATGATCACCAGTTGTATTAAAATCAGCTAAATAAGCAATGCCTGTGTGATCTTTCCTTGTGAATCTGAGTCATCACAGAAACAAAACTAACACAGAAACTCCAAATTCTTTTAAAAGTAGATTTGTTTCTACTAATTTCAAGGGCATTAATTTTTAAGCTTTTCTAAAAGACAGATCATTTTGTGGTCACATGTCAGCCAGCTGTAAAAAAGCTAATGAGTAGTACAACACTTGTCATTGAAAAGACACAATGCATCTGCATCAATATTTTCTAAATTGCCAGTATTGTAAATTTAACTCAAAAGACCTTCAATTTCTCAGTTCCCTTAACCTCTCAGTTTATTTTTTGACTAACTTCTTTTGACAGTAGCTCAGAAACTCAAACTCAAGATTTATTTACATTTGGCCATTCAAATATAGAGCTTAGATAAGTGGCAAACTTTCCAAAAAGGAAGGAGCTCTTGCAGAATTGATTTTTCAATTGTTTCTGGTTTACAGTCTTTTTCAAGACTCATAAGGTTCTGAGACACATGGCATGAATAAAATCCCTTCCAACACTGCAGATAAACAGAGGCTCCAGGCAATGTCTGACCATGGATTAGATGCTTATTATACTAAAATAAATAAAATTGCCTAGATTGTAAGGCTTTCAGCAAAAAGATGTTTTACCCATTCTCATGCTGTACTGATGTAACCCACCTGTCAGACTGAATAAATGAATGGAATTAAATCTGCTTTATTGCAGGAAACAAACATGAAAAGAAAAGGTGATGAGAGGTTACAATTACTCAGTCTGGAACTGTTTACTGTGTTTGGAAACTTAAACTGCTGCAAGGGAAAGGGACCTGGCAAGCAGAAGAGTGCAGCTTTCTGAATTGGTTAAACTAATCTCTGCATTGTTCTCAATTCTAAAGTAAGGATGATATGAAATGGAAACAATAGTAATAAAATATCAAGGAGGGATTAGTTGTAGTTCATATAGTTATCATTATATTAGTAATAATGAGCTGTGTTTGTCTTCCATGATTTCAGCTGCCTTTTGAGATGTTCTGATGCTGTTTGAGATGTTTGAGATGTTGTTAATTTGAAGTTAGTTGCACATAACAAGGTCAAAGCTCTGCCTCCCATCTCTTATGTAGATGAATTCTATTTAACATTCCCCCAAAAAAGTAAAACTACTGGTGTCAAACACTGACACTAATCTTCACAGCACATACTTAGCTGCTAATAGATTTTTAAGAACAAACATTTCCTCCTAAGAATTTTGTTTCAGGCTTTTGTTCACGAAAAAACCCTGTTTCATCTGTCATAACATCAGCTTATAGGGACCTGATGGTTTGCTGTAGTATGCTTATAGTAAGCATATTACATTTCTAGTACTGTCTAGAATAAATAACCCTGAGTTTCAAATTTGAGAAATATTCCACCTCTAGATTGATACCTTGTAAACAGAAATATTAAAACAAGTTCTCTTGTTCATTGGAGAGAAAATCTTTACAAATCCAACATATTTCTTCTATGGAAAGAAAAAAAACCCCACAAACAAAAACACCACTACACAAAAAACTACACTAGCAGTTTAGGAAAAGTCCCCAGACAAGAGGAGTATGCTAAAGTAGTTATTTCAAGATTAGGATCTTTGGCTAAGTTATGTAAATCCTTGCCTGAATCATAGTTTAAAAAAATAGTTAAAATTTAGTTAAAATAGTTAAAATAGTTAAAAGAAATTTATGTCTGTGGAAACTTTTGATTCTGTAAAGAAAATTGTCTTTGTTGCTTGCTTCAAAATACAAAATTATGCCAACCGTTGCAATTGCACAAGGAAATCCAGAGAGCTTGTCTCCACAAAGGCAGAAGAAATGACACAAAGCCACCTTGCTGTGACTGAGAACCCGGTTGCAGTTACGTCTCCACTCAGACCAATGCTCTGCACCTGCTCCTGCTGAGAAGTCAAGGCAAATCTCCAGCTTCAATATAAGATGCTGGTGCTCCCATGCTTCCTGGTGCAGATTTAAATCCAAGGAAGAATGAGTGGATTAGATAATAAATTGAAGGAGATCTCCACAGAACATCCAAATCAGTCTCATACTCAAAGAAGAGTCCACCACCAGATTTGATTCAGCTGTTCAGGTCCATACACAGTTATGGACTCTGGCTGTGTCCAGGGATATTTATTTATCATTTTATCTCATGGGATGGATATTCCATCAAGTGAGTGCTGGATCCTGGAGTTAATCTAATTCAAACATCCATAATACAGTGCCTGGAAACAACCAGGAAAACTCATGTTTGAAGAGGAATCCAAGAAGGCAAGGCATCTGATCATGGATGTTTCTGAACCCAAGGGCTTCCCTGAACACAGATATCCATATATGTTTCAGAAGTGAAGGAAAGCCAGAATGTTTGATGTTTAGAACCTTATAATTTTCCACAAATCTTCACTAGAAAACTCACAACCAGTGGCACATAGTCCCTTCTGAACAAAGCAATATTTTCCCAGTAGACATTCAGAGAAATTAAAGCTTGCATTTTAGTAAATGTGCATTTCTATCTCTGCAATGTCTCCTTGGCAGTAATGTTGACACTTGATGGCCAAGAATGCTTTATTTATTTAATAAAGGTATACAGAAATGAAAAAAATCTCAGCTAGAGAAGCCAAGGAAATGCAACAATTAGGGTAACTCTCCTTCCAAGCTCAGCATGCTTAGCTAATATGACACAAAAACAGACGTAAAGACGTACCTTACTGCAAGATCATAACTACAACAAGACATTGAAACCTACAGTTTAAAAAAAGGTGTCAAAATTCTCATAACATATATATAAGCTTTAGCCAATTTTTCTTTGAAAAAAGAAGGGCAACATCAGTATTCACTCTATTATTAGGCCATTTTTGTACTACATAGTGATGAACTGAATCATATGGTATTGTTTCATTTTGACCTCCAAATCTCTCCTTCCAGCTCTAAGATTAATCTTCCAACTTTCAAGTTTATGCAGTCATTCAAGCATTCCATATGCTGACCCATACTCTTGCCAAGAGAGATGGTTTGCAAATACTCTGAAGTTAGCATTTCATTTTTTCAGATCAGCATTCCTTTGCCCGCAGAAATAAGCAATGTGGGTCCATGCAGGAGGGCCCACAAGCCTTCAGGCAGCTGAAATGTGCAAAAGCTTCATAATGCTGTTAATTTGGTATCCCATTCTGAGGTTGGCATCTGAGCAGTTATTTACTGCATTTAAGTAACACTCACCTCTAAGAATGGACAGTAGTCCCCTTCTGGAATTGAAAACTGCCTTTAGCATCCATTAATAGGGTTGAAGACCCAAGGCCACGTAGTCTGGGTTTAATAGAACATTCTGCTTCATCTTCCAACACTCTCAAGCCCTAGCAAGTTTTCTGATATAAAATAAAACTTCTGCATTACCATATAGCTTTTTCACCCACCCACAGTCAACAGTTCAAGGCCAGACTCTTAAGAACTTTGCTATTTTTCTCCCCATAAATTGTGAAACTTGCAATGATGAATAACAATCTGCTTCCACACCTCTCTGCTGCACAGCCTCCTTCACCGAGGCAAAACTTTCCAAGCAATTCTCAGGACTATAAAGTCACCCTGTGACTCTCTAATGTGACCAAAGAGCAGAGATTTAGACAGCACTCCAAGTCAAGTTGGGTTTGTTTTGTCTGTTAGAGATTTTTTTTTTTTTTAATTCTTGTCAGCTGATTTCAGCAGCATCAGAACTTTACTAAAGCATGCTAACAGACTCATTCTCTGCTTAGGGATCTCTGCAAGCCTCAGACCAAGGTGTTTTTTTGGCTGTATTAAGAACTCCTACTAAACACTCTGTGACAGTTTTTTCACTTCAACATATGAACAACTTTACTGATCTTGTATGAAGTTCTCACATATTGGTCAAAAAGGATTTTCCTTATATTCTATTAATGATTACTTTGACCATGCTTTTCAAGCAGGGTTATATAAGTAATGCAACCCCCTGCAAACCATAAAATAGAGGATTTCCATCCCTTTACAAAATATTAAAGAACCAGGAAAAGATTAGGAATCTGATAGTACACAGATCAGAGACCAGTGCGGCAAAAGACTATTCCCTTTGATATTCAACCACACCATTTCAAAGGAGATTGACAAGTCAAGTTTAAAAAAATCCCCCAAGGAAAAGGACATCAGCACAGACAACTGACAGAGCAGTTGCTTTAGACATGAGAAAAAAGACTGAAAGTTGGGGCTTCCGAGAGAAAGTAATTTTTACTGGTTTCTCCAGCTGCTTATTTCCACGTCTCCACCACAGCCTGGATGTGGTTATTTCTTTACATCCCTATTGCCTGTTAATTTCTATTTTTACTGTCATTCATAACATCCAATGATGCTTGCCTAGTTAGTGTGTTACTGTTTAGCAGTCTTTTCCATAGACCTCAGGAATAAACCACATCAGTGGATATAATGAAGATAATTACACTCTTCACTTACATTGTGATTACTGTGCTGCAAGAAACAGCAACTTAAGGCACCATTACTCTTATTTCTTATGTACTTATCAAATGTAGCTCCTCGGCCCTACTTTCCAGACCACACATAATTTCCCACTCCTATCCCACTTCCACATCACTATATTTAATAAATCAATCAGATAGCACATTCATACACTTTCAGCCTTCAGAAGTAAACAAAGTTGTTTACTGTGTCCCAAATGTCCCAAATTGTTCAAAGATCTTGTTTCTATTTTCAGAACAAAGCATCTCCAACTATATTTTGTCCCTTTGCAAGAATGAGACCCAGCATCTTCCAGGGGGCCACCATCCTATTAAAGACATTGGAGTGTGCATTATTCCTCTCTCAGTCTGTAGGAGTTTTCAGTTAGGATATTACCACCAGCAAAATATCCCACAGAGTGGTGTACTACAAAGGCACCACAAATCTGTCACCAAAATAGACTCCAGCATTTTACACTAAGCAAAATGTCCAAGATCCTTTTGGACAGACACTGTTACTGCTTACTTCCTACTCATAAGCCAGTGTCTGTGCCTATTAGATCATTAGGGCATCATTAAAGCTCATCTATTTTCCTAAGCCTTTGGAACTACCTGCTTGGAAACTTAAGACAACTACAATCACAGCTTAAAAGATTTATTTGTCCTCAGACTTCTGCTCATCTGCAGACATAATGCCTTTCCTTGTGTGTATGCTATGGATTTTTTTTTCCCCCTGTACCTTCTTCATATATTTTTCTGCAGAGTAAAGGGATTATAGCAAAACAGAAACAATCCACTGAGCTTTAACGTATTTTAGCCTGTATTTCCTGCCTCTGCATTATCTTACCAAGAAAGGCAGAGACAGCTATAGCAAACTCTTGCACAAATTTACAGTGAAAGCAGATAAAAAGCAGTTATCTGAAGTAGAACAGTGTCATACTACTTGGTCTCAGTTCTACAGTTACTTGACTTGCTGAGTTTTAGCTGAGCTGTCCCCACTAGAGAGGGAAAGCATCAAATGATGCCAGGGGACCTTCAATATGAGACCACAGGGCAAAAGCCAGACTTTTCAATCAGATGATATCTTGAATGTTTATACATTTCCAGTGAGAATTTCTGGTCTAAGATCAGGCCTTTTTTGGCTCAGCTTCAGTTAGTATGCTGCATTTTTAACATAATGCAGTTAACAAACACATGGAAATGGAAAAATTGTCCATATTAGACAAATTGTCTGTTAAACATGTTTTTTACCAATACAATCACAAAAGATAACAGAGTATAAATATGTGCTAATCCATTTCTACTCTGATGAAACAGGAGAACAGCAGCAGAAAAAAAACATATCTAGGACCAAATTCAATAGTAAATCCCATATCAGTACAAGTTTACCAAGAGTTTTAATATTTTGCCATTATGATTATATATCTGATGCACTTTTGAAGGAAAAAAAAATCATTAAGTGGCCCTCAACACTAAATGCAAGTAGTCTAGGCTTTATGATACCTAATGACATCAGAATACACTGAAAAAGTGGTAAAATTACTTGGTTGCAAACACAATGTCTTGGTTTAATCATGTGAAAGAAGTAGGCTGAAAGTCAACCACATCAGAATCAAGAAATTAATCACCTAGAAAATAAGCTAGGAAGCATCCCCATTCAATAAAATCTGGAATTTTACTCACTGCTAGTAATGTGTGAATTTGCTTAATCCCAAATACTGTTTTTCTCTAGATCTCTAGTACAGGAAAGCTACACTAAGACATCTGAATTTGTGGGTCTACTCCAGCAATTAACATATGGTCACCACATGAGACACTGACATTTTCATACAGTTGGTCTTTGCACTTTGTTAAGCAGTAATTCTGAGCAATATTCTCTGCTTTCTCTAGACATCAAATCTGTAAAAGATAGTTTTAGGTGCTCTGCAGAAATTTAAAAAATTTGTGCAAAACTTCTGAGAATAGCTTGTACATCGTGCTTGTTACACAACGAAACAGTTGCACTGGAAAAGCAAAAATGAAGAGTCTATTATTTTCCTGAGAGGAAAGAAAAGAATTTCATGTGTGTTTTCCAGCAGTTTTACAGATGCTGAAACAATAATACAGCTCTATGAGGGAAGAGACCTTGTTCTTAATGTTCACCCACCATATCAAATTCAAGTGAGATATCTTCTATGGGAAAAAAGGGCTGTCCTGGTTCAGGGCAAATTTGGGAGAGAAGCCCAAAGGAGCTCCTCTAGGAAAGCAGATCAAATCAGCCTCTCCCCCCAACTGGTCCAGGAGAAAATACCTCCTTGGAGAAAAGTGGAAAAAATTGTTTATTAAACAATAAAACCTGAACAATATCAATCAATAAACCCCCTTGCTGCTCCAAAAGAGATGACAAACTCACAAAGTCCCTCCCCAGGCAGCAGCTCAGCTCACTCAGTCTCTGATCAGTCCCTCAGTGCTGGAAATGTCGCAGGCCAGGCTCGGCCCGGTGGGCCACAGGTGTGAGCTGCCGGTGCTCCCCTGGGTGTTCAGTCCAGAGCAGGTTTGAACAGCTCCAAAGAAAAGGGAAAAAATCCCACAGTCCAGGGAACTTCTCTGCCTCAGCCAGCTAAAACTAACTAAAAGCAAAGGAGAGCTCTGTCCCGCTGTCTTTCCGCAGACAACACAGTCCAGCAGCAGGAATGTCGAGGAGTGAGTGCAGTGTCTGAAAACAAACTGCGTGCTCCTTCTCTGCCCCCTTCACTCTGTGGAACAAGTCTTAAAGGTGCAAAACTTATTATTCAGCATAAACAGAACAAGGTGATTGGGGATAAAAGCATCATATAGTCAACTTAGGACATGGGCCTTTTTGGAAAAATTAGTCCATTATGAATATTTACCCCGAGACTGAAATTAAATATCATGACATCAAGTGTAGTAAGAGATGCCTTCATATCAAGCGCAAGAGCAAAATTGACTGAATTTGCATTTCAACCAGTTTGGGGCTTCTTTGTAGTAAGCACAGTGATTATTCTGAAGCCTTTTTGTCAGTGTCTTCTTGTGCTTCTTTTAAAGCAACGTTTTCTTTAACATTTTGAAATCCTCAGTATCACCAATTGGTGATATATGATTGGTGATACTCTTGCAAAATTCAGTTAGTGTAGTCCAGTCATTACTAACATTTCTTTTTTTTATAAACCAAGCACCTGTCCTTAGTCAGGGAGCATGGAGGAGGAATTTAACTTGTTTTAGCTAACTTGACTCAATCTGAAGTGAAGCCTTACTGAAGGATCTCAAATTGTCATTTTCACATTTAACATGGCAGGTAAATTTTAACACATGATCATAGAAGATTTCTTAGCCGCCTTAGTCATACAGAAAGTACTCTTTCACAACATCTTCACTAGGACTTAAAACCAAATTAACTAACTCAAGTTAAAATATTTCCCCACTCCCCATTTTTTTAATTACAAGGAAGCTGAGAGCCAGTCATAGCAGAGATATTTAAAGACCAATTGGTTTTTCTCTGCAATCTAAATTCCATTTAAACACCACCTTTAAATAAAGTTTTTGACTGATTTTTTTCAGTCTCCTCTTATACGATTCATCTGTTAGGTTTTAACAGATTAACTAATTTAATTTCATTCCTACAGGTTTTTTGAGCCAACCCTAGATCAAGCCCAAAGCTATTAAGGTTTAAAATTTATTTTCTGTGACTTTCTATGTATCGTTTCTACTGAGTCACTTTAAAAATTTATGCTTCCAACCCTCTAAAACAAGGGATCTACCCTGAGACATCTTACTCTGTCAATTCCTTTGTGCAAATAAAATCCAAGGTATTGGAAAGTATGACAAGGGTTACATGTAGAAAGAGCCCTTACTAAACTTATAATACAGGCAAATAATTTTGACTTCAGGACTTCTGACTGATTTTCACTGTGCTTAAATCAGGATCCTGCCTTGCATTGAGCAAACCTTGGCAAAATTGGGACAATCTTAATTTTTGACTTTTGGGTTTAAGGTCTACACACTTGTGTTCAACAAGGTAAGAACTCAGTTGAAAAGCCAAAATTTAAATCTCTAAGGGAGATTAACAGTAATTAACAGAGGATGTAAGTGGCTAAAGCACTTCAGCTATGCATTTGAGATGATCTTTATGGCATATTGGAAAGCATATTAGATAAGCCCCTTAGATAACTTTAAATCATGGTACAGAGAAAAGTCCACCTGTTTCCATTTGAGACCTCATCCATGTACAAAACCCATCAGTACATTAGATACAAAACACTCCAGAAAATTTCCAGGTAAACTGGCAGGCAAGCACCAAGGCATCCATGATGTGGATAATCCTGAGAGCCCCATGGGTAAACTAAAGACACCGTCAGAGCAACTGTGATTCATTCACATAGAGCAATTTCCAGAGGCAAGTGCCTCAGTAAACATTAAGGTCAATCTGATAGAAGTGGTTTTTACAGTAAGAAAGTATTAGTGTTCTGAAAATTGCACAAATTCCTGCAGAGCTCCACTGTTAGAAGCTCTGCTTGGGATACATACAACGGCAGCTATCTTTAAGGAATGCACTGATTCATTCTCTACAGTCCCTTTGCCATGGACAGGACCAAAGATATCACTGGGCTTCTGTCTAGGGGTGAGTGACTCTTTTGTCCTTGTTTTTAATCTGAAACCACACACATCATTGGTGAAATTAGAAAGATACTCTCCCAGTACAGGCCTCCTGATGGGCAGTGAAATCTTATTCTCCAAAACCTGTCCTCAGTACAAATGGTGATTGATGAGGACAGTGAGTATCAGACAGTAAATATCTGTTATCTTTCTTACCACAAATAGACTAGAATTAACAAGTAACAAATGGTCAGGAGAACACTGGAGTGTAAACAAAATTGTGACTCTGACTTTCACAGCTGATTTACTAATTTTGGGGAAGAAGTCAGACCAAAACCTGCAAAGTTATATTTAAAATATTAGGGGACCAAGAAACTCTTAGCAACTGATTTGAACTAAGAGTGAGAAACTCTTAGCAACTGATTTGAACTTGGGTTTCAAGGGGGAGAAGAGGTTTGCTTCATTTGCTATCCCTCATGCTTCACTTGGTTCAGATTTTAGAGTAGCCAGCAATTCTTTTCCACAGCAAGGGCTAAGTCACTGTGGCCCACTGCATTGCTCGTATCACAAGGCTGGGCAGTGTGCTTCTCTCTGCCTGCTTACCTTAGGGTCAGGGTTATTAGTCCCATATCCAGTGTTTCCTGATCTTTCTTCTGAGTGCAGCTGGTGCACTGTAGAACATTTTTCTATACTCAGGGACATCTACCACTGTTCTACATACAAGGCTTTCAGCTGTCCTGCAAATAGACCAGGCTGCTCCAACACAAATTCCTGAAAATAACATGACGGTTCCAGCTCATATCCACATTTTGTTTTGTGATTTGCCACAATATTCTGTAGTGCTAGGACTAGTTAATAAGCTGATGGCTCCCCATTTTCAAAGACCAGGCCCCCATTTGCCTTTTGTCCAGGTTTCTTGTATATCAGCTATTTTTGAATTATCTTCAATTGTGGCATTTCATTAGTCAGATTTTTTGCAACATAAAGAGGGCTTTATGGTTAAATCCAGTATATTTAAAATAAGCTGGATAAAATAGCCAAGTAAGCTACTGGTTAAAAAAGCTTTTGTTTAAAGCAAAATTGAGACCAAAGTAAAATGTCCAGTTAAAAGCTAATTAGAGATAAAATTAATTTATAGCAAATGATTAAAAATAAAGTTACAAATGCCAGGCAGGCACCATATTATTAATAGCATCCCACAAAACCTGAGCACAAAAGAACAATCAGAGTGCTTGCTTCCACAATCAAGGTGGCATGAAACTCTTCAGCAAAAATACTTCAACTCATTCAAAGTACCATTTCCCTCATATTAAAGGCTTACCTTCTATTTTTTCTTTTCAAAGACACATGGAAAAATCTTGCTATCCGCTGTTCCTATTTTCTTAGACTACAGATTATTGCTGCTGTTTATATTACGAGCAGCGTCACAAGTACTATGTCTGCATTCACCACACAAACACCTGAAGGACAGAGTGTTGCTGAGTTCTACACACTGGGAAGCCCTGATTATTCTTCCTACACAGGGGAAGTTGAACAAGTTGGGAAGTGCATTTGTGGGCCGGTTCACCTTCTCTTTTATAGTGAATGAGCAGCAAGTAGTTACATAAGTATATTTTAAGACACAAGCACTGAGAGCAAATAAAACATACCTGTCCACAAATATATCTTATCAACTGTTAAAAGACATGAAATATTAAAGCATGTTAGATGTGAAGGGAAAAATAGACACTGCTCTCCAGGAAAGCAAAACTGTCTCCACCAGATCTCAAGTCAAATGTATGCTAGAATAACAAATTTCATATACAATACAGTGTGACTACAATTTACAACATTTAAAATTTTATGAACCCAGACATTTGTGTTATGTTAAAAAAAAGTATTCTTTCCCACATTAAGTTTGTGATGCATGAGCCACACTGATCCTACCTATACAGAGAAGCGTACAAAATGAAGGTTTCTGGGAGAGAGTATAATTTCCCATTTTAGACACTTCCAGTATTGAGAAAACTTTTTCTAAAGCTTTTGTAGAGGTGAGAACAGCTATATTTTTCACCACTGCAATGAAAAATGGTGCCACAATTTCTTTGCAGACAGTTTTGGAAGGATTGACCTAGCCACTCTAGGCCCCTGTTTCAAATGAGACTTTTACAATAACAATTAACTCTACATACCTCCAAACAAATAATAGCATGAAGCTATACAAAAACTAACTTCATAGGACCAGAAGGACCCTTAGCTCACCAGACTTCTGCTGGCTCCCAGGTCACTCAAATAATCAATGCTGCACTCTCTGTTACAGCTATTTGACATTATGCTCCACAGAATACCACACTAATAGGCAAAATATAACACAGTCTTTGTTGACTCATGTGGAAAAAAAATTATCACAGAAATCTCTGGGAAAGGAAAAAAATGCTAAACTCTCTAAAAATTATCATTTTTGTGGAAATTTTAGTTTTCTTCTTTCCTCCCAGTGTCACTAGTTTCCACTTGATAAGTACAGTGACAAACCTTCATTTTCATGGGCATTTAACTCTCAGTTACTGAAAGGATTTATGAAGCATAATTATCTTTTCAAGACATTAAAAGCACAGTAAGATACAGGAGAAAAAGATGACAAATTGAGATGTAAGCAACAGGTTTGTGGGTGGTCTTATCTTTATGTTCTGGCACTAAAAATCAAAGATGAAGAACTTCTGCATAATCTGTTTATCTGATTGATGTTGATAAGACTGTACAACAAAAGAAATTCAGTATTTTCAGCAGGAGTCTATCTTACTTACAGAGTTATATAGCCAATTCTAACAATTTTGTTGTGGTTCATAGAGAATGATTTCTCATGTTGCACTTTGGAAGTGCCTTTAAGATTAACACAAAAGTTACATTTGCAGAGTCTTTGCCAGGGTGGTTTGGTGAAAAGAGTCAAGATTTATCTGTGAAAAAACTTTGCTGCTAAGATTTAAAACTCCAAGAATTTTTCTAGCATATATTTATTTTTCTGCCAGTTCACCCCCAACCATCCTTCTTTTCTGTGTGGTTCCACTGGATAAATATCAAGTCCTCCATCTCAGCACCAGGCACTCTGGAGATGCTCTTGTCCTGCACAGCTAAAGGCTCCTTCCCTTCAGCCTCACATCACACCTGTTTGCAGGAAGGGTACAAGATGTGAATGCAGCTTTCAGGCTGGGTCCCTGGGCAACTATAGCAGGGTTTTTTCATCTTTCAGTCAGTAGTCCCCAAGGCAATTCTGATCCTTGAACTATAAATTCCCTAGAAAATTTTGTATTCATAGATCAGTGCAGCATATTAAATTTTCCTTTTCTTTACCACTTCTTATGTAATTCAAAGAACTCTAAGTGGGAAATCATCCCCTTAACCTGCACTGCAATAGAAACTTGTGTGCCTTGCCCATCAGCAGCAGTATAACTTTCAAAAGCAACTCCCTCTTTATTTGGAGGACAAAACCTCTGTCTATGGCATGGAGGTCAAAACCTCTGTCTATGGCACTGAAGCCTAGCAGGGCATCCATGCATCCCTCTTTCTCATCTTGAGCAATAATGAAGCTGCCAAATGCAGCTGAGGATGTCAAAGAAACTGTAAGCCTAATGATTTTTATAATTTAACATCTTTGCAGGAAGTCCTTAATATGTGGCATTACTTTGTAGAGAGAGTTCTGCATGTCTGTGAGATAATGTATTTGACTAAAATTGGCAATGATCACGTCTCTATCTGTATATCAGTAGACAGACACCCTAGTGATTAATTCTCTTTTTATCACATCTTTAGTTGTCTAATCTGTTCTCAGCACAGATTAATTTGTGTCTTTCAGGGGGTATTCAAACAGTTTGTGTCCTTTAGAAGTCCTTCAGAATGGTCACCATCAACGAAAAGTTGTTGGGTTCCCCCTAAAATGTTAACTTATCTAGATAACCAGATCAAAGAACTTTCTATCAACAGTGAAATCTTGTATTCCAGCCCTGAATGGGACAAAAAACATTGAACCTTGGTTCAAGACAGTATCAAGCTTAATCCACTAATTTATTTGGAAAGGATGTTGTGTGATAACACAGACATGCAGTAAGATATATTGAAATAACTGAAAGCTGAAGTACTTCTGATTTTACAAAGCAGCTATTACACTTTTTGCCCCGAAGTCTACACGGTTAAATTTCTGAGCCACTAAGAGAAATCTTTGACCCACAAGTTATATGACTGATTTTTATGATTAATACTAGGCTCTGAAAACCTCTACTAGATAGAATTCAGTTGGTGTTCAAGCTTTGTGAAACAACTGAGTCTTTAAGTGATACATTAATCTATGTGGCTTGTTTGTTGATGATCAGCAGTTTACAATGATCCCAAATTTACCACTGTAGAAGGCTATAGTAATGGAATAGAATTTGAAACTTGAGCAAAACACAAGATTGCTACTTGAACTGGTACATGATAATTCTCAAAATATACTGGATAAACCATTTCTCCCCATTTGTTAAAGCCCTTCTGAGTTTTATAAAACAAATAGTCCTCCATTTGTGGATGCACAGGATGTAGATACCCAGGTGAGAGCAACAGGGAGGAAGAAGACTGCCCAGAAGAGGAGAAGCAGCAGCTCTAGGCACTGGAGCAGAGATTCCCCTGAAGCCTGTTCAGATCCCACACCACAGCAAAGGGAAAATGGGAAGAAAAAGGAGCAGCAGAGAAGAACAATTATGAACTGACCATAACCCCACCTTTTACCCTGCGCAGACCTGGGTGCAGAGGGGTTGAAAATAGAGAGGTGAGACTAGGAAAAGCAGAAGGAAAGGTGGTGCTTTAACACCCACCTCTTTGTTTCCCACCACCTGAATCTCTTTTACAGGGTAATGAGTTCTTTTCCCCAAGATAAGTCGGTTTTGCCAACAACAATGACTGGTGAGCAATCTCTCTGAGCTTTCTCATCCTATTTTCTCTGCTGCATCCTGCTAAGGTCAGGAGGAGCTGAGGGGATGAATGAGCAGCTGCTTTGAAATTGACTATTAGCCAGGGTAAACCCACCACACTGGGAGCAGACACATTTAGGGGAGAAATCAGCTATGGCAAAAGACATTCTGAGCAGCACATATATATGCATATAAATAGTGATAATTCTTGTGATTTGGAAGATAGAGTTCTATTTCTTTTGGGTTCTGGTTTGGGTTTTTTTACTGACACATTTAGATTTTAGACTCAAATTACACATATAGATTTCACTCCATCACAAATTAAAAATCTAAATACACCATTTACATTAAAATGTATATCCATAAAAAGAAAAAGCTGAATTTTGCCTGTGACCAATCACTATCCAAACTAATGTTCCCTCAGTCCTGTTTCACTTGCCTAATTTTAACTTTAGTTAATTTAATCCTGAAAAATCATGTGGGCACAATAGTTTTCACATTATAGGCCTATCATGGAGTTCATTTAAGGTAACTCTCAACAGACACAACTCTCAGTGAAACTGAGGGCAATTTACATAGCTCTGCTGTCACTTCTACAATTAGAAGTTTGTGGATCCAATCTGGTTTTCAGGAGGTTAACATAAAGAAAGTCAAACTGCAAGTTGCTACATCAGTCATTCTGACTTTGTAGACATAATCAGTTCATCAATGTCTGCTTAAGATTTTGATCCCTGAAGACACCGTGAAAGTTGACTGCAAATAAAACAATCCTGAAGTTTGTTAGAAACTGATCTGGAATACTTGCAATATGTGAAAGCTGTTCCAAATGCCCATCATTTCATACACAGTATAATAACCACAGGCATGTTATCAGTACCCTTAAGGGACATCACAGCTAGGACATGTAAACATAGGAATAGATTAATTTTTGTTCAGGCCCAAAGCCAAAAGTTAATTCTTCAAAAGAAGCTGCTGTGAAAGTACATAAGCTCCCAGGAAAAATTAGGGATACTGAAGTGCATTCAGTCATTAGAAAAGGTCAAATGTCAATGGTTTGACAATAAATAAGCTTGTTTCTTATTTCTACCCAAGTAGTTAGAATACAGTCTGATGCATTCAATTAAATTCCTCCTTGCTAAACTACAGACTACATAAACAGTTACTAGCCAATCTCTAATTATAGGTAAGAAAGCTATGAGATTAAACAAATTCCAGTACAGCACTACAAATTCAGGAATACTTCATTCTGACTGGTTCTGCCACAAGTTCTCAGTGACCATGCTCTTCAGAGTACAGTTTCATTACAGTTTCATTCATCATTACTAGTTTATGACTGAAATCAACAAAAACTGCTGCGCTAAGAAATAGCAATTTCCTGGTTCTAACGTAACACCTGGGAGGGATACTCTGAAAGGAAAAAATAATTTGAGGTTTGCAATGCTATAAGTAATCCCATGTGCAACTACAGCAAATGTTGGTGTTGCAAAATACTTCAAAACACTCATGGATAAAATATTTTCTTCTGCTTTGTTTCTACATCTATGAAACACACAAACAGCTGTTTCTTTCAGTATCAAGATAGATTAATGTGACTTTTATCAAGATAGAAGAATGGGGAAAACTGAAGTCAAGGACAAGGAAATCCGAGGATTGACTACTAAGATAATCAGATATCCCTAACTTAGGCAAGGAATCAGTTTCTTCATCCTGCAGATCATGGTGTTTGATAAAAAAACAGGCTGCAAAATTACAAGTATCACTTAAGTTCTTAAGAGATGTGTTCTATAGCCTCTTGTAGTCACCCATAGAAAGTTCATTGCAGAAACCTGAAGGACATCATATGAGTTGTGGGCATAAAAACAAATATACATTTCTGTCTCAGGCAAAGAAACTTCCATTTTACAAAACTGTAAAATGTAGATAAATAATTTAATACTTTGCTATTACAAAAACAAAAAAAATCAATAAATGCAATTAAGAAACATTCTCGAAAGACAGCAATCACCTTCAGCTACTCTATCGAAGCCAAGTTATGGCACAACACTTTTTCAAATTAAGCAGCCAACAAATTCTACCTCCATACCTGCTGTCATTTTAAACTGTTAGCCAACAGTCCACTTCTCTACCACTAAACACAAAAGTGTGTTAGATCCTACATTCCTCCTGTTTAAAAAAAATTTTAGAAGGAGGTAAGAAAATTGGTAATTTAAAAACAAAAAATTGAATGTTCTCTCCATTTAAATTGAAATGTCTTTTAGAACAATTTCAGTTTGAAAAAACAAAGTGTGTCAGGGCTACAGTTAGCTCACTCGCTAATACTTGCTCCTTAATTTTATTATTTCATTCCAGAAACAAAATAGCTACAGAAAAGATTAATGGTACCTGGTAGAGAAGAAAACTGGAATTGGAAGCTGGCAGCACTGAAGATTCTTAAAAGCAATTTTATGGTCATCTTTCATTTTCTTTAATTTTTCTTCAGTCACCTGTGAAATTTCATTTTTGTATACATTCAGCAGAAACAAGAAGTCTAAGTCACCATCCACAGTTCATTGCATTAAAATTGCTACTAACAGGTGTATTTTAAAAAATAATGTTTCACAGTTCTTTGTGTCCAAAGGTACCCTTTTTCTGAAAGCTGTTATTTTTAAATGAAAGAGATCCCTCCAATTTTATATGATATCTTGGCTGTATTTATGAAAGGAAAATAGGAAAAGAGATAAAAATAGTGTTTATAGTATTTCTCTGAAAGGTCTGAAAGTCCTAGAAGTTTGTTTTCTTGCAACAATAGGAGATGCAGTTGTTAAAGTTATTAACATTTTCTTGAAGTAGTTTTCCAGATTTACCAACAACTTTCCCTGAAGTAATGTATCCTGTCAAAAATTGTGGTATTATTATGCTTCTAATATGCTTTTAATGTACGTATTAATATTACAGATATACACAAACACATACATATATATAAAAGTTTTTGAATTATATATATATAGGGCATAAAACTGAACAGATCTAGATCTTGCAGAAGGTGTGGACACGGTTCTGTGATTCTTTTTCTAGGTGGCCCTGCTTGAGTACAGGGTTTGGACTAGATGACCTTCAGAAGTCTCCTCTAACCCCAACCCTTCTGTAAAGCTGAATGCATTTTACATAAAATGGATGGTATGTCATGTGACATACCATCCAGATTTGATAATACATAACTGCATCCATAATCTACAGAAGGCATTTACCCAGACTTGACAGACACACACTGCAATCTTATTGAACACCAGCAAGTTTCAAACAAATCAAATCAGAAAGGAAATAAAATGTAGATTAGTAGGTACAGTCATAGCTTTGAATACTACCACTCAATTTCACCATTGTTTCACTCACCCATGCTTATTTTTACAGTTTCTCTCACTAAAAGCTTTACATTTATTTTGTGCTCCACAAATTTCATTCTAATCTCCATCCTGAGCAAGAAAGCTCAGTTTCCTATCAAGCCATGTTTCAATATGTTGAACTCCATTAAACCTTTGGTTGTCTAATACTGTGAATTAATGATGCAGTGTATGCTTTTCAGATTACCATATTTAATGGTTTTCCTCTCCCCTGCCCACCCAGTTTCACATTATAAAATGTCATGAATCACCTAAATTAAAAAAACTGGTCAAAACACTTAAAAGTTACCAGGAAGAGGAGAGACCAAGATAGCATGATTCTGTAAAATAGGTTTCTTTTGAGAGCCATAATGAAATCACAAAATTTAAGGATCAACTTCATCGCTATGCCAAACTCAATTAGAAGCATATCAATGTGAATAAAGTACATAACACTACTGGGTTTTTATATAGCTAACTCACACATCAAAAGAACTGGAACAACAACTTTTTCTGACCTCTATGCTTAAAAAAAAAGGTCTGTGATTTTTTTTGCATTCACCATGTATAAGAAAGGAGTAATATGTAAAAACCTAATTTGAATTCTGGAAAACTATGATAGAGTTACTGTTCATTAGTAAATTTTTCTTAAATTTAACAGCTTAAATATCCTGTAAAATATTAGGATCTTGATAAAAACCACTCAGAAGGCCTTCACTGTCAATGCATATATTTTGTTTTAACCTGTTTCACATTACTCAATAATGAGCAGCCTAGAAAATATTCCAGTAAATCCTGGATTTCAGAAAGTATAGATAATTGGAATATTTGTTGTGTTCCTATGCCAAATGTTATTTCAGCATATCTTCCTGTCAGCTTATTTTAATAAAATAATAACGAATTTCAGAGGAACAAGAAAGTTAGAAACACAAGGAAATTACAAGTGAAAAGAAGCTATTTTCTCTAGCTCGTCTTCAAATAATGAAAATGTGGTCACAACAATGAAATCAGGCCAAATACTGAAGATATCAAAGCAGATCAGGTCCTTCCAAGTGTATATTAGAGGCATCACTGAGGAAAAAAATTCTGAATGGCAGCACATTTTTACAGAATTTTGTGCACTAAGGGTATCTACCTGGTGTTGGAAACCAGAATTAGCCATGCAGGTGAAGACTCTTTCCTTCACCTCCACATAATTCCAGGACTGTGGGACAGCCAAACCCAGCCTTGGGTTTGGAAGCCCATGGCATGGACTGTATATAAGAGGCAGATCAGAAATTTCTGACCCAACTAGTTAACATCCTGCATCTCAAACCAGTCTAACATCCCTGGCCTGTTTGATGAACTGCTAAAACCATAAAAACATTGAAAATTCATTTTGCAAGGGACCTCTGAAGATCATTGAGTTCAAACCTCTGCTCAAACCAGGGTCAGTTAAGAGACAAACTTTTCCACAAGACAGCACTATTCTTGGCAAGTTCTGGCAATTCTGCACTGACTAAAAGAGTTTCTCTGCATTGTCGGTATTTCTACTTGCACATTTTTCACAAAAAGTCTGAAAATGTTTCTGGTTCTATATAAGCGTTAAAACCAAATGAAACAAAACCACAGAGCTAATGAAGCTTGGCACTAAAAAGGAAAGGGAGGAAGGAGGGAAGTGTTAGAGCAATCTTAATTCAAGTCCATTGTTTCAAGAAGCTGAAAGCATTATCGATGACTCTGTTCTTATTCATGTGATCCCCCAGTTTGAGACACATAACAGCATCTCTCCCAGCATGGTGTAGCACAAGTAATCGGCAAGAATTGTTTTATCTCATTGTAAAATGAAAAAAAGTACCAGTTCATTTGCACCTGCAGAGCTATTCAGAGGGACCCTGCATCATAAAAATAATGGCAGAAGTATGTTTACCCCTCATGTAAAAAAAAATTAAAAAGCAGTAAGGCTATGCCAGGCTATCCTTAGCTCACAAACTTTGACCTGTCCACAGGCTGCTGTGAGTAACATTTCCTTGGATACTAATCATCTGTCCCAAAACTGCAGGAAAACCCATTAAAGCCACCCATCACCATGAGGTTTCACACATAACCACAACAAAATGCAAAGAACCCATATTCTTAAAATACATTTTTAATTATTTCATATTTGTTAAAAATGGAGTTCAGACGAGATTCTCAGCACCAAAGTTATAGCACATTTTAAGCAGAGAATTAGTGTGCCAAGTTTCTCATTTGGGAGTGGCTGAAAATCATTATTCTGCTAACAGACTTTTTGGTTTAGTCCCATCTCTCTTCCCTACTTCCCCCCCCACACCGTTTTTTGTTTTGAGAAGGCAGAATAAATAAGATCATTTGTTTTAATTAAAATGTAGTGTGCTCTGTGTGCAGGATAAGAGTGATGCATCACCTTGGTGCTCAAAACAGGGCATTTCTCTTTGTGCCAGAACTGGGCTATGAGTCAGCTGTACAAAAATGAATGTTAAGCCTTTCAGAAGGAATTCCATTTGCAAAAAACTTGACAGATAAATGAAGTCTAAAGAAGATTAAAATGTGTCCTCCTCTAAAAATCAAAGGTTAAATGCAAATATCTTCTATTATTTTGTTGAGGCAACCCATTGTCAGACATACTTTGGGGTTTTACCTTTTTCCATTTTAAAATGATACTGGTTTAGAACTTGATATGAAATTCCCTCTACTTCTTTCTCTACTTCCAAAATGAACTTTCTTATGCTTAACAGAAAATGGGTAAACCAGCAGCCTTTTTTGGATTTATTTCCTTGTAATTCAGCTTTTATCATGTGTACTCTCATTTACATGTTGAGTGAAGTATTCAACCACTGATCTCATCTTTCTCCATGAGGTATTACGGAGATGCATAGTTCACTTGCTAACTAGAATTTCCTGATCTAAAATCTTCTTGCTATATTGAGCTGAGTAAAAGTAATGGCGCTGCAACTGTTCTGTAGATTTCTCTCAGGAGTTCAAGTCTAATGCCTGTTGCTTTATTTAACTGTCGCATAGCTAACAATCCTTCTCTACACAAGGTGCTGAATTTTGCAGAAGTGTTTTTCTTCCCCCACCTCTGATCTGTTTCCAGCCAACTTTTCTAATGCTGTTATAATATACAGTACTGCACAGCTATAATTTAGATTCTTTTTACAGCTCTCTTCTGCCCTTGTTCTGGTCAAAGGTCCCATGGCTCTTTTAGAGAACATGAGTATTGTCAAGTTTTGTTCAAATATAAACTTAATTTATTTTTAAAACCCCACAGTTTACAAATCTTTTCCTTCCATGAGTTCCAGTCAGTTGTCACTTCCCACTTCACTGTTGCAAGTTAATGCATTACGACTATGCTGATCCACCCTCTGAGGCATTTGAAGTTCAGGTTTTGTTCAAAAAAATGGAAGCACCAGTTAAGTGGAGCCTTTTTTATCCACCTCTCAGATAATTTCAGGATATCAATGACCTTTTGATTGCAAACACTGATATCCAATACAGTAAGACTGATGTTATGACCAGTATGTGTACATGTTCCTACACACACACTTTGGAGCAAGATGGTCACTTAGGTCTTATTTACCTCATTGATTATGGCAGCAGATGGTACTCTGCAAAACAATTAAAATACCAGTACTAGTCACTAGGGCCTGTTATAGAGTTGTACAAAAATAATTCCTTGCTATTTTTGTCCTACAATTCTTTATTTGCTGGCAAAACTCTTCCACACAGCAAAATCAATACAGTAGTTACTTTCTTCAGCATCCAGACAAGAATGTCCTGTATGTTCAACCTTCAGCCACAGTTAAAAGTATTTTAAAGTTTGTGGGCTTATCTCAGCAATATCACAGCAGTTCCAATTAAAGATGTCTCCTTTAGCCATATGTTCTGCCTCACAAAAACCCCCCATGTTCTAACATCATCTCAGTCTGAACAAAGCTGCTCGTCTAATTAGTGTCTCCTGTCCTCCTATGTAATTAATGTTCTAATTACACTTGACTAGTCTGTATGGAGGAGAAAATCGCAAGCATGTGAAACTGTCACATATGTTGCCTTTTATATTCTAGGTTACATGAGTAACAGCCACAAAGGTAACAACAGAATAAAAGAGGTATCAGTAAAGCCTTGATTTAGCCTTTGAGATTGATTTGGACATTAGGTAAGATGGAGCTGCCAAGTAGAAAATCGGAATTCTCTAATTTGTAAAGTACACAAAGTTAAACCTAAGGAAGGCTATTTCTATTGAAGTAGTACATTGATTACCATTTTGTTCTGAAAATCTAGACTTAGCTTTCCTATTTTCACAGGAACTTCTCCCAGCAAGTGTATTATTTTGTACCAAGATTACCAAAATTATAGGAACATTTAAGAAGTTGTGGGCTTGACTTCATATTACTTATAAAATACACTCTTTTTCTCTAACCAATCTATCTGTTACTGAATTTACTTTGGCTAAAGCGTGAGCTTCCTAACTACTAAAATGTAATCAATGAGCTAAATGTAATTCCAATAAAAACAAGAAAATAAGAAATAACTGTGTAGTACCTCCCTTTTAACCCCACCACCCATGTGAGCATGTCCTATGTCCATTTAAAACACAAGATGAGTTCATTCTCACTGAAGTAAATAATGACTAAAAGAGAACTCAGCCTAATTCAGACAAGAATTATTTTTAAAAAGTATTTACACTAAGAATGAATGGGGAGTGTACAGTGTATTATGCTCATATTAAAAAAAGAATTTGAGAGTTAGAGTCAAGACCAGGAGTCAAACCGCTAATGTTATCCATTTCTTCCAGCACTTTACAAAATGCTAAGATAATGTTCAGCATCAGGCTCCAGCATCCCTTTCAAATGGGCAGCAAGTAGTTATAGTTCCTTATTGGTTTACATTCAGAAGTTTGGTCAATTCAACACAGTTGACCAACAGCTACTCTGTCAGTTCCTCTAACTTGGGAAGCTAATCCAGATTCACAAAGAACCATCAAGAAACAAATTGAGATGATTGCTTTTACCAGCATATAACTATCTGACCTATTTTAATTTTGTTCACTTCATTGTAATACCATTATCTGGTAGATTATGACTTAAATATTTCATAGATTATGATTTATTCCTTGTTAATTCAGGCCAAATACAATCCATCAGAGATAAAGAGTTTTTTTGATCCATTCTGTCTTTTCTGAAACTCACATGACTGTGAAAACACATAGTTTATGTGTCAGGGAAGATTGTCTGGGAAATAAATGAATCATTTAGAAACACTCAAAGAGCTTTGTAAAACTCTCATCAAAAACTCAAGAAGTCAAGAAATCATCCCCTATCCCTAAAAAATTGTCTCAAAGGGTAATTTCCCCAGACTGCCCCAGCCTGGCCTGATTGAGGGCAGTTGACAGACACCTGGTGTAACTCTGACCTCCTTATCACAGGAGCTCCATGCACAAGATGCTTGATTCACACAGAGCAAGCATGTTTTGAAAAGAATCAGTCTTCATTTTGTAGTTAAAGTGGATGTGGATGTCCAGCACTAATTTCAAACTGGACAAAGTAGCTCAGTGTACAAAGCAACACTGCTCCCTAGCCAGAGAGCTCTCACAGCAAGGCTTTTTCTTAATTTGTATTTTTACTCACTGGTTTTGACTAACTGTTCGATTCATCTTGCCACTGTTCCAGTGTGTTCCTAGTACCTGCTGCATGACTGGCTTGTGCAGCACTGAGTAGTTCATTGCCATGAAGAGGATATCCAGGAGGCAACTTCATTATACAAATTATCAAATGAAATATAAGTGGGTTTTTAACACCCTTCTTGGTCAAGGTCAAATGTTCAGGTCAGGAAGACTGTGAAGCCTTGAAAAAAAATTCCCTGTGATATTGTGTCTCATTAAATCTTACCACACATATCTAGCTAATCTTTTGCAAAAAAGTTAAACAGCAATACAATATATTTGAATACATCGTTTAATTTATTGTTTAAAAACAATAAATATGTCCCTATCTATTCTCTATATGCAGAAACAGGAATTACTGGAATAGTTAGTAAAGCCTTTGGTTTCATTTTACAAAGATGATGTAACTGGCTGTTATACACCAATCTGGAATTTTCTCACAAAACTGGCCCTTTTCATGTTTCTTTCTCATACCACATAGTCTTCTAAGTTGTTAAATGATAACTAACAAAACTATGCTGTTGAATTATTAACCAAGCCATAGATTTCCTTGTTTCATGGTTAATTTACTTCATACTTTCAAGTGAACTTGTGCCTGATTTCCAAATACTGCAGAATGGTTACAAATCTAACCTAACAGAAACAAGCTTTGCATCAAGCTTAGTGACTTATTTTTTGTTACTGCTTTAAACTAGATTTGATAAAACAGGAAAAATTTGCCTACATGATTTGCTTTCTGCATGAATGATTTTAAAAAATATACAAATGATGGATCAAAAGTTACAGAACTAATCAACCACGTTTCCTAAAACAGATGAAGTTTCACAATGGTTCAGTGGCAAGAAAATATTTCAAAAATCAAGTGAAGATGAGAGCCATTTACTTAAAAATTTTCCACTGCCAACTTCAAAGTTAACTCATAGCAATACAGGAAGAAAAAAAAAAAACAAACAAACAACAAAAAAAGAACTATCATGATTCTATTGCAGGCACATTTGAACCTGCCGGCACAAAAAGTATTGATTTCAACTGAACTAAATTTTATTCTTTCCTTGGTTTTTTATTACTCCACTTTGAGATTATCCAGGGAATACATGTTGATACCTACCATATTTCTAAAATACTTTATCTTGAATTAGAAGCAGAATCAAATTTTTCAAAAACTGGACTGGATCCAAGAATTTATGTCAAAAAAATTGAAATGTTTTAGATTTCAGCATTCAAGTAATTGATTTCGAGTGAACAAAAGCTAACTAGTTTCACAGGTCTGCATAATTTGTGAAGCTTAGAAACAGAACCAAGGGCTTCCTTTGGGCAAAGTGGGACTCATGCTACTGAAGCAATTCCTCAATACATAGGATGTAAGCAAAGTGTTCTTTTGCCACTTGCTGCAGGACTGAGAACTGGAACACATTTCTCTAAGATGAGGGAAAGGATACAAAAGGTTATTTAAAGACTGGGTCCTAAGGAAAGATTACTTAGAAGATTGAACTATTGATCTAATTCTCCTCCTTGCCTCCCACTAACCTGATCTCTCCAACAATTTTGTTCTCATTAGGAAATTTCAGCATCATTCATCAGAGAAGAGACAAGAGGCAAACACTACTTGTTCTGAGAAAATTTGCTGCTGTGCAGAGGACACAAGGCCTAAGTCATTGCTTCTAATGAGGGAATGACTAGAACTCTGTGCTCTGTTTTTAAGTCTGGCTGACTCAGTTGAGTAACCAGCACATGCATACTCCTTTGAAACAGCTATTGCATGAGCTGTGACCTGCTCATCCTCCCTAGCAGCAGAAAGAGACATGAGGACAACCTCACATGCATGGATATGAAAGGAAGAAGGGGTAGGAAGGAAGCACACACTTATTTAAAGACTGTCAGTGTAGTGGTCTTGAGATCTCCCAGCTTGTGCCCAAACCATCCACCAACTCCCAGTGTAGCGAAGTTCCCTTGCTAAAGAAGAAGGTCAGACCAACATTCCAATGGTCACTCAGGAAGATGTGCCTAGCCCTGTGTAAGAGTGAGCCAGCAGGAGCTCTAGCCAAATGCAATAGCCCAAATGGCTCAATCAGCCATCCAGCTGGCTCTCAAACACCTTTGAATGAACTGGACCCATGCTAACCCAGGGATTGCAATACTCATGATGAATATTTAATGAGAATGAATGATCGCACCTTGATTGCTGTGTCCAGTTCTGGCTGCCCAGTTTGGGAAGGATCTTGAGACACTTGAGCATGTCCAGAGGAGGCAATAAGGCTGGTGAAGGGCTTGGAACACAACTTCTGTGAGGAATGGCTGAGGGAGCTGGGGGTGCTTAGCCTGAAGAAAAGGAGGCTTAGGGGAGACCTTATCACACTCTACAACTTCCTGAAGGGTTGTTGTAGTCATGTGGAGGCTGGTCTCTTCTTGTAGGCAATCACTGACACAACAAGAGGACAAAATCTTAAGTTGTGCCAGGGGAAGCTTAGGTTGACATCAGAAAAAACTTCTTCACTGAAATAGTAATTGGACACTGGAATCATCTGCCCAGGGAGGTAGTGGAGTCACTGTCCCTAGATGTGTTAAAAACAAGACTGGATGTGGCATTCAGTGCTATGGTTTATTTGATGAGGAAGTGTTAGGTCATAAGTTGGACTTTGATGATCTCAAAGGTCTTTTCCAACTAATTCATTCACCTACCAGAAGGGTGGCTGTGGTGACTGGGGGTTGGTCTCTTTCTCCGGGCAACAACAGACAGAACAAGAGGACACAGTCTCAAGCTGCGCCAAGGGAGATACAGGCTAGAATTAAGGAGGAAGTTTTTCACAGAAAGAGTGGTCAAATACTGGAATCATCTGCTCAGGGAGGTGGTGGAGTCACCATCCCTCGATGTGTTTAAAAAAAGACTGGATGAGGCACTTGGGGCCATGATCTAGTTGAGGTGTTAGAACATGGGTTGGACTCGATGATCTTAAAGGTCTCTCCCAACCTAGAAATTCTGTGATTCTGTGATTCCGTGAGTCTGTGATTCTGTTATTCTGTGATCATGGAATCCTCTTTCCAGGCATGATAATACCATTTCCCTGTGTGGGCAACCACCAGTACCTAGAGAAAGCCAGAAACTTCTGATAGCTCTTGATGATCTGCTGTGGGTGGGACCTCTAAGATACTCACTCCAGGAGTAACTACTATACTTTATTCTCTACTGAGCTTTTAAGTCAAGAGCCCCTTTTTATTAATACACATAAATCCAAAGACTATAGTAATAAATGCAAGCTTTTCATCCACTGCCTGGGGTCTGCTCATAACAAATGACAGAGAGTGAAGAAAAACAGAAAGCAAGAAGGTCCAAACCTACCCGTACATTCATATTCTTATATTTTATTTTCTGACAAATTTGACTCCGAATTTATTAATGTCATGATTTCTTGTGTGTCTCATTGGGAACATCGACCCAAGCCTCCATGCTTGCAGGCTCAGCCTAAGAGATACAAAGCATACAGATACATACCAGTGCAGTCCTTTCCCCAGACCAATATCAACCTTGCACTCCAGCTGTATGTGTGGCTCTTACTCATAGGCAAAAGCCATACACTGAAGAGTAGGTGATGAGGGTTTATTGAAGATTATTGGAAGCTAATATATAGGCAGTTGGGCCCATGGATTAGCTGATAGTCACGCTCTTTACTGCACAGTTGATTTAAGCCATGCCTTGCAATCAATCCACGTTTCTTGTACCAGCTCATGGCAGCAATGCATTTTCAAGGAAAAATGGTGGCAAGTCCTATATATGTAACAGAGAAGTCTCTTTGTCCATGGTATTCTATTTTCAACAGCTGCTTCATACCCATGTATTTTAAAATATACACTGGTGCTACTTCAAAATCTCTGGGATTAAAGCCATGAACTAAAAGCTTATTCAAGTCATGTTGAAACATAACAGGCTGTAAGGCTGAACACAGTCTGACAATTAGTCTAATGCAGATATTAAAGTTATTTTTAGGAATCTAGCATATATGGCCTACATTTAAGGTTAGAGTGGGTAAATCTTAAAGTTAGTTCAACTCCTCTCACTGTACTGCATCTAGCTGCTTTCACATCAAGAAGGACTTTTCAAAATACAGATTGTTAGTAGGCTGGTAAATTGTTTCACAACTAATCTTGGATGGCTCATGTGCTGACATCACAGGGATAGGCTTATTATCCTCTTAAAACTTTGCTCAGACCAGCAATCTATCCTTTGTAGTTCAAATATTTCAAGCTGTGATAATAGCTTTTTTTGCAAATGGGATTCCTAAATATCCACCTTTGAGAATGAGAACATCATTACTAATGGACATACTTCCAAAAATCACCAGCTCTTCAGATGTTTTCTGTGAATTTCTTTTTCAGAGACACTTAAACACATCATCTATCATTAATCCCAAATGCTGTGGCTCAGTATCAACACTTTTGAAGATATAGAAGCTGAAGGAAAATAAGGAATAAAAAATTTGTCAGACTGAACTCCCATGCCAAGTGAATGCTACAGTTATCAGAAAACCACAAAATCACTTACGCTGGAAAAGACCTCTGAGATCATCAAGTCCATCCAACCTAAAAGCTCCAATTGTCAAGCTATAAAAAAAAAAAAAAGAACATGTGGTTAATGTGAATATAATTGGTTCAGAATATGCAAAAGCCAATGGCTGGCCAGCTGGACATGAGCAGAAAATCTTAGGTTTATAAAATACCTGACAACTGAGTGAACTTGCTTCCCTTTCTCTACATCTGTATTATCATAGCATCTGAAGTGATGAAGCTACAAGCTGAGCTATTACAAAAAATATTTCACACCTCTGTAGTTTTTTTCACTACAGAAAAAATGAAACTTCTTCACAGCAGAAGACCTTTGTTTGGTGCATAAGTACATCAACTTTACCTCAAAAAGTGCTGGGACTTTTTCCCAGGTGAATAATGGCTACTTCAGTTTCCAAAACTTGGGTACGATAATGTCAAAACTGCTCTATATTGGATTTCTAGATAACATCCACCTCAAAAGCTGGGCTTGTCAATTGAAACTATAAATGCCTCTGAAAATGTGAGTTGCTTTGTTGAGTCAGTCCTCAGAAAAAATGGACATCTGTCTCCTCTGGGAAAAAAAAAACATTTCCATTTGCAAAATTTCTAGTTTTCAGGAGCCCTATAACAATTTTTTAGCAGGGTACTTGAAAAAGAAGACTAAAATTTCATATTACTTCAAAAACCTCCAAGAGTTTTCAAAATCATTTCAGCCGGATGTTGAGCTGGCAAAGAACAGGAGTCCCTGTCACACAGAGACAGTACAGTTACTCAGGATTGTGCATATCAATATCTGACAGCTGAGCACTTAAATGTGAAACCAAACCTGAAAGAAAAACCAGCTATAAGGAGGAATTCTCTAAGGCAAAATCCATAGTGCTATGTTTCAGGCACTGCTTGCAGCCTTGTTTATCTTAACTTTATTTTTTAAATGAAGTGTCATAAATGGCACACAGTTCTCAAGATCATTATAAAGTGGAAGATTAATTCTCAATCATAAAAAATACGTCCAAACCGACAAAGGTGTCTTCAGGCCAATAAGCCAATTGCTTTTGTCTATAAAATGTAGTTACGAGTATAACAATGTTTCCTGGGGATAGACCTTTGTCCTTGTACGACTCTCATTTGTCACCACAGAAGGCACACACAGAGTACAACCAGCAGCCAAGCCTCACCCAAAGTACAAGCAGCACCAGCAAAGAGCACTTTCAGAAACAGAAATGAGAGCATAAAATTTTTGTAATTTATTACTGTCACTAAATACCATAATTCATAGGTCCAGCCACATCAATGTAATTTCCTGATTTTACTTTAAGAAAATCTAACTTGACACCTAGCAGCATTGATTTCTACACCTTAATTATATGATCCCATGGTAAGCTTTTCTGCTTCTAACCAATTTTAGCAGAATTTTTTTTCATTACATCAATATCTCCTGATATTTTGGTTCCTGAACAAATAATATCCTTCTGCTCAACTAATCTACATGGTATACTCTACATGGTGATTATTTTCACATCATATTTGAAGGTGTTATTCAGGTCAACAACTGACAATGACAGGAGATAATAAAAAGTCTGCTCAACATTTGAAACACTTCTTTATCAACACATCAGTATTTTAAAATTAATATGTTCATGCTGCTTCATGTTAGGATGAAGGACTTTTAATGATCATCTACACTAACAGCAACTCAGATTTCTTTGTTCAGGCCCTATCTTTTGGTACTGGGATAAACACTGTGAGCAGGTAAATTGTGCATATGTTACTTTACATTGGGCAGCCAATCCTTAAAAAAAATAAGAAAGAAAGAAAGAAAGAAAGAAAGAAAGAAAGAAAGAAAGAAAGAAAGAAAGAAAGAAAGAAAGAAAGAAAGAAAGAAAGAAATTATGACTGCTTAAACTCCATGAATTATACATACCTTTCAGTCTGAGACTTCAAAGTTTTCAAATAGTTAGGTAAACATTATGATTTTGATAATGTTGTCAAATTATTTTGCCAATGCCATCTCCAAATTAGGGCCTATGCCAAGCTCAGGTCTATTGAGAGATAACTATTCTTGACAGCAGTAACTTTTCCACTCAAACCAATAACTGCAATAAAGTTTAGTGCATCAGTAAAGCACTCACCCAAGGAGACACTGATCTCAATGGAGACTTCCAGTCACTGGTGTTTATCATCATCATCAGGTGAGGCAGGTGGTTGCCCAAGAGCTCCTCTGCCATCATACTTTATTCTCTGTGATTTGACTAAAAGCAACAAGAGAGCAATTCTGAACTATGTACTCACACAGTCAAGAAAAAAATAAAATCTCAGTTGGGAGGTAGCGAAGGCAGCCTTGCCTTCCAGCCAAGTACTGAACCTCTCCTCCTCATTCTCTCCTTGGCTGAAGGAGAGCAGCAAGCAGCACCACTCTCAGCTGAAAGAAGGCAAAGGTTTCCTTTGCTGGCCAGTAAAAGGTCAGGAGACAAAGCAGTCATGCAGCCTGGCTTTGATTATATCAGGACAGCAGGAGGTTCAGGACTGACAGTTAGCCCCTGCCCACAGCTGCAATCCACCATTCTGTCAGTACTGCACATTAAAATGGATGCCACTTTTAGGCCTGGGATTTCAAACCAAAAGCCAGCAGCTCAGCTTCAGGTCAAAATAGTAATGACAGCTAAGGTTAGCAAGCTGAGGCCCAAGCTAAAATTATGCGTTAAGTTCAAAATGCATCTTGGACTTCATCCCTTCCTCCCCAGGGGTAAAAAACCCCAGTGATCACTACATGAAATTTTCCACTGTTTTGTTTGTTTTTCACTTAATACTGTTTTGTGTTAAGGGCAAAAAACCCACCTAACTGGGCCAGAGCCATGGAGAACCTTGCCAAGTAGCAGAAGGACACATGATACTCAACACGACCTAGAGTTCATCACTCTGGTGCTCCCCTAGGACCTACAAGAACTGGATTATGAATGTTAAAAATTATCCCTGCTTATCCCCTACCTGTTTATGGACCAGTCATCCCTCACAGTTTGTCCATCTTTTTGTGCATCTGTTCACTTTGTGTCTGCCTCCACGACATCCAGAAGTCCACTATGCACTGTATTGAAGCATACTTATCTGTTTATCTATTTACATTAATTTCCTAGCTCTTCTGTGGTAAGATTTAGTGAACAACAGTTCATCTCTTGCCTTTACCAATTTTATAAACTGAAGTCATAGCCTACCATAGACAACTCTGCTTCAAAATACAGTCACAATTTTTTTTAAATCTCAGCTACTGCATTCCCTTTATCATTTTGACTAGTTACAAGAGCAGCAATTAAATCCCCTGTGCCTGCCTTGAAATGCAGAATCCAGGACAGTACATTACCTCCAACTTCTGTTAGTATTCATCTGTAACTGCCTCTAGAATTCAGCACCGTTGGGAAGTAGGACTGTCATTCATGCCAGTACAGGACTGAATGAGTTCCTGATATGGTTCTGAAACATTTATTTGAATTAGTCCCAAAGTGTGCCTAGTCCTCACTTTTGACAATCATGCACTGCAAATCCTATCCATTTAAAGCCCTATGCATTTAAAGCATCTTATCCTAGCAAGTCGTAATTTATACATTTTTATTCTTTAGAAGCTTCACAAAATACATGATTGCCTTTTCAAACTGAAACCTCCCTGTTTTTCAAGGAACCTCCCTGTTTTTCAAGGAAACTCCACCTCCAAAGGTTGCCTTTTATAGAGCGGATTGAACAAAATTCAAACAATTAAGAATCCTATAATCAGTGTCTCTCTGATAACTGAAGTATAACTACATAGATACAAAATATTTGTAAGAAAAAGCCTTGCATGATTCAGATTGGAAAAAAAAGAATCCTTTAAAGTAATGCTTCACCATTTGGTGAACTATCAGAATTGCTTTATTGTTGCTCCTAAGCCTGAAAGACAAAAAGACAAACTTGAGTCCTAGAGTATTAGTTATGTGTAAAAGAGACTCCAAAACAAACCCAAAAATTATGGAAACAATATCAACCCCTGTCCTAAGTTGACTATATGATGCTTTTTTCCCCAATCACCTTGTTCTGTTTATGCTGAATAATAATAAGTTTTGTACCTTTAAGACTTGCTCCACAGAGTGAAGGGGGCAGAGAAGGAGCGCGCAGTTTGTTTTCAGACACTGCACTCACTCCTCCACATTCCTGCTGCTGGACTGTGCTGTCTGTGGATGGACAGACAGTGGGACAGAGCTCTCCTTTGCTTTTAGTTAGTTTAGCTAGGTGAGGCAGAGAAGTTCCATGGACTGTGTTTTTTTTCCTTTTCCCTTTTCTTTGGAGCTGTTCAGCCCTGCTCTGGACTGAACACCCAGGGGAGCACCGGCAGCTCACACCTGTGGCCACCGGGCCGGGCCTGGCCTGCGACATTTCCAGCACTGAGGGACTGATCAGAGACTGAGTGAGCTGAGCTGCTGCCTGGGTAGGGGATTTTCTGAGTTTGTCATCTCTTTTGGAGCAGCAAGGGGTTTTATTGATTAATATTGTTCAGGTTTTACTGTTCAATAAACAGTTTTTTCCACTTTTCTCCAAGGAGGTATTTTCTCACGGACTGGTTGGGGGGAAGGACCGATTGAATCTGCTTTCCTAGAGGAGCCCCTTTGGGGGTTCTCTCCAAAATTTGCCCTGAACCAGGACACCCCCCTATGCCCATGTATCAAAAAATCAAATTAAGATAATAAGATAATTTTAATTTCTCCAAAGAGTTATGCTCTCAGTCTTTGGCACAAGAGTCATTTCTGCAGAGCCAGAAATGCACATAACTATTTTAACAGGTATTACCAGTGTGATTTCTTAAAAAAAAAAACCCCAATCTTTGTTATGGGCATTGTTCTTATGTCCATTTTAAACTTGAATAAAATCTGTGATTACAAAATGTTTTAGAGTAATTGCTACCGTGATCTCTTGCAAAGAGGGAAAGTGAATCAGAGTTAAATGATGCTGGATGGCACCTGGCAGCACCAGGCTGCAGTGGAGCTGAAGACAGAATATGCAGCATTAAGACAGACTAGGAAGGAAAAAGAAGGGCAGAAGTTCACAGCTTTCTTTGCAGTTTGCCTTTTATCTGGACACCTATCTGTGATAAGAGAATATTAATTTATTTGCATGAATGCCTTTATCTGAGGCAGTGGAATGAGTTGTGCAGACAAGCTGTGGATGCCCCATCCTTGGAAGTGTTTAAGGCTGGGTTAGATGGAACTCTGAAGAGCCCGGTCTAGTGAATGGCGTCCCTGCCCTAGAGAGGTGGGCTGGAACTAAGTGATATTCAAGGTCCCTTCCAGCCCAAATCACCCTATGATTCTATGTAGAATTCTCCTTTTTATTTCCTATATGAGTCTAGTAAAAAAAAAAAAAATCACCAACAATTTTCACCCCGCAGTGATGTTTAGTTACATCATTTTTTTAAAAAGTGTAAAATGCCAATTGTTATAAATGATCAAATCTGTAGCCAAATTTATGAAAAATTTAACAAAGATTTATTAGATCGGTAACAAAAAGTAGAAATTTCGAAACAAAAAAAAAATCCAGCCACAGCCAAGACAGCGTCAGCCCCGTGTACAGAGGGTGGGTGACCTTGGGTTCCTGCTGACAGAGAGACAGTGTTCCCCCAGAGGTTCACACTGAGTGTTCTTCGCAGTCAGCTTATATACAGTTTATTCTGCCTGAGGCAGAGATGACCACATATTTCTTTGTGTCCCTTTGCATGTAAAGTTGAATCCATACATGTGTAGAAGCAGACAAAGTCCCAACGCAGATGAATGTCTGAGTGTCTCGGCAGAAGGTGTATTCACATGGAGTAGGTGATGGCAGCTCCTGAGTACCATAGATTTAATCATCTCCAGATGCCAGGTCTTGTGAGCTTTCCTCAGGACATTCCATTCCAGGAAGGTCCAGATGATATCTTCTAAGTGCATGGTGCCTCTCATGGCCCAAGCCAGTCTCATTCATACGGTAAACGATCTGCTATTGTCGCAGGCAGTCCGGGCAGTGGCTACAATGTGCATAACTCTGTCCTTCAGGGCGACTGCAGGCTTAGCTCATGGCCCGAGCCTCCCCTATTCATAAGGCAACAGGTTTGATATTATCTTTAGCGTTTTCTGGGAACTGGTTGTAATTTGAATAGAATCCAGTCCCCGGCCAGAGTAGTTACAAGCATAGGTTTGGTTTCTCCTAATATTTTATACATGCACATATCTATTTCTACAGCAAGAATTATCTCTGCTACATATAACACCAATGAATTACAGTGAGTCTTACATATTTGTCAGAGCTGAACTCCAGAACCATGCATGTTGGGCTGCCTTCTAAATACTCAGGATTTACTCTTTTGTCAGCTCACTAAACAGTGTGCTATTTCCTTCTGCAGAAAATAAATTTGGGTGTTCTTTACTCTGCAGGATATCTTCCTTGTTCCTCTGAATATCAACAAGGAATAGTTGAACACAATCAGGTTGGAGAAGCCTTTATCCTACTCTGAAGAAAAGCTCATGAATATTCAATCACTTCTGAAATGACTTCAAGGTGAGAAGTAGCATTTACTTTAGAAAGTAAATAGTTATCATTAGTTTTCAGACCTGTCCTAGTAAACAGATTAACCATAACATGTCTTGAAGTAAAAGTAGAAGAGCTTTGGACCTTCCTTCATCTCTGCCACATTTCTCCCTTTCCAGTGTGAGGTGTACCTGACCTGAAAATAGACTTTATTCAGAGGGTGGAGACTAAAAGTCTTTGTGTGCACAGGCGAAGAAGCAGAAGAGAATGTCAAACAGAAAAGCTTCATTTGGTCACTCACTTGAAAAAAAGCACAGCTGCTTGAATTCTTATTAGTCAGAGATAGCCTGTGGGTATGTTGCTTCTTTTGAAATCTTTTATTTTCTTTCTCAGCTTTCAACATCCTTTTCCCTTTCAGATATTCTGCTTGAATAAAGAAAAATAAAAAAGAAAAAGCCCTCAGAGTGATGGAGATCCCTCAAGACACAAATATATTTGACAGTTTTGATAAAGAGGCACAGCCTTGAAAATGGCCCAGAATAAATGAATCAGTCTATGGTCATCAACACAAAAACCTCAACCACCCACAGCTAAGCAGAATTCTATAAGCCAGCATTAGAAAAAGTGATGTTAACCTTCTTCTAATGAAATAAACCAAACCTTCTCTAAAACCCTATCTGAAAGAAGGATAAATTTAAGCAATCAAAGAATGGAATCAGACCATGTTGTTTCTTTAGTTAAGCCACTAGTTCGTTCAGCACCATTTTTTATTTGTCTTATATAATGAAATTATTGAATCCTCAGAATTTGAAGATGCTTTATTCTAAAATATCACCTAAGTCAGGAAGCTTTATTTCCTTAATGGATGAAAGTTTAATTTCTTGTGCATCTCCAGGTAACTGCTCATTCAATTTTCAGAGAGCCTACATTTGTACTTTTGCCAGCAGATTTCAGGCATATACCCTATCAACAGACTAGCAAATGCAGAAGTTCACAATTTCACAAACACACACATTTGCAAAGAACCATAGTTACTGCATTTTTGGTTTGATATAAACTCTAGCAGAAGGTTAATGTAGGATGGACTGCCAAAAAGTGAAGCTTAAAGACAGATTGTAGTAGGAGGGGCTGTCGATCACATATGCCTGTTGTTAACAGATTTTATTCTTTTAAGTGGTGGCAGAGGGTAAGAAAAGAATGAATGCATTGAAAACTATGGTGAGGAAACTTAGAAACAGGATATTCTCTCTCTAGATCTTTCTTATTTCCATGATATTACAAACAAGAATGCAAAAACCAGCTTCATTTCTTCAAAAATATAGGCATGTGGAAAAAACAAACAAATGTAATTTACTCGCTATATAAATGTCATAATGTGCATCATCTTCTTTCAACTGGAAGAGGAAAACAAGTACATAGAAGATGCTAACTTGGAAGAGACCTGCAGGCATTCCAACTCCTGGCTACACACAGAGTAATTTAAAAGTTAAACCTTACATTTAAAAGTATTGTCCAAGCAGTTCCTGAATATTGACAGGCTTAGAGCCTTGACCACTTTCCTAGGGAGTTTGTTCCAGTGCTCAAGACCTCTCTCAGTGGTCCTATTATCCCATCCAAACCTCCTCAATGCGGCTGTAACTCATCCCCTGGCATTGCATCACCAGACACCAGAGAGGAGATACAGGCATTTCCACCTCTGTTCCTATCTCAGGGTAAGGTTGGCCCTTTTAGACATGGGAGCACACTGTTGACTCATAGTGATCTTACCATCCTACCCCACATTCCTTCCTGAGGGCAACATTCCAGCCTCTTGTCCCCCAGTCTGTACACACATCCTGGAAGATCCCACCCCAGATGCAGAACCTGGCATTTATGCTTGCTACATTTCATATGGTTGGGATGGCCCAGTGCTCCAGTCTACCAAGATCTCTCTGTAAGGCCTCTCTAACCATGAGGGAATCACCAGCCCAGTTTAGTATCACTGGGAAATTTACTTAGTGTGCACTTGACTCCTATGTCCAGATCACTGATAAAAGCATTGAAGAAAACTGGTCCTGAAATAGAGCTGTGGGAAACACCACTAGTGACTGCCTACATGCTGTCCCTCCACTATTTTGCTTTGAGCCCAGTCTTTCAGCCAATTGTTCATCCATCCTATAGCACAAGTCTAGCTTTATGCTTGCCCAAAAGGATACCAAGACAGTATCAAGAGCTTTCTTAAAATAAAAATAACAACCAACCAAAACAACAACATATTCACTACCTTCCTTTTGTCCACTAGGTAGAAAACATTCTCATAAGAGGACGTTGGGTTAGTAACCTGACTTCATTAAGTTATCTTTGACTGATGACTGCATTGCCTTCCAAGCATTTTCGACTAACTCCCAGAACAATTTTCTCCATAGTTTTACCAGGCACCAAATCAGACTGACAGTCCTATAACTACCAGGGGTCTTCTTTCTTGCCTTTCTCAATAACTGGACTGATCGGGCAGCTTCCAGTTTACAAGGACCTATCCAGATTCTCAAGACTGTTTATAAATGAGAGAGGTTTCACAATAATATCAATAACTATTTTAGTACGCTCTGCTTTATCTCCATTCCTGTTTGTGAGCTAACCAACCTCATCAAGTAACAGATCAATGTTTCATTGAGTCCTCCTTTTGCTGTTAACATGATTAAAGCCCTTTTGTGATCCCACATCTTACTGCCATTTTCAAATCCAATGGAGTTTTAAGCCACATGAATTTTCTCACTGCAGTGGTGGTATCTCTGTCATCCTTTTGCGAAACCTGATCTTACTTACAAAGTCCATATACTTTGATGAGCTAGAATTACCTGTCCCTGTGGTCAGGACCAGCTATTTGACCAGCATTTGTGGACCCCAATTCCTTCAAAAGCAGATTCTGATGAGACTTTGCTAACTGGATCCTTAAGCAGCCTACAGTCTGCTCTCCCAAAAGCCATGGGTGTCTGCTCTGCTAACAGAACTCTTTCATATCACAAAACATTTTAAACTTTACCACTTTGTGGTAACTGAGGCCAAGACAGACACCAAACATCATTTTATCCACAGACCAAAAACAGATCCTGGAGGGCATTTTTGTTTGCCAGGTCCCTTGGTACCTGTATCAAAAAGTAATCTTCAAAGTGTTTCAGGATTCTCCTTAACCCTTTCAGTGTCTGCTGTATGACAGTCCCACCTAATATATGTGACATTGAAATTGCCCATAAGAACAGGGGTGACCGATGTAGTGATTTTCCTTAATTCCTTCTAGAACAATACATTGTTGCTACCTTGCTGGCAGAGTGATCTTTGGTAAACTCTGACAACATTTGTTTCATTAGTGTTTGTACTGGTCCTGACCCTGAAGTTCTCAACCACATCATCTTTAACTGTGAGTGCTGTATAGTCCAGCCCATCCCTTACATACAGCACATCCCTTCCTGCTTGCCTGCCCCACGCACCTCTCCCTGAGGGGCCTGTGTGCACCACAGCATTCCATCACTGCACTCTTCCCACTGAGTCTCACTTATGGCAGTGATGTCTTGGCTCTGGGACAGAGACAAAGCTGTCATCTCCTTTTGTTTATCCCATGTACTGCCTGCCTTCACATACGAACATTTCAGATGTGCTCCAGTGTGCTCAGTTACATCATGGTGCAGCGGGAAAGCCCACACTAACACACCATCATTCAGGATCCAGGCATTGATAGGCCACCTGTTTCTTTCACTGTCATTGCCTACAATTGGGAGGACAGAGGAAAATGTTTTTTCCTGCATTTCCAATCCGTTTTCCAATCTCCCCAAGACCTTGAAGTCTCTTTTGATCACCCTTGGACTTCTAATTACAACTTTATTGGTAGACATATGAAAAGGATGTATCAGGCTAGGAAGTCTCTGGTTAATATCTTTAACACAAGCCCCAGGAGAAGTAGCAAGCTTCCCTTAAAGGCAGGTTTGGTCAGTAGATCAGACCTGCTGTTTCTCTCATAATTATAAATTTACATTTGTTTCTTCATGGAGGCAATCATGATGTGGATGTTAAGAAAACCTCTTCTCAGTCATCCAGGAGGCACTTGCACCATCTGAGATGGAACTAAAGCCCCTTCATGGCTACACACCCCACACTCACAGACAGACCAGGCTTCCTCACCAGTTTGACTGAAGGTTTTTCATAGCAGAATCTCAGACTCACAGATCCTTCAAATAATTTACTCTTGATGCAACAACTAAACAACAACGTAACAACTCAAATGTTTCAGGTGCCTCTGAGGAGGGACCTAAATCAAATGAAACCCTGTTCTTTATACTCTAACAGTCTAAGTGTGCAATAGTCTGGGATTGTCAGCTCCTGCCGTGTCTCTGAGTGCCCGCTCACCTGGCTGGTGCTGCTCTGCTGCTCACACCACTGTTTGCACTGAATGTATTTCTCAACAAGGAAAAAAAGCTGACTTGATTTTGATGACTTCTCAAGAATGTGTGGTTCATCTTCAACCTCATCACGTCCCAGTCCATCCAACTGCAGAGCTTGATATCTGTTGTATGAGGACACACGGAGGTGCAAGGAGACAAGGAGGAAGTTCTCTCCCTGGTCCCAGTAGAGACTGATTTCCTTTTGGGGAGAGAGTGCAGGATACCCCTTACCAGGGTGTTGTACCTAGTTAACATTTTTGTTCCAGAGAGAACAGCATTGTTTCATCAGTCAGCCCCCTTCTCAAACTCACAGATGCTCCTTAACCTCCTCACTGCATCCCAAAGCTCAGTCAACAGGTGGAACAGCTCTTCTACCTGTGTGCACCTCCCACAGACATTGTTGCCATTGATCTTAGACAGCAGCAAATACCCTGGGCACATCATGCATCTGGAGATCTAGAGAGCTGCATGCTCCCCTGGGAACTCTGTCTGGATATCTTCCCTCCAGCAGCTGTCTGTCCTTGCTGCAGCCTGGGCAGTTTTGGGATGACTGCCCATGGGAGGGACTCAAGTTGCAGCAGTTTTGGCAGGACTGCTGCTCATGAAACTAGAGCCATGCTGGAAAAGTTCACAGAAAACTGTCTCCCAAGGGAGGGACCCTATGGCATAGCAGAGGAAAGCTTCCTCTCCCTGAGTGAACAGAAAAAGGTCTCTGGTGTCAAGCTGACCAAAACAAAGCCCCATGCTCTGTCTCTCTGCAGGGTCAGCAGGAAAGAGGGAGGGGCTGGGGGAAGAAAAGGTGTTTTAAAGGCTTATTTTACTTCTTGTTATCCTCCTCTGGCTCTGTTAATAATAAATTTATTTTATACCTTTAAATTTGAACCTGTTTTGCCCTTAGAGTGTTTTTTTTCCTGGTCCTCATCTCAACTCATGAGCCCTTCGCTCATTTTTTAGCCTCTCCTCTGTCCAGCTGCGAGAAAGAAAGGGTGAGCTAACAGCTTTCATGGGTGCCTGGTCTTTGGCCAATATCAAACCATGACAGATATGTACCTTAAATAAGCAAAAAAAAATCCATGTTTACTTCCAAGTGAAAAAACATCATAGAAGCCAGTGCTTGCATTATCCTGGACTTTGAAAAACCCAGTTATACATATTTTAAAAACAAAAAAACCCAAAATAGCAACAAATCTTTCTGGCCCTTACCTTCCAAAATCACATACAAAAAAAAAAAAAAGAGAAGCAACAAGCGCTCTTAATATAGCAATGCAATCATCCATACTCAGCCAAGAATTACTGCCTCTAAATTAAAAACCTTCTCAGACAGAGGGGCTTTAAGGGGTATCTAACACTCCTTGCCCCATATCTTGCAATCCTTTCCCTGGAGCAGCCTGACTGTGTGTCCCATTCCAGCCAGGGTAGACCTTGGGGTGACTGCACCTTGCTGGGTGCCATCAGAGAGGGGCAGAGGAAAGCCCTGCAGGGGTCCTGCTGCCAGGCAGAGATAAGTACGGGGACCAGAGCAGATGTGCTTTTGCAGCAGGGGTAAAATCACACTTCCTTTGGGAATGGTATGCATGTAAACATTTACCAACAGGATAAGGTCATGCAATCTCACGCTCAAAGCCAAGGGAGCAAGGTGCTCAAATCAAAGTATGTCCAAGGCAAACACTGAAGCCTGGAAAGAGACAGGGTGATGGCCTCCCCTGGGCAGTGAGCACACCCCAGAGCTCTGTGCTCAAGCTCACTGTCCCTTATTCACTCAGGGGCAAGGTAACAGCTCAGAGACCTATTTTTCAAGCAAAAATTTGAAAGAACACAGTTTTTCATAGAAAATGACAGCATTCAGAAAAGTAAACACCGCAATCAGCCAAAAGGCCAGTAATTAATATTTGGAATAAATATTGGAAGTTATCAAGGCATCTAGTGCAAATTCCATGAGTTGCATTTGCACATAGTTCTGGACAATTCAAGGCACTGAGAAGTGAGGTTATGAGGTTTCCTGATGAGCTTAAAAAAAATCCTGCCCAGCTCTTTCTCCCTGCCCATGTGTTTTGTTCCACCAAGGAGCTGCTGCTTAGGTTCTGCTGCCAGTTTCAGCCCCCAGGAAGAATGAGAACGAGACTGGCAGGTGGGTCTGAAGCCGCAGGATCTTTAAAGCATTCATCTCCCCTCAAACCCCTGGGTGTAGGTCTGTCTGCTCACCCCAAGGACATGGAATCCTCAGGGATGCACGGCGTTGGCCGCCAGCTCCCGCTGCGCTGCGCTTCCCGGCGGTTGCCATAGCACTGAAAGGCAAACCTAGCAACAGGCACACAAGCCTCTCAGCACACAAGTCCAAAACACATTTTTAAAATAAATTAAATTATCCAGCCTTGCCTGCTACCCCCCTCCCCCCACAAAAAAGTACAGCATGTTTTAAGAAGCCGTTAAGAATGTGCCATTTCTGTTCAGATGCACTAGAGAAGGGGTTTAATTACCGCTAAAATTAAACGATGAGTGCTGTACCATGACAAAATTAAAGTAGCTTGCAGGAAGATTTGCTTTTTAATATGCCTTTTGTAAATCTATTTATCTGGCAGTTATTGATGGTATAAGTAGTTTTGTTAGGCATCAGAGAGCAAAATAAGAGTTTAGCTTTTATTTTAGACCTTTTGTCTTGCAACTCTGATTTTATGGAAAAAAAAAAGTGATAGTACAGCAATTTATTTGTTTATGTTAGTATCACAATCAGAGATTATTTGTGCCTGTTACAAATCAATCCCACTACAACTCAGGATCTTTACCTTCCATTTTCTTGTGCCTATCAACATGATTATTGAATACATATCCCAAGTGTCTCCAGTTTCTTCAGAGGTGTATAAACTTTGCTTCTGAAATTCTCTACTTTTGCCAGCTTCAAAGCCTTGCATACTAATGTTTTAAATCTGTGACACATATTTAAAGAAACAGCTTATAGAGGAAGCTAAGAGCATAAAACACTGTATTTCTGCAAATTTCACACAGTTAAGTATATTCTACACAATAAAAATACAGCCATTTTATAGAAAGAATATAAAGTTCTATAAGCCAAATAGACATGAAGGACGATTGAAGAAATAGAGGAATGCCCTGCTGTTATTATCTTCTCTCAATTGAAGGGTTTTTCCCTGCCTCAGATTATTTTTTCCTGAACAAAACATATTTACAGAAGGAACCCTTTGAGTAATCATTCTTTCCCTCTGAAATAACAGGCTCTGAACTATGTGAAGATGACTGGAGAGATAATTCGAACAAAAGTGCCCTACCAGGTTTTGCAACTCACTTCTTTTGTGAAATTCAGGCTGAATTAAGTGGTTCCACTCACTGCCCTTAGAAATTTCATTTGGATTGATTTGGCTTATCTGTTATGAAAAATTACCTACATAAATAAAACACTTCTCATCCAAGAGTCTGAAGGGAACACACAATGTTGTACTGAGTCCGTAAGGAAGGCAATCTCATGTTCATCCTGACAAAATTTACCCACGTATCAACTTGGGGAGAAGAGGTGAGCAAGAAGGGACAAATTTCCCAAGTGCTAAGGAGCAGCGCTCCTCAGAGGAGAGTGCAAAAATTGGATGGCGTATATCTGTGTGTTAACACCAAATAAAATACAATTATGTATTTTAGAGGTTCATCAGTAAAGTAAACTTTGAAACCTTATTTTTTTACTCCTGCCTGTCCTCAGCATGGTCATGGGCCTCCCCACAACTGCAAAGCAGTATGCTCAAAGATTGATTAGAAGCTTTTTGAAGGTTGTAATTTTCCCTGATGAATGTGACTGTTCACATTCATGTTGATATATCTGGAATCACAACTCATTAAATTGTTTCCATCTGCAATTGGTCTTTTCAGAGAAGGTGCTTGTGAATTAGAAACCCTTCCCCCTCATGCACACTTTCTACAGACAAATATTAGAACCAAGATAGTAACATTCGTGGCAAGTCAAGTACACACAGAAATGATACCATCTGGCACAATTAGTCAGCCTGAGGGCTGGTTAATGAACTGTAATATACACAATTGAGCATGCATACCGAAGTTGCAATTCTTTATGATACCTGTGGACATGTAAATTCTGCAGGGAATATAAGAAGCCTTTCTAGCATGCAATTTATTTATTTAGGGTTTGGTTTTGGTATGTACAAGAATTAGAATGAAAAGCTTTTCTCCAAGACATTTCTGCATACCTCTTGCTGTTTCTGTAGCAATAAACAAATTAATTTTGGGGTTTATAGGTGGCAGAAACAGTATGAGATATCTAGTTCAGACAGAGGTTTGTATAGTTTTCAGCACTGCACAAACAAAGACACACAGAAAATAAATTTGGGGATTCCACCATCAAATTGTGACTTACACATTTTCTGCTGTGCCTCAAGAATGACAAACATCACCATCCTCTGCACCTTAATCATCTCCATACACTAATTACCAGTACCTGAGGAATCAGCTCTAGTATGGTCATCCACCAACTGAGGACAGCAGCTGTTAACTGCCCTCCCATACCATTGCAGGACCCCATCCTCTGACTGCCACTGAGGAAATTAGTATCTTAAATGTGCCACTTCATAGCTTCTCCTGCTAGCTCTGCTGTGGTAATGTTTCTGTTTAAATCCTCTTTCTATTTAAATCGTCAGGGCTTCAGTACTCATATTCACAGAGAACAGTACTGTATGTGCCACTGAGAGGTCCTGACTCTTCATCAAAAATAAGAGTTAAAAAACCCCCACAGAGATTAACCACATGCACAACTGGCACCAAATTAATGTGATGGCACCAAATTAACTTTTGTATAGCCTCTGATACAGTGTATGCACATCTCTAAATAAACATATATCTGCGTCAGAAAATCATATTTATTAAACTTAATTATATATATAAAAATATATGTATGTATCTATGTATGTATGCATGAATGTATGTATGTATGTATGTATGTAAATATATATATTTATATACACACACACACATTTTTTTCCCAAGCACAGGATTTAAAATTATGTCTTACTTATTTAAAATACTTACATTTCCTCAAAAGACACACAAAATTTATGCAAATATTTTTGGCACCTGTGAGGTGCCAAATCCTTAACAATTGTGCAATGTTAAAAAGGAAGAGAATTCTGCTTGTGCCTTACCTACTGCTTTCTCCACTGTAAATTTCCTCAAAAGAAAGACTTTTTTGTTTACAAGAATTTTGTAAGAACAGGGGGATCCGTGGAAAGAGTGAAAAACAAAGCAAAACATAGTGGTCAATGAAAGTTTAGGCTGGCTAGAGGGCTAGAGGGCTGTGTCAGCACATTTCACCTGCTGGTACAGGCCAACACTTGTGCATACATAAATTCACAAAGCAGATTAAAAACTCTGCAGAGCAGCTATAGGTAAACACCTTATCGTCTTCTTCCCCCTTCCACAGCACTATGTCCTATATTTTCATCATTACTTAAATGTTATTGGGAAAGATATGTTAAGTGAAACTGGCCTGCTGAAGAGACGTTCTTTGAGTCAGTTTTTATTTCTCATTTAACACAAAACCTGTTTTAGAAAGCTTCTTTTTAACCTCCCTCAGTAGATACTGAGCAGCCCCATTGCAAAGCCCCAAAGGGCAACAATGCATCATCTTAATTAAAGGTGAGATTTATCTTCTGAAGAAGGAAGAAGAATTTATCATCAAACAGTACTTTGGCAAACAAAATCCCACTTTCATTTATTTAGTCCCCAGAAGGTTGTTCTTTGCAGGGAGTGCTGGATCCCAGCACATGACTAAAATGAAGGTATACAGAAGGTGTATGCCCTATGAGTAACCACTGCATTCATCTGCAGAGGGAGAGTAGGCAATTACGCCAGGCTCACCTCCGCACATCAGCAGCAGGAAGCTCCTTCAGTTTAAAGAGTGCAGATCACTTCCAGCCCTGCTCCCCTGGGGCTGAACACTCTCATCCTTGAGCCACAGCAGCTCAGCTGGGCTGCTCAGGGAGTGCTCCTGCCAACTTAGAGCTCTGTAAATACATGATCAGTGCTTCTGCTGCTCTCTGTGTGCTTCCGCTGCTCTCTGTGTGCTTCCTAACACTGCCAAGGGAAATGTAAGTCTGCTTCATAGACCAAAAGTCCTTTACTAATGTGTGGGTTATTTGTATTGATCAATTTAGTGCAATTATTCATATTAATACCCATAAGGAGTCACAAGAGATGGGAAGAAAGAGATTGCCACAGACAAAATTCAGGGCTAGCATGGGGATTCCGTGGGTGACTTAAAACTAATTTGTATGAAAACCAGAAGCTGTTTCATTAATTCTTTTACATGTTGAAGATCACCGTGAGAAGTTCTAAAAATTTCATTTTGAACAGGAATCTGTACCTTCAGCTGAAATTAGAGTACTATTTTGAAAGACTGTTTAAAGATTGGATTGGGTAATTCCAGAACTTTTGATAATTGCACATAAATCAGAACTTGCACTCTTCACAAAACTGCATGCATGCCTAATTTCTTGGACTAATCTAAATCTCAAGGTTTTCATTTCAGAATGTTCATGTTCAGTTTTTTTGCTTCAGCATGCATTATTTTGAATTTTAGAGTTAAAACTTCAAAAATCTCTCTGTCAAAAGAAAGTCTAAGTCTAGAATGCAAAGGATGAAAAGCAAAGATTAAATTATTGTTTCCAAAAAAAGGTAAAAGTCTTCAATTCAATTGATTTTTGGGGGTTTTTTTGTCAGTTTATATGCAATATTTATGCTGGCCAGGTAACACTGCAACATGATGAAAAGTCTTATACTCCACACTGCAATTCTCTCAAGGTATCAGGAAATTGAAGTAGTCTGGGTATGATTACCAAGGAAGAACAAAACAAAACACTCCTTAATTGCCTTGCTTCCTCAGATGCACAGTGGCACTTACATTTGACTAAATGGCATTTACAGCATGAGACCTGGGTCTTGGTCCAGGTCCTTGTCACCTGGTAATCTGCTGCATTAATAGGAAACTATAGTAATAAACTGAAATTACTCAACATTTCAGCAATAGGATTTGAAAAAGAGACATTCAATAAAGCATAAAAAAATCCATCTCTTCTACAATAGAAATTAACTGAAGTTAATTACTTGTAGTTTTATCAGGTATAAATGGATTTGTGATGAAGATAAAGTTATACTGACAGACCTTTAATTCTTCCCTGACACACTGAGTTTTGCTTTCTTCACTTCCCTTGTTCCAGTGCCAGTTCACAAATTCCCAGCTCTTCATAATTCTTTCTTTTTTTGAAAGCTATGGACTACCAAAACAAAGTTCATTCTGCTTTATAAACAGCCCTTCTGTTGTCTGTGCATATTGTTGTAGGAATGGCTGCATGAGTAGGGTACGGGAAATATCCCCTGAATTTATTTTATCACAGAGTTGGCACTGAGGAAATCCTGCTTAGGAAGTAAGGCATGCACAGAATGATCCTTCTTGTGGCGTATTCTCTAGATTTGGCAAACTAGTTGTTCATGGTCTGAAGATTGCCTTCAAATCTCATATGTTACTGTAACTAATGAATTTCTGTGTGAAGTTACTCGGTTGCTCTTAATCCATTTGCTGTTGTGGCCTTTACAGCTTCTTAGAATATATTTCACTATTTACTTCTTAATTGTATATATTCACCATTGGTAAATTATGAAAGAAGAAAATATGTTTCCATCCATCTGGTTTGTTGTTGAAGAATTTGGATGAGTTTTTATTTCCCTAGCTTGTGTTATTGCCCATTAGTAGTACCACATATTTACATGCCCTGTTATTGCATTGTGCCAGACCTTCCAGAGGGAAGCTGTTGTTCCACGCACTAAAAGCACCTGATCTGTTTGGACACCAATCCATAAGATTTCATAAACTGTAATAAGTATCTTTCTAGCTATATTGCGTCATTGAGTCAAAGGGCAAGCACCTCTTATGGATGCAGTAAAGAGTGCTTCCTACTACACTTTTATTTTTTCTGGAAGTTTCCATTCAAGTCTTGACCCACAGTGACTCTCATTAGCTCATAAAAGCCAGCTAGGTCCCATCTCAGGATTCAGTTGCATAGAGGACACATATTTGATCTGCTTTCTATGGATTTTTAGAAAGCAAACCTTTTACTACCATCACAGATATGCACTTACAGAAATGGCCTGCTGATGCATGCAATGTACAGGTGATGGGAAATGCATCCCTCTTTCAATTACTGAGATGTACAAAAGTGAACTGGAAAAGTCAGTTTGCCATGAGACATTTGAAGAATGAAGATAGCTCAGCTAAACACTGAGTGGTTTCTCTTTCCCAAAGAAATCACTTTGCCTTCTACTTAATATATTATAATTTCTCTTCTTGCTCTCCCCTTTGCTCATTGTGGGAAACTCAAGTTTCAGATAAATCAGTAGCAGCAATGACATGGTAAACCTACAGATATAAACAGGGAGAGAGAGGAGAATTTGAATAGGGTTACAGGGGGAGAAGTGGCTTTAATTTTGCAGACCTATTTCCACATAAAATTCTGCTCTTCCCTCCTTAAAGGGAATGTTTTTGTCAAAAACATTCATCTACAAACAAGCCAGTTAATTACATTTCCAAGTAACTGGTTTCCAACAAGTTGTCCTACATCTTGTTAGTAACACTTTGTGAGCCACTAAGACAAAGTTAATTGATAGCTAAATTATGGAAAGATGCATTTAGAGGGTTAATTGCTTCTGCTTGCAACCAGATTTTTTAAAGAGCTGGAATCTGCATATCGTATTAAGTTTTTAAATGACTGGAGAACCAAAATAGTGGGGTTTTCTCTCTCAATTTCCAATATTGAAAAACAAACACTGCATCAATCTTTTTCACACAAGAATCAGAACAAATCACTCCTGCTGCTTTCCAGTCTTTATATGACACTGGAAATTATCCAGGCTCATCTTTGAGGCTTGCTCTGAGATAGTAAGATAGAGAGGCACTTGGCAGCAGCTGTTAACCCACCTGCAGAGACAACTTCTGTCTCATTTCATCTCTTGAATTGCTCAAGCCACCAGACTAATGTTTACTTGTTCAAATCAAAGTCACCACATGGCCCTCTGGGACTGTGCAAGAAAGGAATGTTAGATATTTCAGGGCCTGAAATCCAAGCTGGTCCCCTTATTTAAATATTGGGAAGCTATTAAGCAGCATATCATGGAATGCCAAAAGACCTAACCCAGGGCTGCAGTAAACCCTCCCTGACACGATGTACATGACCAGTCTCTGCTAACAGCTGTTTCTGTACTGGAAATCCTAAATGTTCACCAGCATGCCAATTTATCATCATCTTCATAGGAAATAACCAGTGAATCAGTAACTCTCAATACTGAAAGCTGTACTTTAGAGGATTAATTTGCCTGAGAAGTAGTTAATGTTAAAAAAATAACATTGAAAACTATTTAAACAAGCTGACACTCACCTCCTCTTAATTGTTATGTCCTTGGAAAGTACCTCTGCTAACAGCTTTTTTTTTTCCTTCTGGACAACTAAAGGTGACAATAATTCTGAAAAGTAAACACATTTAATACTGATAGGCAGCATGTTAGCATGAAGCCTTGCAGTGCTTTTGTCTGTTGGTGTCACTTCCTAGCAATTATCACTATTTTTTTTTATTCTTGTCATAAGCAAACTAACAGTAGAATGATAAAAAGAAATAATTTTTTTTTTTTACATTAATGGTATTGACTGCCTTGGGAAACAAAAAATCTCACTACATAGAAAACAATTCTACCTTGATTCTGGAGAAATGGAAAAAAAAAAAAAAAAAACCAAAGCTAAGAAAGCAAGCTTCAAAAGCTGAGAGTTGGTAGCAGTATTTATTTAGGTTATTCTGTTTATCAGAAAACATTAATTGCTATTTAATCATGAAACTCCAGAAAGTCACAATCTACTTTCACTCTGGCTACTCAAGGAAACCAAACTTGAGAAAATCACTGGGAACTGTTGCTCTTACTGGGCCAGTACAGCCCAGTGTGGAAGACGGGCAGGAATTTCCCAGGCATGAAGGCCATGATAACAAGCAGTCTCAAAAACAAGAATGATCCAAGCTGCTATCTTAACGGCTGAAAAGCCACAAGTCTCAGAAATTTCTCATTTAATTTTTTTTCTGAGCGCCCCCAGAGTCAACACACAACAATTCCAAACCAACCAAATCCAGGGCTGGTTTCTGCCCAAAGGACAGAGGAACAGGTCAAGAGGGTCACACCAGCCTCTATTTTGAGCAAGAACTAAGTTTTACATCTTTTGTCTAATCTTAGTCCAGATATACAAAGGTTGCAAAGTGTTATTTCTAGGTAGGGTATTTACAGTTTGATACCCAAATACTAAACCGTTGGAGAATAACAATTTAGCTACGTGGAGAGGGTAAGCGCAAGAAACCTAAAATTCAACACAGCACGTACATTTCTTGGTATTTTTCCCATACTTGATGTAAATTTTCTGAGCTGGTCTCACAAACACACTATTTACCAGCTTTTGTTAGTTTGTCTATTGAAGGAAAATGTCCTTTATAAGGCAAAAGTAACCATCACCTGACTTTTTGCTGAGTGACACAGTCTACCTTTTTTGCCCAGTGCAGTGACTAACTATGGTTTCTACTGCTCCCAAGCTCAGTTGCCTACCATAATACAGATTATATCTTAATTTACACTTGGGAAACTTCTGAATTAGGCTGTGGAAATCAAAGAAACACAGTAAGAAGGAATGAGATTACCCAGAGACTAACATTAAACTATTTGGTTCTTTAAATGTATACTAGCATTTCAACCAAATCACTGCTATTGAGTAGTTCCTGGTTTGGAATTCTGCTCATCAGCTCAAGTTTGCCAGCTTTTGTTCATGATTTTTAATTTTTCCTCAGAAGCAAAGTCTTCTGCCTGTTTTGTAAATACCAACTGCTACCTTGTATGTTTGATTCCATGCTAGCAAGTGACTGGATGTTCTCTGACATAGTGGCCTATAGAGGAAAAAAACCCAAACAAAAATTTATTTACCTTGTTAAGCAATTATTTTTTAATTTCTTAACTGCTCAGCCTTTTTTTCCACTCCCTGTTATTCTACCCTGGTTCCTAAGCCACATATACTTTTGTCTGCTCCTGCTGCATCACCTAAAATACAGACCAAAGGAAATCTAATTTTTCTCCTGCTGCCCTCTTTGCCATATTTGCCCATCCCCAAAGGTCCACACTCAAAGCATTCCCTACTCCTGAACCCCCACCTTCCCTCTCAAGACTGCAAGCAGTGATTCTTCTAGATAACATACTTTTTCCCACAAATCAAATATTGTTGTGTTTTACAGTAGAAGAGTGACATAGTATTTTCTGATTTCCTCTGCTACCTTTTTGCAAAATAAAAAGAAATTACCATATAGGATTTCACAGTTCTAGGTTTTAAGTTCAGATTTTGCATTCAAATTCCTGACGTATAAATAACTATTTTCTCTATCTTTCACCCAGGAAACAGAGGCAGTCAGTATTGGAAATAAAAAAAAAATAAAGTGATCACTCCTGACTTCCAGTTCTTTCATGCAAACCACACTTCCTGGTCCTTCAGCCAAGGCAAGTAAAAGTCATCACTCTTAAACTTGCTTGTGAATGTGCATGCAGTAAATTTGACAACAAGGATCTCCCAGAAAACAGAAGAACAGTAAAATGTCAACTAGTGAAACTAGTTGATGCCACAATAAGAAGGTTACCTTATGATTTTCATATTGAAGTAAAAGAGAAACACTGCTTTTGAAAAAGAAATTGTTCATTTAAAAAAAAATAACACTGTGTTCATTAAATTTTCTTATTTGATTTTTCAAATGCATTATATACAAAGCTCTTACACATGAGATGATGCAATTTTTGTAGTTATTAAAAACATCTTTGTATAAATATTCAGCCCTTTGGGAAAAGTTTTATTGCAGAGACTGTCTATTCCCTAAATTGCATTGGGAGAAGCTGAGGAAATGAATCACCTAAGATTGATGCTCTCTGTCTTTGGAGTAGCTTATGCTGGATCTTATCTGGAAACATTGATCTATAAGGTCACTTAGCTTTATAAGAAAGTATTTATTAATCTAATTTATGAAGTTCTGTGGGCTTCAGACTGTGGTTATAACAGTTCTGTGCAGTAACACTTGCTTCTCTTAAGAAGCAAGGCAAATTAATGTTTATTAACTTACAATCATAACAGGCAGATACTTCAGTGTTGATTTTCCAGAGACTTTTAATTAAAAGCAATTTATGAATAATAATGTTAGCTGTACAATTCTGTGCCTAGAATTCTATGCCTACAAGATAAAGATGCCCAAGTCAGATAAAAGGGTATCTGAGGATTCAGAAGTAATGGGAAATGAACAGTGGTCAAAGAAATGGTCTATACTGAAACTAACAAAAGCCACTCAGGAATTACCCAAACCAGCAGAACATCTCTTACAAATGAAAAGCTTAACTTCTATAGTTTTCAATTTAATAGGATTTTTTAAGCCTATGACTTTATTTCCATGGAAACTTACCTTAAAATAATTTTTGGGAAGAATTTTTTAGATGGATTCATATTTTAATAGAAAGTTATACTGACATTCTGAAACTGATTGAAATCACTCCTTGTTTGTCATTGCCCATCTTGGTTGGGCTTGATTGCTGAGAATTTTGCAAAAGATCAGCTTCCCTTCAATGAGGCATTAAAAAGCAACAAAGCGGACAAAAGAAAGGAATGGGAGGATTCTGATGCCTTTCCTAGGTAGCTTGCCAGGCAGTCATGTTTCTTGAACCACCCTGTCTTCCACTGAGCAGAGACATCATTTCCTACAAGTTATGGTAGGAAAGTTATCCAAGTTATCCACAAGTTATTCACAGAGCTAAGTACTTCCACATGTACTCAGTATTATTACAAAACTCCTCAGTTGTCTTCAGCAATAGTTCATATTTACTTATGTTTTAATATTCTCTAATCTCCTAAAAACAGAAATCTCAGGGAACACTTGGGTTTTTCTTTATTAGTCACCTTTGTGAAATCCCTGCTCTTACACCAAAATACGTCTACAAACAGGTATTCATATTTGGTGCTAAATAAAACTGCTCCTTTCACCATCCCAATATTTAGCTATTGATGTGCAAAATAGAGCAGAGTTCAGTGTGGATTTTAAAAGAAAAGTGAAGATATTCTGAATGCATGTCTTCTGCTAGATCTCCTTCACATCAAAATACTTATGAAACCAGCATATTTCTATCTGCAGTGTTCCCTGGCGTTCTGAAGGAAATTCCTTGCAGGATAAGATGACATTGCCAAATCCTGAAATTCAAGATTCTGGCAGCCAGAGTAGCTGTTGTTTCCTTCTTCCTCTCATACAGTGTTAACACTACTGTCACCCTTTTGTGTCGCAACTAAAAAAGCCTTCAAGACACAAGAGTCCCAAATGTCACCATTAGCCTGGTCTGTAGCACACAAATTTCCCAGGTGAGAAAAGAGCCCGGGAATCAGACAGTTTCCTCCAAGCCACTGCTCCTTGTGCAGGCTGTTGTCAGCTGCAATTCCAGCATGACACACCATTACAAAGCACCCTTATTCCAAAGGGGCACACTGTCTGTCCCGAGCCTCAGACACAATCCCCCTTGCCTCCATCTATTACAATGAAATCAAAGTCCTAACATGATTTAGAAAAACAATTCCTGATGCAGGATTAACAAGTGCTTTTGCAGCAGCAGTAAGCATTCAGGGGCTGGCTGGCATCCCATAGAGAACACCATTATTCAGCCTGGTTCAGCACAATTCTGCTTATACAACACATCCACTGTACTTTTGTTCCCACATTTCTTCATTATTGGCTATATTAGCATGAGAACAGGATTTCTGTCAGTTAGAACTGTATGAAAGTTTACAGATTTTCTTCACAGGGCATCATGCAAGTATTGTCTTTGATTTTATTCTAATTTATTCTGAGTCTGCCCAAATTTTGTTTTGAATCCCCAGTCAAATTCATTGAAGCTAACAATGTAGACCAATACGGCAAAAAATCCCACAACACTGCATGTCTTTTCATTTATTTTGCTTAAAAACTATCACAAAATTCCTGAAAGTGCCTTCTGTCTTTCAGAATATGCCCATCAAATCAGTTAGTACCCATCACAAATATCACCTGCCCACATACCAAGCACAACCTGATTTCTATCCCAGGAACCTCAAAGAGAAAAAAAGAGTTCAGACAGTGAGTTTTGTTTTCTTAAAAGACTGCAATAAAACTTACAAGTACTCAGCTGACATTTTTATTCACTCCTAAATGCAAAGCCTATCATTCCTGCCTGTTCAAAAATAGTTTAAATAAGAATCACCAGGTTATATGGCAATCTCCATACAACAAGGCATCAACATCTATCAACAATCATCTAATTCCTAGTTTTCTGACACAGTTATTGATGTACTTCACTGCTTTATTGCTATATTTTCAAATGGACATTTGAATTCAAGAGTATATAAATGGTTGTATTAAGGCCACCTTTCAAGGTTCAGATGTGTCTGGGAATGCAGAAATCAAAAGGCAATCTCTAGGAATCAAAAACGTGTTCAAAGCTAATGGAAGACCCAGCTATCCTAAGCAAGGGCTGTTAACATGACCTAGTTTGCACTGCTATTGTGTTTTCTACTCCCTTCTGACCAAAAAGGATTTTTTAAAATGTATTTTGTTTGCCACTACTGGAATTTGTTTTCTGGTCTATGATAGAGCTGAAATAATTGCCTGAACAGTGCAATTTGAGGTCATGACAACAAAAGAGGAAAAGAAATTTAAAACCATAAGGTTCTAATCCACTGAATAATGTGCAGGGCTTTTTTAGAGACATTGTTTGTTGATCACCACAGCAGAGAGGTAGTGAAACTACCTTCCAACCAGGTATGAATTTAACACCTCACAAGAGCCTCTGACTTGTGTCCTGATTCCTGGGCATGCTGGCTGGCCCACCAGAGCCACAGGTGCTTGTAGCTAAGGAGCTGAAACCACCATTTTCCCTCCTCTTTTAGGATATGTCTGCACTGCTCTGAAGATGGGGAAGCTCACTCTAATTCACAGAAAGGAATTAACATTGCAATTAGAGGTGTTTCTTTTGGTTAATTTAAGACCAGCTGACAAGTACAAAGGAAAGAGGAAATGTTTCTTCTTGGTATATTGCGTTATGCATGTTTTCCTAAAAAACTTGGAAGCTCGAAAGTTGTTTCCCTAAAAATGCAGATGTCATCTGCTCATAGAAATTAACATCTCTCATGTAAAGAAAATGGTAATTCTCTACTTAAGACCTTATACTTTCACTTTGTGCATTATACAAATATTTGGACTAATGTAAATAGCTACAACCACAACACATAGGGCATTCCAATGACATCACAAAAGCAAAGTTTTGACTATTCTTTTTATGGTTTGTATTAAACCACTCCAGCTAGTTGCTTGAAACGCTGCTGTTTCTGCAGTTTACACGATTTAATAAAAGAAAAGCATACATAAAAAAGAATAAACCATTAAAATACGGAAAAAATCTCTCAGTCATCTAAAGAGCTATCCTAGGAAAATATTTTTTATTAGCCTATTCATAAAACTTTGCAATACATAAAACTACATCCCAATACTTGAGAATTTAGAAGATGTTTCTCAGAGGAAAATACCATAAACGACTACTGATTAACTATTTATCCTATTTGACTACTGATTTCATATTTATCCACAGCTGTGTTACACTTAATAAAAAAATGTACCAAATAAAGTATCACTTATAAGCAGTTCTAACAGAACTTGAATATATTGGATGCCTTATTTAGTATTTCTTATAAACAACAATTTGATTTCTTTTTTTGTAGCATGAATGATTAACAATAACAAGCAATACATCTTTTGAAAAGGACCACTAAAAAAATCACAATTAGTTATTCAGCTTCTATTTCAAATGGGTGAAGTTTGGGGAGACCTACAGAGAGGTCCTGTTCTAAGATCCAAACAGAGGCACATCACACAATCATATTATTTCAGATTCTCATCAGCAGAGAGGACAAACTATCACAAAGATATTTTATACCAACTGGCAGAGTTAGATTTGAGAGATTTTTATTTCCAAGGGCCAGGACTGCATATTTTTCTATCTAAAAATACTTTATCTCCATATGAGTTTCTGAATAAGCATGTCCACCTTGTCTGAGGTCAGCAGAGACTTATTGGTCCAAAAGAGCAGTTTTATATAAGGAAGGAATGCCATATTTCATTACAGGGGGAAAGGGAAAAACATTTTCTATCCTAAAAATGAATTCAGACAACAGGTGGGTCTCAAACAAAAGAGATAAATCTACTTTCTATATAAAAGTACAACAAGATAGATTTTTAGCAGTGCATTTAATATATAAATGCATTTATATAAAATATATAAATGCATTTACTATATAAATGTAACAAAAGTTAGGTGCTATCACTTTTAAAAATGACATCATTTTTTGATAGTTATCACCTGGAAAAACAGTTAGGGAATACTCAGTTACCTCCAATGCTATCTTGTCTTCCGTCTCACTCTGTCAGTGCATTCACTGATGCACTGCATTAAGTATCCAAGTAGGTTTAACTTCACAAACTAACTTTTTTTTTTTTTTTTTACCTTTCTGCAGCATAGCTGCCCGTTTAAATCCAACATAGAAAAAAGTACCACCTCTCTCTTACTCTAAGGAGATCTTGTTGTGGAGAGGGGCAGGAAATTAATCACTCACCAGTAGTAAAACACCTTTGTGCCTTTAGCAGCCACAGCAGGGAAGTTGAGGCAGAAAATGCCAGCTGCATCATGCAGAAGACAAGGGTTTAGTCAGGCCCTAGCTGGTTTTCTGGAGCTCAAGCAACCCCTACATTATGTGCAGGGTCAAAATAACTGTCTTTCAGGCTTCTTTCTGGGTGGAAAAGCATTTTTGTTACCCATGTTCATGCTGCACATGAGACCCTCACTCATTTCTTTACACAACCTTCATCTATAAGAGGGTCATAATGACAACATAGTTTCATGAGTAACTAAACACACAAAGTAAATTCTTCATCTGCATGACACTAGCCACCTTTTGGGACTTTTCAGGGGTGACCCTTTCCAGCTGCATAGGATTGGCTTTCCTATGGAAGACAGGGTCTGTAAATAGAGGTGATCTATTTGATTACATCAGATAATATAATGCAAGAAAATAGACAGGCTTTGAGCGAGCCAACCTGTTCTTCAAGTCTGCAGTAGCACCAGCAGGTAACTGAAAAATAAATACCTGCTGAGAACAAACTTATAGCTCAATTAAAGAAAAACGTTGTCCAGACAACAAAAGTACAGAAGCCCTCTAACTATGGAGGCAAACACTTCCCCAGAGAATGTAACCCCAGGGAATGTAACCTGTAGGGATGCTGCAAGTACTTTCCATAAGCAGGGTACCGTACCAAGTACAAATACATTTACAGCATGACAAATAAGTAGCTACATAATTTAATTGCTATATTACTATATTTCTATCAAAATATCAACACATTTCTTTTCATGACAGTTTTTTTGTCTGTCTAGAAAAAACTCCAATGTTTTAACCGTGCAACACAAACACCACAGGGTGAGTTAAAGATAGGTTGAATCAAGACTGGTTTTTTAATTGAATAACAGAGCTCTGATTACAGTTACAAGCTAAAATATACTTAATCAATGACACACAGTTAAGTCACCTCCAAAAATTTTGAATATTCATTCTATCTGAAGACTATAACCAAATTTCATATATGACTGCAGGGAAGGATAGCCTGCTGGCCAGGATAGATGGCATAGCAGCTTTATAAATGAAAAAAAAAAAAATGGGTCATTTCTGAATTGGGAGGTGGACAGTCAGAAATGTTTATATAAGGGAAAAAAAATCCCAAGCCAAAAGGAATAGAAGACATACACAAAGAAAAGCATTTATGCGTTCAATCAACCCTCTCCACAAGCTTCAGAAACAAAATATTAGAAAATTTCACCAAAAGGAGGTACTTTAGTGAATGCATGCCTTTTAGTCCAAAGGTGCTTTCAAGAGACCTATTGACCATGGATGTACCACCAGCAGCCTTGTGTGGCTTTTCAAGCACCCACTTAAATGTTATGACCAACACTTTCTGAAATAAAGGTCCAACAAATCAGGAATGGTTCCTACAGTGCCATTCTACAAGATGCCTAAAAATCTCCAAAGACGGCAAAACAAGGGATTAAGAGCATGCTTAGTTCTACAAGATTTTGAAAGCATGAGGGATCTTTAGGTAGGTAAAAAGAAATTTCAGAGCCAAAGGTTCATCTTTTATCAGTTTCTGGCCATATAATCTTAAGGCTTCTCAAGAATCAGTTATTCCCTGTGCTTTAGTGTAGTGGAAAAACACATAAGCTACATGCTCTGAAGTAGGAGCAGGAAAAAAGCCACAATGGTGCAGGGTCTTGACAGTCCTCAGCCCAAGATGTGTCCCATCCCAGCTGACAGGAAAGTTTTATGTGCCTACAATCCAACTTGACATAAAGATGAGTTTAATCTCTCAGTGGAGCCTCAGGTCCACTTTGAAAACAGTTTGACCTGTAAGACTCTATTTTTAGTAGGTAAGTGTTAGAACTTTAACAAGAAAAGGTTTTGTATATATATTAGCAAATACAACATACAAAGGGACATAAATTAAACATGCCAGCTGGCATAAAAGATCCAGTTATGTTGGAAAACATCCTTTGGCTCCAAATATCATTAAATGTCTGCTGAAAGTATCCCTGCCCAAGCTCAGATCTGAGTTGAGACAGCAAAATTTTGACCAGACTAGTTGTCAGGTCAAAAGCTGTCAAAATACCAGGGAATAATAATTTTTCAAGTACAAACACTGAATCCCAGTTTAGACCAAGTTCATTAATGGGCTACCTGGGAGTTAGCCCTGTTGCTGCTACTAGCTGAGCAGTAATCAGCACTGAGGCAGTGTTGGGTGAGCAGAACTCACCCAAGGCACAGGTCTGCATAGGCCAGGCAAGGTCTGCCTAAATTTGTGTTCCCTGGTTCACCACTCTGGAATTCAGTACCAATCACCACCAAAACTCTTTTTTTAGATCATATTACATAAATCTGTTGAACTAGGTGTAATACTGATGCATGTGAAGAGAAAAGATAAATTTAGGAATAATGAAGGGAGATAATATCATATTACCTTGACTTACTGTGTAGGCTGCTCATCCCATAAAACATGGTCTGAGCACTTGATTTCTCATTTCACTCCTCACTCAGTCCAGCTGCCTCTAAAAGTATACAACACATAATTCCAACTGAATTTTAGGACAATACTTTTTTCAAGAACTCTTCTGGGTTAAAAAGTTTGTATCACATCACCTGAATACTCAAAGGACAGAGCTGAGAGGGGAGCTCACACAGTTGAGTGCTAAAAGCCCTCTACTAGGGTAGAGAATACTAGTTGTCCAGGTGGACAATTATAATACAAATCAATTGTAACTTTAAGTTATCCAGCATAGTACTTAACCTAAACTCTCAAAGCATCTATTTCCTACCTCCATCCACACTGTTAATGTCAGACTGAAAGATGTTATTTCAAACTACAGAGTGCTAGACTTGTTGTCAAACTCAGTCTGCTTTTATCCCATCCAGACTAATAGAACATCCCTTTTAGATCACTCTGCAATCATATTTGCACTTTTTTTATTGTGTAGCAATTGCATTATAGAGAACATCTCAAGCATTAGTCTCCAGCATCATTATGAATCAACAAGACTACAAATAACTGTGTTTGGCCTAGTCTGGATGCTGAACCTCACTTCCAAGAGGGGTACAGGTTGCAGGTGTAGTCAGAGAGGACAGCAAGCAGCAGCAAATGCCCACCATGGAAAACATGCTCCTGCTGTCAAGGGAATGCAACTAGAATTGCAGATAAAGCACAGCAAGATTTTTTCAGGAGTCAATAAAAAATGCCTGAGTGTGCTGTTTGCTGTATTCATATGCATTACATAAACTGCAGCTGGTGCAACAAGACCCTAAAAAAGAGAACTTCAGAGCAAACATTTTTTTCATTCCAGATGATCTCTTGCCATGTCAATGTGCCAAGGTCAGATTTGCAGCAATGAGTATGGCATTTACTCCATGAGTATGGCTTTGTAACATCTTCCAAAGAGAAGGAATGCAGCCAACAACCCTCTTCCAGGCCACCCCTGGAGCCTTGCTAGTGCAAAGGAGAGTAGACATTACATTTATTTCAAGGTAATCTAGGATGAAGAACCTATCACCAGATATTGCCATGAGGAAGTTTTAACTATCAGGAGACACTACCAGTGAGGCAGTAAAGTATTAGAATTTTCAGTGTCCCAGAAAGTGAAGGAGAAGCTTGAGCTGACTTTGCAAGAAGCTCAGTTACCAGTAACTCTGGTAATTAAAGTAATGCCAGAGCAAATACATTAGAAAGTTCTCAATTCATTCCCAAAGCAACAATTCACTGATATTACACAGAAAAATACTCAGCATTCTTCCTTCAGAAAGAATAACTTTAGATCTTCCATAAATACTTTTAGGATTAAGTGTCGATAGGCAGATGAGACTGCATCATGGCAAGAAATGGCAAGTGAGTTCTGCCTTGAGATTGAACATCTCCTTTGTGGGGACTTCAAGTAAGGATGGCACAGCTAAATAGAAAAGTCAGTATAAAAATGTTAATCTATCCAAGGACTGTAGCTTGTTTTACAAGCATCATTATTTCAATCACAACAATATTACAGCCTATTATAAGTAGAACATGCTAATATTGATACAGTAATTGTTTAGTAGAACAAATACAAAGCAAGAATATACAATAACTTATTGAGATTGAACCCAGCTGTCTAAGGTAAGGTAGGAGTATAACATTGCTTTAAAAACCTAAAAACCCAGTTTAAATTTGTAAGTGTAAAGTTCAGCTTCAGAAATGTTACAGAAATTGAGTTAATGATGGCCAGTGATGGGGATGGTAATTTACGATTAATTTCACAACAATTTGTGGTAATATGTCAGAGAGACCAGAAGGTGGGGCTTGGAGTTGCTGGAACATTTTAGTTTGGTTTTGCTTTGGTATTTTTTTCCTTTTGTTTTTGAGTAAGTATTTCATCCATTTGATTATGCATCTAAGAGCGTAGCTACAAGGTGCACTGTCATGATCACAGATGCCCACTACCAATCATTACTAAAGAAAACACAACTCACATTTAAGGTTGGCAAAATTTTAAAATATTATAATGCATCTCTGATATTTTAAAATTAAAATGTAGGTTTTATATAAAGCAAAGTATTTCATAGGATTGAAAAGAACATATACAAGAGACAAGGATCACACAGCACATATCCACCAACAGGAAAGACACAAAGGCTACAGAGTGTCTTTGGATTACTGTTAACACAAAAGAAGCTCATGATTATTTGCTGTCCATGCCTGTGAATATGTTGTCATGAAAGTTAGCCAAAACAATTCCATTTCCCTCAGACAGCATGTATTTAAATGAGGGAATTCTACCCAAGCTATTTTTAAACCTGTATTTTCCAGTAAAAATAAGTTGAACACATTTACACACATTTACAGCTACGTAATAAAGAAGGAAATAGAAGAACCTGAGGATTATAGTGGCATTAAAAAAAAAACAAACAAAAAAACCCAGATATTGAAGCCAGTTTTGTAAAAAACCTATTAGACTTTACTCTTCCACATGGCAAAGACAAAAAGAAAACTGTAAGCAAGACTGAAGGTTGGACTTTACTCGTTTGAAGTGTTATGAAGCAGAGATTACCACAGCCTCTTTTAGTGAAGGTCACTACTAAATGAAACCACTGCTTAAAAAACCCACCAAAAATGCAAACATAAAACCCAAAAAAATCAACCCAAAACCCCTATCACTCTGGTTGTGTTTGAACTCTTGCCCTCCAACTACTGGAAAATGTATTCTTGTCATCTGATGAAATATTACTCCATAACCATTTTGTGATTCAAACACAAAGTTCAAATGCTAATAAATTAGTCTGTACGCTACTAAAGTTAGGAAAAACTTCAACTTTCAGAGCTGTAAGCAGCAGCCTGGGCTCTGTGAGTAAAATCAGTACATATTTGGATGCTGTGAAACATAACATTACTACTAACATGGATTTTCTGGCAGAACTTGTAGAAGACAGAAAGACAGTCATGACAGAAAAAACTGAAAATTGAGAAAGAAGGAGTGGAAGCAACTGCCATTAGAGAACAGCATACTTGTGCTTTAAAATATCACAATCTTCAAACCCAATTTAGTGAATTCCCCAGAGGGCAGCAATAGAAATAATGATCCTTCCTGTCATGTCACTTGTACAAACACTAATTCATCCAAGCCCTGCATGAAAAGGCAAAATAAATAAAAATGCAACTTCGTGTTTAGAACAATGATAACCATTCTACCTTACCAGGAATGTGTGAAATTAACAACAAGTGTAAAATATTTTACTATCTGACAATAGGGGAAGAAAAAAAATTCACAAAGTTTAGCTTAGAAGTTACCAATGTAATGTCCTTGGGAGACACAAAAATATGTTAGAGTGAAAGTGGACTAGTCAAGGAAAGGAGCCAAGAACCGACATTTTTATATTCAGAAATGAAAGGCACATGCTAAAAATCTTCACAAAGTAAAAAACCAAAATTTTTTAAAAAAACCAAAACCAGGCAGATGCCATGAATATATGTGTCCTTTTAAGGACCCCCAGTGCTGTTCCTATGAGACAGTACATGTGTCTTTCCGACTAAAAGAAAAGGAAAAGTCATATTTTAGAGCAACAAAGACCTTACAACAATGCAGAGCACCACACTAAGTGACTGGTCTTAGGGAGTCTAGTGATTACAAATTTTTCAAAACAGTCCTTTCTTATTAACCTGTACATTTGACTGGGAAGAAAGAAGGTAGCTGCCTTCCACTTGGCTGTGAATTTCAGTTGAATTTTTTAAAAATAGGTGAGAGAAGTCCATTTTATCACTCCTTAATGGTGGGCATACTTGAAAGAATCAAAACCATGAATTTGCACAATACTCTAACTTCTAGCTTTCTTGACTTCAGATTTATGTTTTCAAACTTTCCTTACCACTTCAAGATAAAGTAGTCATTTTAGAAGGAAAAAACTTGCAAAAATTCATCAAAAGGAATAAGTGCAACTTGAAAGTACTGGTTTACGGTGAAAGCAAACTGTCTTAGGAACATTCAGCAGGAGAAAATTGCAGTGCTACCAGCCAAGTATGAGATGCATTGGCTAATCTGAGAGGGAGGAAGGGACACTGGATCCTCCTACTCAACATGCCTTCCAGAATGTGTTCCTCTGCAGCACAGAGGAACTGTGTGCAGTGTACAGTGATGCTCTGGAATATTTAATCACTGCCTGCACAGCTGTTGTGCACCCAAGGTCTGCTGCAGTGCATGGTGCACATCTCCCTTTACCCTGCTGACACAGGGCTTGCCTAAAAATAGCTCTGGCAGTTGATCCAGGTACATGACCCTGCTAAAATTCAAATTTTAGCAGTCTGTATGCCCTTACAAGGTGACAACAAGTTGTTAGTGATAAAAAAATTCTAAAAACCTAAAATTCACTTTTTTTTCAAAGTTTCATTTTTTTTCCATATTTAAATTAACTGGCAAAGGGGGAAATGGTTATTCGATATAAATACAAAGAAAATGGAAAAGCTAAGAAGAAAATCCTAATATTGCAGTTATTTCCATTATTTCAGTTTTCAAGCTTTTGAAGTACAAAAGAAATACAAGTGCCAGAGGCAAAGGCAATGCACAGTTAAACAACAGCACAGAGTGTTCTGATCTGTACATCTTAAACAGCAAAGGGTCACTTAGGAACACAGGCTGCTCTCTGCTGGACCTTTTTGTCTGTTCCTTTATTCAAATAGTGTGTTACCTTTTTCAAACGATTCTCCAATCCAAAGTCTTTTTTACTTAGTTGATATCTATTTCCCTGTGTGCCCCATACACCCATTAAATATTTAGTCTGATGAACAGGATCCTTTACAGCACATAATGAAAAATGAAGAGCAACTCTGAATCTCCAACAGATGGGTGTGTTATCTTCCTCTCTCTGGTCTTTTATCTCTTTCTCCCCACAGAGATTGCATCTTTCTTATTAAGAGAGGCCAGGAGATGTGTGCAGGCAATCTGACTAGCAAGCTGTTAGAGATTTTCATATCCTTAGTCAATTCTAGAGAAATGTGACTGATGTTTCACCCTTTGCAGCACTGATGTGTGTACAAATAGCAGAAGTCATGTTAGCCTTTGTCTTTTTAAGCTTATGTAAAATATTTACGTCTAGATGGATGCTTTTGACAGCAGAACAGCAGACGTGTCCTATCATTAACTGCACACATTCAACTATTTCCCCTGGTAAAAACATTTACCAGTGTGACAAAATTAAATCTTGCAGCAGATGCCTTGTGGGTAGCAATATCAGACTGAGTGCAAACATAGTTGAAACTGATGACATTTTGTTCTGTATCACAGTGATAAAAGCTGGTAGTCGGCTGAGATCCTTTTACTACTTTGTTCCTTGTCTAAAGCCCTATGGTACTGCCCCATTTGCCAGCTGAAGTGATTCAACCCTGTCCACGTTGAAATTAAGGAGAAAAAGTACTAAGATAAGATATGAAATGTATTTGGTAGATGTAGTCTGAAAAGATTTTATAATGCAATTTTTGCTTTAATGGAAAAATTACTCTCAGCTTGAAAGGTGAAGACAGATCTCCATATGACACAATTCTGCTAAAACTGTGGTTACTTGCTTCCTGTTGGGATTCCAGAATATTAATCACTTGTGTCTTCAGACTACTCTAATTCAAGATTTTATATTTCTACCAAGAGAGAAACAAAAATAAAAATCCTACAACTCCTTACTGGTTCTAATCAGAAGCTCAAAAGCTAATGTCTCACCAACAGAAAAAACCTCCTTTCCCCCCGCCACAACCCAGAACTTTAAATTGTCTCAATTAGCATAAGTATAATCCTGTTACTGGAATTTGCATCTAGGAAAAAACATTAATGAACATGAGAAGAAAAGCCTGACAGCATACTAAATTAAGGAAACCATTTGTTTCATAAACTGTGTAGTGAAAAAGGAGCTAGAATTTGACAAGACATATATTTTTCATAATGGTCCCTCTGCTCTAACACCTGGAGTGAGTTAGCAGGATAGAAAAACTGTAGGAATTCTATGCTTTTGCACCACCCCTGGTTGCTATGTTTCAAATCCGAAAGCTGCGTGGCTTTGTTTTGAGTTACAGAATGGGTTTTCAAAGAGTAGTCCTTTATTTTCTACATGGAAGAAATCCTGGATTTTGGATCCTGACTGAGAGCAGAGCTTTGGGAGACAGCCACCCTACAAGGATGCTGGTGCATACATCTGCCTGCTTCCACACAACCACATCCTCCAACCCATCCCATGGGTCCTTTGCTTGCAGTGCTGCCCCACAGGGTTTTCTTGGGGCTTCCTTCATCCTCAAAATGCAACAGATCTTATGCCATCCATCTTGTAACTCCCTATTCCCAAAAGTTATGGCCATTGGTGTGAAGTGTTCCTGTAAAGAGACAGCAGTATTTGCACTGTGTATTACCTGTGCAGCTGCGTACCATGTTTTCTTTCATGGTCTGAAAAGTCTGAATATTTTGCTAAGTGTCTTCAAAACAAACTTTTCCCAAGTATTTTCTTAAGAAAGATTCAATTTTACTGGCCAAATTTCAATTATCTCTCTGGCAATCTGGCATACACTTATATATAGTCTGAAACAATCTAACACTTTAGGGTTTTTTAGGTAGTCTGAGAAAAAAATTGAGAAGTGTAGCCAATTTATTCCCGGGTTGAACATGAGCAAGAATAATGAGAATTGCTCCAGATGCACATAGTAATTACTATTCTGATATTTGGTGATATTATACCAAAACTTTATTCCAGATAGCGTAAAGATGTTTTATATACAGTAACATTGAAATGATAAAAGATGCACATCTTATAAGCCACAGAACAAAGGCATAGAGGGGCTGAAATCCAGAGTTCTGTACTAGTTCTGTACCTTCTTGAGGTATAGCCAAAAAAATTTTCATGCCCATGTTTGCATACTGTAAGCTGGCAAAAGAGCTAAAAATATATTTGAACCAGAAAGATAGGTTTTGCACCCCCAAATAACAATCTCTTATCCCTAAAAGACCTGAGTAGAACTTTCTTCCTCAGGAAAACCTAACATTTACAAATTCTAGAAACTTTGAAAAAAATCATGATGCAATTTCAACACCATTAAACTTTTCTATGGTTTACATATGGTAGACAATTGCTATTGACATTCCTGGTGAAGATACCGTTCATCAGCCAAGTAGTTCACTGTCCATTTCTCTTTAAGGCTGGCAGCAGCTAATAGCTCCTACCTTTAGGCAATTACTAGCTAAACAGGAAAATGTTCTGAAGTGCTCCAAACACAATATCAAAGACTATTTAGGCCATTTAAAAGTTTGAGAGTCATGTAAAAGATTCACTTCTTAAAATTTCATTTCAGCACTTATGAATACTTAGCAGTCACTTTAAAACCAAGTTTTTTGGCTTAATTATTTTGACTTGCAGTATGTTCTTAGGTTAAGATTCAGCTTTGCTCTTCTACTCACACAAGAGATAGCCAAAATTAGACTGAAGAGAAAAGAAACATGCTAGTTTCCACAGTAATTGACTACATATATCGACAATAATTTGACAGCTCTCAAGAAAATTTCAATGAATTTAAAACCTGTGCTTTTGCCTTTAAGTACAATTTCCTCAGCTGTACATGCTTATAAAATTCTGCTCTGTTCTTCTGCCTCTCCCAGGGCTCATCCCACCTTGTTTTCATTAGCTGGCTACAACCCAGTGCATTGGCCAGTGGATAATGGTCTTACAAGACAAATCTCTTTCAGCACCTTGCATTACCAGCCCACCAAAAATCCCACCCTTCAATGGTGAGGTTGCAGAGTGTTACTATAGCGTATGTTAGCAAGGGGATAAACCAATTTTAGGCTACAAAAGCTCCATAGGATTCCATTTAGATTTTTCACTTATGTATTTCCATTATTCACTAATAATTGTCAGCCTATTAAGGCAATGTGTTTTAGAAGTTCTAATGAGCCCACTCAATTCTGACAGAAAGGTACTATGATATAGAAAGCTCTCTCTATGCTTCTTATTAGACATGTCAACTTCCCTCCTGAGAGCTTTCCATTAAGATTCAAATTCCTGCCACTAAAGTCTTCAACTTCCTTCAGAACAATTTTATGGCAATTACATAATATATGCATAATTTAGATCAAACAATAGTTGACCTAATGAATTGAACTTGTTCATCAGAAATCTTCACTGAACCAGGCTTAATGGTATTAATCGCCAGTCATAAAGCTCAATTCTTTCTTTATCAAACTGTTTTTGTTGTTCAGATGAAGTTGTTTCCAGTGAGAAACCAAGCTGAGTTTTGTAATAAAGAATTATCATCAGAAAGCACTTGTCAAGAATTAAAGTACATGTGATATGAGATTAACCATGTCACTGCTTTAAAGTTTATATTGTACAAAACAAAGAAATAAAGCAAAGTTTGAGAAACTTAAAGGAATAGGCACTTTAAGTCTGACTTGGCATACTTATGAGTTTGGGATTTTCTGATGTCTTTTCTTTTTCATTCTTCAAGTTCCTTCTGTCCAGATCTCCCGAGGATTGTTCAGCAGTGATCAGAGTTGCACCTTATGATGCTTTTAAAGCTGCAAGAGGGATAGAAACTCTAATTTTTATGAATACAGATTCTAGTAATCTATTGAGGAACTTCTCTCTCATATATATCTAAGAAACATAGCTGCCAAAATTTCACTTGACTTAAGAAATACACATTTACAGTCTGTACCAAATATCAGATTTCTTTCAGAACTAATATATTTTACTGTCTCACTGTATCTTTTAGCTAAGGCCATTCAGTACTTCAGTCACCACAAACCTTCTTGTCTATGCTCAAAAATGTTGAACAGTTTTTACGTCAAACTCATGGACATGCATATTGTTAGATCAGTATAAAAGCAGAAATTACGCTAGATTTATTGTTATTATTATTATTATTATCATCATTATTGACTTTCTCCACATGCAAATAGAAACTAGGCCTGATTAAAAAAAATTCTCAAAAGAGAAGAGAAAAACCTGAATATTTAAATTGCCTGCATACCTAGTTTTCATGGGTTTATCAGTTATTCCATGTAATTTTAGCAGCTAGTTCCAAGTCGCAGAGTAAGAATCAATCCTTTATATCACTTTTAGACTTAATTACAGAAGGAAAATTAAACTGGATTCAACTTGAATATTCAAGTTTCTATATAGATTTTCATGGAAAGTGCAAGCCAGTGGGTTTGAAAGCCTCAGGAGATGTAGGGATGTAACAGATTGCCATGGATTAGCAATGTTGCAGACAAAGTACTGTATGAGAAGCTAGAAGAAGAGTTCACTGGTTTAATTCTGGTTTTATCTTGTATCAGTAATATTTTTTATGTGCAATCCTCAAGCTACCATAATTTTTAATGCAATACATCAAGGAAGCATGACGATAAGAATTCCAGTGATCAACATGCTAGTTTCCTGCACTAATTGCTGTGTAAAGTTATTTCAACACAGTGACATGAAGTATATTTAGTCATTAAGTATATTTAGTCATGATTTTTAGAATTTTGCTTAACATCTTTAAGCAAACATTTAACAGTTTCATTTAATATTGCATATTTTATTGCATTTTGGCACTAATTGTCAGACTTCTTTAAGCACTTGCATTTGATTAACTTGACATGCTTTGCAATCCTATGAACCATAAAAATCTCAAAAGCCTTGAACACCTTACTGGAAAAAAGCTTAACACTTGTAGAGATAAGAAACAGCCCAAGTCAATTTTTCTTGCCTGAATGATGAGTACAGAAGAATAATTGGGATGCATACAAGTTGTGATCTGGTAATGTAACCATGCATCGTAACAGAGGATTCCTATACTCTAAAAGCTATAACATTGCAAAACTCTGAGCCTTACCTCTTTGATACAAACCGACTGACTTGAATATTTCTGCCTGAAGTATGTAAGTCAAACCTGCAGCTCAAAGAAATATTTGAGAAAAACAATTTTTCAAAGGTCAAATGAGGTTAAAGTGAGCATATTCATGGCTAAGACATTTCTATGGTTTGTTGCTCACACTGTTAAATACATTCATTTCAGTGACAGAATTCATACTTAATGCTATAATAACAAACAGTCTTCAGTCCAAAGACTCTTCCTCCCCAAAATACTTAGATTAAAACAAGTTCATTTTTCAATCCCTTCAAATAATACATCTTAACCTCATTGGAAGGCATACTATGCTTTCATTGTTTTTTGAATGCATTGCAGCTTTGGTTGTGTTTTTGGGCTCCTGATGTTGTCATACCCGTACAGCTAACACAACTGACTGATTGATATTTACAAGGTTATATAAAACAGAGTTGCCCTTTGCTTTCAGTAGTGGCACAAAACAGGGAGCTAGTCCTCCCAGAAGCCTGTGACAACTGTTGCAGGACTGAGTGGTGGCACTTCCAATTGCTCTCTGAAAACCAAAACCCAGTTCAGAGTGATGACCCACAGAAATTCCTGTGGATGGGTCCCAAGCCGGTTTTATTTTTTTTCTTATTGCTCCCTCAGGTGTGCCTAGTGTTTACAAGCTTTTCTAACATTAAGCAGTCCAAGACCAAACAATGACCAAAAGTATTCAAGAGCCCACAGCTGCAGTATGTGCTATAAAACAACATCCTAAATGAGTCCATCCTTGAAATAATATATTAATTTTATCAGATAAACATTTTCATTTTTTTACCTTGGACTGTGTCACTAGCCTGTTCTGCCTTTTGGTGAAAAGCCAGATGAGCTAAGCCTTGTCTTAAGAGCATTTACAACTATGTAACAATCATGTGCTTGATGAAATTTACTTTCCGTATGGTATATTGTCTAGCATTATCACTGTTGTCGAGAAAGTTATTTACAGATTTTTCCGATATCACCTCCTATCCAATACCTTCCTAATGCTCTAAGTAATGAAATTATTTTCTCCAGTTGATGGAAATTTCCCCTCTCTTCAAAAAATATGGCAAAGGTACACTTCAAAGAGTTCTTTCCCAATTTCTTGGTGTATCTGGCAAAATTGAATAGAAACTACTCTAACTTCCCTCCTGATCATTACTGAGGAGAAACACTATGATGAAAAATTATAGCATCTTAAAAATGTCATGGAATCATGGAATCATGATTTGGATGGGACCCACGAATATTATCAAAGTCCAACTCCTGGCCCTGCACAGCACCATCCCCAAGAGTCACACCCTGTGTCTGAGAGCATTGTCCAAAGGCTTCTTGAGCTCTGGAAGGTTTGGTGCTGAGACCACTGCCCTGGGCAGCCTGTGCCAGTGACAAATCACCCTCTAGGGGTAGAACCATTTCCTGATATCCAGCCTAAAACTCCCCTGACACACTTCCAGGCATCTCCCTCAGGTCCCGTCACTGGTTCACCACAGAGAAGAGATCAGTGCCTGCTTCTCTGTTTCCCCTCATGAGGAAGCTGTAAAACTCCCATGAAGTTCCTCTCAATCTCCTCTGGGTTGAACAAGCCGAGTGATCTCAGCCAGGTCTCATATGACTTCTCATCTAGACCCTTCAGTATCTTCATACTCCTCCTTTGGACAGTCTCTAATAATGTTATCTCTTTCTTATATTGTGGCACCCAGAACTGTCCCCAGCACTGGAGGTGAGGCTGCTCCAGAGCAGAGCAGAGCAGGACAATCCCCTCCCTCGGGTGAGGGGCAATGCTGTGCTTGGTATACCCCAGGACACCATTGGCCCTCCTGGCTGCCAGGGCACGGCTGACCCAGATCCATCTGGCCTTGGACCAGGAGCCCCAGGTCCCTTTGCATGGCACTGCTTTCAAGAGTCTCATCCCCCAGCCTGTCCATACATCCAGGGTGGCCACACAACTTTATAATCTTTCACCTGGCTAACAGGTGACTTGACTTTCTTAAAAGTGGTGAGGAACTGGATACCTTAGACAACATCACTGTTCCTTGAGATTTGATAATCTCAGTGCAGGCACTTTAATAGCTGCTCATATTTATGTATTTTGGGTATTATTCATGTATTTTGTATTGAGTGGGCTGCTCATATGTTATGCATTTTTTCACATTTCATCCCAGTGGGAAATGGCCAGAGTTCTACCTCTCTTCAGCCTCCATTAGGTAAAAGACAGTACTTTTCCCATAATCTCTCTTGTAAGTCTCTCCCTAGCCCATCATCAATTATTTCAAATTGTTTTCAAGCGTACTTGTACTACAACTTACTGGATATTTCATCTGAAATTTGCAATAAATTAATTTAGAGAAGAAATCATAGAACAAATTTAATGGTTTCCTGTATAAAAAGCTTTATGCAATTGCTTTGTCAGGGTACTGATATCTTAGTCGTTTATCTACTAGTATTTATTACTGTGTGAAATCCAGCACTATATGGTAGCCTCCTCATTCTGACACATAGAAGACTTCGAAGGCTATTCAGCAATGCTCACAGTGCATCAGCTCAGAGATGAGGAGTACACAGCCACCAAAACAAGCTTGAAATAGACAGGTAGAAGGATACTAAATGAATACAAAACGTAAAAGGATTACTTACATCTGAAATTAAAATAAAACAAGTGCCCCTTTCACAAGCATGCATTCTTTTGCCAAGACAAAGTTTCTATGCAATACAAAAAAACAAAGGTCATGTTGCAGCTCTTTACAGCATGTTTCTTATTTGTCTGAAGATCTTACAGCTGAACTACCTGAGCTTAAGAAGATGAAATTAAATTGTATTATTCATAGTACTATATTAACAGCACAAACCAAATGCAGGTTACATAAATCAAGAGGCAGTGTTTTAAGGAGCGAGAACTTTTTGGTAAAGAAGCAGCCTATGTGTGCTTCTGTGTACTTCTTTCAGCCTGCATGCTTCTTTCATGACTTGTAAATAAATGATCCAAAAGTTTATTAAATTTCTTTTATATTTCAAAACACTAACCACACTTCTTTATCCCCCAAAACCTAAAAACAAAATTCTAAAATTCTTAATATTGAAATACAGATATTTGAATTAACTTACAGCTACAGAAAAAATTATTATTCAGTAAAAAATTTCAACATTATCTCTAATTACTATCAGGACAATCAGGAGAGTATGGGATTGTTTTGGAAATATGTTGAAGACAGATTTTTGATCCAACTACTTATACAATTAAAAAAAAAATAACCAAAAACAACCATGTTAAGTACTACCCCAATAATACAGGGTAGGAATTGAGGCAACACAAACTTTCATAATTCAGACTGCCCCTTCAAAAGAGCCTGCCATTCAACTCCAGATTTTTCTTGGACTTACGAAACATGACATATTTCATTTTTTCTCTAGTGAATTTTTGGCATCCAAAGTAGCCCAACAGCAGTCAGAAGTGAAATATGTTTATGCATCAAAATTATATCTACATGGTTTCTAGTGCATTTGAGAGTTTAGATTTTTGAAGGACTTGTCCTTACCAGGAGATTGTTTCAGGAAAGATGGAGAGACTGCACTGAATAAACTTCATTACTGCTGAACTTGGGAAACATCCTGGATGAAGCCGTCTTCATTGAAACTGGGGAGTTTGAAACCAGGTGATCTTAGAGGCCCCTTTCAACCCAAATCGTCCTGTGAAGCAACAAGTCATGACTGCCAATGTGGTCATTATCCTTGTATTTCCCTCTGGCTCCTCATCCAAGAGTTATCTTGGTTTTTAGAAACTGCACCACATATGGACAGGAAACTCAGAGTCAGATCTCTCCTGGGTCATATGGGCAAATCCTTTGTCTCAGCCACAGACATGATTTGATTGTTTCTGTAAATTCTCCCCTGGCCTCATTGCTCCCAAGTTGCTCTGAGGAGAAGCTGCTAAAAATACCTTCCTGTTCTTTAAACATCATTCTACCTCCCAAACCTTCCACTGGTTTTGATAGGTGTGTTCCCTGCTTCTCCCCTTTTTGCCATTATTACAACAGCAGCACAAAGGCCTTCTCCTGCTGCATTAAAATCATGATAGGAGAGAGTGGCTGATTTTGTTTCAAGTTGCATTTTAACCTCAAAATTTTTAGCTTTTTTGCCTGTAAAGAAGTCCTGTGAGACGGTGCAACAGAATAAGCTACTGCTTACTCACCAGACAGTAAATAACTATTTGTTAAGTAGAAAATCATTGTTCAAGTTTTTTTCATGCTGTATCATCACCTAAACTACTCATCAGTTATTTCACTTACCTCCCCAACTCCCAGCTTTTGCTCTGCTTTTGCTATTCAGTCCTTGTCTGATGAGGCACTTCAGCTTCATACTGTATTTTATTCAGCTACAATTTACAGGATTTAAGCTACTGAAATCTCCTTTCAATTGCTCTGGCTTAAGAGATGTATTACTCATAATTCTTGAGAATGATATACCAACAAAGCAGTCAGACCTTGAAATGAAAACTTATATAACTTAATCTTTTAGCTCCCTGCCTGTGCATATGGCACAAAAGTCCCATCAACATGCAAGACATTATTTAGGTGAGTGCTACTTGTGATTATATTTAGCATTACATGTTTTATGATACTTAGGAAAGACTGACAACAATCCTGAACTACAGAAGAAAAGCAGCTTCCATTCTAAAGCAATACAGTATTTCAAGTCTTTGTGTTATGTTACTTCAGACACTCATTACTGGCATAATAGCCCAAGCATTAAGCTCTGAACCCAACTGTGCACACATTTTACTGTGTAATTTACTTACCTAACTGCATGAATCACAGACTTACTGCCTGTGAGATTTCAAATCATTGCTCCAGCCTCAACATGCACTAAAAGTCAGGAAAAAAGGAAAGCAAGATGCTGAGATCTTTTGTGAAAAAGTAGTATATGCTCAGCTAAAATATCATAAGAATATCAACAAAGTGCTGTTACATCATTTATGGTCTAACAGTATGAGGGATGGTAATGGGTAATATCACACGAAACCGAAGAGAACTTTTATAGAAATCTTATGATTGAAGTAAGCCAAGGTATTTTTCAGTATAATGTTTACTGAGGGCCTTCTGTTATACCCAGCTGACTAACACATTCAACCTGCCCAATATCAACTCACATCCTTTTAAATTAAGTAAACAAGAAATATCTGTAGGAGGAAGTTACTGGAAAGGTGTTAAATTCTACTAAAAGTACAGAAAGCAATAAATGCAGTAAAACATCCTAGATTAAAGCATTCTCATTCTTCTGCTTAATTAACAACACTATGTTTTCAGTTAAAGAATATACTAACATGTCCAAAGATTTCTGCACCAGTTTCTACAGTTAAGATTATAGTATCCAAAAATCAGCCTTTCTGTAAAAGCTTCCATTCCAGTTAAGCTTAACAGATTTATTCTAGCAAGCTGGAACATAGACCATCGTCTGGTTTTTAAATTCTTCACATTGTGTTTTTAAATTTTTCTGTTCAGGCTAGTTTTTAAAGTTTCAAAAACACACAACTTATTTCTGTGCTTTGAAACCTCCATTTCCATACAGCTCATCTCTTATCTTGTTCTTAGCCAAACAAACAAGTTCCTGGAAAATTTGAGATTCCCATATTCACAGTACAAAACCATGGTCATTTCCATATTCAGCTACATTTGCCTGCGTTATCATAGAAATCCATCTGGATTGAAAATATGCAACATATTGAGTTTAAGAGGTTACTTGAAGATATGTAAATAATGCTATGTCCTCTGGTCATTTGTAACAGAGGTGATGCTTTGTAAACTATAACATGAGAAGCTATCAAAGATCAACAGCAACTTTTTCTTTTCAACTGAAGGAAAATACTTACAAGATAGGCAAAGAGTATACCAAATGTGCAATAATAGAAAGGGAATAATCCTCTAAAAGATTAAATTATCAAACAACTCCACACTGAAAATTAAAACCAATGCTGAATGTCACATTTTAGTCGCCATGCATACAATAATCCCAAAGCAGTGAGTTAATATGTGACTACAGCAACTAATGTTGCTGTAAGTACAAGCAAGTACTTCCATTATCTATTTTTTCTGCAGTATGAAGCAATGGTTTAAAAGGGCTTCTTCTGAAACTGAGAATATTTATATGACCAGAATATTGGAAAGTATTACACATTGTATGAACATTTCAAACTAGAAGTCATAAACATAATTCAGTTAAAAGCTTGGGACAGTTTTTTCCTGTTGCTCACCTAAATGCCCATGCATTCTTTGTTACTTTTCCAGTAACACACAGCAGTAATTTGATCTATAGACTTGTGCTTGCTAAATCCAGCTGATTCACACTATACCAGTTCCTACAAATAGCAAATGGCTTGAATTTCTCAGAAAGACAGATGTGGTCAGGAAGGAAGCTTGCTTTAAATCATCTTTGGGCTCAAATATAGTAATATCAATTAAATCAGATGGGTATTTATACTAGATAGCATGAGCAGCAGGTTTTTGCCCTTATTTCTCACCTGCTCAGGAGAGATCAGGAGAAGTGCCACATCTCAATGCATCATCACACCAACATGAGGGCAATTGTGCAACCCATTCGGCTGTTGGTACCTTTCAGTAGCACTCAATAACCCCACAGAGCTCTGCTCCTCCTGCAAGCAGAGGAGGGATGGGAACTACCTGAGAGAGCACACCTTCACTTTATGCTCAGGTGAGGGTGGCACACCTCTGGTTCCTTCCCTCCCTCCCTAATTAAAAGTCAACATAACACAGGACATTCTGACAAATCCAGACGTCCAAATCGGGAGTGAGTCAGTAAATTCTGAATTCAAAAAGCAGTATCTGTTTGATAGAGAAAAAAGATAGCAGGAAGGTATCTTAGTTAGGATGTCAGGAGAAAAAGCCTTGAATCACAGCTATCTCATTTATTATTAAAAAGGTTCTTATATGGGTAACTGAGATTTTATATTTTCCGAGCAGGTTCTCATATTCTCCCACTCAATGCCTATTATTTCAAAGAGTAAAAATAACAAAACTACAGAAATGCTGAGCAGACAGCATCTTCTCATTAACATGGACATATCTTGGTTCCAGGAAGCAAAATGTAACAGATTTGAAAATTAAGTACTGTTGGTCTGACTCTGTCCTCAGGAAAGACAAGTCTTAATCAAAATAAATTCTAATGAATGAGATTATTAGGACTTCAAGGTTTAAGTGGTCTATTTCAAGACTAGTCATGTTTCACTCTCAATTTTGGTGTTGCTTTCATTCATTTCTTTCTATTGCATTTTCTGTGGGTTTTACAAGAACAAAGACATTTAAAAGTCCTCTCAAAAGTAAGAATTCTATGGAAAGAGTCCATTTCCATGTATCATTTCATATCAGGTATCTCTGATGGAGAAGGAAGTTCAGTTTATGCAAGCATTTTGATCTACTTTGTACTAAGAAGTTTTAAGTGTTTTCAAGTAGCTAGTTTACACTCCTCATAATTTACTTGAGCTTTGCTTGAATTGTATTATATGTTATTTCAATATACTCTATTACTGCTATAGAGAGAATCAATCAAACCAGACATTGTATTCATCCTCTGGTAGAAGTATATACTACAGGTAGCTGTCAACTTTTTGGCTTGTCTGTTAAACTAATAGCCTGTACAGAGACAAAAATGCAGAAATCATATTGAGGAAGTCCAGAAGAAGATAAAACCTTTTAAAAAACTGAAAGAAAGCAAAACCAAAGTGTTTTATTTCTTCTATTCTTTTGCAGGGGAAAACAAAAAAAAAAGATATCTAAGAGAAAGTGGTACCTGCAAGTGTCAACCTGATATTTAATTTAATTTCAAGTTGGCCAGTAACAATTTAGTACTTATTAAAAATGTCTTTAGAGGCCAAAGTTTAGGTGCACCTACTAAAGAGTGAGAAGCACAATAAAGAATATCTGTGCTTTGTCTCACTGGTCTCTACAGGAAATATTTCATCATTTCTTCAGTCATTAATACTACTGGATTTATTTGATGCCAACATAACAGCCTAAGACACTACCTTCTTTCTAAAAAGAAATCATCTTTGTCATCATGGAAAGTTATTTGACATAAATCTGGAAATACAGTCATTTTCTTAACTTCATTGGCTTATTAGTTCATACTACAACTCAAAGTACTGAATTGAGAAGTGAATGTACAAAGAGATCAATTAATACATTCATGATGCTGATCTCCACAATCATTTTGCAAAAAAAGCCTAATCGTCACCACCATAAATATAGCAGATTTGTTATACTAGGGGATAGGTAGCTTTACACATGTTTGGAACAATTAATGGAATATCATTTTCCCATAATCATACCTAAGGAACTATGCATTATCATGTGTAAGGAGATCCTGGTAATAAACATGATTTTTCTTGTATACTTGGAAGATGTAAGCTCATCTACTTTTTATTTTCCACAATCAAAATTTCTAATTCTGTCAATAACTGAGTTAAGGATGTCATTCAAACAGTTTACATTGCAACAGTCCAGGTACAGGAGAGCTCATTTTCTCTTTTCACATTTCATTTCCATTGCACAGAATAAATATGGAAAGCATAGATCTTCTTAGTAGACACTTAGATTACACCTAGCCATCCATAAATATGCTTTTCTACTTAATCATCAGCAACCTCCACAGCCTATTGCATTAAATCAAGATAAAATTTTGCAGGATGGGACATAAAGCATGTTTCTGTAAGTGACAGGAAAGCAATGAATAATTTTCCCTCCCCATAAATAAAGGTCTTTCTTTTTTTTTTTTTTTCTTCTGGATATTTCCCCTTCTATGACCAGAACAGTTCTGTTTGCATTCTTTTAAATATATTTATCCTTACGCTGTCTGGTGGAAAACCTGTAAAGAAACAGTCTGTCTGTGTGATATAGCTCAAATTATGATACAGAACTTGAAGTGTTTGATTACTGAACAGGTCTTAAGGTGGTTTCATAGAAAGATACAAAAGATAAAGCCCAGATTTTCTGGCTGCTGGCAATGTAGCAGAGATCAAAGTACTCCATGTACTCATTCAAGGTAAGTATAATATAGTCTGTCTTATGGGCACTAAAAGTTATGTAGCTACTCCAAACACCTTGTTATGCTGGACTTTAGTATCAACATAATTCATACACATATTTTCAACTCCTGTACAGCCTCAGAAGCTTTATTTGTATACAATGCTCTCACTTGCCTCAAGCAAGCACAGTCAGAAACATGTTGTTCCACATTATTCCCTTGGACTTGCTGACAATGATGCTCTTCTCTGTTCTACCACTAAAATTAACACTGCTACGTTACTAAAATTTGCCTGATGCACGTTGTCAAACCAACACATGAAATTTGCATCTTACATCTAGCATCTGAAGAAATACAACATAAAAGAGCCACGTGCAGCAAACTGACTCAAGGCAAATAAAGTCCCAATATTTTTCTTTAGTTTAAACAGAGTATGTTTTTTCTTGCCAAAAAAAATGCAGAAACTTAGGTTAGAAAGACATGTCAAACATGCTACAGCCAAGGGATCTCGCCTGACTTGTGACCTTAAATCCAGCCTCTGCCTCTTCCTTGTTGAAGATTAACAGCAGAAAATAAGTTATTAACGATGCAAATCAACTATTCAGCATAATTTATTTAATAGAAATATTGTCACTACCAATACATATATCAGATTTGTCCTAAAAACAAGAATATCTATTTAGGAGATGCAAATTTCTCAGAAAGTGTTACAAAATAATCAAGTAGTGAAGTTTTTTGGGTTTTATTCCAGTGGCTTCACCACAATTCAGACATCCCTAAGAAGCTTATATTAGAATTTGGAGCAAAGTGGCATCAACACTAATTCTAAAATATCAAACAATAATATTACATAAAACAAAGTCCTTTCCTTTTTATTTTAGGAAATGAAATTACCTGTAGCCACAGACATATTTAATGCATGATCAAAACTAATGCAGGAAAATAAGTCACTAAAACAGTAAAAGAAGAAAAATCCACAGCTTCTACCTCAATAGTTCCCAATTGCCATTTTTTATCAATTGCAGGAGTTTTTAACTTGTACACTTAAGCTTTGATTAAAGTTTTATACTTCAACTACAAAACAAGACAGGTACATCAGAGTTTCTACCAAGGTACTAACAGGTAAGGGTTACATGTTGTGTCCTGGCTAATCTTGCTTTTGAGGACCTCATTTTATTGGTTAAGTGTTGCAGGAACACTGCAACACAGAGACAGTGCTGTCAGGAAACCAGAACCTCTGCACATGGTGATGACTGTAGGTCAAACCCTGGCACAGGGAGTTAATTCTGCTTATCCATCTACCTCCAAAAAAAGCATGCTCAATCCTTCCTTGTCTAGACCCAAGTGGAACTCAATTTCCCAATTTTAATACACTGAATGCAGAGCAACTACTGAGCTCCTAAATAGACTATGATGCAGGCTTGATTAGTCTCACTCTGAGCCATTCAAGTTTCAAGAACTGGTTCATTTACTTGATACCAAGACTCTGACTAGGTTCTGAAGTGCCTTGTCACAATAAGGAATTTAGTTAAATATTTAGCTTGAAGTTTTTCCCAAATTCACATAGCCAAAACAGGATGGTAAATGCAACTGAGCTGTAAAATTTACTAATAATAACTGAAAAAATAAATTGTTCTGTCACAAGAAGTGTTAAAATAAAGTGTCCTGGTTTAAAAAGGAAGTGAGTTTTGAGGAATGTGGTGGTCAAACCTTTTGGAAGGTTTTCATTCTGAGTTCTGTGTGTTGCTTTTATATACTGTAAGTTAATAATTTTTTTTTCCTTTATTCCTAAGTTGGAGCCTGCTTTGCTCTATTTCTGATCACATCCCACAGTAGACACCAGGCAGAATATATTTTCATGGGGGCACTGGCATGGCGCCAGCATCAAACCATGACGTAAAGTTTCAGCTAGACTTTAAGTTTCAAATTATTTTCTAGATTATAAACCGATTTGAACTTTATGGAAACAAGCAAACAGACTATCCTAATGGTTTAGATCATCACAATATAGAAATTTAATTCTTCATCTCCACTTATCTTTGTTATATACATAATATCAGTTACTGAACTTGTCAAGTTATTTCAATCAATTATTCACAGACACTTGCAAGAGATTTTGCTTAACTTAGTGCATTACTGCTTAACTTAGTACATTATTTAGGTCAACAGGAAAAAAGTTTGAACAAGGAGAAAACCTTAGAGGAAAAAAATTACTATCTCATACATAAGGACATATTGGTCAATATAAGAAGAAAGGCAATGCATGTGGTTGTTATTGTTATCATGAGCAGCCCTTCAGCTTGGCCTAAGACAGATACCATGATCTTGCTGAGGATACTCTGTGCTGCAAAGGAAATGTCACACAGCCTTGGAAGTTGTCCCAGGAGACCTCACACCTCAGCTCAGGCCAAAATGATCCAAATCATTCACACTGATCGAAGCATAAACTCATCTCCCACCACTTTTACTGGAAATTTTACCAACTCCACAGAAAACTAAATTCCATGTGTAAGTAGCTTAATCCTTGGATGGTTTAACTCAGTCCTACTACAGACATATTTTGCTGCAGTTCTAGCTCATGTCTTCTTTACCCCACAGGTGTAGGGAAAGAATAGGTCATTGCTCTCATCTTCCCAACAACATTTTACACTCATTTGAAGGCTTATAGTCCCTCATTTCATTAGTCAAAAACCCTGGTTTTTCAGTATGTCCTCCTAACCTCTTCCTCATTCTTGACTTCTAATCAGTCCTTTTGCTGCTCTCTGGGCAGTAACTGGCCCTCTTGACTCAAAGTGTGGGACTCAGAATTGGTGGTGAAACTGGGCTGTTATGAGTGTATGGCAAAATGCATATGAGTGGGTGGGGTTTTTTGTGCAAGATAGTGCATTTTTCTTTAGCACAGCCCAATATAAAGTTTTCTTCTGTTGAAATGGCAAGATACTGTGTATTTGTGTTATCTGTGGTTTTTGGACAAATTTACGTAGCAAATAATGCCCTTTGGTCTTTAAAAACATTTCTTTCTCTTCTTGGATGGGAAAAATACAAAAGCATTGTCAAACACTGCCTGTGTACTACCTATGGACAAAATTACTGCTAGAATAGACTAAATAGGTAAAGGTGAGTGGCTGGTTAGCTCTTCAAATTGGAAACTTGCTAAAAAACCAAATTGTTCTGTAAGTAATCTGTTATCATGAATAGCCTGCCTCTGGTTGCACTTGGAGCCTGTGTGCATCTCTTCATTGCATACCGTTTCCCTGCTCAGACAGGCCTTCCTCTAGCTTATTGGCAAACTCATTTTCTGAGGAACATTTTAGACCTCATGTGATCTTAATTTATACTAGCAAGCATCTGTGACATGCTCATCAGTATTCACCCTCTAAAACACCCTCTAAAAAAACAACATTAAAATAAATTTGTGAAGGAGTTGATAATAGATGAGATTTTCTTACTTGACTTGTTCTGCTGTTCAAAGCAACCTGCAGAGGATGACTGCATGAGGCCTTTCTAGGAGGACCTCATTTCCAGGTTAAATGATTCCTGACTCAGAGAAGGATTGCTTTAATAAGATATGTCACTGAAGCTATTGTGAAAAGCTTCAGAGTGACATCTTTGTAGGGAACATAGACAGTGGGGCTGAATGCACTCTCAGCAAGTTCACTGATGACACCAAGCTGGGTGGTGTAGTCACCTGCCGGGAGGAAGGAAAGGCATGCCATCCAGAGGGACCTGGACAGGCTGGAGAGGTGAGCCCATGCAAATGGGCCAAGTGCAAGGTCCCATACCTGGGTCAGGGCAGTCCCAGCACACCTACAGTCTGGGCAGAGAAGCGATTGAGAGCAACCATGCAGAGAAAGACTTGTGGGTGATGGCTGATGAACAGCTCACCATGAACTGGCAGTGAGTGCTTGCAGCCCAGAAAGCCAACAAAATCCTGGGCTGCATCCAAAGGAGCATGGCCAGCATGCCTCTACTCTGCTCTTATGAGAAACCACCTGGAATACTGAGCCCAGCATAAGAAGGACATGGAACTTGTTGGTGCAAGTGCATGGGAGGCCACAAAGTTATTAAGAGGACTGGAGCAACTCCATTACACCAGAATTGGACTCAGTAGTCCAGGCTGAGAAAGTCAGGGCTGTTCAGCCTGAAGAAGAGAAGGTCGTGTGGAGACCTCTTAGCACCTTCCAGTATCTGAAGGGGGCTCCACGAAAGCCAGAGAGGGATTCTGCATCAGAAACTGCAGTGATGAGACAAGGAGAAATGGGTATAAATTGAAAGAGGGGAAATTAAGGGGGGATATTAGGAAGAAATTCTTTACTGTGAGGGTGGTGAGACATTGTGTTCAAGGTCTGGTTAAATAAGGCCTTGAACAGCCTGCCCTGGGAGGGGGCTTTGGACTGGATGATCCTTAAGATCCCCTTCAATCCCTTAACATTCTATAATACAATGACTTAAGTAGAAAAACACCCTGCAGCATTGACAATCTTGATCTCCTCTTTTTTTCCCTATGCCCAGTGTTCACCTTGCCTTGCAAAATCAGGAATCTCCTCCACCTTCATCCATCATGTAATATATGTTATGAAATAATTCATGCTTATAGAGAGAATGTATTTTATAAGATTATGAAATCCAAACGAGTCTCTGAACACAAGCAGCCCAACGACAGACAATTCCTGAAGGGGGCAGGAGAACAATACCCAGAATAGATGTGGCCAGCGCAATGATTGCAACTATTCTGAGTAATCAGAAGATGCCCAAGGACAATCATTGCCCTACTGATACCATCAATCAAGACAACTTGATCAATAAAGAAGCCGACTTCCAGGGACACAATTAACACTGGCTATTGACCAGGAAACAGCAATTGTCCAGCTCTGCACAGTGAAAGAAACTGTTTTGAATATGCAGAGTTACAAAAGAAACTGGGACTCTGCCTCAGGCATAAAAAACTGTATAAAACAGCCCCACAAGAAACGGTGCTCGTGAACAGGGGAAGGTCTGATGCGATACAGGATGGATCCAGGTTCTCCCAGCGCTGATCCCGGCCTCGACACTGTTTCTTTGGCCGTGGGGTTTTTGAGGACAGTATTTTGGTCATGGAAAAAGAAAAATAAAATATTTTTGCATTTTGATAATTTGGCTTTTCGATTGATCATTTATAACACATCCTAAAGTGGCCATCCTAAAGTGGCCATCCTAAAGTGCCACATCATCCCAAAGAACACAGTACACTCAGCAGGTTTCTGAACACGTTGCCCATATCTGTCCTGCCATATCAAAACATGTTTTAGGAGGTGGCATTCCTCTTCTCTACTGAGAATGTTTTTAGTAAACACCCAATATGGAATTTTCAACTAGATATGTCTTTATAATCAACTAAGATAAGGGCTACTTTAGAAAAGGAACTTCAAAGTCTTATAGTGAACACCACAGTCTATATCTTCTCTAAATAGCTATTTCAGAACCAGAATGCTCTGTCAGACACAGGAACACCTTGCCAAGACCACAGAGTACACCCATGCCTGTGAGACAGGCCAGTTCCATCAGCCTACTCCATTGAATGAGTGAAGCAGAGCCTGGCAGCAGGCTGCCAGGAATATTTACTGTTATAAACAAAAAAATCTTTATTGGAATATTTACTGTTATAAACAAAAAAATCTGCCAATTTTTTTTGTGAAGAAAAAGGTTACAAAAACTAGTCAGGCCACTGTTGCTGCTAAAGTGTTACCTGTTTGTTATGATAATTACAAGTCGTTGTCGTTAATGGTTCTTTTTTTGTATCAGTAAAGGCCCCGGCTGGAGCTACATTGATGGCTCTTCTCCCCAGACAGTGAAGAGAAGGGACAGACATGGGGGGGAGAGGATGCAAAATAACCTCAGGACCAGCATGCCATGAGAGGCTACTACTCCAAACGTACTGAAAAGACCCACAAAACAACGAGCCAATATAGAGTTGGGAAATTGGAGTGATGTCTGAACATGAGGAACAGAGTGCTGAGCCTGCAGAGATGCCGGAGACCTTCGTGGCCCCTCACCCTGAGCACGAAAGTCATCCCGAAACCAGGACCCGGAAAGGGGAGGCTGCAGAGCTCAACATCGGGGTCACCACACCCAAAAGGCTCCCACGAGGACCGGACCCCCAGCTCTGCCCCTTGTGGACAAAGCTGTGCATATCCTCCTCCTCCTCTGAGTGGCCCTGGGAGAGACGATGGAGACTGCAGACCCATCGAGCTTCCCATTCTTGAGATGATCACTTTTAATAAAGGCATTAAAAGGAAAAAAAGTCTCCTGCCCTGTTATTTCATTTACCAGTATAGTCAGGTGGGACGTGCCTGAGCCTGCCGGCCCTTGCTGCCAGACCAAATAGTGTCAACTGTGGTGTTTCACCCCAGACACACTATAGGCTGGCTGGATGTTGCAGCTGGACACGTGGAGGCAAGTTCAGGTGTGCAGGAGGTCCGGTGGCTGCAGAATGGAGCTTGCCTGTAACAGGGTCTGCTCCTTGGGTTTACCTCTGGTGGAGAAGCTTTAAAGTGATGGTGAAGGAAAGGAGTTGGTTCTGATGGAGGGTCTCGATCCAGAGCTTTATTCTGGCCCACAGGCCTCTGAACCCAGCAACAACTCCAACAGAACTCTCAGACCACCTGGTTGCTGGCTCTTTTAACCCCAGGGAGAGGTGGGGGGGAAGGGTAGGAATCCCACCAACCAGGTACATGAGAGGAGTTCTTAAGGGACAAAGGACACCTGGATGGCCCAATGCTTCCCCAGGGGTAGAGGGTGTCTTTTGAATCTGTCTAATCACGTAATGCCCTTCTGCAATTCCAGGATTGACAGACAGGAATCGGCAGGGGAAAGGAGAGGTGACTGACACACCTGGCAAGGAATTATCAGGGAAGGGATCCGAGGTTCTGGGGTAAATCCTGAAATCACAACGCAACAAGGACCACCTGTCCTGTACTGCTGATTGGAGTCAGGGCTAGAGACTGCACATCCATAATTGTTTCCTTCATCTTTAACAGCCTGGCCCACTAGAAAAACCCTGATTTCAGGCTGCTCAGTGACAATCTTAACTATTTCTTTCACTTTACAAAACTACATGTCTGGTCTCTTCAGATCAGGTTTTCTACAGCATAGTGAATTTGCCCATTTTTTAAATTAAGGGACTTTATACCAGAGGGAAAATTGTCATCAACTCAACAAAAGCCATGAACTGTAGAATTTTGTGAGGCACTTGTTTGACTGTGCTTTGCTGTTATTATTCTGGGAATTAATACTGTCACTTCCTTAAGTTATACAAGTATTTTGAACATGAATAAAATTTAGGAACTAGTCCTTTGACATTTTTGAGCAGTAGGTGAACTCTTTCAAGTAATTAATTCCACAAAGCTTATGTTTTTGTTTGCTGGACAGTTTACCTTGTATAAGAATAATTTATTCCTTTATAGTTTACGTTAATTCAGAGCAGTCAGAAAAATTATTTCCCTATTTTTCATTCATTTCTTTTTTGTCCTCTAATCATATAATTGCCTAAAGAAATTAAAAGAAAATTTTGTTTTTTCAGAAAATAAAGCTTCAGGTCAAGCTGAACAGATAACTCATACTTTGCTCAAATCATACAGCCTAAAGCTGGGAGTGTAAGAAATTTTTCCTTCAGCAATTAGCTGGCTGATCAGATGGAGAATTTAAGGAACTAGCTATACATATGTTCCACTGTGATGACTGCACAAACCAAGCTTACAGGTATTACCCATGCAGAAGTTAAGGAGAATGGGAAAAAATTGAAGTACAAAAGTGTTTAGACCATAACAGCCCAATTTACTTCACTAAGCATTCTCACAGGGCTTGTTTAGGGAAAGAGAACAAATTTGAATAACTGTTCTCTCAGGTTTCCATCTGAGCTTGTCTCTAATCACCCTCAGTTGTTTCTGATGGATTTCAGCCATATAATTCAAACCTTTGGCAGGAACTTCTCTGACACTATTTGGCTTTTAGAGCAGAACTGACACCGGTAACAAAACATTATGTGCTTTCTTGCTTTTAATTAGATTCTGCTTCCTTTGTGGGCTTATCTCCAGGATGATTTCAAGAGGTGGCAAATGGCATCAGACCTATTCTGCATCAATGTTTACATGTGCTGTGCTCTTCACCTCAAGCCAATGTGACAGTGAATTATAATAAATGTAATTCACTGTACCACCAACTTGCCCTGACTTTCAAACAGCAAGTGCAGCAGTCATGTGGTCCAGGCTGAATGTGACTGTAGCTCTCAAGGCTCAATTTCTGTTTTTAGCAAACACTTTAGAAGTACTTGAAAGGAATGATTTCTGTGTTAAAATCAGAGAAACAGTAAAGAATAGAGACCAGCAAAACTAAAATATTGCCATTTTCCTGTGAGACCTGTTTAGTCTCTTTGAGGTTACAATTATCTTCCAGACATCCTTCATTCTTTTAAAAATATCTTACTTTGATATGCTCAATGATTTTTAGGTTATCAATAACAGTTCACACAATATTTAAAGAACTATTTATACTTCACAGCCGGGAGACAGTACCAAGAAGAATCATAGGTCTTTGTACTGCTCTTTTCCAAATGGTCTCTCTTATGTCAGGTAAACCATTGGATGTTTTTTTCCCTATTTTTGCTTTTCAAGCACATAAAATTTGTCCTTATAATGTCAGGGCATACTTGTTCAAGGAAAAGTGGCTAAACACAGAAACACCAACTAAAGAACATCATGAATACTTCTGTGGTGAGTACAAATTGTTCTTCTTCCTCATTTGCTCCCCATCTTCAAAACACTGAGATACTATGAGTTGCTGTATTGCTACAAGTTTAGAAGAAATTTATTTTTTCTTACACACATATTCATGCTGCAGAAGTGCTATTACCATTTGGGTAAGATGGCACATTACTGTACCCCAGTGAGTACCCCATTTTGCTATATTGGGGTGACTTTTTTAAATCTTGCACTAATTCTAGCACTTACCAGTTGAGATCATTTTACAATCCAGAGTCCAGTTTAACTCTTTTATCAGCTTTATATGTCTATCAGCTGCTTACCTACTTCTTGCTTTTCTCCAGCTGCTACAGCAGCAAATTTCTGTCACTTAGTTTGAGACAAAAAAAAAAAAGTCAAAATAAATTGTATTTTCTTGGTAGCAGCATTTTAAAAATTGACTTTTTTTTCTAGAGTTAAACAGCTGCATATAAAGAGGACTACAAAATCTTCTCACTAATTTAAAACCTCTTCCATAATGCTAGCAGCTTGAATTAGAGTATTTTCTTCAGTTAGCTGGCTTGAAAAGTGACCCAACTTAAATGTATTGCCCTGTATTACCAAAAAAAGCAAACCAACACTGCACATGGAAGTGTCAAGAGGCACCATAAGTTCCAGCCTTTCCCTGAACCTGTTTGGTGTATTAAGATGTCTAAATTAAGGAGAGAACCCCAAGTGGGGCAAAGCCCTTTAGTGTGATTACTGTCATATGCTTCTCAGAATTAAGCTGCAGGCAACAGAAGACAACTGTTAAATATTATATATATAGTTAAATATTTTCTAATTAAGATGAAGAAAACATGAAAAGCCAATACATCAAACAAGTTAATGTAGTCAACTACAACAATTACCTGAATAAAGTCTTGAAATGTTGCATCTGAGATGAACTCTTTTTAAACAATAAAGCTTTGGCCGTGTTAGAAGCACCTATTCATCATTTAATGAATACTTGGAGCACAACTACAACCATTAAATTAAGTGTGTATTTTGCATTACCCTCGCTGTAATTTACTGGTCAGGTCAATGACCAATAATGTTGTTACTACAACAACAACAACAAAAAAAACCAAACAAACAATAACCCTGCAACTTCAAGCTTTGTATTTAAATGTAAAGCTTCAGTTCCATTTTAACACAATAGTCAATGTGATTTCATAGCACAAATTTATCTGTTCTCTGAAGATATTAGATTGTGCTTTTCTTTTTCCATAAATCATATCAAGGAATATTTTTTTCCCCTGAAATTACAGATAGCAAGATAGCAAATTCAACTTAACTATACTTTATTCATTCTACCAAGCACCCCTCCCCCCAGCATAAAATTATGAAATACCAGTCCCTGCACACTATTCTGAGACCCATTCTTAGAGAAAAGACATCAGTGAGAGTATATGAACACTGCACAGGCTTCTTCTTCACAACTGAACTCCTATAGGAGAGGCAAGAATGAAGTGAGCCAAAGAAAGTACTACATGCCTTTGGAGACATAGTCAATACTCCTAAACTATTACAAGATCTGAACACTGGATTTAAAAAAAAAAAAAAACAATCAAAGGAAGGAAATGTTTTAATTGTCGATTTTATGCAGAAATTAGTAATAATTTAAAACTATTTATTGTCTCTTGCTTTAAAACTATTTTAACAATGCCATCAAAAGGAAGTAGAAAGATTATTATACAAAGATTATTATTATCCTGTGATCGAGTTTTCATTAGAGAATTGTAAGTGCACATGATAAACCAGACCAGCATGGAAAGCTTCAGAGGAACAGAAAAGGCAAAAATGTAACTTTTGTCTAAATGCTAGTGCTTAAGTCTTAAAGCATGCTGATAGGCAGCAATTATTAGCTGCACACTAATGGCTTTATATATAGAAACAATTACTAGGACTATTAACATGGTAACAAAGAGGTCAGGATAATCATACAGGGTATATCTATTCATATTTTTAATAACTAAGAATTTTCCTAATGAATTTTAATCAGACAGGCATTCTAGGTAAGTACTATTTCTACAATTGTGTCAAACTGTTTTACACCTACAATGTAGATATAATAGGTAGCAATTTTGGATACTCACTTAAATTTCTTTAAAAGCCAAAGAAAAAATGTAAGTGTTTCTGAGGAATTGATTATTTCATCCTAAGGTAGGTGTGCCTGTAAAGATCAGACAAATCCCATTTTTCAGCTGTTTTTTTCTACTAGTGACTACAAAGGGATTATAGCCAGCTGTGTCAGTGGCATGATGCCCATTCTTGAGGATTAACTTGGCCTTAGCAGCAATTCTTCCATAATCACACAAACTGTTGAAGTGGCAAGCCATGTCGGAAAAGCAGCTAATTACACTTAGAGTTACTTGATCTTAACATTATGGTCATACGCTTTGAATCATAGAATCATTTAAGCAAGGAAAAAAAAAACCGCTTAAATCCAACTGTAAACCTAATGTTTTCAATTCCACCACCAAATCACATGCCTAAATGCCACATCTAGACATCTTATAAATACCTTCAGGGCTAGTGATTCAGCCACAGCAGCCTGCTCCAAGGCTTGACAACCATTTCTGTGAAGAAAATTTTCCTGATATCCAATCTAAGCGTCCCTGGGTACTACTTGAAGAATAATTCTGGAAAGAATCATTCACGTTCCATGCATTGAATGGAAGCACTTCCAGTTTAAGAAGAAATGCAAAAGACTAATAATTTGGAATGTCAAATATTGAGGGAAGGCCTTAGTGTTACCCTCAAGAAGCCCTGTAGCCTACTTAAGCTCAAGCAGCCCTTATTTTATTGGAACAATGAAAACTCCCATAGTCTTTAGGGAAATGAAGGATGAGATTTACAGAAATACATCCCAGTCAAAGATATCCACACCTCTTTTCTTCCATCCAAAACCTCCACATGCTATTCAATTAGTGCAACCCTCAACTGAAGCTAGGCCTCAGTCTTGATCAGGATCTTGTTTTGATGGAGGGTTCACTCAGATATCAGATCCAGACAAAAAAGTTGTTTTGTGATACAGCTTGGAGACCCTTGTCTGGAGCCCCAGGCTCCCTGCAAGCACAGAAAGGTGGTGCTGAAGACAATAAACACTCCAGCATGAAAGAATATAGCCTAGTAAACTTCTCCCTCTTCCAAGACACCTCTAATCCTGTTAAATTACAGGAAGATGTCTCACCTAGTGTTCCACTACTAATCTAGTGTCATTCCTAATGACTTAAGTCTAATGACAAAAGTCTTGCAAGAGAGCTGACAACCAGCAAAAAGTTCTGGTTCTAGTGCCCATGTTGCAACTGGCAACAGCAATTCCACTTCTAGCTGCTGTCTTTACTGCACAGCTACACAAGGCAGCTGCTCTGCTCAGCCACTAGCAGCACAACTGTTAAAAGGTGATTCTTTTTATCCTAATCATTTTATTAGAATAGTTCTATCATGTCACTAAATAATTAAAGGAAACATTTTACAATCATCTTCACAGTAATTCCTACAATTAATGCTGTTTTGGCATTTCAATTTTAGCCATCAGTCTTCAAATGCACAAGATAGTAGAAATTTACCTTTAGCACACAATGATTTGGCCAAGTAGCAGCACCTGGGTTTTTGTCTTTCAATCCAGTTGTTTTATATCTGCACGCGTCTGACTTTTCAAAAGCAATGGAGAGGTAACTGAAAAGAAGAAAGATGGTTTTATCACACAGCACTTTGGTTTTCCATTGTAGAACTGTTATACCTTTTTTTTTCCATAGGTATATAAGAAGGTCAGAGAGCTCAAGGAACCTCAAAAAGCTTTTCAACTATCAGAGAGGAAAATTTCCACAAGGTTTTATTTACAAAAGCTCATAAGGTAAAATAGAACTGACAAGATTAATATAAAAAAAAGCCTGTTGAGACCAGCAACTGATAGTATCAATGTTTAATTCTATGTATAAATGCAGTTCCATGGCTCCAGTTGACTGTAATTTTTTTGACATTTATCACAGAAAAAGTGAGCATCTACAGTTGCTAAATGATAGAGAAAAAACCCTATTTTTGTTACTTTTCCATAAAGATTAAATCGCTGTTGTATACAGTATGGCCAAAAATATGTGTGCAACACCAAACTCCCTTTATTCCTCATCCATCATAGATGAGTACAAAGGCAACATTCATGATGATTTGAAAATCCCCATGTAAACCACATCTGCATCTAAGCACAGTCATTGCTATACCAATACACATCTTCAAATGGCTTTGGTTTTTTTCAAAACTCAACCTTAGCATGATCATATCAGTGTATATTTTTAAGCACATATTGCACATGAAGGTTCTACATGTAACAAATAACAACAAACTAATTATGTTTTCCATCAGAAGGCACACTTTCTGTTTTCAACAGAGGGAGGGTTGTTCCTCTCCTGCTTTCCCTTCTTCCCTCCTCTCAATTAAGGTATAAAGAGTTTTACTATGGCTGCTCTGCCAGAAAACTGTTGAGGAGGAGAAGTCTTATTTGCGGTCAAAGCTGTAGGCTTTTTTTCTCAGTACAATAATACTAATCAGTAAAAACACCCTAAGAACACTTTTCTGAACTAAATTAAACAGGAAACTATCAAAGACACCATTTGAGGATTGGAAGAATTCTAGACAGAAAAAAACCAGGAGTCATTTATCTATCAGATTTTGTGAAGAGGTCAGACTGACAGAATAAAAAGTAATTTAAGCAAATTTTTTTCTTGCCTTTCCATTGGCTTTGCGTAAGCTAACAGTATACTTGTAGTGCAAGGGTAGGGGAGAGAGCATAATGTGCCCTGAAAGAACAAAGAGAAGACAATTTGAACTTTGCCTTTCCATGGGTTCTATCATCACCCTTGTTTTTCACTGTATTTTCCTCAAAATTTCCCATTTTGCTCCCAGACACATGGTGTAATTTTTGGAGCTTCCCCTTGGGGTTATCCTGTGCAGGGGGTCCCACAAGGATCATCGAGTCTGACTCCTGGCCTTGCACAGCTCCATCCCCAAGAGTCAAACCCTGTGTCTGAGAGCATTGTCCAAACACTTCTTGAGCTCTGTCAGGCTTGGTTCTGCAGCCACTGCCCTGGGGAGCCTGTTCAAGTGCCCAAACACCCTCTGGTGTTTCTAATACCCAGCCTAAACCTCCCCTGAGGACATTCTATCTTTGTCTTCCATCACAAATCAGCTGAATAAAGAGTGGTGCATTACTTCTAATACTTGAGTATTAGAAATAGTTGTCATATCCAAGTGTTTGATTTTTTCAAACTGTGCAAGAATAATGCAAAATACTAGCAAATTTTTCACCTAAGATACCAAAAATTTAAAACCGAAAACAAAGTATTTTCAAATATTTTTCAGTAATCTCAAGAGACTAAGCAAGTCTGCCCATTTCAGCATAACCTAAAGTTAAAGTAATAATAGGGGTATGGGAATAGGAAGAAGTCATACCTTTGAAATAGTAGACAAAATTCTACAAAATGGCATCAGCCTTTTTTTGACTGACCAGTCTTTTTAAGTTTAGGTGTCTAATAAATAACCTTAAGTAAAATCTTGCTGGTCCCTTGAGGCTTTTAGTTGTTCTTTCCTCACTTATTAGTTCATTGAGCACAAGGAATTAAATCTATACTGCAACATTCACATACTACTGGTATTTTACTCAGTAGGTCTCTCCCTGCTGAGCTGCTATACTGCTGATTATCTGCTAACTGACTCTAGCACTGTACAAAGGCAGTAAGACATCACCAAAACCTACCACCTACACTACTTTTTGTAATAAGGAAAACTAATACTGCATTGCTTATATCCCAGTCTGTAAGTGCTCATCTGCATGTCATAGCTTTTGTTTCAAAGAAGTGCCAAAAACTCCATCTTGTCATTATGCTTTTCTGGGAAACCACATCACTAGCTCTACACTGAGTTGCATCACTCAGTACCTTGTAAAACCTACAGCATGCACAGAGCAGATATTTTTTATCATTTCTTATTGAAGTGCTCTGCACAAACATTTTTTAATTGACCAGCAGAAGTTAAGTTTTGTTCCCATGAAGGAACAGTAGCCTATATGGACATGGATTAAGTGACAAGCAGCTGTGTTTCTAAATACTAACCACTGCCAGCCAAAGCAGTGGGACATCAACACAACATTCTGGTATTTCCTCCTCTCCTTATTTTAATTAAATGGCACTTGCCTTCTACTGAGCCACTCACCATCCTCCTACTCCATCACATGCAGAGCACCCCAGGCAGTCAGTAAGGCTCTGCCAGTGATCAGCTTCAGAATACACAGCATGACCTTCACAGGGCCTGTTAGGCAACATTCCCATTTCCTTATCATGGTAATGAGAATTGTTTCCTATAATCTGATATTTTTGTCATGTCCCTATCCTTCATGTCCAAAGTGCTAATCAACAATGGGTTGGTTACAAGATGGTTTGTGAATGTTCTCCTAGGTCAGGTAGCATGTTTTTTAGCTGTGGTCAAGAGCTATTGCTTTGTAGGGTCAAAAGGACCATGATGCTACAGAAAAACTCAGTTCAAGTTTGTGAAATAACTACAGACCTCACCTGTGTCTTAGAACCTTATTTGGTAACTTCAATGACATTACAGGAAGCCATTAAACCTTTTGGTTAGAAATCTTCAAGATTTCAAGAGGACAAATATGTGCTCAAACACTTAATTGCTTAAGTAATTCTCCTGGGCTTCAGCTCTTGTGTGTCTTTGAGTGGCAAATTTAAAAAAGATGTTTCATCCATACTCATGTTTTCTACAGCACTTTTAAAAAAATTCAGTTTGTCTCATGTAAGTCTACCCATTATGCTTACAAAGTTGCCTCCACAGTGTTATTTCCAGTTCAGTATTTGAACTAACATCATTTCTGGTTAAAAGCCTTGAGGAAAACTGAATAATGTACTGCCTTATTTGCAAATATGCTAAGATATAATGAAAAGGTTTGGTTAGAACAAGACAGGTCAGCTCAGTTACATTAAGAATTTGGCACACTCACTTCATTCCTTTCCTTAATCCTGTTCCTGCAGGGTATACACAGGTGGAGTTGTAGTGACAAACCTGTCATTGTTCTGTTTGACAAACGGGCTAGCCTTAAGACTTAAAGGGTCCAATATGCTCTTACTTTACACACATTTTCATTACCAATTTCTAAGGCTTCATTAAAAGGTTTGACCTTTTCCCACTGGTTTCCCAATTAAAGCTATAACAAGTAGCTTTAAAAATTGGCAATAATATTCATTTCTTAATGTGGCAATTGAAGTACTGATCTGCATATTCTTCCCCCCAAAGCTGAGTACATGCTAAATCTCACTCAGGATACCTAATCCTGCAATCCCTCTCCTTTATATTCTGTACTTGAATGATTTTACAACTGTTTTCTTAGCTTTGCTCATTTCTATTCCTCTCATCCTTTAAATTTTAAACTGTTCACATTTTACTACCCTCTTCCAAAATATCTCATGTGTGTTGACTGCTTTCCAGATCCTAACAGAAACCTAGCTAATGCATATCTCCCAGATGTTTCCTATCTCACCAGAAAATAATCTCACTATCTCAGAAGGGATGCAAATTTATGGAAAAAGTAGTACAGATCATGGCAATACACATGGCAAAAGATTCCTCAACAGGCACTAGCAAGAGAGGCATTTTTGGACTAGGTCATTAAACATCAGAAACATCCTGTTTAAAGGGTTCTGATATTCAGGGAGTTTAAGAACACAGCCAGCCACCAAAAAGTACCATTGAATCCTCTTACTTGTACTCAAGAGCCATAAAGCTGTGAAGGACTTAACAGCAGGTGCTGAGAAAAGACTTCGTTCCCTACACAGAGAAGGGATCATCTAAAATAAAAGCTTATTTTCAGGCTCTGTAAAGGCACATCAATTCTGTAGCTGGTCCACAAGGATATTCTTCCCCCAAATATAGGAGTGTAGCTTTCTATGCTTGATCAGGCAAATGCTTTGCTTTCATTTTTCTTCGGTTTTATTGACTGCTCAATGCCACAATGTCGCATTGCAAGGGCAATTCCCTGTTGAGCTCCTGCTGAGGCAGAAGAGATTTTGGTTGGCTCACATGAAGCTCTGCTAAGTAAACCATTTCTAGAATTCTGTTTCCCAAAACTTTTCTCACACAGCCATCAGGTAAACACAAAATTAGGTACCACAAAGCCAAGGAAGGTGTTGATTTAAGTTTTTAAAACATTAAAATAAGGTCTATGTTTGGGTTCAACTCATCTGCTGCAAATTTGACCTTGGCAGAGAACATTGCACTGTCTCAGATCACCAAGCAAGATTAAATCCTTTTTGCTGTGTGGTCATTCAGATTTATAGTTCTGATTTAGATGCTGCCTACAGTGATTCACACAACTGAGATCACATTGACTCAAGAATGCAAGTAATACTGCAGAAGTTCACTGTTAAAGTTCTCATCTTGCTGCAGTCTTTACACAAGCAACTCTTACAGAGTTACCACCAAAAAACACTTTGACTGTCTGAATTTTCCAGATTCGCTGCTGATTTAAAATCAAAAATTTCCACAATAATTCTTTCTGTACCCTTGGACACTGCTTAATGCACCACAACCACACATTGGCCACAGCAGCCCATTGGTTCCTGAGGATATCATCAGTCCAGATCAATTTGAATTTCACCTTCCTTTTACTGGCAGGTACTTAAATATGTCCTGCTTTGAATTCCTGAAGTCGCAGTTTGTTTCATGCTCCATTAAGAGAACAGGTAAGCTTGTGGATTTACAAGATATATGCAAGTACAGAGGGCTATTCCAGCCAATGCTTTTAGTCACAGCTCCAATTGCATTCAGGTTCCTTCTCTCTCTCCCAATTTCTCCCCACAAACAGGGCTGCGAGTATAAATTATGCTTACTGGGCATGCATGCCCAACATGCAGCTCATGCTCTGTGTTCTTGTACACCATTTGAACAATGGTGTACAATATTAATAGGACTGGTCCCAACCAATTTTCTTGCTTTTTGCTGCTCTTTGATGCAGCATGTGAAGATAAATATTGCAGCGCGCCTTAAGGCATATGATAGTTAACCGCGCTAAGTTTCTATGAACCTCCCTCTGATTTGCTACAAGTTATGAAATTAATGACATAATATGCACCCTATTGGTAAAACTTTGGGTGTACAAAGTAAGTTGATAGGTAGAGGTCTCTACCATCAAATAATTTCATTTTTTTTCTATGTGTAGCATGATATGCAATAGCATAACATAGAATTAATTTTCAGCATAATACAGAATTAAGTACTGTATACACCGTTTTGGTGAAAAGAAAGCACAGGACAGAATATTCCCCTCCAAGTTAAATCTTTCTTTTCTTGATTACAAGGATCTCCACTGGAGCTTACAACTTCAAATCATACCTTTAAAATAGATACATATTGTTATTTTTTACATTCCCTTTTAACTTGCTTCTCTATCCAAAGCCTACTATTCACTAGTCTTAGAAATATTGATTAGACAGCTGCTATACTTCTTTTAAACATTTTCAATTGAAGACATTTTTAGGCAGCTGAGTATCAATATGGCAATACCTTTTTCCAAGTTCCCACAACCTAAAACACAGCATTTGGCTTCTGTCTCTATGGGTGTTCAAGCTCTGTGAATGTTAACAACTTACAGGATCCTAGTACATGGAATGAACAGTCCAATGAACTAATGGATGGAACTTTCTTTTTATCATCACTTCTTTAATGACCCTGTATCATACTGGGATCTCGCTGCTGGTGTCTAAGTAATGTCTAACCATGGCACAGATAATCACATCTTCATCTTCCAGCTTTACCTCTCTACAAAGCTTTCAGCTGAGAGTGCCTGTTGAATCCATGCTGTATTTAGCACAGGTATTGAAACGTGGAGATATCCCCTAACAGGACAAACAGCTTTCAGGAAGAATCTTTTGAAGTGAGATAATAACTCATTCAGGTAGCTAACAAAGAAACTTTGCATCAAGTATGCCTGCTCAGTACTACAGCAATTTATCCAATTCTAATATTGTGCGTCCCATTCTGACTGTTCCTTGACAGCTCTTCTTCCTCCCAGTTCAGTGTGCATTTAGGAAGATACAATCTGCTTCACTAGTAACAGAGTGACATGTGCTCCTCCTCCATATATTTTTCCTCAAAAGAAAATAAAATATTCATATCTAATTATTATACACTAAATAGAACTATAGAGAGATTTTCTAGCTTTTCAAAAGTATCTCAATCATTCAAGCTTCATTCCCTTCAGTCATAACAAAATATAAATATGCTTCTAAGAGAGGGTCAAAAATCACAAATAAGAGTATTTAAAATAACTTCAATACTTCATAATTCTCCACTTACTTATTGCAGCTGGTAGACCTAAGAAGACTACATCCCTTACTTTGTAGGACTTGTAGGTACTTCTCTACTAAATAGCCAAAACTGATGCCAGAAAAAAAAGTTAATTGTATAAAAAAGCTTTGACTTGTCACAGATCCTACTTGTCTCCTAGCAGCTCGAGAGCTAGCAAGGTCAGCATTATTTTTTGTAAGTGTGATTCACCCATGCTATAAATCACAATATATTCGAAGACATTTACAAGGCTATTTAATGCTGTTCCTTTTAAATTACTGATGTTTCAAGTGCTGCATATGACTATTTTTCTTGCTTATTTTTAATTTTGCTGTCATAGAGGTAACCCAAAGTCAACTTAATGAGTGCATAATGTAATTTCACTGCCATAAATGGAGAGTCATTTGCATATCTTCAAGCTCCCCCATTTTATCTTCATCTAAGTAGTCACCATTATGTAATATACCTTCTCAAGATCTTCATCACCGCTTAACCGTACAAACTTTCTTCATTAGGCTTGAAATATGAGTCAAGCCTCTTAGTCTTCAACTTATACATGTGATAGATAGGATGATTAGTCCTACTCTTTTTCTTTTCTGATAAATTTGAAAAGCTTGGTCTCCTTTTTACACCTTAGATTAGCCTTCACTCATAATTTCTTGCAGCATGTATCTTCTTCCTAGAAGGCTTAACTGACTAAATTGCTTCTTCCCCCTTTCTCATTTCTAACACCATCATTTATCAGAAGGGGTCTGTGCATTTCAGCAGAAAATTTAGGCTTGCTGTGCTGGGTAAATCAAGAGCTTACTAACAATCATAGCAACACCAAACTGTGTCAGAGATACGTCTGTATTTTAGATTCCATTTCACCACAGGTGCATTATCACCCCATATTTTACTTTGAAGACATGGTCTTTTTTCTACAGTTGCTTGTACAATTGAAATGTGGAACTGGTAAAGATTAGAGAAGCAGAACCTACACCAAAATTTTGATTAGCAAAACAAAAGCAGTGACTTTTTCTACTAAGCAATTGATTACTTCAATGTCACTTTACCTCTTGTGTTTAAGAATATCAAATGTTTAAAATAATTATTAGACATGACCCAAATGCTATGTTATTAGCAGGAGGTGTTTCTTGATCTGCCCAGTTATACAGAGTCTTGGTAACTCACCACAGAATTTTTCCACAGCACAGGTGTATGGAAAACACCTTGCACTGATGCAGATAATCTTTAGTTACACACACTGAAGGCCAGCTTCTTTCTAATTTTTCTGGTCATGTCTTCATTTCTTCTTACACTTTAACACTTTAAATTCTTTAACAAAGAATTTTTAAGTCAGCCAAGGCAATTCTATCTGCTGGTATGACCATGCAGACTGATGCAAATCTCCCAGCAATGTCAAGTACAATATGTCAATGTTGCAGAACAAAGGCTAGAATGAATTTCTTCCTCCTGTCCTATACTGACAATGTTTTAACAGAGACACATCTCCTGCTTTCAGGGAAAGGTGGCAGACAGCTTATATCTTTAATTTCTTCTAGAAAAATCAAGAAAGGGAATCAAGAAAGGGGAAAACGCATATACAAGTCATTGTCTTTCGACATCATTTTGCTACTTAAATTCTAGGCAATCCTAGTTTAGCACTTTCTTTGGAGAAAGGACCCAATCCATGCCAAATATTATCAGGTAGAAAAAGACTAATTTATGCTGATCTGAATCTCCAAATGGGATATCCAGTTAAAGTGAAGTAGCCAGCTCAAGTGACTAACACACATGCAAACCAGTAGTCCTTTGGATGTTGGTTGGGATCATGCCCCAAAACACATGATCACTGAGGTCAAAAGCGTCTTCTTCAGGAAAAAAATCTTGCTTATATTTACAAGATAACTACGTTTGCCTGTTGGGTCAGCAATTCCATGTTCTCTGTTGCTCTTCTTTCAGAAATTTGCCTTTGTATAGCAGATTGAATTTATTATCTTTAAACTTTCACACTGTTTTAGATTTTGCTATTTGCAGTATTTGGAATCCAGGGATTTTAGGCCAGAATTTAAACATTTTGGACTTGTCTGATACATTTCAGACTTATCTAATATATTTGCTTATCTTTCCACTGCTTCCCTTTCATCTTCCCATCCCAAACATGACTGTCTTTGACCTTGTTGTTACACCTGCTATTTTCATGCCACGGGTTTTGCCTAATTACTGACTGCTAGAAGTAGTATGCAACTGAAATTATGGAAAAAATAAAACATTTATAGACCCTGTAATACAATGTTTTGTATTCACAGACCTGTGTATTATTTTCACTTGCCATTCTGTCTTGCATCCATTTCTTTAATAATCATTAAAAAAACAACATATATAGCATGATTTACACTGATCAGAATTAATAACACGTTTACAGACTTAAGCACAGGTCCTACTTCATCCACCAATGTTTTCTCAAGTCCATGTACAAACCTCTGGATATTGGATGCTTTCAGCCTCCAGCACTATACATTTTGTGTGAAGAAATGGAAATTATTTGAGAAGGACGCCATACCTCGTTTTTGGTCTTCTATTTTACAAAGTGCTACTGAAGCAGAAGAGACACAACCTATAATTCCAGAGCTGCCAAATCCAGTCAACAAGCAAGATGATGGCATGTTGATCTGTTTGAGGATTTTTGTAGCTAAGACTTGTGAACCATGCAGCATTTAGCAGACCTCAGTTTGTATCCTGCAATGCAGCTCTGTTGTAGCTGTGAAATTTTGAAATTAAGAAGCTACCTAAAATATTTCACAATAAAATAGAACTACCTAGTTGCATTGGGCTGTTTATGCCCAGTATTAGTGAGAGAACTACCATCTTACTTCAAGCTCCTGAGACCTGAAAGACATTTTATGAGTAATAAGGCCTCCTATACTGTAAAAATATATATATATAAGGCCTTATATATATAAATATATAAGACCTCCTATATATGTAAAAATCAAGTGACTGAATTTTGAATATAATTGCCTCTTGGTTCCAATATATTGCACATGTTTGTAACTTCTCTGATGTGTCCAAATTCCCCAGTTTCAGAGTTACCTAGCTATTAGGTGTACACCATTTTGTCACCGCAGCCCACTATGTTTCTAAAGAATGGTTTCCCTTACAATTTAACAGAATAAACAACCTAAACCAATATGTTATGTAGTTTATAGGAAAAAAGATACAGAAAATCATGTTAAGCACACCACTTACTAATACTAATAATTCAATTTTATGTCCAGAATGACACATCATGAATGGCCTTTTAGGCACATTTGACTCTTTCTCAAATTCAACTTTGTTTATACATCTCCATCAGGCTCTTATTCAAGTTCACATAGTTGGTTCTCATTATCATTTAACCACAGTTTTAACACCTGTATTCTGTAGGATGAAGCAGCAAATTTCAGCTTTTTGGTGATGTTACATTAAATATTTATTACGAGCCTTACTTACGGCTTTCATGAAAAAAAAAATTGCTTTAGTGATATTACCATAAAATATCAGATTATAATTAAAATTATGAAGAAACAATTGTATACCATAAAAGACACTAAGCCAGCTATGTCAGAGATAAAAATTACAAGAACCTAGCTTGTGAAACTACTTTCCCTGGACAGTATTTTGCTCTTTAGATTTCCTTCTATCTTTATTACTTTTTTATAGGTTTTTTGTTGTACTTTGTAGTAAAAATCACTAAAAAAGTAAAACAGAAGCTTTCAGAGTTGGGTTTTTTCCTCTTTCCCTGAAGTATATTTGAGTACACTTTTAAAGACTAAAATAGCCTAAACCTTTATGCAGGGCTATTGCCAGTATATTTTGTTCATTAATGATTCTCAGTTCCTTAGTGTGCCTATTCATCACAGAACACTTATCACCAGGGGTTCAAGCTAGAAAAAAAATCAAAATAAGACTTGCTTATTCCTAGCATGTCAGATATGCATGTTTCTCAAAGTGTGTGTTTTCACAAAGAGGCTTAAATTTGCAAATCGTTTTATTTTGTTCTCTAACAATTCCCAAGTGCAGATTTTTGAGTAATGTTAAACTCTAGCAACATCAGTAGGGTGATGGTCCTGTGATATTTTGATGATTCAAAGCAGCAATACAGTCTTGCACCAACTGAAGCTTTGCATTCATTTCCTTCAGTTCCACCCAAGCAGAGCCAAAAGTTTTTTGCTGTACAGTCTCTTGGATGAGTAGGTTCCCAGTCAGTACATAAATCTACTTTCTTAGAAATCTGCTGTTTACACAGTTTGACTCTGCATTTTCAGTCATCTGAACAGCCAAACTAAAGTTAGCCAAAAAAGCAAGGACAACCAGGTTCTGGGAATACAGACATGGTTGTATTAGCTTTCCAGTGAGTTTCTGGAAACTGACTAGGTGACCTTTATTGCAATGACACAGGGTGAAGGTAATTCTGTTTGTATTATGGCTGGATTTTTTTTTAAGATGAACTCATTATCCCTAATGCTCCTTAGCTATACCCTTTTTGTTGAGAAATGCCACAATCCTGAAATAGGTCTGACTGTCTTTCTGCTTAATTTTACTATCCAGATGGATGGCATAGAGGGAATACAGATCTTGCTGAGTTTTTTTAAGCATTTCAAGAAATGAGACTAATCATAGCGTAAGCCAAATGCCATAGCTATTTCATACCTCTGGGTGTTAGGCACACAATTAAGTTTAGAAAAATGTTGGTTTATTGACCTTTCCTTATGATACAGGACTCTGAAATCTCATTGTTTATGCTTTATTACTCTTACTAGTGACTTCCATTTCTCCCAGTCCATCTTCCCAATATTACAGTGACACATGCATGCTTTTATTCCCTTAACTACTCACGGAGCTAGGCATGGATAAAAACCATTTGTCCTGGTTTGACATAAAGAGGGAAAATAATGACTTTCAAACATCAGATTAAGATGCCAGTTTTTGTTACTGGCTTTCCTGGGTTTGGGTTGGTTTAGAGTTTTTTGTTTGTTTTGTTTGGTTTTAAACTAGGTAAGGTCCAATGGTATATTAGATCTTTTAATTTCTTAATGCATGTCTTTTACTTTCCTAATGCAAGTTTCCCTGAATTTAAACAAATTCAGAAAGAGTTTTGGAAATTTTCACTAAACTATTTGAGTTTTCCTCTATTTCTCAGCATTTAAATTTTGGCCTGCCTTTTCAGTGTGCAGATTATTAGGTGGAATTACATTTTATCATTAGCATCTTCTGAAAAATAAGCCAATAACAAAAAAGGAAGCTTTAGGTGAGCACTACAATATATCTGAGAGACCACTGACTACCTTTTTATTCATCAGGCACAGGAGGGATGAATATCTCAGCGTGAATGCCACAAACCCCTCTATATATGACTTATCATAGTGGTTAATTTCATTCAGTATAAACATGTATGTTGTGCTCGTCTTTGGTTTAGCTCAGCTGAGGCACAAAGGAAAATTAAAAACATACTTTGATCTCAGAGACATTCTCAAAACATTCCAATTGGTTTTTCTACAGCAGGAGAGCAATTCTTTCATTTGCCTCACCTAGGGAGATGTGTCCCTCTGGGGACCCAATCATTTTCTTAATTAGGTGAACAGACAGCAGCCTTAAAACATTTCCCAATTACATCAGCAAAGATTTGGCTGTCAAGGAATGAGACTAAAGAGCAACATTAAAACAAAATAGTTCTGATTAAAGGCTTCCTTCATAACACCCTGTTGAGGATGTGGCTTAAGTGTTGAACAACATAAGGTAAATCATGAAGCAAAAATAGCACATTCAAGTTATCACTACATATTAAATTTCTTCACTGAAGTAGAGGTAGTTAAGTCCGGCTTCTATTACTGCTAATAAACCAAGAGTCATATCAATAACAATCACTCTTGAAGGCTGTCAAAGATCTTTGTGGTAAATTTCTAGCCTCAAATGTCATCAGTTATGGGGATCCTCCCACCCTTTCTAACCAATTGTTCCAAAGTGACTCTGCTTTACCCCTTATTCATTGCAGTTCCTCCCATCTCTGTCCACAGAAGCTCCCCTTTTTCACCCCTTTTACTCCTTTGCTCATTCACAGGTAATATTTTCCTGTGCACCTCACATATTCAAAGCATTTAAAGCTGGTGTATAAAGACAGATATTTTTTTCTGGCATTTGTCTAATTATGGGCTGACTTCCTATAACTTTTCTACTTGAATTACACTATAGGAAAGAATTGAGTGGCACTAAATTAGGAGAGCTAACCAGTGGCGCTGAGTTCCTCACCAAAGGTATTTTCCTCTCATTTACCTTAAAAAAAAGAAAAAAAAAGAAAAGTAGAAAAATATTTTGGCAATTACTCTTGATATCTCCCACTACAATTTACCGTGGCCATTTTCCTTCTAGTATTCAACAACAAGAAACATGTCATACATTTTAAGTGAGGTTTAGATTTAACTAAGAACCCCCATTCTTCACCATGTGGAACTCAGGAAGTTTTTTGCAATGTAACAGCAACACAGGTTGGCATTTAAAATCAATTTCACCTTAAAACTATTGAAGATTTTGTTCAATTCTCAATGTATGGCTTTACCTCTAAGTAATTTTATTTAATGAACCCAGCTGTTGAACTGGCACCTTCAGCTTCTACATGGAGTACCAATGTAAAAGATGTTGCCTATAGGCTGAACCATTAAATCAATTTTGAAGGCTAAGCAAACATAAATTATAGCTATTTACTTGCTCTGCTTATTGTAGTGTATTTCCAGTCATAGTACCCAAAGCATTTCCCACATCTTGACAATGGCAAATCAGTGCTGCTGACATTTGCCTGTTAGTTATTAGCAATACAATGCCAGGTTTCAAAAGCTAAGGTTTTTGATGCCCTTTAAGGCCTAAAGTATTTCTGAGGTTTTAGAGCCTATCTAGGCATCACAATTCCCCCTGTTTTTTATTTCTGTGTGCTGTTGGCTTCAGCTAGTTCATATTTGTTCCATATTTGTGAAGTGCAGTGCACAGTGGCAGCAAGGATTCACAGCCTGTACTTGAGAGATGTAGGAATAGAGGATGGATATTCAGCCTGCCCCACTGCTGGGACCAGGGAGCATCATTCCTTCCCTGCCACCTTCCCCAAGGTGCAGCCCCCAGTTTGCAGCACAGGACTCTTGCCATTCAGAGCCACAAGGCACTTGTTACCTGCAAATCACCATTTGTTTGTTTTTTTTAAAAAAGCAGTGGGCAGTCTTTCAAGATACCTGTGTTGAAGGAAAGCTGCATGAGTCAGTCCATGTTTCCTAGTCTGTACCGACACCTTCAGCACAATCATTAAGGCAGGAAATCACATTGAAGGAAGTCTCTTATCACTTGTTTCACAGAAAACTGGTTTGCTTCTGATATTTTCCCCAGGCTTGCCCCTGCTAGTGTTTCTAAGACTGTAGGACGAACAACGTCCAGTGCAATATTTTTTTGGCATTTATTGACTTAAAATAAAGTGCCAAAGCCCCCCCCAAAAAAAAGATTTAAGCAAATTATCATTTATACCCTGCTTTAATTCAAGTTTTTGACAAGCCTTGGAAAGGTACTATCAGCTGCTTTGGCAGATAAATACTCTGAGAATGGAGACAAGATAAATTACCAGCTATCTTATCTAAAGTCCTAAAGAAGAAGGGACTAATAAAAATGTACGGCACACAAGAAAGTATTGGCAGCCAAAAGACTGAGCTATTTCCTAGTCAATTATCCATCTTAAAACTTGATTCAAGCATTCACAATTATAGATTACTATTCAGTAACCAGGTATTTTGTATCAATTTGTACAGATTCGTTCATCTCAGAGCTGTGGTACAGCAATGGGCAGGGCTTCATAACAGAGCTGTAGCTTGCAAAGTCAAGAATCAGATTGTGTGCACTTTTAAACCCATTGGCTATATGCAAAAGTCTAATATAGCAAAAAAAAATTCAGTAGCTTGACAGAAGCCCTCTAAAGTTGTAAAGCCACAGAAATTGAATGACAGGTTGAGTTGATAGCATTTAATTTAGAAGGGACTATATGCAGAATTATGACTTATTGAAAATCATTGAGCTTTTATGGTAGGCTTTGTTTCTAAAGGAGATATGGTAAGCCTTTCAAGACTGTTAAGACAAGTTCAGATACCAGTAGCAGTTCCTTTTCACTCTATTTCTAGTACTTTCCAATTTCTGACACTATAATATCCTGCATTTTTAAAGCAATCTTCTGTCATCCTCCAATCTTCTATTGAGATACTGGACTAATTTTCAAGTTTCATTTGATGGTAGCCCTATTTCTTGTGTTAGAAATCCACACCCATTCTGCACATTTCACCAAGGATTTTCAAGATTATTATACCTTGCCTGTTATCTCCTTCCTGCATAGAGAAACTTTTTCTTGTACAGGAGCCTTTCCACATTTTGTGTAATTCCTCGGTTGGTGATTCATCCTGTGGAAATTAACATTGCTTTTAAATGAGCTATATTTCCATAGCAAGCAGAGGTGCAGCACTTGGGTGTTACATAAGCATCAGTTCTCTTTTCCTGACTAGGCAACACAGCACATTTGCAAGAGATCTGCAGTAGGCAGGGTGCTCTGAACAACAATGTATTATCTGAGAATAGGAGGAAGTGGTACTGACTATTTTTCCACTGACTACACTGTTAAAAATATAAACAGAGAGCACTGTCCCTTCAGGAATTAAAAAACAGAGGGTGTTTGCTTTGGGTGTTTTTATTTCTCTTATACCATCATCAGAGACCAGCAATGAGCCTCGTTAGTAACTTTCTGCTGTTTTGCCCCCACCTTTTCGCTTTAGACGAACTCTTTCCTGAGATTCTGAAATAATTTTCAACAAGTTTGGTTTCCCTGCACAGGGACACATTCCACAAGATTTAAGGGCTAAAGTGACTTCACACACTTTAAAACAATTAGGGCAGCTGTTACTGTACTTGTCATCTGACAACTCCAAAGATTTACATCTTAAATAAAGGGAAATTCAATATTTACATCCTCTTCCAAAAGAAGGAGCAATTGTGATTATTTTGGGAATAAATAAATATTGTGTGCAGTGAAAAAAAACCAAAAACCCTATCTCCAGTAACAGTGTGGGCTAGAAAAACTTCACTCTCCTTAACCTCTATCAGATTAAATGATTCAGAGCCAAGGTAGCTTCAAGCTGGACTGCTGGTTGTTTGACATTCATTTTACAGCAACAATAAACCTCCAGTTAAAACATCTGCCTTCAAGTTGTATTTCACACATGCTGATGATATTACTCCTGAAGATATCCTTCAATTAATTATTCTTGAATCCTCAAACTTCAGGTCTGTTTCAGATTTTCACTATCACACATTTCAGCAAATACTGTGAATTCTTTCTTTGACTCTACCTATACTTTTTTCACACTTCCAAAACCCTTAAGGAGCAGTTGACAGATTCTTTCATGCCTCACCCCAACTAAAAAGCCTTTACTGGTGTCAATTAAAATTTGTAAGGATCAAGCAAAACAAAAATCAAACTAATAAATTACTCATTTCTACTAGTGAGGGTTCCTAGCACTTATTGGCTATTACAAGGCTTCCTGAAAGCAGAAAGGCAGCACTCTCCAAAGCTAGTCAATGTGAGATGTTACAGTTTAACTGCAGCATGGCTTATCCTTGCAGGAACTGTCTAATTCTCACTCTCTAACCATACTTCAAGAACAAATAAGCTAATAATAAATTCTCATATAAAAATCCCCACACAGGATTTTTTTTCCATTCATTTCCTTTACAACTCCATCAATTTCATTATCTGTCAAAGCAAGCCATATTAGCTATACAGACAAAAGCATTTAAGCAATGACTGTTAAGATACATAAAAATAAACTCTGACAACAATCCTTTTTACCCCCCCTTCAGAAAACTCTAAGAAATATTAGTTTCTAACTGAGAAAAATCCAAAAACAAAACAGTCTCCCACACTGCAATTACACTTAGATGTACAACACCATCTGCTCATTTCAAAATAGAAAACATCAGTTGTTCCATTTTTTGTCACTTATGGGATTAAAACCTTAGCAGTTATTCCTAAATTGTGATAACTATTTACATCATTTAAGAGACTTGAAAAGAAGAGAAGCTTTCCTGGTTAAGTCTTACGGTTGCTTATGTCGCTACAAATTCTTTTCTGCACTGTGTAAAATATTTATCAGAAAACCAAAATCAATCATAGAGTTTTGTGTCCAAAAGCCACTGAAGGAGGTAATCTATTTGGTTTCAAAGAAGCTAAGGAAGTACACAGGTGTCCATGTACCTACGTGCCAAAATTCAAGTCCTAATTTTTTGTTTAAAAAATGGCAACATGCTTGATTAACTGGTTTACTCTTTTGACAATTTGTTGAGCAATCTGGTTATAGTCATTCTGGCTCTTGACAAAAGGACAATTTGCATCCTTTACCTTGCAGAGTAAAGTGTTGCAGATGACTTTATCCCTTTATCAATCAGAGTAATTCTTTCTTTGTCAAGCTTCCAAGCTTCTGTTTCTTAAAGTCCATTTAAGAATGTAATTCAGATAAATACTGAAGTAGTTTACATATGAGTAATAACAACAGTGGTTAAATAGCAATTGCATTTTCATTCCACTGTGAGCTAAACAGCATATTTGAGTTTTCTGCATCTATGGATACAAGCACAGAGCTGCTTTACTGTCATAATAAGTGAATGTAACACATGAAAAGGACATCCTAAATGAAAGGAAGGCACCCCATATTCTCCAACTAACCTCAAATGAAATATTATTAGTATTCAGCAAAACTTTTCACAACTGAAAAGTTGTGATTTGTGAAGACAGTAGATTGGAAGGCAAGGTGGCATAATACTTAAACCATACTTAAGGCAAGGTACTATATAGAATACTTCACACAAGTGCATTAAACTCAAGCTCAAGCAAATTAAACCAATTTGAAAAAAATTCAACTATGTCCCTGTCTACAAACTAAAAGAAAAGATAGTTATATTTATGCCACTATCAGGAATTGCAAATTTTAGGAAGTGATAGAAGAAACTGATTTTTTTTAATTGAATTGCTATATTGGGACAAAACTTCTGTATTGTCTGTGCATCCACTTTCTTTTTGTTGAAAAAGCAAATTTGACCAGGTGAAATGAATCTCCAAGGGAAATGATGGAATTTTAATTGTGTTTACTTCATATCAAGCACATGGTGCATTTTGTCTTGTTTCAATCTTCTAACAATAGGAAATGCCTATAAACCTCCAAGAAAACACTATGTCAACTTAAAGTACAGTAACAATCCCAGTGTACACTATTAAAAGTATGATCTAACCATTTTAAAGCAGGGAGAACAATGCTTAAGTGGTGAGTTTCTAACCTAAGGTCAACTAAGAAAATTCTGGTTCAAAAGCATTGGTTAAATGGCTAAATGATTCAGCATGGTTAAATGGCTGAATTACACAGCAGTGACTCTGGCTACTGCACTGCATTTAACCCCCTTGCAAGATGTGATGGGAAGGGGGAAGAGAGCAGGCTGGAGAATAGAATGCAGCTCTACAGACAGCAGAGGACTCCAGCACCACAGCCCACATGCTGGTAGCCAGAGTGATGGGGTCAGAGCTACCAGAAGGAAGGTGTGCATTTACATACTCCAGCAAGAACTGCCTGAAGCTCAGGCCAGAGCAACCAAGACAGTTGTACAAGGTGACAAGGCGGTCTTCCACAGACTTTGAAAGCTTCCCTGCCCTTTTATCTAACCAGTTTCTTGGACATAGACCTGGCAAGGACAGCAGGTAGCTGGAAGTGCAACACTGCCATCCAAAGCATTATACACACAAGCCACTGGATTCTCCTGCCTGTGGATTCTCAAGTGATATACACTCCAGCTGGACTGCCACCTCTAGAAAAGTGAGTGAATCTTACCATCTTGTTGGCAGTGATCCCACCTATAAAATTACAGCTTGGTTTGAGAACTATGTAGGGAATGCCAGTGGGGACATTGCATTAAATCTATTCCGCCCTGATGGTGAGGTTTTTCTCCCTTTACTTTTTCCCTTTGAATTTTATCTGATGTATCGTGGCAAAGGTCCCGGGTAGCTACACAAGAGACCTTTGAATCTTGTTCAACAGTGTATATTTTCTTCTAATACAAGTTTCCTCCATGCCTCTGTTCTCTAAGCCCCTGTCTAACTAGCATGACTGGACATGGAGTGAAGTTGCCAAAAGGCTCACAAGAGGCACTTGCATCTCTCCAGGCCATTGGGAGGCTGCATATATCAATTGCTACATGTTCTTCTCACTGAAGTGAATGGTCATTTTCTGAATTCCACCAGCAGCACCTTAGCTAAGCCTAAAAAGTAGTCCTGTATAGCTTTCCATATAAAGCTTCAGCTTTGGGTTTTGCTAAAGTTTCTCAAGCACCTAAGAAAACCCCAACCCTGGGTAAGCATGATGACTTCTGGGCAAATGCTAATGTCTCTAAAATCTGATTGTAAAAGCAAAACAGATATGGCCTTGTCAATCACATGCTGGGGGCATGTAAGACGTCAAGAATAGAATAAAATTCTCTTTTCGGTATTAGCAGTTCCTCCTGAAGGAAGTATTAGTTTAAATGTAGGCTGCCTAAGCTGGCAGAGGTGAAATGCTCTTTATCAGAGGTTGATTAATAATCTGTAATTTAGTTCATATAATTTTGCTCAGTTCTGAAAAAATGCAAACCCTCTTGGCCATTCTTAAAGTACCAACTGATGTAACATGGCTTAAAGCCTCTCTTATTTTCCTGCTTTCTCTAAAATATTTTTTACATCTAGTGTTAGGAAGCATTAAAAATCTTTTGTATATTGCAAACTAAGAACTTGGAACAGACAACTAGGAAATTCAAAGACTCAATATTCAGAAATTAATTCTGACCTATTGCAAGAAATAGGGGAAAACTTTGTTCCAGGACACCATCCTAGAATGTGGCTAAATAGCAGGCTCCAATGAGTGAGTACAACCTGTGCTTCCCCGTGTTTGTAAACTAATGTTTTATGCAAATTGAAGAAGCACACAAGGAATATAGAATTCTGCTGATTCCAATATAGAAAGCCTAAAATGCCATAGACAAATTTCCAAAAGCTATTTTCCTGTTAAATAACAGTCCTCAGAGGTGCTTTCCTCTGACTTCCTCAGTTTTTGTTTCTATCACGTGCCAAGGGTAGTCTGTAGACAGTCAGAAATCCAGCAGTGCTCATAGAAGCAGGGTGCCCAGATCATGGTACTTCATCTTCACCCCAACTTCTACATAAACTTTCTGAAACAAGACAAGGAATTTGTTTGTTTTTTTTTTTTTAACTGTTAATCAGGTTTTTTTCTGATGCAAAGCTACCAAAAGCATCAACAATTTCAAATAATGCAAAAAATATTAAAGGTTAACCAGTGCCTCCATGCTGTTTAATTTTCAGTAAAGAGTGTTTGAATACTTTTTCAGTGAAAATATTCGGAAGAGTTGAATTATTACTAAGAGTTTAAAAGCTGTAAGCAGCTGGAGAAAAAAAATAGTGAATCCAATTAGTTTCCAAGTTTAAAGACAATGTATTTGAAATCTGAATTCTTATCCAACTCAATCTCCATCAGCCCATAATATTTCCTAGAGACTGGCAGGAAGAAAAAAATTCGATTATACAGAGCAAAAAAAAGAGTCTTAATTTATTTTTCTATATACCAAAATATATTTTATAATATATTACATATAATTATACAAACTATTATACAACTATATACTGTAAGACCCATTTTTCTTCTTTAAAGCCTGTTTAAAGCCTGCGATCTACTATGCTCTGCAACTAAGTAGCCAGGCTGTCAGTAAGAGATGCACCCCTGAAAGTCCAAAGTTCAGGTCATTCATTAACTGTGCTACTTTTACCTCTATTTTGTGACAGCAAACATGTCAGTGCAACTGAGTTCTTTCAGGTTACATCTCTACACTCAATGTACTGAGTTAGGCCAAGCTGTCACACTTATTACTTTCAATAAACAGAAAGTTTAAAATAAAAACATGGCTATTCAGTATTATGATAGAATATTAAGACTTATTAGTAACATTAAAATACTGTTGGCGAAATCCCTTACGGTTTCATACACTTTTTTAGACAAATTGATGCATTTGGTAATTTTGCCAATTCAGAACCACAGATTACATCTCTTTCCCTGCTTCCCAAGGAAATACTTGAAGATTGAAATGGCAGCTCATCAAATATATTGTTAATAAGGTGAACTGCATGTGCCAAGGCAGTAGCATGACATTTAGAGAAAACTTGTGTCAAGTGTCAGGCCTTGGAATGGTTAATATCTGACATCTAGAAGTTTGGGAAACAGCAATATAGGAACCATTATGAACTCCAGATTATTTTTGTGTTCAGACAATCCTATTAGCTACTTCCTCTGAAAAGCAGAGTTGCAGCCTGATCAAAGATTTTTCTTTTCTCCAGAACAGCATCAAGCCAATTCTTCCCATAAGGGAAAGAACCCCTGAAAACATAAAACAAATAAAACCAATATCCTCCCCAAGTATATAAGCCCGTCTCTTTTCATTCACCATAAAGACCATTTTCACCTAACTAAGCTCAAAAAAATAATTAGTCTTTCAAACTGAGGAATTCGATGTTTTTGAAATAAGAGAAGCAAACAAGTTTTTCAGAACAAAATAACAAATAGAGGTTTCTTTTGGAGAGTCATCATTTGTTGACAGTTTCTTAATCAATTCCACAATTAATCAGGGTAATTACAACTTCCATTTTCCATCTTCCATGAACCTATTTGAAGTGGCAACGTAGACTAACAAATGAACATGGCTACATATGACACTTGGAGTTTTAGATTTGCATCACTGTTTTATTTTCAAATACTGTTTTGTTATATAGGATGTTCTGGGAGGTTATTTGAGTTTTGTTTTTTTTTAAATGAGAACTTTTGAAGAGACTGCTGTTAAATTTATGTTCTATAGACTCACTTCTACAAGATAATGAAGGAAGTCAGGAGCTGGGAACAAAAGAGTGTAGTTTGCAGATCCTAGATATAAATTTAAACACCTCTGCGTGTATATAGATTTATAGACATGATTTAATTAGTGCACAGAGTTTTGAGTCCATATCAAAGGTTTCAATTATTACTTCCATATGCAGACCTCTAATTATATCATTCTGCTTAGCCACTAAAGTAATATTATACAGAAGTAGAAAGAAGGGCACAGTCTTGTTTGCAGTGTCACACAGGACAGGTTTCCGTGTCACCTCAGACTGGAATATTAACCCAGCACAAACTTCATGATGCCTATCAAGGTCTACAGAGAAGAAGTTATAAAGTTTGATTTCCTAACTGTGATTAAGCTACCTGGTTTCTGGGGGAACACATTCACTTACTGGCAGATTAGTTTCTTCACTTCTTGATTCAAGTCGAGCACATACTCTTCTCATCCTCATTATGACGTCCATGGGCTTGTCATGGAGCAAGCCCACTGGAATGCTGATAGGCTGAAACATAACTGCACCCTCATCATACACAAACCACCTGAAATTTCCTGTGCCACACATTAATTTAAGCTTGTGCCTGTCATCACAGTGAGTCAAGAACACAGTGGTCTGGGAGAGCTGCAACCACAAGGGCAGGAGCAGCACTGAGCCTCTCATTACATGACATTTCCATCACATACGAAGTCACTTCCTCTCCCAGCAATCAATAAGCTGACATTTAGCCCATTCTCAGAGTGCATTGGTACTGACATACTCATCCTGGCCCATCTACTCTGGCCTGAAAAAGCATTGTCTCCTGTCCTTCCTCTTTAAGGGCTTGTCTCTAGCTGTCATTTTCTCTCAGGTAATCCACATGAGGAATCATAATGCTCTTCAACATCCAGAACTAGTGGTCCTGTTACAAACCCATCTCAATTACAGTGAATTTTTTTCTCAATAAAAAGAAAAAAGGTTTACATGAAAATCAAATTACTTACTCTTTAGTAGATGTCAACTGCAGTAATAGAAGTTACCTACTTATTCTATTTTTATATATATTTTTAAGATTTTTCTTACCAATTTCAAATTCTGTATTGAAAAATTAACCATACAATTAAGTTTGAAAGGTCTCTTTTCAGTTTAACTATATGGAGTTATATTTTTACTCTTTCCCTTAAGAATTTTATGTAGATCAGCTGCACAAACTCTAAATCTCTGTAAATATCACATTTGCTTATTCTTCAGGATTTGAACTGCCGGTGCTGTTTCAGTGATCAAAAAGAAGCATCTGCACAGAAATGCACACTGTAAGCAAGGTATTTTGTTACCCATATTACTCCAGTACTTCTAACAGCAATTCATATAGAAACATTCTGTTATAATAAGGAAGGGTTGTCACACCAACCTACTTTAGAACTTATAACTTCATAGAATTGCAAGTTCTGTGCCAAACTCTTGCCTTTAACTATGTTTGAATTTTGAAAACAAAACCAAGCTATCTTTCAGCTCCAATCCACATTTATCTTTCAGTTCTAATTTGGTAAGAAACCCACTCAAAAATATATACAGCATTTTTCAGCTCTTCAGCCTAGAGTGATTATTCATCAGCTAGCTCAGGATTAGCACTCAGTACATCCAAGGGTCAGAAAAGTAGATTGCAAACAGAATGGCATCTCCTTCCTACTTATGCTCTTCTTCAAGTCCCATGTGGAATAAAAACCAACCAGTGACACACACATTTCAGGACAATATACTGCTGCTTAATTTTTGTTTTCTGTTCCTTAGCACTGCTTTCTGCCAAGATTTGGCAGCTGGCATAAAAGGTGGCAACACCTGTTTAAATCATGCAGATGAAAGAATCCGTTTTGTCCCTTGGGGATTTTGTATCTCTGTATTGTGACCCCAAAGCCACTTGAGCATAAATTATATGATTCATTTCAAGGAACAGGTGTGACCCTGTTGCCTTCTCTCTTCAGGGACTGCAATGGACACAACAAGCACAAAAGCTTGACAAAGCTCTAAGATTTACTTGGAGTTCCCTTGAAGTTTTAAAATAGGATTTTGGATAGCTAACACATGCATGTCTACTTTCTGAAGGCATAGTGAGATTCATGATTGCCTATACTCTTGCAATATGGGAGACATTCATGCAAATTACTATTTCCTATAAACCATAGCCTAAAATTCTGAATAGAGTTTAGCTCCTTGCTATTATTTTGTGAATATCTTACTTAAAGCAGCAAAATATACTTTCTGTAGGGTCTTCTCTTGCTTGTAATCAGAATGCCAATTTTTCAATTTGTCTGCAACACTTGTTACCAAAGAGTCAAGGTTTTAAAATGCAGACCTGTAATATTAATGATGCAAATATAAAGAAATATCTAATTCAGTGCAATAATAAGCCTGATACTGAGGTTTTATTTTAAAAGGTCTAATTGGGCCACTCAAAATTGGCAGAGGAAAGAGAATCAGAATGAAATCCAGAAGTCAGTCACTTATATGTATTTGGAGCAGCAATCTAGAATAGAAGATATGCTTTAAAAGGCAGTTCCAAACAGTTTTAAAACAATTAGCAAATTATGTCTGGAAGAGGACATACACAAGCATCAAAAATTAATGTGAGCCACACTCTTTTTGATGGTCCAAAATACAGTCAGTTTTTAATTTCAAGAAGTCTCCTAAGGAAATTTGAACTTGTCATTCTAGCAACATTCTGAATGGCTTGCTATGTCTGAAATACCTGTACCTTTGGGAGGTGAAATATACATATAATAAGGATATCTAAACCAGTCCTTTTTTTCAGGAAAAGGAATCTTGACTAGTGTTCTCTCACTGTTTGGTCTTAATTTGGGCAAATTAAAACAATTTTTTTGCTTATAGAGGACAGAAAATTTTGGATATGAACACTTATAACAGTTTACATATTTAATAAATGTCAGCTCTACTATTTATACACCATACAAGCTATAAAAGATATTTCACCACACCCACATGAGCTTTTTCTGCATGAAGTCTGAGGTACTTTGCCGTTTTACTGGGGCTCCTGTACTGAAGTTTCTAGTACTGAAATAATTATGTATGCAAGTTGCCAAACAACTCTCAATGCCCCTTTCTAGTGAGCTCCAGATGCGAATAATATGTTTCCACCCTGAGAGAAAAAGAAGTTTTAAATCTAGGATTGGCATCTACCACACAATGATAGTACACATTCACAACTCTGAATACATTAATGTAACCCATAAAATATGTTGGATTTTTATTTTAAAACTGTGATATTCATAAATGAAAGAAATTTCTCCTGGGACTGAGGGGTCATATATAAATAGTGGCTGCAGTCTCACCATGTGTCTTGCATTTCTTCCATAGTAGTAAGGGTACATTTTAAGAAATAGCTGAACAGCTGTTACAGTCTCCCTATCTGGTTTCAAGATACTATGCTCCATTTCTGTCATTAAAGCACCTATTTGTCTATTGAAAGCAACTTTCTTAACATACACCATGCACAAGCTACCACAGACTTCACTGCATGCACATGGTGTCACTTAAAAATGTGTCTGCTGGCAGCTCATTGTAACTTCTTCCACTGTGCCAACATTCATTGTATTGCCAGACATGGACTGACATCCCTGTAAACCACACATGCTTGTGTCCTCTCTGCTGGGTCTGCATGAAGGGATGCAGCTTTGGCTACATGGAAAACATCTGATCACAAAGCGTAGAAGAGCCTCTTTCCAATTTCATATTGATTAATAGAAAAAAGGAAAAGTCTTTCAAAACTTTTCTGAAATGATTACTGACTAAAAATTTTTCTTAGAAGTACATCTGAAAAGTTTTGGTCACAAGTTTGATCTCCGCCACCTTGGTTAAAGCCCCCAAAATGTTGCATGTGAATGGATTCAGAGACTGTTTTTATGAAAGAGCCACCTGTATTGGAAGGCATAAATTTACAATTTTAAATTGTGCTTAGTCCCACTAATCATTTCCAGAAAGAATGATAGGAAAGCAAAAGAGAGCTTAGAAAGGAGTCTATTTTGAGGAGGACCAGAAGATCTCTGTAGATCCTTAAGTTACTATCTCATTTTGCATTTTTGAATTCATGTATATTTGATCACCTTTTTAGCTATCAGTAAATGGTAGTCCCAGTCCCATTCTGGAAGACTCAAGTCTTTCCCCAGCTGTAGCTTTAAGACTAAATTTAAGCATTCTTTCATTCATCCAGTAAGTTTGCAAGCCCTTTGGGAGGTTGCAGTTATGTTCTTGAAGTTCTCCTCTACTAAATGAAGAGCTATGCTCTTACTGCTACCCTCTTAGGGCACAGCCTAGGACACATCAAGGCAGAACAAAGCCTATTTGCAGAACACAGACAAAATACCCTATCAGTCCTTTCTTCTATATCCCTGTAGAAAGGTCTCCTAATAGAATATCTATAATTATCCTCACAGATAATTGCACAAGATAATAACACAAGCAGTGTTCAACAGATCCTCTCAACACAGAACAATGTAATTTACACCTCTTTGAACACATCGGTAAGATTTCAAGCTGTGATTTCTTGAAATACTTCATTACCCAGTGACCATAAGAATCAGCATCATGTGGAAAGGAGACAGGACGTGAGAGTGGGAACTTCAGCTCAGTTGAAATGGATAGCATGGACAGCAATAATGGGTTCTAAATAATCAGAGTGCTTGAAGCCCACATACCTCCTCCATACCGGAGGCAAACCTGCGCCTCAGAAACACCATCTTCCCCTTACCAGGCCGTGTTGTCATAAAGACCACATGGCACAGCCAAAACTCCCTTATCTGGACAATGGGATATACTCATGAGAATTATTTTTACTCAAAATCAAGGAAAATCATGTCCTTCCAAAAATGTCCCAGGACAGGTGGTAAGACTCACTCATATTTAATATTCCTACAGGTGGCAACCTACAGATCTGAGATAGAAGTGACAGAGTGAGAAACAAGGAGATGAAAAGTTTTCCCCTTGTCTCTGTCAGTTAATAGTGGAAAACTGACAGGAGATATCAAGTTAAGCACTGTACAGGCAACACAAGCAATTATGGTCAGTATGCACCCTGGAAAGACATTTTCCCTACTTCCTGCCCCACTCCCCCTCAGGCCTCCACTCCTTCCCCCGCGCTTCCGCAGCCAACTTTGACAGTGAAATAAATCATGCTGGAAACACAGTCCATGTTAAACAAAGCACACCTGACAAACATGGGCAGAAATAGACAAAACTGACCCAAATAATTTCTCCGTTTATCATGGAGGTGACCTTCCTGATACAAGAGAGAAGAAAGCAATAGGCAAAGGACAAGTATCTAGAAGGGAAGGTAGAAGGAGGCAGACTCTTCTTTAAACTGCAGTTGCATATTTCTCCCACTTTCAAAGAGAGTAGGATTAGAATTAGAATTACTGACCATTGTTAAGGACACATTGGCTTTTAAATCCCTAGGTACCTACTGAATTTTAAACAAATAAGTTGATTATGGGCTAATGGATAGGGGAAATGGGAGAAAACAAGAATAAAATTGAAAACATTTGGAGTCTAAGGGTATTGCTTCATTTCATTGTTCATTAATTTGGCTGTTCACATCTCTGAAGTAAACCTGTATGTTGTAATTGTAAGAAGGCATTTATCACACATTTAGGATTAGTTCTGCACTTGGTATCCTGGTTGTTAGTTATCTGAAACACTAACTTCTTCCCCACTTCTCTCCCTTTATATTTCTCTGTTCTTGTGAGACCATGCCTGGAGTGCTGCCTCCAGTCCTGGCATCCTCAGTAAAAGACAGACATGGACCTGTTATTTAATGGGTCCAGAGAAGAGTCACAAAAGTCACAGGGCTGGAATACCTCTTTTGTGAGGACAAAGCTCGGGTTTTTTAGCCTGGAGAAAAAATAGCTCCAGGTAAACCTTATTGCAGCCTCCTAATATATAAAGGGAGCTTATAAGAATTTGAGTCGTTTTGCCAAGGCTTAAATAACAGGAAAAAGAGCAATCACTTTTAACTGAAAGAGTGTAGGTTTAGTTTGGACCTAAGGAGGAAGTTGTTTATTATGAGGTTGAAAAGTCATCAGACAAAGTTGCCCAGAGAAGCTGGGGATGTGCCATCCTTGGGGATGTTCAAGGTCAGTTGAGTGGGGCTTTGATCAAGCTGCTCTAGTGAAAGATATTCCTGCCCATGGCAGGAGAATGAACTTTAAGATCAAGGCAAAATCCTTCTATAGTTGTAATATGCTTCCCAATGTCACAAGTAGTGTTCTAATTCCCTGAATGGGATAAACAGATAAATGAATATGATTTTATTTGCTCCTATGTTTTGTGTTCTGGTGACTGCAACCAGAAAACTCTCTGTTATCTACCAGTATTTCACTTGATCATACTTGAGCTATGTATTTTCATGATACATAGAAGAATTCAGAGATTGGCTCAGAACATAAATCAGGATCATGCAGTCTGACTGCTTAATTCTAATTGCCATCCTAATTACTTGGGCTGTGCTCTTTCAGAGTAGTTAGAAGGTGTAGCTTAAAACGAGGCCTAGTTTCAAATGAGAGCTTGGATTAACTCAACCACGTCAGGCATAGTCTGAAATCGTCCTAAGAACTCGTGTGACCAGCAACTATTTGGATCCAAAAATTTCCTCCTCTATATGAAATTATAAACTAGAAGCAAGACCAGAGGTGAACATAGGAATAATAATCACATGCTGTCCCAGAGCTCCACTTGAATAGCAATGTACAAACAACTGAGCTTCCAAACCCTTCCTAACTAAACAAAGGGTTAGGGGATACAGAAAAAGGGCAAGTTATTATTAGAAACCAACTTTCAATGATTTGGCTTATCATAGACATAACTGCTGTATTTTAGTCTAACAACTTTGAAAAGTGCTACCTAATCCCACTAGCCAGGAGAGCCATACAAACCCTGCAGTAACAGCTCCTCCGCACACAGTTTTTACTTCTCACATTGCCTTCAGTGGAAAGTTTTAATTAAAAGATTTATCTTATTTAAATCAAATATAATAATTATGAAATATAATAGGCTGCACATTCAGGAGGCAAGCGCTTGTACTATGCAGTTTTATAGTACTAAATTAAGAAGCCAGTAAATTACAAGAGCTTTCAGTCAAGTCAAATGATCTGACTGTGCCTGATTAGCCAAGGACCTATGTTAAGAACAAAAGAAGAATGGTATCTGAATGTTAGACTTAAATTAGCAAGTTGCTGCTTTCTCTTGCATAGCAACAAAACATTACAGCATTACAAGGCAAATACCAGTCTGGGCATTATTAGCTCAGTAGAATCATTCCAGACCTCTAGTGCATGGGATAATTCTGCATTTTAGGAGACACACAGGAACATACATGGCTGGAAAGCTAGAATAACTCCCAAATACCTGTAATCATTTAGAGCTAAACAGAATTCACAATCTCCCACCAGAAAACTTTTTTCAAATACATTTTTGACTTGAATTCCAAATAAATTCTGTTATTGGACCAAAGTATAGGTTTCCTTTGCCTTATATCAATTATACTGGGTCCCATTTACATAGAGAATTTAAAATCCCAGATTTTTATGAGTCAGTATTCTGTCCAATAGATTTATTGTCACATACCATGTCTGACATTTTGTAAAAGAAAAAATGTTACTAGTTCCAACCACCTAAAGGAATATCTACTAATGATACTCATGATCTTACATCAGATCTCCTGATATAGTTTAATTCTTCAACATTTATAATAGGCTCAATAATGCACAAATTCTACTGGCACAAAGACATGGGGGGCAAAAGCAGTAATTTAACTGTCATATTAAGAAATACTTAGCATTGTCTGAAAGTAAACATATCTATGAGTAAAGCAAATTTGACATCAGAATCTGAATGTCCATTGCAGGACTATTGTGTACAGGCTATGCCAAACGAATTGGCTATAATGACTCACACAAATTAGAGCAATTGGAACACTACTCTGTTTCCTACTCATTAGTCAAGCCCAGATTAACAAGAATTTAGTATTTGAAGAGTTTCCACATTGCTATTAGACAGCTGGCACAAAGAATAAAAATATCTTTTGTGAAATTTCAAGCACTGTTTGGTCAACTAAATCAAGTAAATGCTTTGCAGCTCACATGTTCAATGTAATCCCACAGCAACATCTGTATTGAGTCCAATTGAGCATCGTCCCAACAGCAAAATCAAAAAATTTTAAAATTAATATTATTAATATAGCATATGCACATAAAATACATGTACACAGAATGTTGGCTATGTATGCCTGTCCTTCCAGGAAAACAGTTATCTAGCAGTAACTCTAGTAAAACTGTGTTCAAAACAGCTGTGCCTATACACTTAAACTCCATAAAGGGACTCAATATCACTCTTATTTAAGTTTTATATTTGACTTTCACTCAACTCTACAAAAATTGCCCTTTTCTAGACCTAATTACCAGAAACCAAGACAACAGGAGCCCAAACAGCACAGAGCATTCAGAATGAGTGTGTGTTATAAGATGCACAAAAAAGGAAATAAAAAATATATTTAACTGCTATTTAATGAAATACCAATTTTAGTATTTCATTTGCTTTCTTATTGACATTGTATCAAACTTTCAGGGGACCAGCAACAGCAGCCAAGACTTTTTCAAAATAGGAAGGCATTTACTTCCTATTGAATTCCAGTTCCTTCCTTTGTTTCATCTCCTTTTCCTTCTCCCTTACACCCCACTTGGCTGACCTTGAACCCTCCCATCACATTTCATCAGCCATGGCTCCCTCAGGCAATCTGAGGACCCAAGTCCTTGGTAACACTTCTCCCCATGTCATATGTATTCTATCCCCATGAAAATGTATTCTATTATTTAGCATATACTACTAAGTGCCACATGCAGGATTACCTTCTGTTCTGTAGTTCTTTGGATCTTTCTGTTTAGAATACTTTTGTGAAGTTGTGTTTAATCTGCAGCCTCCTGCTTTATTTTGGAATAAGACCTGCTTGAGCATTAGGTTACACACAACACTGATTTTACATCTTGATACTGGATTTCTACCTCATTCTGTCTACCTCTCCAGCCAAGAAACTGATATAACTGTCCCAGTTTCTAAATTATAAAGCATTTAATTAAAATAAATTAATTATAGATTAAGAACTTAGAGAAAAGGTAAAAGATGCACTGAGTTGGCACAAGGTGCAGTACAAGCTTGTGTTCCAATGTGGGGTCACAGTTGAAATCTTGCTATAGCAGTCACCTGCTCTCTACAGATGTCTGCATTTCTCCCCCTATACTGGAAACATGACTCCACTGCTCTAACCAGTTGCTAGGAGGGCAGGGAATAGACCATGCTGAAGTGAAGAAAATTATGCTGGTCCACTAAAACCCAGCAGCAGCAGCAGCACACACTAATCCTATTATCAACATCTTGACAAAAATCAAATGAACAAGAGTACAATTATTTTAATTGCTTCCTTTTGCACATACGAAATGTCAAAAGCTATCAGACCAAATCTATTTACAAAACATTTACTGCATTTGTAAGATTTTGTGTTCACATAAAACCTCAGAGGATACGGCAATCACAGTCTTAGCCCTTGATAGGAGGCCTGATATGGCCTTTCAACCAGAATAACTATCTACTTATTAATATAGTCCTGTGGGACAGCAGTTAGCTCATTTTTGACATTTTGCCTAGGCTGGGATTTAGGAAGGCCATACTATTTCCTTGATTATCATGGAGGCATTCAACCTGCTTTCCCCACCACTCCTCACTGACTCACCCCAGCCTTGGGCAGGTCTTCCTGGAGGAGCTGAATTATTCACCCAGCCTGGCAGCCAGCCTGACACAGTGCTTACAGTACTTCCTTGCTTTGTTTCTAGAACCTAGCACAGGTATAAGGATTGCTTATAAAGAGAAAGAAAAATATTGAAAGTTAATAACTTAGTCCTTCCTTCACTTCTCTTGGAAGGACAGAGGTCGTGAAATAACACTGGGAAAAAACCAAAACTGTCTATTAAACATTTAAGTTCCTCTAGTCCAAATGACTATACTCATTTTACTCACGTCACATGTGTTCTGCTCTTTTAAACAGGGCATTGCATAGTGTGAACATGCGAACTGGGAAGCATCCAAGTGTCCTTCTCAATGCATTCAGTTCTCTGATGGCATTAAATTTAGAACCTCAAGTATGTGCTTAGGGTATCTAAATAAATTAATTAACTAAAAAAATATTAAAGTCACAGATGGATGATGGATGGATGACAACTGTAGAAAAATATATACTGTTGGTTAACTATTTAACATGTAGAAAAGGGAGCTGCAGACAAAGACACAACATATTGTCACCTTGGTACATGCCATCCAAATTCAACTCTCTGCCTCTAATATCCAAATAATTTAGGGCCTATTGAAATACTATAAAGATGTACTCTTTTTAGGAAACTGACCTACTCACCAAATACCACCACCATAAATAAATTTCTGCTAGTGATTATTTATGCCTTCTAGTGATTATTATGTACCTATATGATATGCATATGTTATTATGTCCATTTTTATTTGCTAAGGCTATTGCTTACATCTTGCTGCAATCTTGAATTAGTGTCAGAGGAAAAGTAGAATATTTTCACATGCAGAAAACACAAGAAACACGACTTGTTGTTTCTTTTCTGATACCAAGAACAGTTATTAGGTCTGTTTCACACTTTAACTGGACAATAGGAAGCAGTCCCACAATCCCTGAGCAATCATCAATGCCAGTCAAATAAAAAATTTTGCATCAGAAAAATCTGCTTGATGTCCAGCTCCTCTAATCACACACTGAACCTGCTGAAGTATCAAATCTTCTTTGGGCATCTTCTTCCACTACACTCAATGAATGTTCCACCCCCTTAAGACACCTCCACATCAAAACAAAGTTGACCTGCAAGGTCTGACAGTGCCTCAAAAAAAAAAAACCAAAAAAACCCCACCAACACTAACCAAACTCAAAAACTGTTTTAACTTCAAGAATTTCTATTGGTATTGACTTTAAAACATAGAAAAAATGCTGTGTGCTGCCAACCATTACACCCAAAGTTAAAAAAAATTAGTACTTGGAAATTACCTTATTACTAATTTATATTTCTGATTAAAATTATAGTCAAAGAGCTGTGGTTGCTCTAAATTAGGACAAGCAAAGAGACAACCACAAATGAAGATCCACAAGACCACCCTCAAGCTACTGAAATTTATTGCAATTTAAGAAACAAAATATTAATGTATCAATATGCTGCTTAGAATCAATGCTCAGTGTCTTTATAGCTATACAGAAGATATTTTCCCCCCAAGAAATCCAGACTGATGGTACTAAACCATCTGTTTCTTAGTTTTTAAGTATGAAATCACTTAAAAATACCTAAAACTCATCAGAATATTAATTGAAAGAATGCAGATAAGCTACCAAAGTTATTTTTTATTAAGTCACCTTCAACCAAAATATTTCTTACACAGCATATTCTTTCCTGACAGTTCAAAGCAACTATTTTAAGCTCTTGCACATGTATACAATATTCAGAGTAGAAAATAATTTTCATCAGCCTCACGCAATTCCATGGATACTTAAAGCTTATGAAACATGAAGGTTGATGCATAGATCCTTTTGGTCCTTTATGTGGGACACTCATATAATTTTCAGTAACTAACCTTTGTAACTACTCCTCATACTTCAGCTTATCTGATTTAAATACAGAATTTCAAGTGTACTATTTTTCCTTTTCCCAAAACATCCCCCTGGCATTTCTTCCTGTAGCACAGAAATACCGGAACATCCTCTAAAAACTAATTTGTGCTGTGCTTGAAGATTTGACAGCCTTTAAAAAAGGAGAAATATTTCCAAGTCAGGGACACAAATTAACATGTAGATTTTTTTTACACGTCTTAAATCACTTTCTCAAAATAGGGGTTTGTAACATATTACTTAAGAAGGAGCTATGCAATTCGAAAGGGTAACAATAACTGGAGATTTTAAAAGTTGTGTTTGAGAGCAAAGAAGGGGAAAGGATTTCACCTGAGGATTGCTGGCCCTCATACTGCAGTTCATCTACACTCACAGGCACAAAATCATGCGTTGGTTTCAAACAGTAGAAAGTTGATGAGCCCCCCCGTGTTGTAAGTGGCCTCTGTGTGACTACTTAAGATAGTCCTTTATGGTGACTACAGGTTTTTTATCCACAACACAGGATAAAGCTCAGTTCAAACCCTGCAGATCAGCGCCTGTTATGCAACACATGATTAAGCAGTATATTCAGCCTGAAGAAGCCGTATGCTCACAAAAGCTCCCTGCAGATCTCAAAGCAGCTGAACTTCTGCTGGTGTCTTAAGAAAAATCACACACCTGAAATAACACAATGGATCTGATTTCAGGCTTGAGGCTTCATGAGTTAATATATTGTCCTCCCAAGCCTCCTGTTTTTATACTTGTAACTCAGCTTCAGAACAGTGTTTAGGAAAAATAAAAGCACACACAAGATGGCCTTCCTCAGAATGTATAATAATGGACCTCATAAAGTTTCTAGTGGAAAAATGAGATACTGTACTCTTCCAAGAGTTTCAGTCCACAGAAAATAGAATGGGACTGGAGGTTCCCTGAAGGCCTTCATTCAAAATTCTGCTTTGAAAAAAAAAAAAAAAGCTTTTTTATAAGGGCTGTAAGACAACAAACAAGGACACAGATACACATTCCTCTACAATGAGTTCCCAGGAAATTGTCACAACTATTCTTTACATGAATTTAAATTCCTCAAAAATATGTTCCATAATCAGCATCTTAAACCAATGTATCCTGCCCTCCTAAAGCATTCACACAGCTAAAATTTTGCATTAAACCTTTGCAATACATATACAAAATGTTTAAAATGTTTTCTTTTTAGAATTTCAAAATATCTGGTATATATTTAGCTATTATTATACAGGCTAAATACTAAATACTATGGCACTGTAGCTACTGGTGAGCATTCTGGCAGCCTCTTGGCAACATGCACATGGTGCAGCTTGCCTAGGTACACCACCAAGCACAAAGCCAAAAGGCAAACCACACAGCTATAGAGCTGTGCCCTGATTAGCCACAGCGCATACAGGTCACTGACATCATGTGGCAAGTTTACTACTAGCTCATCAGCTTCTTTGTTTTCTGGGTTTGTGTGCCTCACTAGTGTACCAGTATCAGGACATGGAATGAAATTTCTCACTGACTACATATTTAATTTTCCTGTTTTCTATGGTATTCATTAGCTGTCCAATAGAAAGACACATTCTGCCTTTGGTTGCTGTGAAAACCTCCCCACATATATATGCCAGTGCTTAGCAACATGGATTAGGCAATAGAAAAAGAATGTAAGAATTCTTTAAAGTCTTTCAAAAGAACAACACTTCTATGTGTCTTTTCTGACAAACAGATCTTTCCTTCAGGTCTCCTTCCAAGAAAAAGAATCTTGGTAAGCCTCCCTTTATCCACATGAGGATGACAACTGTATTTTAAATTATCTGCAACAGAGTTGAACTATGGTGAGAAGAGGTTGAAGATAAACCTGTTTTCATGTCTGCCTCATGGTGATACTGGAGACTATTCATTCCATCAAGGTAAACAAGACATGAGCAGCAGGCCAAAGAAAGGGGGCAACCTGAGGAGGCTTTGCCACCTTGGCTGCAAAGAAAGCCTCCAGCCCAGGAAGACCAAATAGTCAAACACCAACTTTGTTCCAAAAGACTTTATAACATTATATTTTAATTTTCGCTCTGTTTTTTTCCCACCAGGCATCCATCAGACACAGCCTCACAGCATATGAATCCAGCCATGCATTTCACCAGGTAAATTAAGCAGCTGCAGAGCCACAAGCTAGTGACATCACAGACACATCTCTTTGAAAGGGAGACATAGCTTCTGCCTATCCCTCCCCGGTAGTCATTCTCCATTGATCTTCAGCCCCAGCTTTCTTCTGATTTGGAGCTGCTACTCCTGTTGCTATTGTCAGAACCACTTGCTTAATGCAGTCACCCTCAGGAGTCTGAAGAGGCAGAGCAGCTACTTGCCCACAGGAACTTGTAGTTCACCCAAATAAATGAACCCCCTGTCCAGCTGCAGAGTGGAGTGAGAGAGAGCAGCTTTGGTGGGTGCCTTGCACCTGGCCTGGGTCAGCCTACTGCACACCTATCAGTGTACCTGGGACTGTGGCACAATTCTTAAAGTACTTACAGACAAATAAGGAACTAAGCACAGCATTGGGCTCTAGCGAAAGGGGGAAGCCCCACCCCTCAGATGGACTCAGTCTCAGCAACTTGTCTATTGCAATATAATGTGAGGACCAAAAGATACTTTCTCCTTTTATGACTCCAGCTTTCTACACAGCGGGGCCCCTTTTTTGCCATTGTATTAATCATGTCTTTCCTTCTTTCTCTCCCACATATTATATTGAGAACAAAATCTTGTTAAAAATCTCAAAACTGTGAAAACAAAAAAAAAAGGTATGTTAACCAAAATTCATTTTCACATTTGACTTTTATTTTACAAAATAAGCACAGATTTCAGGCTAGAAAAGATTGTTCAAGAAGTTAATTCACCTAAACCACCTGGGACTGGTCAATGCATCAGTCCTTAAAGCTTTTCTTATCCTTGCTGAATTTTCAAGCCATAATTTTGAAACTGTTTCTCCAGTGGGAAAAGCCAAGTCCCTCAGCTCTAGGGACTTCCTTGTTAAGGTTTTCACATTTTTCCCAGAAATCTTAGAGCTGTCTTTCCAGGTACAGGAATGAGTTGCCCCCTCTGTGCCGCTTCCCCCTGCTCAGGCTGGTTGTCACCAGCTGCCAGAGGATGAAGGATGTCCCACAGTATCTAAGATCCAGTGAAGAGGAGCAATGAGGTCAAGCTGGGCTCTGCTCAAACCCCACTGGCCCCACAGAGGGAGCAGGAAGGGCGTACAGCAGGGCTGTTACTGAGTCTGTTGCTGTAGCCTCACATTTACCACGTGTGGCTAACCCAGGCAGGATAAGGCACAGCAGTCCCAAAATGAGAATGCTACCCCTCTTCTCTGAGCTTCTGTCCTTGTAGTCAAAAGCCCCATTGCTTCCAAAGTGGAAGGTAGATGGGGATGCTTCACAGTAAAACAGCAAATAAACAAAAAGTCTCACTTAGAAATATGGCTTTAAGGACTGTCCTGTTTTATTGTAGGCTAGCCTTCCACCTGTGGTCTTTACTGACCTTTCCATTTACTCACAGTCCTGCAGATGGTGATTAAGTGTTTACTAGGAGCTTTATCAGAATGCTACACATGTAGACAGTGGTGGCTTCATGCATACAAAGTGCACCAATATCACCAGAAGCTCATGAAGTGTTTTTGTATGAGCAACTGCATTGCACGGCATATTGGGGCTCTGCTGCAATTTAACCACTTCCCATTATATTAAACACACAATATGGTAAAACCTCACCCCACACTTCCAACTGAAAATAAATGCTTTTCACACCTCATCTGTGGACCGAACTTGCTTGGTCCCACACTTGCCCCTCTCCCATTCCTTCTGTCTCTTTAAAATGTGTGTAGCTCTCCATGGCTGTGGAGGTAGGGTGACAAAACACTACCTATTACAAAAAGGATGAATTTTATGCAAGTTTTCTGAAAGCTTTCAGGTCACAAGCTATGATTGTTTTTTAAGCAGTTAGTCTACCCACTGTGATATGAGCTATCAGATGCTGACAGTAGGACAGTTTGCAGAACTAATTATGTATGATAGCACCTGTAAGGAGTGCTGTAAGGAGATTTTTAAGAGCAAGGAAGTTTGAAGCATTTCTTACTAACTCCTTTTGACAGCCGGCATCTGTAGTGTGCTGTTTAGCTAATGCATGGGTTTCAGAATCTCGCTAATTCAATCAAGGTAGGAAATTATCTCTGTTCAAAGGTTACATTTTGTTAGGTAGGTACAGTTTATCTAGTTATTTTCCATAATTACACAGATTTTCATAAGGATTAATTTGAAAACAATTTTTAAAGCTATACCTTATTTCTTTCTTCCTGCATCTAAATTACTGTTTTCTTACAATGAATACTCCTTGAGATTTTGAGTTTATCTAGGCTTTCAGTCTCCTCAGCTCTGAGGAGATACTGTAGTACAATCTAGTCCCTAAAGGGGCCTGCAAGAGAGATGGAAAGGAACTTTTCACATGGGTAAGTGGTGACAAGAGAGAATGGCCTAATAAACTGAAGGAGGGTAGGTACAGATTAGGCTTAAGTTTAGATATTAGGAAGAAATTCTTTTGTGAGTGTGGGAAGATACTGGAACAGACTGCCCAGAGAGGTTATGAACTCCTCATAGCTGGAGGTGTTTCAGGCCAGGCTGGATGGGGCTCTGAAATCCCTGACTTAGCAAGTTGGCATCCCTGCCCATGGCAGGGGTGTTGTAGCTGGATGATCTGTGAGGTTCCTTCCAACCCAAACCATTCTATGATTCTCTGGTTCTATGAGATATAAAATGAGTCTTTTCTTCAGTGCAGTTTGAACACACCATGGAAGGGCAGATGGTTAAAACAAGTTTCAATACCCTATAGTCTAAAACTTTCATCTAAACGCACAAATTATTAATTCAATAAGTAGTTTGTCTTGTCTCTATTAATTGATACATGTATATTATTTGACACATGTTCATCTGCAGTAGATTAGTAAAGAGACAAAATTGAGCTCAGCATTCTCCTTCCCTTTCATTAGAAATTGGTATATTAGAATAAGCAAAAAGTAATAGAATATCCCAGTCATCGCATTGTAGAATTGAGTAGCCCTGAGATGTAGAGAAATGTGTGACATTTATGTTAATTTAAAAAATGCAGCAGAGATGTAATATTACCGATAAGTTTGCAATTCATATAGTTTTGCTTAAACGAGGGCAGGAGTAAACCCATTTTTTCACCAGTGAAAGCACAATATACTGCTTGCAAATTAGAGAGGCTTTATGTACTTTTTCAAATACAGAAGATCTATCAGGTCTACCAGTAGCACCCATCAGAGAAGTCCAAGATGCTGATTTTAATCACTTTCACTCATGCTAGTCTGTCAGCACTTTAGCCAAGGTCACTCACTCAGTACCTCACTGTTAGTTGTGAAGTATTTGTCTGCTTTGGAAGCTTATGATACCTGGCTTTATAGAAGATTTAATGTTAGGAAATTTTCCATTACAGTTCGACTGCAATGTGTTTATTGTAATCATATTGTTTGCATAATTGGCATAGTGTTTGCAGTTGACCTTCATCAGACTAAAATATCCAAAAGCAGCTTAAAATCTTAAGAATTTTAAAATTTAACAATTTAGTGAGGTGAAAGCGTGCAAGTGTTGAATAAGTAGACTTTTCTGTAAGAAAAGCTGTAGCTGCAGGTTTTCAGGATAGCCCCCTTAAGTAATTTCACGTATTAATTTTGATTTATGTATCTGCAAGATAGCTGTTAAATAATTTTGCACCATGCCATAAGGAAAAAAAAAAAAGATCAATGCTTATCTTATACTCAGTAAGGTAAGGTATTACAAATGGAAATTACTCCTACATGTAGAATTGTTAAAGATCAGATTGCATGTGCATTCTTACTGACAAACAACTTTGAAATGTCATCAGCAGCTTAATTTTGTTCTCCTTCTTCCATAGTTATAATAGTTATTGCTTTCTTATGAGAAAAGTCTCAAGAATCTAAAGAAAGATAATTTCCTTTTCTGTCCTAGCCTCTTTTTTTGTGATTGTTACTATCTCAAAAGAATAGAAACTCACCTATTTTTACCAATTGCACACCCACATCTTCTTGCCTATGCAGAGGATACGCATATTCATCTCACTAAAACCGTGCATTGATGTGCCCACCTAGTCCTGGCCCAAAGGGTCCAGTAATACTTTCCCTGCAAGTGAGAGTCAACATACTTAATAAAGAAAATGAACACCCTGCTCTTCCAAAGCTGACCAGAGATATGAGAGGGAGGACTTGGCAGCAAAAGCTGAATTGGCTTGGGAAGCAGAGTGAGACTCTCACTCCTAATTGGGATATATTTTATTTCATTGGGACTGTGGCAACTTGCTCTCTCCTCATTCCTCATAATTGGCAGCAATCTTGAAAATGAGCTACTTTCTTTTTTCTTATTTTTCTTCCCCAGCTAGATTCGTTTGCTGATCCCAGTGCAGGGAGGCACAGCAGCTTCAACCAACCCAATATGTATATTAGGAAATAGCACAGATGTCTATAAAGAAAGTAGCACAGATGCCTTCATCTTCTAAAGCCTAGTCCATGCCTAGAGCATGTTAAACTGGCCAAATGAAGGAGAAATATAAACTAGGAAATGCTCTTGAGTACATAGCAACCTGACAGCCTGCTCCAGAATGGAGCCCCAAAGGGCTGCTGGGGGCGGTTTGCAGGTATCACTGTTAAAAAGAACTCTCTCCTACAGCAGCAAAGGTGAAGCCTGCACTACCACTGCTCACAAGAGAAGGGCTGTAATGTCTTTCTACTTCTCTCAGATCCAGTTTTACCTAGGAATTTATCAGCTTTAGAGAAGTCTACCCACATGGAAAAACTGAGCCAAATCTTTATTTCCATCACAGACCAGCTGTAACTGAACCATAGCTCAAAAACTACAGAAAAAGTAAATGAAGAACAAGTGCTTTTGTAAGGTTGGATTAAATGGTGCTCTGCAATTACTCCAGTCTCCAAAGTAAGAGAGCATTGATTTGAATTTCTTTACATCAAGAGGAACTTTCTATAATACTAATAACTGAGATCTTTAAATGATGATTACTCAATACAGCTTCTCACTTCCTCATTTAAATGCATTAAGAATGAGTTTTGCTTCCCATTATTATTTTTTGGTGCCAGATTTCTGTTCCCGTTCTTACAGAGCAAGGTGGCAGTCAAACCCCTTTCTATAATCACACAGGAAAAACAGCATTCAGGGCTACCCATAGCATTTTTTCTTCAGTGTGACAGAATATAGGCAGTCCAGGTAGTACTAAGCAAACACATATGACAGCACTATCCATCCTCTTTTCTGCCCTTTAAAAAAAAATATTGTTAAAGCTCTAAATCTGTTACCTATAGATGTGACTATTACCACAAGTAATATACCACTAGTACTGTGAAAAGAAATATTATCTGCATAATTCTAATGATTTATATTTTTTAGACACAGCACTGTGTAAAAAATTATTACCGATTTTGTTAGTCTCAGTGTATTGCATAGGAAGGCAGTTAGAAGAATCTGATATCAGTGGTAACCTTTCCTAGCTGGATCTTGAACTACTAATCTTTAAAAGAAGTCCTTGGGTCCAGTGCCTGTAAAATGAAAAATTAACTTGGTTAATATTTTATTAGACAAGAGCAATATTATTTAAAAAATGCAAAAAGGCCTTTAATACTTTGGGTTTTCTTTTCGGTAAATATGATTTGATTGCTTATCAAGAACTGAACTACTGATAATCTGAATATTTTAGAGAATTTATATTGTTTAAGGCCAGCATCATACCTCAGCAAGTCAAAAGTGTGGGTGCCTGAATATCTTCAATTTCTTTTGTGAAAATAGTAAATCTTAGGTAAATAGTGCTAGTGGTACCAAATATTTCCCCCCTATGCTCTGTTCCATTGACACCTGGACTGAGAGGAATCCTGTTTAAATCCTAATCTCTTTTCCAAGAGCCAGGGTAAGGCAGAGACAGCAAGCACTGAAGAGCCAGGCAGTGAATACACCAGCAACCAAAGGGGCACAAAGTGTATAATGCTTACAGAGAGAAAAGCAAGAAGGAAGTTCCTATTCAGGGCTAGGTGATGAGGGACATGCTTTAATCAATACATTTGGATGAGCATTTTCTTGTGCACAATAAAATAAGTATCTTGTTTTCTCTCCCCTATCAGCTTAGTCTCTCTCTTTCTAGGTTTCAAATTCAAGGCACTTTCTTCCTTTGTCAAAGCTTAATTATACCCCCTCAGTTGTTTACAATCATTGGTGAGGAGTGATCAGACAGAGTAGCAGATATGAATAAGAAATGCCTGGAATACAAGGTAAGCTGTGGAGTATTTTAATTTTAGAAAAAAGCAAGTTTCAATTTAACCCAGAGGGTTAACGCTGGCAGTTTGCACCTTCTTTGCCCACCCCTAGCTGTATATTCTTTTAAATAGGGCATCTACTGAAATAGCTCAAGACTAAAGTTCCCATTGAAGCCATGAGGGACTGAGGGAAGATGGCTACTGCATGTATTTCAGAACATTATCTGACAAGATGGTTGCAATTTGTTCAACCCTTCAGACACAACTTCTTCCTGACAAACTAGAGAACAAATGCAGAAAAACAGATTACTGTTACTTGTTTCCCAGCCTTGAACAACAAGCAGATGGGCTGATCTATTGAAAAGCTATTAAAAACACACACCATGCTACTCTATTATCCTTTCCAAGTCACAACCACAGTTTCAAGCAGTTCATTTTTAACCTCAAAACAAACACAGAACTGCAGAAAATGTGCAAAACCATAGACCTCAATGATGCACTCCTTCCCTTATACAAAGGAAAGATTTTTTGTCTTGCCACCACGTCCATGATGAAAGAGGGTTTGATTTGAACAGCAGAAATCATCATCCGTGCAAATAATGCATAGTCAAGCAGATGTCTTCTTTGTATGTATTACATGAATGGTGAAGATATTATCTTAATAAAAGTGTTCAAGAAATATACTTGATTTTTTACTTCAGAATGATACTTACAGAATATTTTCCTGAGACCAGCTGTATTAAAACCATGCATCAGAACAATGTGAACGTAGGGGCATTTAACAAGGTTAAAAAGATTAACAAGGTGGGGAAAGGCTATGGATGATGACAATATGACCACATCACTTGTAAGATTATTTCACTGTTTAGAAGGGAAGGTTGCTTGAGTGAGTGAAGAGATCCAGCTATATTATTTATTCTTTATCAAAGAAAAAGAAAAGCATTACTGCTTTTCCTAAAACAAATCATGTTTCTTTTCTTACTATATCTTAAACTTAGGGATTTCAAATTTTGGTTTTATGTAGTAGTCTAGAACTTGCGTAAATGTGGAATGGTCAAAATAAATTGATGTCTAAGAATGTATCAACTACTGCAAACCTTAATGTGTTCTGAAGGCTGAACAAAAAACCCAAAAATCAGTGGATAAGTCAGCCAATTAACTAGGAAACAATCAAAACATTTGTTTGAATGTACTTATTTCTGTTATACCAATTTTTCATTGTCAGTAAAAATATTGCCAATTTCACAAAATTAACGTAATTTGCTCACCTTTTGTTGATTTGCTTCTCTTGTTCATGATATGCTGTTTAAATGGCTACTTTGATATGGTGATGCTTTTATGTTTGTAAGCAATTCTTACCTGCTACAAAGGCAGTAAGTGTTTTAAAGTACAATGGAAATAAATGTGTCAGAGAAAAATGTAGGATCACAGAAATGTAGGCACTTCAAGGAACCCAAATAATGGCCTGTGTTACTGAACCCTCATCTCTTTCCTAAAGGCTCCTAGCACCCTTCCAATTTTTACTACATTACCTCCTAAGTACTGCTGGTAGAATCCAATTTTGCTTTTCACTTTCATTCCTCAATCCTACCGTGGCACATCAAGTAGAAAAATGACTTCCCATGTGTCTTTTCTCTCAGATTTGATAGCTCAATATGCAGGGTTAGCCTTAAGGTAATGTTATAATACAAGGGGGTTTCTCCTGCTGCCACCACCCTGCTCAGCTTCAAACCCATTTAACACACCCCACCTGCACCCTCATTACTGCATTCTTTCCCTTCTGTGTCCTGTGTTTGGCAAAGCCAGAAGAAATTTTTATTCTTAGTGCAGCCTTTTGCAACACAACATGCTCACAACCAAAATCACTCACAGCTCAGACAGGACCTGGAGTGTAAACACAAAAGCTGCAGGTGGAGCCATGGGAATTGCCTCCTTTTCTCTCTGGGTTGAAACTTAACTGTTGCTCCCTCAAGTTTGTAAATGGACATTGGATTCAAAAACCTGTTTCTCTGATATTACTATTTTAAAAAATTTTCAACTTCCTCTCAAATAAATTTAAATCTGTGTCCACCTTTTCCCTCCATTTCAGTTAGATTAGCCAGTTCTCCTCTCCGTTTTGACGTGCAATTGTTCCTTGGGTCTCGATTCCATATAATGATTTTTCAAATGTGCAATTTTTTTTCCTATGCTTTGGCACAGTTATGTGTAAAGATATTTGCACTAAGCTAAAATAAAAGTTGATTATGAAATTCCAGGTGTCTATTTAAGTTTTATCTCTCAAACATTTAAAAGAAGATGAGGTTTATTTCATTATTTTTATTATTGTTACCAAAATTATAAATCGGTAGTTCAAATATTAAACTAATAATAATTTGAACCAATGGTGGTTAATCACCAAAAGGGGTAGCACTAACTTCCAACAACAAAATGGTTGTATGGCAAGCAAAACTGAGTGCACTCTCTCATTCTATCTATAATGAGCCTTTTTAAACATAATTTTCTTTAAGCAGTATGCAAGAAATGATTTGCCATCCTTAGAGCCTCGTCTGTGCTGCAGACTAAACCCTGGACAAAACCTGACAATATTATTGGAAACTCCCAGGGTGAGTGTATAACTTGGTTAATTCAGTGTTCCTTCCAAATAATCTTTAACTGTAACATTCAGTATCACAAACTTCAAAGCCTATAGCTCTGCTACCGAGTCATGTTTTGATTGACAAGGGCTCCATCCGTGCTGCCTATGTTTTGAGCTGCAGCTCCCCTTCAGAAACCTGTGAACTTACGTTCACAGTGAGCACCTCTCCAAATTGGCACTCCCAACTTCTGGAGCCTTCCAAGGCTGAGCTACACGTCCTATGAAACATCCTATGTCTTATGTCTGCATTGGTTTCATGAAACTTTTGTTCCCACCTGTGTTTTCATCACCAATATTGAAGAGCCACCTAGTGAACACAGGATGTCTCACTCTCCGTTCTCCTGCCAATGAAGATGAGACTACATTCAGCTGGCTGGAGTTAGGGAGGGTCTGTCACACGCAGACATGTATATAGGCCATTCTCGTATGACAAGTGTAATATCCAGCATTTAAATTTAAGCTTTCAGTTTGATTTCAGACTACGTCAAGTACAGGACAGAACCACAAAAAGAGTGACTGGGTGCTATTCACGTTGTTTTGAAATGGAAATATAATCACAATTGAAAGTGTCAAGCAATATTTATCTATAGCCACAGATACCTCAGCCACAGCTAAGTAGGTCTTGCCAGGGTCCTTGAAAATAGGCCACATTGGTTTCTAACAATCTGAAAGGGAAATCCAGATTAATATAAACCTTTTTATCACTCTGTTCACAGTCAGTATAAAGTCACAATTTTTCAGCTTTTATATTTATAGCACATAGGACTTTAACTACAAGAAGCAACTTCCATTTCTGCAGAGGTCTCTGAACTGTGATGATTCCCACATCTGAGCAAGAGTTCCTAACTTTGACAGCTTTTGTATCCTAAAATACCTTTAATATACTAGTGCATCCATTCAAATATAAGTTACGAGTCTGACATTATAAAGAAACAAAAGTGATAGAGAGCTGAGCATTTAGTCTAGAAATTCAGTTTGAATGTAATTTTAATGTTTTTGATGGTATTCACAGGTGCTCTTCTTTTTCACCTAAAGATATGAAGAATTTTGAGTCCTAAAACGCACGTTACAACAATGGCATGAAAAGTTATCTCTCAAAAGCAGCAACACATTGTACATTTAAAATACCCAGCTAATGTGAGATACTGAAGGATGGTCAAGGGTTTCATTTTCCAGTGCCCAATTCTGCTGTAAGTTTTGAGAGCACTAGCCAGAGGTCCTGGGTCTTTTTCATGACATAACACAAAACAGTTTTCACCAGCTCTGTGACAGAAGTGTTTCACCCATGGGTATGAGTCTCTGGTGGACATCTCATCCGGAAGTCAGCTAGCATCTTTTTATTAATTAGAGGTCTGCTTTTACTCCAGTACAATTAGTGCACATGCTACCTTCTCATGGATTTGTAGCAGCATGCCCATCACCTTTCCCATGTTTTTGGGTACCAGATTTTGATACATTTCTGACAACCAACATGAGTACAGATAACAGGACATAACACCATCTGTTCAGAACTGGTATTTTCTCTGCAAAATCAGTTTATGTTGTGCATCTGATTCTTGTCATCTGTTATCTCAAAGCTTCTAATATTTCTCTTCAGAGTTAGCTCTGAACACATGTATGAGATGCCAATTTAGGACTGAAGAAGCAGATCGACAGTTACTGACTGGCTGCAATTCTAGATTTAAGAAAATACAAGGTACTTCCACCCAGCTCAGCCAGGAGCTCTCTGGAGCTTCTGTGTGTTAGGAATTTGTCCTAACTCCTATCAAACCTGATAGAAAAATATAATCTAGAATGTTCTCCTGCATTGCTGTGTTTCATTGCCCCAAAACAGGAGTTCAGAAAATCATTATTTTTGCTCTTCATTAGAAATTACTTGTCAGATATTTAACTACCAACAGACATACTCCCTAGCCCTTATTAAATAGGTTAAATAATTTAAGGGTGGATGGCACATGTTTATTTTGCACTTCTCCCTTTCCTTCTGATTTTTAAAGATTTTGGGTTTACAAGTACTCTAAACCCAGAACTATGACTTAGTTTTAGTTTGAAGCCTTTGGGGAGGGTAAACTCCATAAAGATTTCCTAACCAGTATGAGCAATATACTGGTGCAAGAAAGAACAGTAACCAGTCTGAGTATTTTCATTACTCAGGTAGGATAATATAGTGCTTAACCCATCTACACAGTATCTCACCTGGCAAATATCTGTTAGAGTAAGTTTGGAAAAACATATTTTATAGCAAGAATAAATTATTAAATTTGGATAATCATGCTAAAAAAAACAGTGTGTCTGCTTGTCACGACAAGATGGACACCTTCAGCAGAACTCAGAGAAAGAGATCCATACTTCCATAAAGAGCAGGGATGATTAATCCCAAATTCTTGTTATTTAGACTTTTGACTGTGATTCATGCTGCTTTTATTCTTACAGCACCAATCTTAGCTGGGTGGCAGAAGTGCTGCTGTTTTACAGGCCAACTTTCAGGGAATTGATAAAAGCAAGAAAGCTGAGCCCACTGACAATGAGAATTTTTCCTTTTTAGTTGGGATCCCGCTACAGTCCTTAGACTGTCCCACAGACTGTGTGCTATGAGCATGCCTCCTTGCCTCTCCCTAGATTTAGACAACAGCATTGCAACAATTAGTTTCACTGTCATCATGCCTGGCTGGCATTGCCAAAGCAGTCGGAGAATGAATTTCATACATCTCTGGTTTAGGCCATACTGTCAAGACAGAAGAGACAGATACCTACAGCTTCATCTCTGCTGCAGCAGCAGACTGCTGGGTTGGCATTTACCGATCAAAGGAAACATTGCCTGAAGAATTTCCTCTGTCCAAAGATAAAAGGAATGCAATACTTTCATGGTAAATTTGTCTGAGAGCGTTCAGTTACTACTCTTTGGGCATGAAATAGTAGAGATCATATTCCCAAACAGAGTACCCTGTGGGAAGAGCCAGATGCTCAAGGGTAGTTAAGTAACGTATCTTTATCGTAGCTGTCACAATATTCCCAACCAGAATATATTTTCACAGCTCCCTTCACACTGAACTAGCTTCTGCAGCTATTTATCACATACTGGTCAAGCACGTGCAGCCCCTCTCCTACAGTGTGAATATAAAAGGCACACAAATATACAAAAGTAGCATTTGTTGCCTGTGCAATATGTTGTGCGGTGGGTTGTGCGGTGGGTTAACAAGAGATCCCCTCAAGTACTGAAGCTGCAGGTGTTGAAGGGATTAGGAAATCTTAATCAAAGAGTCAACTTCTGGATGAAGTGAGTTCTTCTATTACTGTGCTCCAAAGGCTTTTGAAAGTCTTGGGGCTAGTACAAGTCATACCAGTGGATTTTATACCAAAGAAACAAAGGAAGTTTACTTTTGTGTTAAGCATTTGTAAAAGATCATAACTGAGGACTATCTTCTGCTATTCTAGCACCAGGTCTCTGCTGGGCACTCCTAGCAGTCTCTCTGAAAATCCCATCAGTGAGAAACACAAGGCTCAGCAAGGATTTGGGGAAACAAGCGCCTGTCACTCTGTCTTACTGTCCTGACTCAGGGCTTTGCTCTGCCAGTATTTTCACATAAAATGTATACTCACTCAGGTTCATAGCCTTTGAACCTCAGGGTGAGGCCAAATGCTTGAGTCATTTAAAACCTGGTAGAGAAAGGAGAAAAACAGCCACCCCCTGTCAACTGGATCCTTGCTTAATTCACTTACACTTCATTTCAGCACGGTACATTTTAAGGTAAGCCACATGGAGCAGAGGTGACATTACCCATGTCTTAATTTGTTTTTCTTCTTTTAGGTGCCTTTGACCTGGCCCCTAAAGACCTTTTGGTCCTCTAGTTAAATACCTCAAGAATTCATCAGTGGTTGTGAGTACCTATCTCACAACCACTACCTATAAAACAGCCCTCTGTTTTACTGAGTCTTTGTGTGATTGCTGGCTCTAGTATATCTATGCCTGTCAAGCAGAAAAATGGCTGCTCATAGCAAGTAAAACCAAGAGTAAAACCAGAATGAGTGGCTCAGCTGTTGATGTGACTGCTACCTAATGCCGTAGCAACCTGATACACGTTTTAAAGCTTTCGTGGAGGCCAAAAGAGGAGCTCTCAAACTTTGAACAGAGCAAAGCTAGCTTCATTTAAGTTCATTTAAACAATTTCCTTATATGTCATCCCTTGAAATGGCTGATCTTATGTTCTTGCTTGAGCTTTTTCAAGAGATTCAGAATAACCTGCATTTGCACAGCAAGATAGACACAGAGGAGCTAGTTCTATAACCTGCCTTCCTTAATTGCCCTGTTTTCAACCATTACTTAGTTTTTCTCATGTATTTTTCCTTTTGTCTTCCTCTCCTTAGCTGGGAGATAGATGAAACACAAAGACTAACAAAATAGGCATATAGTCCAAAACCCAAGCCTTTAGCTGACCAATAGCAAATACGAGGCCTCTTGGGATCCAGCTGAGTTCTGGCTTTCCTCAGTCTGTACAGATACACTGCCTAACCCTTCTTATCTGCCTCAGCTGTGTGGACAGCAAAATTCTTATATATATTTTGCTGGGCTGCAATTGCTATTATACGTATGACACACATCTTACTAAATTTTGTTCACCGTCTTTGGGAAAATGGGAAAAATGAAAACCCTTGTCATAATTAGAAAGTTCATCAGAACTAGTGTTTAAAGTCTCCTGATCACAAAAACACACGGTGAATCTTACCAAGACCAGTGTTTTGACCTCAAACTTAGAAAACCATTTCTAGATTTAGAAAGCCTGTCATATTGATGACACCAAAACTTAGCCCATCTGTGTATACACAGAAAGCAAGTTGTATAGCATCAGGGGAACTTAATCCACCCCATCTGGGCCAAGCTTATTCAAATGGTTTCAGTTGACATACATTTGTCTCCTTTATCTTATACTATCCCTTCAGAAATAGTGTTTTGTTTTAAAAATAATACAATACTGTTAATATAAATCCTGCGAGTATAACTTCTAAAATGTGACTCCTGAAGGCACATGACCTTTTGGTTAGGGAAAAAGAAATTATTAGTCCAACCAAATGTTAATAACATTTGGGTTACACTAGGTAAAAGGTTTAGTCCTGCAAGCAATACAATTCCACAGCTGAAACATCATATTTAAATTTTGTAGTGAAATACACTGTTTCTGTTTCAGTATTTCTATGACCTTTTCTCCAATCTGTAGCAATTCCCCAGATTGCAGATTCTTGACCGAGACTAGCTTTTTCTATTATTTCTCTTCTATGCTTGCCACAATTAATTTATTATAACTTTGGTATTTACTCCTCCCTCCTCTTTCCCACATGATTCATTACCATCCTTGAGCTCAACCTTACAGATTTGCCAGTGCAGATATGACCAAAAGGAGTGGGCCCAATGCTTCCCACATCACACTTGCTGCACATGAAGAGCACAAAAAATGTGTACATGAGTTGTAAATCTCCATAATCTACTGCTGAATATGTTACTGACAGCAGGTCTTTTCATAGTCAACTCTTTAAGGTGACCTCAGCATCTAGACTGGAGAAAATTTCTGTTCTTTAGAATGGCTGTGTTAGCTGTGTTTTTTCAGGGCATTATTTCCCTGTTATTAGGCGTAAATTACTGTGTTCTTTCACATAGAAGACAGAAGTTGAGAAATTAACCTTTTCTATTAATGTTTACTTCATTCTTTGTGTATACTTCTCCAGACCTTGTAGATATTTGAGTACAGTTTTTTTTTTTTCCGAAGTATCCTCTTTAAAGGACTTTTTTTTCTATTTACGTTATATTGTTCTTCTGAATAGTAAATATTTTTCCATTGATAGCACTCATATTTTATGGGGGAAAAAAAGGCCTAAAATGTAAGGATAATAATCTGTAGATCTCTACTTGGTTGCAATTATTGTGTCTTTTTTCTTTATTATTAACTCAGCATAAATTTGTCCTGACTATCAGTATGGGTGGCAGAGAGTGAAGAGAGAAATGGAAACTGCAGTGCTAACATCCTGGCTAACAGGACTCGCAAGGGAGTTTTACAGGTTTTTTGAGACCTGACCTGCATTTTGTCAACTACATAAGCACAAAAATTACTACCATCCAGCACTGATTAGTAATTGCATTCATAACCAGTTTCATTACTCTTACCTGTTCTTTGTTAAAGAGAAAACTGTCATTTCAATTTCTCTTGCAAAATCAGTCTTTAACTAGAAAGGACTATATCTGACCAAAAAACTATCTTGGTTAAAGCTGACTGCCCTCCATCTTCACTGCAGCATTTTGTAATTAGCAGTTTACAAAAATGCAGTTGTGGAAATAGGGTACTAATTTTTCTCTTTTCACAAATTTTCCTAATTGTCATGAAACCTACACAAGTGATACTCTAGTTCTCAGTCATACTAGAGCCTTCTCTCTCAACACTTGAGAGCCTTTTCCCAGTGGGGCAGATTAATGCAGCTTTCCAATACATTTTGAAGTTTTCCTACCAAAGAAAGCAATTCTTTTTGCATGTCTCTTTGTGATCAAAGTTAAACCTGTCCAAGTCAGAATTCAGAATGACTTAATTTTTAATTAAGACATTGCACACAGGAGAGAGAGCTTTCCTTGGAAACTTGGCTCAGTTTGTTACTGGCCCCACAGGGTGCCTGAGATCTAACGAAGTGAAGGAGGCCCTCATTATATAGCCCAGTGACAAAACACCACCGCTTTCACGGCAGAGCAAAGGGACGAAAAGGTCATCGTAACCTTTTCATCCCTCTGCTTTGCCCTGAACGGACCTTTCCTGTATGAGTCTTAGATAACCTACAAAAAGGAGAGTTAAAATCTGTATTGCTTCCAAGAGGGACGAACAATCTTAAATGAGGGAAAAGCAACAATCTTAAATGACCTTTTGTTGAAGAGAAAGGTTATCAAACCAAAAGGTGAGAGGCTATTTACTTTTAGGTTTGAAGAAAAACATATGTAACTGATCCAAATGATATTAGGCATCACATTGTCTCAACAGTTTACTTAAGACACTTTTTATCAGCATTTAACTGATCAAAGTATTAACTCAAGAATGTATCTGTGCATTTTCAACATAAGTTATTCATCTTTGCATTTACAACATAAGATGTCTAATTAACTGAAGAGTTTCTTGCTGTGTGCAGCTAACATTTCTTTACAAGTCAAATCATTTTTGCTATGTAGGGACAGTGTTTCGTATAGGGAATAGTTTTCATAACATATTTAATTAACACTAAAGTCCTGCATGTCTTAAGCTTTGGCTGGGGATAAGATGCAATACAGGAGCCTGCCCATTTCTAGGACAGAAGAGGCAGAGAATTTAAGTACAGCTTGGTAAAAAAAATAAAATACAGAAATGTTAATTCTTTTTGGTTCCTTTGATAAACAATAGAAATATTTCTTCCATGTGTCATCTATTCTAGAGAATAGAGTTGCCTTGACAGAAATCAGTCCAGAAAGACAATGATAAGGGAGGTGTGCAAAGGCAGACAAAAAACTTTATTTTTACTGCAGACCTTTCAATGTGGTAAGTTGTGTGACAGCAAGTGATTTCATGCACTATTTAATTTGTGGAGTTCTTCAAAGAAAATAATTAATCCAAATGCACATTTCTGTAGCTTGTCTTTTGCCTTTCTTTTGGTTCATATTCTATTTCAATATGTTCATTTCCATATCTGTTATAGTTCCAACACCAGTACATCATTAATTAATGGCAACATGGTTTTCAAATCGCAGACTGAGGACAGTTACTCCGAATGTGTAAAAGATATCCTCCTTCACTGAAACGATGTCTCAAGTGTCACATTCAAGAAAGCAAAGGTTGCTTGCTAATTCAAACTTAAGATAACTGCTTATTAATTGCTGTCTGTGTGAGAAACAGCAGAAGCTTTATTGGTTTTCTTGTAGCTTGAATTTTCTAATGAATTTAATTAGGGAATATTTTTTACTAAGTTCTTCATTTATTAAATATACCTTTTCCTTAGAAATGCCAGAGAAGCTTGTTACGTGGATAATAGTCTTAAAGTAATTAAAGTTGATAGGAACCTATCAGAGTTCATTTTCTAGTCAGATAGTATTTACTCTGGTCCTAAGGGCTTTCTAGTTCATTTCTGTGTAAGATTTTTGATCTGTGTTCTTATCATCTGGGAACATGTCTGAGCAGTCAGCTAAGAACACCTCGCATCAAAAGACTCACCTCATTTGGAAGCAGAGCTGATTATTTTTTTGCTGTTCATTCTATTACTCAGAAGAAAATACATTGCATAATGTAAAAGATCCACCTCTTCAAGCTTCAACAAATGATCCATGGCATGAGAATAATTAATGTCTTACATTTCCAGCTATTGGCTTCCATGTCTGTTTCTTGATTTTATTTCAGGAACTTATAAGTAAAGGCCTTGCAGGAGAAAAATCTACCTCTGTCTAGATATTTCCTAATAGACCCTGCCAGTGGAGAGACTTCATAGGGCAAATATTTCTGGAGATAAATTACTTAAACCTAGGGCCTGTACATATACACAGAAAGGAGGAGAAAGGTAGGAAAATGAGCTTTGTAACTAAGCAAATATCTGCCAACACAAGGTAAGAACATGTGGCAGCATGCTCCCTGTGGCAGCAGCTTGCAGGGGGACTGACTGCAAGATACCAGCATCAGAAGTGCAAAACAGCCTCTCAGTAAACTTGCTATGACCTTCCCATAGGGCTGGTGCATTAGCAAGCTGTCCTGGGACACCTCTCCACCAGGACCAGCCAAGAGGTGTGTTACAGCCTTGTGCTCACAGCTGGGTGCTGGCCAGGGTATCTGTAACCCTTCAAAAACCCATCTCCCCAAGAACATACCCTGGCAGTTGCCCAAGGAATATGTTTTCCTGCCATCCCTCAAGCTAAAATTACTCTCTGAGCAACCTGAGGACTGGGCAACAGGATCAACTATGCCCAAGTCAGCCTTGGGAGCTCTAACAGACCTGATGAAACAATGCCTTTTTGATAAATGTTTCTGAGATTCCATTCCTGAGCAAATCCATTGCACTTGTGGGCAATGGAGACGGGCTTTCCTCATGGCAGAGACGGCAGTGTGTGCTCACAGGCTGGCAGAGCTGCAGCATCTGTGCCCCTGCTGCTCCAAAAAAAGGCTTTCCTTCTTTTTCCCTGCCAAACAAGATGAGAAGTGATGTCTGCAGTGCATAGCTGAGCAGGGCTGGGGCCAAGAATTCTGTCTTCACTTCTGAGACCCTGAGAGAGCTTCAATCCTTGCTCATCTCCAGCATTACCAAGAACCTCCATTATGAGAGATTTCAATTAATTTTAGATAGGGCTGACAGTGACTTTCTAGTTACCTGACAGAGAACAGAAACTTCACTGCCCTTCCAGCTTCCCTACAGTCTACTACATCTCAGGCTTGAAATCTACTTTTGAAAAGCCCTGTGTTTTGCATCCATTTCTTCCTTCAGTAATTTTTCTGCTGAAAAGAAGAGTTCATTCATTCAGGATCTAGGGTTGCCTCCTGCAAGCTTCTCCAAGATAAAAAAAAAATCATGGTTCCAATTATTTTGCATACTAACAGTATCTCATAAAAAAAACCCCAAAATCTGGAGCCATAATTACAAGGAGCTTACCTCACAAGTTTCACATACATCTGAATCGCTGAAGAGGTCATGCTAGTTGGAAACTACCTGAGGAAACTCGTGTACCACAGGAAACTTATTTTGGCTCCCATGTGTCCCAAACAAACAAAGTCCCTTCAACACAGTTATTTCTCCTGACAGGAACCAACAAATTACTGAATACAAATCTAAACAATGCTACTCCAGGACACAATTTAGGATAAAAGCAGATTTGGGAGTGCCTACACAGACTTTACACACCTACTTCAGTAGAAAACATTGAATGCATCACCTTTAATTCTTTCAGTGACTTATGTGAATCTGAAAAAAAAATAGTTTCCATGAGTCTAAACATGGATGTAAGGTCTGCACCCAATGTTGTACAAACTCTACTAGACTTGAGTCAGCAGAGATAAGTCAAGAGATGTAGGACCACAGATAAAGGGCCTGCTCAGCATCCAGTTTCTAGCCATGATCATATGTGGATACCAAATGAATAAAAACACAAAAGGACAAGAAAAGGGCAAAACCTTTTTCTTGTTCATAATTATTACATATTTGATTTGCTCTGCTTATCAGTGAGCAACTGGTGGAAAGAAGCCACTTCAGCAGCTCCTTGCTGTGAATGTTCCTGTAACTTCTACATAATCCAAAGCTTCTAAAGTTACTAATTGTGTGTTCTATGTATTTTTATACACTGCAGTTGTTTCACTGTGAGATTACAGGACATAAGGTCTGAGACATGTGATTGTGCTGCAAGAGGTGAATATTTGACTTCCACCTGGTGCACAGTTTTCATTAAACTGAACTGCTTTCCTCACTTACATTGCTTGTTGAAAAGCAGACAATTTATCATCATTTATTCATTTCATGCTCATGGCAGTAGAATCTACTACAGGGTATGAATTGTAGAAGTGTGCACCCCTTGTATAAGTCACTTTGTTTGATTTTCACTCTTTAGCCTAAAAGCAAGTTTTAATTTTATCTGAATAGGGCAAATTTTTCTTATTCAACTAGGGCATACCAAGCTTAGCAACTCTTAAACTTTATAAATTTCACCCAAATTGTTTTCAGGTTGGATTTTCCCTCCATTGACATGATTTATTTTCCAAGTATTTGTGATAAAAGCAGATTTTGAAAAATTACTTTCAAATATTCCCATTCAAATGTTAAAATATTATGCTGCAAATGACAAAGATTTACTACTGCCATTGGAAAATTACCCTTTGAAGCAAAGGTTTGGCATGTTCCCCTCATTTAATTTTCCTCTGTGCCCTTGCAAAAGAAATTAAATGAAAAATAGGTGCATCCTATTGAAGCACAATGCATTCAAAAATTAGGCATTGTACACATGTTTGATCTTAAATTTTTATCTATTTTTACTTATTTTAAATTTTTATTTATTTTGTTTCTTTTATATTATACTAGTTCATGACATTGGGGTTTTATTGTTTTCAGTTTGTTCTAAACGTAATCTTCTATATATATGTGTGTGTATATAAATGTATATATAAAATTTAATGTGTTTTGTCCAGTTTTAATATCTTTGGAACTTGAAAACAGTAATTGTAATAATTTCGAGACTTCTTTAGCAAAGTTGTGCATTACATTTATAGTTATAATTTTAAAATATCTAAATGTTAGGCTGAGTTTTGAAACTACGCTCACCCAGGGCTATGCAGAGGAAAAAGAGTAGGGGCTGTATTATAAAAGAGTGTGATTACAGGTTACTGAGGCTGACTTGAAAGCAACCAGGCCAAAATGTCAGAAATAGTGGTGAACATGCATGAATTATTCCCCAGGCAATCCTCCTATCCCTCTTTTCTGCTAGTCTGAATGATTTCCTATTGCTTTAATCTAAAAGTTGTCCTTTTCTGCAGTTTTTAGAGTGGTATCTTTGGCCAATAAAAAGAACTTTGTAGTTGTCAGTTAGCAAAGAGTATGCTTGTTTAACCAAGTATCTCTTTAAAATCAGAATTTTCTGTCAGCCAGCATCTCATTAACACATACACAAAAAGCACAGTAGTATAATAGGACAAAAACACAAAGACTTTAATTTGTATTTTTATTCCGTCATTAGCAACTTTTGGGACCTACTTGCCTGTAAAAGAGTATTATATTCTCATCAAGGAGCATGATCCATTAAACTCTATGTTGCTATTGAAATTGTTAGACTAAATCAAGACAAAGATCTATCACATAACATGTAATGTTCGGCTGTAACAAAATAGCAGAATAATTACTAACCTAGTTATGAGATGTACAGACAACTGTGTAACCCAGCTCATTAACTGGCATAAGGAATTGTTTAAAATGCATCACATGGATAGTTTATTTCAGGAATAAAGACAGCACCAGAACTTACATAGCTTCTTCCTTTTCATTGTCTAAAGAGTATTATACTTTATTGTCAATTGCAGATAGTGGGTTTTTCCACTTTACATCAAGAAATAATCAAGAGTTAGTTAAAGCATTGGTTTTTACTCACGGACTACTGATACTTGAAGTCCTACAGGCATGAATTTCTCAAGTCCTCACAGGATAAGCTCATGTTCTTTGCCTCCTGGAGATCTTTTGACTACTTGCCTTTATCAGGCGGCGCAGGGAAGTGTTCACCTGGAAAATTATTGCTCCAGATCCTGGCATTCAATGCACCTACTTACATAGTTGGGTGACAAAACTCTTCTGCCCTATCATTCTCTTATTGTCCGAGATTGCAAGCAGTCAAAATAATTTTCTTCAAACTCTTGTTTCTCCAGAAACAGTGAATGCCAGCGAGATGGACTATGCTGACTACATTACCCCAGGTAATAGGATGCCAGGCGAGCTTTGGACTGTGTTTATTCTTGGACAAAAGGGATTGAGTTCTTGACCACATCTTGGAAACATTACAAAAGTGCCTCAAAGTACTTTTTCGCTTAGGGATAAATTAAATATGTAGCCAACATTAATCTCCAGATATTATTTCCATTTGAGACATCCCTTAGTCATGGAAACAAATGACAAACTCAACTGCAGTCTGTCTTCAGAAGGCTACTTTTAGCATGGTACCCCAGTTTTAGCATGGGACCCCATAGCTACTTTTAGCATGGGACCCCATAGCTCCAGTTTTAAAACTTCCATTTGTCTGGGGTCATAGGTTTTCATTGCTATGGAAGCAAACAGATTTTCAAATGCTGCTTGGCATGTATTAGTATGCCAAGGAAATACTCTTAAAAGACTGTCAGCAACTGATTCCCCTTTCATAGAGAGACGAATGCTTGGCATTCTGCTACAACTTCCCACATTTACCTTCTTTTAGGAAGACAGCTGACACTACTGCATTGTGACTACAACAGCACTACAACGTTGCTGTTATAATTAACAATTTGCAAGTTGCATGGTATATTTCTTATCTTACAGGAGATTCAGTTCCTTTGTCTGCTAATTTTCACAGGAGCCATACACACCAGTATAACGATGAATAACTAACACTTCATTTTAAAGATTTTTGTACCATAGATCTCCTCATATTTTTGCATTTTCTTTTTTAGTCCTGGCTCCTCTCTATTTCTCTTAAAATTTCACTTCATAACTCTGTGTTCTCATGGTTGGGGTAGTTTTTCTCAGCTCCTTCTAAGTTACAGTTGTCTAACACCTAATGGTTTATTATCTCTCTGAAACCTTGCCCACTTTATATATTTCTCATCCACTAGAGAGAAAGACTCAGAGCTTAGGGAAGTGCTGCTCAATTAGCCTGTGCCTGAGATAACAGGGGCCGAAGGTAGTGTGCTTAACTTTCTTTGCAATGGCTTCCTACACATCCACAGCTTAAGCTGACCTACCTAGAACACTTGGTCAGCTCCAATCTGGTTATAAATCAGTGAAATCATATCTAAGAGGAGGTTTTGATTGAAAAGCTCATTTTGATGGGCAACGGTATTATGTTAAGCTTCCCTGAATTCTGTTAAAATCTTCTAACTAGCAAAGATGAGTCAATTTTTTACAGTAAAATTGAAATCATGTTTTATTAATGGCATGCTTGAGATTGCTTCACTGTTCTTTCAGTTGATTATATCTATGGTAGCTCCCTGGTTTCTGGGTACTTTAGGTGATTTTGCTATATTCATAAATGGCAGTGAAAATCTTGGTACTTCTGTAATATTTTGCAATGGTTATATCAGTACATTTATAAGAAAGAAAGAAAAAATTTATTTATTTTGTTTGACTGAAAAATGTCAGCTTTTAGGACACTGTACATAAATAGTGAAACAGTTTTTAAGACATTTGAATTACAACCAAAATTTTCAGTATTACTTGGTATTCTTGAAGATTTCAAACTGAAATAGAATCTGGGCCTGGTTTATAAAATGCATTAACTTGCATTGTGGTTTTCACTATCTAAAATTTGGGGACACAGTCCCCAAAAAGAATTTCTCCTCTTTTCTGGTCATGCAATTTGCCACAGTAGGCTTTGGATATGTGTTTTTCCATCTTAGCTTATAGCACCTCCTTGCTGCTAAAGCACCATTATAATCTTTCATTATAGGCTGAAGTTAACATAATACTAAAAGGCTTTTCTGAAAGCTTACTGGCTTTCTAAAGGGTCATCTTTTTAAAGTCATTCCACGACTCTCTCAAGCATGAGAAGTATGGAACATAAAGGCCATAATCTGAAGGTAATACTGAAGAGGGAAAAGTACAGAATGGTCTTTTAAAGTAGTATGGGTAGAGTAGAACCACTGAAATAAAGGAGGCTTTTATTAAGAAATGGGCTGATATGAAGATTCTTAACTAAAATTTTCCTATATACACTTGCTCTGAGAGAAATTTTCTGTTGCTTATTCTGTAGGATTTTGAATACCAGTATTTCATTAGCTAGCTTTTGTAAGCAGGCACTGCCTTCAGATGTTAGCATAATTAAGCTAGTTCAGGGGGAAGCACAAATATGAAATTCAAATGGACTTTACAGTACCCACCTATTAAACCTTCCTAAATTATGTTCTTTACCTCCTAAATGAGGCAATGCATTTACCTTAATATGAAAAAGATAAGATTTAGAAAGAGCTACCTATTTGCATTGAAATCAACGTACCTATAATTTATACTTTCCTGTAAGAAGGCATGACTATCGGGAAAAAAATGAAAATTAATGCAATAAGAGTCTAGTAATGCATTCAGAAGGAAAGATAGAAGAAAAATAATCCAGGGAAATTCTAGGTCTCTGCAGATGCAAGTTGTTTCTTCAAAGTGGGAGTAATATGGCAGCAAACTTGAAATGTTTTTTCTTCAGATTGCAAAAGAATCACATATCTACTGTTAGATGATGGCAAAAAAGTAAGTATTTATTACAACTGAGAATTCAAGTTGGAAAAGATAAATTAATAAAGATTTGGCAAGTTGAAACAACCTGAGGGGATATGTATTTAAGTAAAGCTGGGTAAACAACTTTTACTCTGAAATTGAGCCAAAACTTATAGGGAAGTGGTAAAAAGTAGAATAAGATAGCTTTCAAGATAGAATAAGATAGTTTTCAAGGCCAGGTTAGCAGCTGGCAAACATTTGCTTATTGAAGAGTAAAGAAGAGCTGACACAGCCATGAGACCAACAGACCTGGTCAGTGAGTCCCCCTACGGGTTTTTTGGAAAGGAATCAGAAAAGCAACACAAGATTATGCATAGGAACACAGGCTGTCTGGTTTTATCGGCCTAAAGTTTCAATTTTTAAAGAAGATTAATGTCTTGGACAACCTCAAGGTGGAATGCTAATGGAAAAGTTCAGGGAAAAAAATTAATAACAAGTGTTAATTCTTTATGAAGCCCTTGTAAACCCCAAGCTGCAGCTTCAAAAATTCAGTCCTGGTAGTCTTGTGACAATTTATGTGCATTGATTAGGAACTTGACTGGTGATTGCAATTAAAGGAGAGAATGAGACTCAAAAATGTGATTTTCCCTTCAGCTTTTTTCAAATGTCCTTTTTGCTGTGTTCTTAAATTGCTTCCAGTGCCTCCGCTTGGCATCTGTCTTCCAAATCAGAACATGCAGGAGTGAAGATTCAACACCGTCTTTTCAAAGACGACAAATAGGTTTGCATGATATCCCCAAATGACTCTGAATTGCAATGGAAAAGTAGTGGCCACCAGTCTCTTCTGTGTATTGATGAGTGATGTAACTCTGAGTCTGAGAAAAAGGCAGGCATGCAGCTTGTTCAGAACAAGTAGCAACGAATTTGATTTCTTAGCAGATGCAGGGAAGGCAGAGAAATGCTTAGTTGAATCTATTAAATTTTCCTAACTGGGACAAGGTATTCTTGTTTCCAGTGTCTAAGCAACAGAATATGATAAAAGTGTCTAAAAAGCACAATGGAAAGAAGTCTTAATTTAATTCAAGTGACTCTGTTTATGTATTAAAGAATAAGGCAAGCTAAAGTAGCAGCTAAAATTGAATATCAGGTTCCTGATTTGCAAACTATTAAAATTACAAATATAAGGCACTTTTTGTTCTTGCATCTTGGAAATCTTGGTCAAATCTGTTTGGTTCTGCCATCACAAGCATTGAAGAGGCCATTGCTTAGAACTATGCAATTTGAAATTGTTCTTGAATGGAAAATGTGGATTAATTTTATCTGTAAGAAAAAATATGTTATAAAAGTTGAGAGCAAAATATAGGGAAAATCTAATGCATAAATGAAGTTGATTCAGTGATTTTGGCAGGAACATAGAATATTTTTTAAATTGTTTGAGTAATTTTCTTTTTGTCTAGTTTTTTTTTTGCATGTGGAAAGAAAACCCTGGAAATGAAGTGCATTACCTCTGTCAAATTTATCATGAAAGATCATGCAAATCTTTCCTCAATGGTGATATAGATGGACTACTGCAGGTGATGTACTAGTATGGATTTAAGAAAAATCAAAACTTACTAAGAATTCTGGGATAAAATTTCTCTAATGTGATATTCCAATTTAAAACTTCCTTTCTAATGGAAAAATACTCCTTGTAACTGGGCATGGGAGTAATGTTCAGCCTTTCCCTAGCAAGGTTCTGATTATGTTTATTGCCTTAGAAAGCAAAGTATGCTGTATCTCCTCACTCCTTTACTCTTACACATGCTTTCAGCTGTGGAGAGGGCTCAGGAAAACTGGCCAAATTAGTTGTTTATTTAATGGAACTGACACTCTTCTAATTTGGGCAACAGAGCTCAGTCATGGCTCACATAACTGCTTAGCCCAATTCCCTCTTTGTTATTTACAACTCGGGGAAAAAAAGCCTGGGTGATGTTGTTTCAAATGAATGCTGATATTGAAGATCAGATACCTGATTGATGGGGCCCCAGCAGTGGAAATATCTTTAGCTGGAAAATTAAACGAAGAGATTATTATTGTTAAATCTCTCCACAGGACTAGGGAATTAACAAATTAGCTAGCTCCCTAAACAGAAACTACTAAATATCAAATTCAAGAATGGATCTCACCAGAAAATTCTGAATTGTTTCTCCCACTTCAACTAAAACCAAAGAGCCTGAATATTTACTTATCTGTCTATTCCTAATTGTCTGTCAATTACAGAATGAAAATTGAGTGTGATAATATTATTCAAAGTCTTGCTCAGCCTCAGGCAGGTTATTTGATGTGCCACTGCTCATGCAAGCTCTGTGCATTAAAGACAGAGTAAGGTATGTGGAGCTGGAGGAATGCAATATGCTGTCAGGTGATGCCCAGAAATACCTCCTAGTATTTTGTTTCAGAATAATAATACAGTGAAATATCAATAAGCCAGGGCAGGCCAGGTTGTTGCAGAGTTTACGTAGCAAATGTGTCTCAAATATCTTCTAGATTTGCAGACCTGTACAAAAGCTCCTAAGGATATTAGACTGCTCAAATTGTTGAAAAGAAGCAGTTTCGACATATTACATCCCTTTTCTTTCAAATCCTTCCCTGAATTCATAAATGTAGGGTCATAAAAGGAAAAAAGAGGAAAAAAAAAAGAAGAAGAAACATAATATAAAAGACATGACAGGCTCCATTGAGTAAAGTAATGGGACAGTCAAGGAGGGACTGCACCTCTCTGGCAGGATAGTCTCCTGAGATGCTGCATGTATGGGAAAAAACACACTGGGTAGTGGGTAAGTGTCAAGTCATCTGCTTTTAAAGTCTTTCATAGTTCTCACTGTTGCTGTCATTTCTAATGAGAGTCTTGTGTTGTGTCAGAAGAAAAAAAGAGTTCTCATGCGGCTCAGGATGAGCTAGATGAGCTAGAAATGAGCAGTACTGCAAATAAAAGCTATTATGGCTTAAAGGTGGTACATCATAAGGAGGCAGCAGATGGGAAGGGATCCTGGCTGTAAGCAGGCTCCTGACAGTATCCAGCCATGGCAAGGCTGCTATAGCTGCACTGCACTGCAGCACAGAGCTGGCTTCTCTCCTGGCTTTGGGGACCGAAGCACTGCGGGAACTCATTGGTGCAGCAACTGCATATGCAGAACAACCTCTGTAGAAAAGAGCAAGAATCCCCTTGCGCTGCTGTTTGTTGTTTTCCAATTTACACTAATATTTACAGATCTCTAGCACATTATGGTACTGGCTGGTATTCAGAGTGTAACTAGAAGTCCTGCTGCAATCTTTGGAATGTCAGGAGTAAAAGGAGAGGAAAAGTCTAAAAGTGAGACTAACATAAGAATCACCTGCTGATATGGTAAATGACTCAAGTAAGGGACTACACTTCATTTTCTCCATAGAAATGTGCACATCCCAGAGAGCCCTGATGGATAGCTAGGTGTCATGCTCTCAGTTCCAGAGGTTACCAGTCCATGAGTCACCTGTGCCCAATGGATATTATTAGCATTTCCTACCACTGAACCCAGGCATGTGAGCAAAATGATCCAATACAGAGCAGGTATAGCTGCGCCTAAATTATCAGTGCAGGTATACTGCAATGCACTGGGGACCATCACACAAGCAGAGCCAGGAATGTGGAAGAGGATGGCCAAGATCAAATTAGCTGACTGCCCCTCTGAAGACCACTGCACATAGTGGAATTGAGTACTAAATAAAACATTGAGATACTGACTTGTCATGCACACAAAGCCTGTGGCCACAGAGACCAAAAGTCAGTCAGGTGTGTCTAAATCCCAGGACTCTGCTCAGAAATCCTGGATGCTCTTCTGACATGGATTAGCAAACAAAAGGCATCAAAGAAGTCAAAAGTTCAAGTGTGTTTCCACACAGCTCTATATTGTGCTTGTCTGTGTTTTTAATTGGTTTTGTTCATTACTGCAGCTTTTTAACAAAGAAATTATAAATTAGTAGTGAAGGGCATAGAAACTATTTTGATCCAAGATATCCTTTGATTCACTTGTATCCTACAGTGATTACTAGCTCCTTTGTTCTCCTTATTGCTTATTATAATATGGATGAGAACACACATATTTTGTTTTTATTCTGATTGGGCCAGGTTTAACAGCATTGTTAAGGAGAAAATACTTTAAACAGCATGTGGCTTTTAGTTTCATCATCACTATAGCAAAATAAATGACAGTAATGTATCTCATGTTTAAAACAATTCATCATTAGAAGGTATATACAGTGAACGGCCTTTCCTGCATATATGACTTTGGACATAGATTTAACCTCTATCCTTTAAAGACCTGGTAGTATTTTATGGGTGGGATACTTCACTATTAAGACAATTAAAATATTTGAATGAAGTACTGTGGGACAATACCCTGGTTTTTCTTCTTCAAGTTACTCTCTCTCCTTTGTTCTTTAGCCAACTGCAAATGCTGCAGATTGAGAAGACCAGAGAGAGACTGGAGAGACTGAAGTTAACAAAAAATTTAACAGGGATAGATATTGACAAGCATAAACAGAAAATTATTTTAAGGACACTTTCATTAAAAATTTGAGTCAAGCCTGCTTTTATCCTGTAAAAAGATATACAGAGCTAGTCAACCCTTCCTTAGTTTCAATTCTGTGCCTGCTTGCTTGAACTGGAGTATTTTATGTTACATTTCACAAACTGAAGATTCTTTTTCAGATTTTTCATATGAACATTATTTTCTTGTTTCCAGTACTGTAACACTTTTATTAGTGCATTTAATATTACAGATTTTTAAATGAAAGATAATAAAATTTCTATTATAAGCATTCTTGTTTTATCCAATAAGTCTGCTGTACATGCAGTTCATATTTCCACAGGCTGCAGCGTATTAATCCTAAATAATCAAGATTAATAGGAAATTCTGTGTTGCTTTCTTCTGCTCTTCTTCTGTATGAACACATTTTACTACAGAAGGTTTCTGGCAGCTGGTGCTGTCTGTACTACTAGCACAGGAGAACTTGATCTTGCCCTTGGCCTCCTTATATAAAGGCTATTCAGACTTTTGTAAATCCAATCTAGTTGGCTTTGTTTGTAAAACAACATAGAATTCAAGCTTCTTCATTTAAGAAAAAGTTACCTATTTATCTTTATGCAACAATATGGACTTTTAGTGAAAGCAGATGGGGTTTATTTCAGACATGTCCAATATCCAGATTGTCAAAGGGAGTTTTATGAAAGCCCAGAGAGGCTCTGAACTACCACGAAAGGGGGCCTAGGCTAAAGGTACAAGAAGCCAAGCATCCACACCTGCAGTGCAGTGATAGCTTCCCAAGTCTAACTTCTATTAACTATTCCATTAACACTTTGTTTAACAAGTGCTACATTTTGTATGACTTACAGCACTTTCTATGAAAAGTACAGATTATAGGCCTAGTTTAAGCCTTTAAGCTTTTAATTGCCAATAAAGAGCTCTTGGCTCATTTGACTTATTGCCCCATTAGCAGACTTTGTATTACTTCCAAGTTTTATTTGAGATTAGCACTGATTCACAACTGCTGTCAACAGGATTGTCCTTGATGCAGTGGCTCCAGAGAAATAACCTAGAGCATTTGCAAGCAAGACTTCTGAAGAGCTGAATCAGGATAATTATCCAAAAGGGTTAGAGTGTTGCTGAGATCTGAAGACCTGATTGAGTAGAGGAAGGGACTTTTGTCCACAGGCAGCAGGTCCTTTAAAGATTTATCACAGGAGGTCACTAGAGAACCTGGTGACATCACTGAAATTCAGTGCAGGCAAAATTTTGTGTGAATTTTATATAAGAGAAAAATAGCCATGGAAAAACACCAGTGTCCATCAGGCCAGTGATCAGGGGAAAGGTCAGAAAATTATTCATTTGCTCTCCAGACCCAAGGGTGAGCCTTAGGTGAGTATTTTGCTAACAGTAAAAAAAGGACAGTATTTTCTAATCTGTGTAATCAAGAATGTAATCCTTTCTCTTTGCTAGTAAAAAATATGAGGTTTTTTCACTGTAAGCTTGTGTAAATATATGAAACAGATTAAAATAAAATTGACAGGCAATAAGCATTCTCTGTTTTTCCAGCACTACAAAATGCAAACCCTAAAGGACTGGCCACTCCAAACAAATTAGAGGCTCTCAAAATTTGGTCTGTCTCTCCAGAAAGATGCAAGAATAATTTTGAAATAAAAACTCATTAATAACTCTGATCTTCACTTCAACTACTCACTTATCACTTGGGCAAAATCTCAAAAAGTAAGCACGCTGTTTCTTCATAAGAAACATAACCTCCTCATTTATTAACCTTTGCTGGTTAAAATAAAAACTTTTAAGTTTTGCACCTCATATATGTACTACTTTAAGTACTGTCCATTGGTACTAACTGTGAACATGCTTGTTGTGTTGTTAGAAGCATGGCTAAAAGCACTTAAAGTTCTCTGCTTAGGTATCAAGACCATATTTGTGCATCTCATCTGATGTAGGTAAATGCTTTAAACTCATTCAGAAAGGCCATATTTTAGGATTCAGATTCCACCTCTCAGATCTTTCTAGACAGTTGTGTGATCCCATATCTTTTTGTTTCATTGATTATTCATTAAAGTCTTGGGATTCCTACTGAATGAGGAAGACAGAAAGGGTTACTGGTGTCTGCTAGCATAGTTTCAGGCAGAGTTTTCTTCCAAAACCTGGGAGAAGAGGAGCAGATGTGTTGAGGAGGAATGTGTTTTATGAACTTCACTGTACTCACAGATGACTGGCTTTAGTAGCTCCAGCTTATAGTGCCAGAAGCTATTTCTGCTGGCACACCTCCCTTCAGCTCTGTGCTAATAAACCCTCCTAGTTCAAGCGTGGTTTTGCTAAGTTTAGTGTATGAGCTTAAGTAACTTCCACCAACTCAACAGAAGCTTGAAACTAGTGAGACAGTGAGGAAGGATTTTCCAGCTATTAGCTTATGGGCCACATATTTATTTCTTCTGCAGAATCCAACCTAAAATATATCTTCATCACCTTACACTGTGTTGGAGTGAATGAAGATGAAGAAGGATATAATTTAGAGCCAGGATTTTGTTGTTTTGTTTTTTCTTTAAATGAAAAATATCTCATGCTCAAGCAAAGAAAAATACTAGTCAGGAATGACTAGTTTTATCATTTTAGGGAGTTAAGAAGTTAATTTATGCTACTGTCGCTACCTGTAAATTTACCCTGGATTCATATACATATCCTTCTTACATCAAATTATGACACCAGTCTTCTTCCTAAAATCCAGTTTGCTTCATTAGCCTCACTTCACTAGGTAGGTGCTATTCATATACTTGTCTGCAAGGTCTCCTTTGGGTCTTCAACTTGTGTCTGTCTCTCCATCATTCCCTGCAACTCTGCAGCATAGAGGGATCCCTGGAAAGGAATGGGGAGCAACTCACCAGATCCCTGAAACACATCCTTGTTTTTATCACCAAATTGAAAAATCTGGTCACAAAATTTTACACTTATGCCAAGAAACCTTCAGGCAGCCTCTGTTGTGACAAAATCCAAAGATATCCCTCCTCCTCCCTGCTCTGAATAGGCAGAACACAAATAAAGAGTGGTGGGTCGCTCCTAACAGATCTGTCACTGCCCCTCACCAGCCTGCTTCATCAGAACTACAAAGTTGATCCTCAGAGTGATTTCATACAGTAGGGCAGGGGAGAAACAGAGACATACTCCTAACATGCAGGCAGTAAGTAACACTACTTTTGCCAACTTCTCCAGTTTGTATTATATATTTATGGTGAAAATCCTAAAGAATATCTGAGAAACTATCTGTCTTTCTGGCAAGTTGTATTTCATCAATAAGCAGAGATCTCTCTTCCACTCAAAACGTTCTTGGGAAGTAGAGCTGTGCCTGAGGCCATTTAGCAAGGATTCCACAGCCATAAGGATTTGCAGTAGCAAACTTTGAAATCAAGATCATAATAATTCTCATGCCTTTAAGAAGAACTGTAATATCGGTATTAAGTCATGATCATTTCAGCATATAAATTCTAAGTATGGTTAGTCTTTATCTGAATTTCCCACTAATTTTCAAAGCATTGGTCCTGCCCTCATGTTTCAAGCTGAGTTTTGTTCTGAGGCTTGAGTAATACCTGCCTTAAGAAGGCTGAAGTTGGAGGCCTGGTCTACTGAACATGAGCAGAAGTGTTGTGATATTACTCGATAGGTTTATTTTTCTTATGCATTTCAGTAGCAGAAAAAAATTCCAAGAGCAAAAGTTTTTTCTCTCTGTGGCAAGCACTAGGCAGTAGTATCAACATAGGCCAGTGAGTCAAATGGGTGCAACCTTGGAGATCCCTACAGAATCTTCTTACCATTCCATTTCAAGTAGCCTTTTTTAAAAAATGCTTACTTTTTAATGAGAAACAGTATGTAACATTATTAAGCTTGATTAGGCAAATTTAATTTGCTAGTTAATGTATTTGTGCAAAAGAAGTACTCATCTTAATCGTGGTCCTTAATTTTTCAGTAATCTAGAATAATTTAACTACAAAGTTTTTAATTTGTAATGAAATGTATTTGAAGTAACTTCTATTGTCTCTTCTATTGTCTCAAACATTGCATATTTGCCTTTCTGGCACTGGTGCTCCTCAATTTCCGTGTCTCAGGTGGCACAGCCATATCCCTTTTCTGTGCCTCGATCGTTTGGGCTCCTCTCCTGGACAATCTGGTATCAAGAACACATATTATGACTATTTGGCATTCTCTAGTTGAGAGTTTTGCCATCCTGGGTTACAGACACCAGGTGTAATTAGTTTCTCGGCACAGCAGCAGTGCTTGCTCTGATATTTATCTCATTCATCTTTCTGTTCATTAAGCTGCTGCATTTCCAGATCTCCTTCCACCGCAGGGGTCTGCAAGAATAAGGAAATCAGAACAATTGAACCTTATACCATAGAGCTATATCAGTATAACAGATTTTCTGGAGGAGTACTTCTAATCATCACTTTCCATCCAGGACCTTATCTTCCTTTTTCCTAAATTTGTCCTGACTTCATTTTCAGTATGGCAGTGCTCAGCAGAGAGGTGGCAATACAGCAGGACACTCAACATTTAAATAGCCAGCTACAAGTATCCACAAAAGAGCAATCCTCCTCACAAGCAATTGTTTTCTTGTTATTTCATACTTTCATGTTAGCTGTTATGACACACCTTAACATATATCTGCTCCGGCTACTCAATTTTAGTTATTATTTCCTCTGAACAAATAACACTCCTGTTCTGTTTGGGGTTCTACTATTTTTATCTTATAGGCTTGTGTGAATTCTCACTTAATGGGTAAAGGTAAATGACTTGTGATGCCTGTGATTTAATTTTCTATTTTACTTTACCAAATGAACACTTCAGTCAGTAAACTTAAACCTCTTATTATTTGAAGCATGCAGTGTAGATGCTAAAGAATAACAGCTGACTAAAAAATGTATCTCTGCTTCAATGTATTCTGTAGAGTTCATCCCTAATCACAGCCTAATTGAAACCAAATTGAAACAAAATCTAAGCAGAATTGTGTTTCACTGCTGTTTGAGTGATCTGTCCCCGCCCATTGGTTTCCAGAGTGCGTCTCTTGTACTTGTAACTAAACAAGCCAAAGCTGACTGTTGCGAAGAGCTGAAGGTTTTAGTTTGCTAGATGTGTCCCCCTGCCTTCAAAACAGAGCACGAGCATGACATTGCCAAAGGGCAAAAGTCCTGCAAATTTCCCCTGTTACAAATAATATGTTTGCATACCAACCATGTTTGGTGGTTTTTTATCCTTTCTTTTACAATTAAATAAGGAGTAAGCAGTACCAATGCACCTTTACTGATCAGAATTACACCCAGGTTATTACACAATCTACCATTACCGGTATGTTGTCTGTGCTCCCATTATTTTCGACCTGCTTTCTGCAAATGATGGGAAAAAAATATGTTCTACACCATGTTCATCATAAAAAAACCCTCCAGGCATCAAATTCAGCATATGCTATCATAGACAAAGTGCAAAAAGCATCCAATTCTCCCTTTTCATTTATATTCTCTCCTGTGGTATATTTTTTAATGTACTTGTACATTAGAGACATCTAATCCTATTATTTCTGCAAGGTTTCATCAGTATACAAAATAAAATTCCCGGGCATTATGTTGGTCATCCTTATCCCTGTGTAAATGAACAACCCTTTGGAGCAACAGTGCATAAGTTTCTCTAAATGAGATTGAAGAAGTCTCCTAACTGCAATATATAGTGTCATTATTGCTTCATTCTCTACCAAGAATACCTTTGGCAAATTCTAGAATTGCCTATAATAACCTTTGTTACAGCAGAGGTTTTCTCTCTTTATGCCATAATAGACTGAGACTACCAGCTTATATTATCCGCTATCACAAAAGTACAAGACTTTGCCTTTTGTGCTGTGAATTTTTCGCCATTTTTACTATATCATTTGTTTTGCAAAATATTACACTTCTGGTTTCTATTAAAGATGCCCCAAAGGTTTGTCTTAGTGCATTTTATTATTAGTGCTCTTAGTATACTTTTGCCTATCATATTCAATATATATATTTACTGAAGGTCCTATGACATATCCTTGCTAGATGCAATTAGTTAATTGAAAATAAGTCAATGAATTATTAAAAATTAACTAATTAATATCTGAAAATTCGAACAATCTTTATTTTTTCTCATTAATAAGGATTGCTTATTTAATATTTCTTCTACAAATTTCTAACTTTGTTCTGCATCATTTTGATTTCTTTGATTTCTCTTCTTGCATGCTGACAACTGCCCTGTGCTTGGAATAAACCATATTCACTCCTTTGCTACTGCAAAGGAGTGAATATGGTTTATTCCAAGCACAGGGAGTTTTTCCAGGCCTGTTTGTTGCAAAAGAGGAAGTTTTTCCAGGCCTGGAAAAACTTCCTGTCAAATATTCAGCTCCACCACTTAACTTCTAACCCAGCTTGAAAAGACATTGGTTATTTGGTAAGATTTGGGGTGTTTTTATCTTTACTGTTTCTTTAGAAAGTATTTAAGACTTTTCTTTTGATAACAACACTCAAATTTATGGTAGAAATTCTCTCTAAAACAATATTTGTGTATTATATTCCTTTCACACAAGACTTCACAAAATAAGTTCTTTGTAAAGGGTCTTTGATACTTCTGAAGAAAACCCTCCATGCCACTCAACAACAACAACATGCTATTAAAAAAATAACCTTCCAAGTAAGGACTACATATTTCCCAAGGGGAATAAAGAACATCCGATAATTCATTTTCAAACAGACCAGTAAACTGTTTTGTGCCCTGTTTAGAGGCTTAATAAGAACTCAATAAATCAACTTAAAACTTCTGATATGGATCATTGTTTTAGTCTTTTAAGAAAAGTATCCTGAGGACAACCATATTTATATTCTTGTTGGGGTCACTCCATGGCCTATTGGCTGAAACATTAATGCTTTCCATAGTCTAAGGCTATATGGAGGTTCCTGCCAGGCTATCTTCCATTCGCCGCCTTCTTTGTGTTTTTAGTTAGACACTAACTTACAATCCAGTATAAATCTTAAAGCTACTTTTAAAGAACTATTTATTCTGCCAATACGTTAAATTTCACACCTTGTCAAAGCAAGTGATGCTCAGTCAATCAAATTATGTAAGTGCATATGTTAGTGTACAGTTTTGAATTCTTCATTTTATTAGAAGTCTAATACAAGTTGTTTTTCTGGTGTCAAATATTTGGTTATTGTCAAGCATTTTTCCTTTAAGTTTCCTGTTAAATCTCAACATGCAACATGAGTTACCTTGCCTATTTCCACCAACTGTGGTCAAGTGTTTTGTACAACTGATCCTCATTGTAAGATCAGTTCTAGATATGTCTCAGGCAAATAGACCTCACCCACATGATGTAGACACTTGTTCAACAAAACAGTTAACTGAACAAGTTAACTATTGAAGTGTGGCACACAAATCAAATGGGTGAGTCCTGCTGAAGATTTGTCACAAGTTTATCAGGATGCCACAAATGCAGATACTATTTTAGAGGGTCACGCTGGAATTCATAGCCTCCTTTTCAGTTTCCCTACCTGTGTGTTTGTAGTCTCTGATTCATGGAAATAGCCTGCTTTGAGCAACAAGTTCCTTCTTCTTGACAGGAAACTTACTCTGTGTGTGTTTGAGCTATTCAATAGAAATGGGTTTTCCACAAATCTATCACAGTTATATATTCAGCATTTTATATGAAGGTTGAACATGGAGCCATGTGCATCCAACAGAAATCATGAAACAAAAAAAAAAAGAAGTCTTGTTGGAAAACCCATTTCAATTTTTACTAAATTTCCAAACACTATATGGTGGAACTAAATGACCCTTATCTGGCCATGCTGCCACCTGTTCTGTAACTCCTTCACCTGAGGGTCACAGCAGGATGACATCTCTGCAAGATACATAAACACTTGTTCACTCTTGTACACAACCAGGACTGAGACTGCCACGCCTGCTGTCTGTGCCATGAATGAGCACACAGCAGGAAAGGGTGCACTTTCTCACACTTTTTGGCACAGGTTGCAGGTGGAACTTCCTTCTAATTCTGGCTCATTTGTCTTCCTCCTTAGTAACCCTGGGCACCACTCTAGGAAAACATTACTGATCCTCTCTGCCAGGTTCCTTCTCTCTGCCTGGCATGCCATGTACATCTATGCACTTCATGCACAAATATTATAGTTTCTGGGTGGAATATCTTACTGCAAATCATGCCGTCTCTCTGTGTGATAAACACTGGAGGTTTTCATTTTCAATTCTTTTGTCCTTTCTACTCCCAGGACAGGTCTACTATTTATTGTTGCTTTTCTCAGTTTACAATGTGCCCTAGAAAACCTGTTCAGCTAGTTTTTCAGTTTCTTTGATTGATTAACTTTTCTGTTACTAAGCCTGCTTTCTGGCAGTACTATTTTGTCTTCTTGTGCTAAACTTTGCAATAGGACCAATCAAACTCGAATGAACCAGAGAACAATGGTGGAATATACATTGTTTGGTGGTCTGACACCTGACCATTACTGCTTTTTTACATCAAGCTCCCTAGAATGCTGTAAGTTTTCCTAGAACAATGAATTTAGTATTCTACTTGAAATAAATGGCTATGTCTCTTTGCAGAGCATAGATCTTTAGTTTTGAGTCGCAATCTTAGCATACCACCTTTGAACAATTCTAATTTTCTCTTTTGCTGTAGCCCACAGCTTTCATGCTGAGCATTGAATGACAATAATTGGAACATTCTGGAAACCTGAAAGATACTAGGTCATTCCACAGGCATCCTGACTCCTTATCTTTTGGTTTTTTTCTGAACAGGTTTCTTGCCAGGCTGTGCTGCTGTCCAAGCCAGAGGGGAGAGGCTGGGAGGAGCCTGGATCCATGCCACAGCACAGGGATTCTGCCCTAACAGCTCACAAGTGACATGCAACTACAGTTGGGATACTGGAGCTGCACAAAGGTGTTCCCACTATGCTCAAAGCATGAAGATAAGCAATGTGGAGAGCTCTCTGAGCTCCTTTGCCTCTGGATCCTGGCAGTCCTGTTTTCCCAGAAGCCTGGGCTAGTGCTTAAATGGGAGGATCCACAATTTAAATACTGTCATCTCTTCCATTTCAGTGCTTCTAGATATTGATGTTCCCAAAGATTATCAGCTATCTACTCCCATTAGCAGTCAGTCTTCATTTTTTTTCCTTATAGATTTCTTACCACCCTCTGAGCCATGTTAAAGAAGTTGCTATTAATATGCAACAATGTTTGTACTGAAGGATTTTGTTTTAGTTTTGCTAATGGCATAAAATCTAGGACAATTTTTTTTCCCCTGTACAGCTTTTAGTGCTGTTAGCAGCTCTCAAGTGCTCCAGGTACACCATTTTCAAGAGTTAAAATTGGGCAATTTAACTTTGACAAAAATTCCTCTTTTGTATCTTGAAGTTTAAAGTGTTTGCCCACTCCTCAATCCTGCTCTTTAGTACATGGTCAATTTGTTTTGCTTTTATGTTACTTACATGCACAAAGCTCAATTCTTATCCTTTCCCAGAATTTGCCTACACAAACAGTCACATTTAAATTTCATAGCTCCATGGTAAGGGAGGGCAATGAATGTTAAACTTCCAGTTTAACCTTTTTTACAGCATTATGTCATATTTTTCATGACATTTTGTTGGGCATTAAAGCGTACAATTTTCTCCTCTCACTGCAGCCGCGGCAGTCATATTTTAGCTCTCATTTAGTAACAGAAAAGCCAAACCATATGGCTCTTCTATTACTTTTAGAGATGCAACAATACAGGAAAAAGAATTTGGTTTTTCATGCCCTTCAGGGAAGGGAAATACTAATTGTTTCTGATATTTGTTTTGTGGTGAAACTGTGGCATATTGGAATATTCTCTCAGAGTATACTGGGAATATTAAGTTGCAAAAGTCTTCAAGTCAAAAAACCCCATAATGAACATGGTAAATCCAAGTTTCAGTTAGTTCAGGTTTGACAATTTGAATACTGCTCATTCATTAGCAGTATTACTGCACAGCCCCAGAATTTTCAACAAAATTTAAATATTTTCTGATACTTTTAGTTAATATTTAATACAGTGCTGTGCAAACTAGACCAAAATATGTCTAACATGTCTTGATCATTTCATAAGCTCTATCTCTGAAAAGAATTTTTTTGGTCATGTGCATGCCCACTCTGCTGATACTTTCCCACCATTTCTAAGTCCTACAACAATGACATCTCTTTGTCTAATAGCCAAAGGTATCAATACCTCCTCCTCCACCCCCTACCATTGTTTCTCCATTTCTTTAAAGTTCAAAATCACTCAAAATCAGCAAACCATACATTAAGTATCTTGGCATTCAGTATTGCTCCATTTTTGGTAGCCTCATAATGACACACTGTATTCATCACTACAACAATGCAAGCTCAGGGTGTCTCTTTCAGAAATCTACTTTTTGCATGTGAAATAGAGCTAATTAGCTGTAGTATTTGGGGGCTTTAAACTCATTATTGCACAAGTTTTCCCCAAGATCTTCCTCTCTGTTCTAGCAAAATTATTTCAGTGTTTCAGGACTTCTGGAAACCTTCTGGAGTTCAGGAAATAGCTCTACCGTGATCCATCTAAGTCACTATGATAGGCACACCAGAGCATTCTTAGTTACAGGCTTGCCACTTGCCATGTTTACACAATAAGAATACTTGCATGACCTTTCTGCAACATTTCAGGTCAGAGTTACTTAGAGAGTGTTTCCACATTTCAGCTTTGCTAGATGCAAGTCAGGTTCAATGGCTGCAATGACACCGTCATTTTGTTGCCTTTTTTGCTGCTATGCTGGGAGTTCAGAACTTATCTTCTGTGCCCTGTCACCATTTGTCCTGGTTTAGGACAAATCTGGGAGAAAGCCGCACCAGGACAAAATCCCCATCCCAATAAGCTGCTTTGCTTTTCTGTAGTGATTTTTCACATGTGGAAAGAGACTGAGTGTCGCACAATACTTGAAGGTAGAATATGCAGACCACTAACTTCTGTCTCTTCACTCGTGTCCCAAGGTTGCTTCCTAGACATCTTGGATGTTGCGTCCAAACTTTTCTAAGGAGTGTTTTTCAGGCTTGCAGTGCAAAGTGAATGCAGATCTTGGCATCCTCCTTGGCTCTAAGGGTGGAACCAAACCCTCACAGGAAACAGACATCACATACTGTGTAAATGCAATGACTTCCCAAAGTCACCACCTAGATGCCATGCCCCAAAACTGGAGACAACCCCTTCCAAATACGGGATTAAAAGCCCAAGAAGAATACCACACATGATGCAGACAAGTAGAAAGCATCAAGGGGAAGAGCACAATAAAAGGCAGGTTTTAAACAACTATCATGATAGTCTTAGTGTGCAAACTAGCTTGGACATGTATTGGAGGGAAAAATATTCTCAAAAGGAAGACCATATAATGATCTATTTTCTCAATAAAAAGCAATAGTTACACTGGAAAAAACAAACATAAAACCCCCCCAAATTACCAAATTTTATATTTGGCTTCTCAAAGAATAAAAGTTGTAACAAATGTTGCTGAGCTGATTTATGAAGATGAACTAATGGACTTATTAACATTAGCTTTTCCTCACAGAGGTAATATTTGTTTGCAATTGGATATTTTTCCTCTGTCAAAGTTGCTGGTATGGCAGTTATCAAAATGAAAAGATATACTTATCTCTTGAAGCCACCCATTCTGATTTTCACTGGCTTAGGTACTTGCCCACACAATGCATTCCTTGTTTTTAACTGGCTTAACTATCAGTAAATGATAGTGCTCTATTTCTGAGTTTTCAACTCTCAAGGACAAGCTGCTGTTTGAGGGCTGGTGACTCCTTTTTATGCTGCTTTGTGCCAGCCCTAAAAAAGGCCTGTGAGCAAAGGAAAGCCAAGCTGCTCCCTAACCAATGATTCTTTAACTTATAGAAAAAGTGACTTTCACTACATACAAGAAGAGAGTTGTAACTTGTCAAAATTTAGCCGGGCTTGCATTGTAATCTGCATGTATGAAAATAATTTGAATCTCTGTTTTATGTTAAGATGCAGTGCCACATATGATTTTCTACTCTTGTTTTATTGTGTGGATTTGAACAGATCTTAGGCAGCCATTATCCCTGTTCCCTTTGTGCCTCAGGGCTTTATTAATTGTGAACAATAGGTCACTGTCCCTGAGAATGAAGAGAGGCTAATGCTTCCTAAGTACATTATTGCCTATTCATTTACCCTTAAAATCATTTGGCTGAATTTCATCTGTTCTTCCATCTGTGAAATCGTCATTTAGCTGAATGGTGATTATGCAGAGTTCCTTTCCAGTTCTTCATTACTGTTTAATAGCTGTGCTGTCTTTAAAAGATTGTCTTATTTTTACTATAGCTCAAATGCTTCAAACAACTGTGTCTTCACAGATGACGAACCCTCTCCTTTTCCCATCACTGAGTTCACTGGTGGGAATGCTAGGGTAGCTCAAATACTAGGAAGGACTGGGATTTTTTTTTTTGTCTTCTCTATTCACAGTGGAAGTTTAAGGTTGTTTCTCTATATTGAAGCCACCACTGTAGACATTGAACTATTAGTGAATGAGCAGGGTTGTAAGTAACAACAATTTTACATAATTTTAATGTATTTTACCCATCATTCTATTTCTTCTTTAATCACAGAGATCTTCTCTGGCCCTAGAAAGCCTTAGATTAGAGAAAATCAACTTCTATCTAGCGTGATATTTTAATGCTTGCAGGGAGTACTATGACCAAGCTATGAAGCTTATTTTTTCACTGCCTGTTTTAAAACCTTGTCTGTAGAGAATATTTTATTATATATGTATTTGCAATGTATCCTCACATTACCATGCTTTTGTCATCCATTGAAGCTTGTTTAAATTTGGGGTTTTTTTTTCCTCGTTAGCAAAGATTTACATTCCTCTATTAATACAACTAATCTATCTTACAGGTGATTTCCTAGGAAGGGAAAAATGTAAAAAGCAAGTGAAGGCTGTATTGCCCTGTTTGTCTTAGAGCAGGCAGCTTCAGGTTATTAAGCTGTTAGCCACAAGCAGCCTGTGACAGGTACATTGCACTCCCAAGACACAGCTCAACCTGAGCCAACAGTCCCTCCTCCCATGTCTGACCATCACTTGACTCATGGCTCACTTCCATCAGCATCTTCAGGGTATCTTTTCTACACAGACAAACACGAATACTGTCTTCTAAAGCTCTTTTGCCACTGGCAAGCAGATTTCTATTTTCTAGATGTATTGTATTAATAATAAAAAAAAGGTCAGAAAACTTCTATTTCAAGGTGTATAGATTCTACGTTCTACCTTGTTACAACTTTCTCTCATATTTGAGAAGAATGATAAGAAGCCAAGTGCTTTCAATGTCTTTCAAACAAATAAGCCACAGTCCTCAAACCAAGAAAAAAGTCTCCATTTGGGGAGGAAGAAAGAGTCACTTTGTTCCCTGCCACAGTCTTTCCTACCCAAATGGAATTTATGTCTACACAGAAAAATCAAATGTGATTGCAGGAAAATAAGGCACATCTTATGCAGCATCAGTATATATCTCATGTCAGGATTAAAACTCACTGATAATCCTGGGGACTTGCTCTAGGAGCAGGCTCTGGTACCTGCATTTCACTGTGAAATTACATAGGGCAGGTAAAGGCAATTATCAATAACCACAGTCCCTCTTTCTGCTCTTTAGGGGGATCATTTGGGGTTTTTCAAGGAGGAATAAATACAGGCATTAACTTAACTGGGGTTTTGCTCAGTGATTATAATACTAGAATATATGTGTATTTGCATAAATTATTCTAAACTTCATAAATTGAAGATTATTTAGCTTTTTTGGTAGAGAAAAATGAAATCTACTTTAGGTCACTGGTAAAATATCTCAAAATAATTTTGTTACGTTAGTGTAGATATTCATAAACCAACTTTGAGTTAAGCTATATTTTGAAATTTGTCTTGAATTTCAGACAGTCACATCATTGGTCAATTACATTCAAAATTATGTGCATATGTCTCATATGACAAACTAGAAAAGGGAAATAAGCTTTGTCTTTTTCCATAATACATTGCACAGGTGGGCCTGAGCAAATTTTTTTTCTTTTTTAAAGGCAAACATCCATATTGGTGGGCCGGATCCCTGACGGTGTATATACAAAACAATTAAATTTAGGAAGATTATTATGGCATAATAATGGAAGTTCATTTGTATTGCTTGCTGATCATACCCCTAAGATGCACAGAGATAAATGCAATATGCCCTGTACTTACATCAGTATGAGCTTATACTTTCATATGCACAGACATTCTGAGGCTGACCCCCATTTGGCTCTGGCCAAATCAGGTCTCTCAGCAATCTGTCTTGACAACTCAACAGCAAGAGGCTAAACAGGTTAAGTATACATTTTATCTTTATTGGCTGCTAGGAAAATTAACATCAAGTTTTCCTTTATGGGATCAAAAACTTCTGCCCATAAAGAGTGTAAGGAAAAACTGAAAGTGGTAAAAGTGCATATCTACTAATCAGTCAGCAAACTTCGTTGAGATCACAGGAGTCCTCTTTGTATTTCCAGTGCTAAATGGATGTAATCAGAGTCTAATCCTAACTGGTTTACTCCATAACACATCCTTCCCTTCCCCTACCTCCAACAAGTGTAATGATAAGGCTTCTCTTGATGATATAACTTTGTATTTACAGAGGTAAACTTATACATTGAAGTTCAAGTTTCCTTAAAACAGCAGACAAAGGCTTATTATTAAGGCTTGTTATTTTCATTTAAAAGTGCCACTATGAGGAATTCTATTGGCTCAGTATTGTATTTTCATTCATTTTGACTTCATCTTCATAACTTAACCATTCAGCTGTTTCTGCTAACTTTACTTTATTCAAACCTAGCTATCAACATTATGTATGTCCTAGATGAACAGTGTGAACTGAAATGCCCATTAAAAGCATCCATGTCAATGTAATTATTTTTGCATCAAATATCATTGATAGTTATGCTTACTGCATGTCTGCAATCTTGTGAAAAAATGTAAGTATTGATAGTCCAGCTCTCACCACTGACAAACAAGTCTCTCACCCTACTTCAAAAGAAGAAATGGAGACTTTAGGTAGCCTAACAGCAAGGGGTGTTTATTAAAAGTGAAATATCTTTTGTAGTGGGCTACAAGATTGTTATATAGTGTATCAATTATTCCATTTGTGCCAGAGTACAACTCAGCAGAAATTCAGTGGTTGGTAAACTAATTATTTAGCAAGCTCTTTCTTCCAGCCACCAACAATCAGCCTCTCTCCATCCACTCAAACAAGTTTATCCTTTTTAAATAGACATAAATTTTTGTTTTGTCCTTGGGACATCTTGCTTAAGACTAAAGCAGGCTGGAAACATCTGGAACCCTTGTTGAAGGGGTGTGGCAGGCTGTAGCTAAATGCTCTCTGCAGGTGTTTTTTTATCAGTTGTTTTCAGTTTACCTGCAATGCTGCTGTCTGCTATCCATGGAGGAACCAGCAGGATGCACCCCCTAACACAGACATGGCTTCAACAATCTTCCAGGTAAGCAGTGCAAATTGGTATATCCTACCTGACAGCTGTACCTCTTGATTTCGACTCTTTTGGGGCTTACCTATTATCTGGTCTCATATCACACGTTAGGAAGAACTCCAAAGTGTTAAATTCTCAGTCTTCAGATAAAAGCACTCTTTAAGAAGAGCACTATGTTATTTACAGCTACCAAGATAACCAATGACTGAAAAATACCTGAGTTTGTAAAAGTCAGGACTGTAATGTGTGTGACACTGTGGAGTATTGTGGAACAGACTAGAGAATTTAAAAGAATTGGTGTTAGGAAAAAACACAGTAGGGAATCTATGACTAAGAACTTTTTTCTCTAGGATTTTTTAACCTGATCATTTGAAGAAGTCTGCTCATTGCTCACACTTCTCATCAATAACCAAGTAACAACGTCTCCCATTGGATATTTATATATTATGATAAATCTCTAGTATATTTTACTTATAGGAGGCACTTGAAACTTGAGAAACTTTCAAGCAAAAATCTGTAATTAAAATCTTCAGTTAACAGTCAGCCATTATACCATGCATGATACTAAATTTTCAGACAAGAGTAGCATTTTATCAAGAACACTGTTGCGATATTTATTTCCAGTCATTTCATGAAAAGTCTTGAAGTTTAAGGTATTATGTCAACACTTTTTTAAAATGACTGTCAATTAAATGGCAATAAATAATTCTCTGTCAAAGACAGAAAAAACCCATACACTGAATCCCTCACCCCAAAAGAACTACTGAATGGGTTTATATTTTATTAGCATTTGCTTACATGAAGCAGCAAAAATTAACAGATAACTATTTCTTCTTTTTCTAATAGAAATATTTCACTTCGTTCTTTGCATTACAATGCTGGTATGCAAATCTTTGGCTTGCACATCACCCCAGAAAAAGAAAAAATGAAAGAGAAACCTTTGGCAGGAGAGGAAAAGAAACTGCCAAGAAAGGCCAGTCATCATTCAAACCCTCCCAGAAATAAAGTAATCCCATCAACAAATCTGTGCGCTGGAGCTTTAATTTTAACATTGAGACTTTGAAAATTCTAGCAATGGGAAATGAAGAAATTTATTATTTTTAAGGAAAAGAACAAGAATTCATCAGTGTTTTTCTCCTTGCTACATCCAAACATGATTTTTGCACCTGTTCTCTCTGAAAAGAAGTTGTTCTTTTTGTGTCCTATTTTCAGTGATACAGGCACAGTTTTGCAGAAGGCATGCTGGTATAAACATTTTCATTCTAATGTCAGCTGACTTCTAATGAGAATTAGGCAATGTTTTCAGAATGAAGTATACACTCATGTTTTTCCTTTCTAACTCTAGAGGAAGAAAATTCTTTTTTCTTTTTTTTTAAATAAACTTTTTTGTTTGAGCAAGCAGCTATCTCGCTAAAATCTTTGTTCTTATAGTAAAATTTACAGTGCACAAGAAAATACTTTAAGCATATTAGAAGGAAATTAATTATAATGTCCTTGTGACAGTCTTTGAAATATACACACACATGCCCAAACACATGCTTAAATTGAGACTAAAATCAGTACATATTTCTGATTCTGGTAACATTTCTGTCTATTTGAAGGACGTATTTCCCTCAAATTAGAGCATACTTTCCAAACAAACTCTGACAGAGAGCATAGATTCTCATCACAAAACTTCGAAATGTTTACATCTAAGAACCCAGACTATGGAGCCAACTGATTCACCTCGAGTTTATATTACATGACTGTACAATTACTAAGTCAGAAAACTGGGTTGCATTCCTGATTAATGCAGCAATTAGAAATTATTTTGCAAATATAGCATCACTGAATTTTCTCACAGTCAGTTACATTTTAGCTGATCTGGTTTTCTAGAGAAAACAGTGATTTCATGCTGTCTCCATCAGCTACCTCAGATATGTCACTCATCTGTGAATGTCAGCTATCTACCACAGCCCCCAGTTCCAGGGATGTCAATGGTACGAGAAGTACCTCATTATTCTGTTAGCCTAATTTTTTTCTTTGCTTAGAACTGTTGATTTTAATTAACTGAAATAAACTTTAAAGGCATTTTTAATAAAGAAAATAGAAATTTATCTAACATTTTTATAAGCAAATATTTTTGTTACGCAATTTGGTTTGGTTTGGTTCATTTTTTTATACAAATGTCTCAGTGATTCCCAGGAGAAAACAGAGTTTCTTTATCCACAGTTATATCCACAGCATCTGTATATGTATGTGTGTATATATATATATACGTGTGTGTATATATATATATTTAAGTGAGAGAACTGTATAACAAACAAACATTGGATTCTGTTTTTCACAGAGTAAGCCAGTAGAAGTATACCAGTGATTTTCAAGTGTGGAAGAAAACATCATACACAGCTACCTCTCAAAAGCCAGTATACCAAATATCTATCCATAAGTAAAACACTTCATCTGTTGAATGTTCTGTCCCTCTAATTTTGCTAGAGTTAAACAAGTGTAACTGGAGGAGAATGTCACCTGAGCACAAGTATAATTGGCAGCACACTCTTTCCTAGGAGAGAAATACTATCAGCCAGTGCACACTACATGAATTGACAGGACTGAAGAAAAATATGAAGAAATTAAAAGAAGACTCTTTCACCACAAAATAATTCAGAATGGGAAGAGAATACCTCATTCAAACAAAACTAGAAGATTCTTAAAGAATACATTCTTTTTAAGCAAGTTTTCTGGCTCCCTTTGTAATAAGGGGAGCACAGCAATGTTGTATTTTGCTTGTAGAAAGGACCTTGCCCAGACCTTATGCAAAACACATATAAGTTTGTTTTCTCATGCAGTGCGATGTGGAAAGTCCATATTTCACTACTGAGCCCAGTCATATTGTTTTAATGTCCTGGATTAACAATGTGATAAACAAATATTATACAAATTTCCTTCCCAAAGTAGCAGGAGCAGAGCTCCCCAAATGTGCAAGACTTACACAGACCAAGTAACTCAAATCAGAAAAGAAATTTTAATGTCATTTATGCCGCCAGCAATGTCCAAGTCCATTTTAAAAGGATTTTGACATAATAAATGGGTCTATCAGAATATACTGACAAGTGAAAATCTCACATAATTGACTATCTCCATTCGGACTTGAACTGTTAGCTCTTATCTGGGCTGATTTATCAGTTCACATCAGAGAAGTCTCCAGGATCCTAGAATAATGTGTTGTCTCATATTATCTGTGTGAGCACATATGGTATCTCATGAAACACAAAATGAGAAAAATATTTTGCTACTGTACATCACCAGCAATCCATCTGTTTCCAGCATGGCTGCAGCAGAGACACTGCTACTCAAAGCCCCCAGCTCTTCTAAGAAGACTTCATTTGAAATATTGTTTAGTGTAAACCATAATCAAGCAACTGGAAGAGACCAGGAAAATGCCTAATACAGTGGTCAGCACCATCATCTGCCACTCAGTGATGAAGTGTATGACAGAGCATGATATTTTTCACTAAAAGGGATAAAATAAGAACTGCTTGTGGGATTACTCACAAGGTCTAGGAAGACAGTTTTGTTCTGGGAGAACATGGAAAGAAAATGTTAATGGCTGACAGAACCTCCATTATTCTTTGCTTCCTTCCTTAGGTCTTCCCAGAGACAGAGTGAAAATTTATGATCTTTCAGACTTTTCCTATCTTCCTGCTTTTTACTATTTAGAGTAATTTTTTTACTAGTGACTATGAGAACTTTGGAAAACTTAGCATCACCAGCCTGAGAATCCTTCAGGTAGGCACAGGTTGAAACTTCAAACCCATGACTAAAATTCCTATATAAGACTATAGATTGACTTGTGAGTCAATTGTAATAGTACAGTTATACATGCATGGATTTTAACTTCATTTGTTAACACAGTGAAAAAAAAAAAAAAGCATAGTTGATTATATGCAGTCTTGTAATTCATATTCAGTAGAACTACAGCTTCATTTTTGCACATGAAAGAGTGCCAGGTACTGGCATTTTAACATAATCATTTCTATTTAGCTGGGATACTAGGAAGACTGGTAAATGTGTACACATTTTACCCATAAGCAAAGAAACACTGTTGAGAGCTTATGAACACAGGGATGAATTTGTAATCTAAAGCCAAGCCATGGTGTGCTAGTGCAACAAGAGTTCATAATTCTTTATGCAGGCTAAGGAACATCAATAAGCTGCTTCATAAAATAATGAATGTTTGTAGTAATAATTTCATGGATTGACTTCAATTTAATAGCCTTTATTTCAATATAAGTTCATGAAGGATATAATTGGAAAATAGGTTCTTATGAAATACATTCAGTGAGAATTACCATTAAGCTCATTTTGGTGTATTTGGTGAAGTTTTTACATGCTGTCACTGTTTATGTGATGATCCTGTTTCATAAAATTTTATGTGTCATTTAAAAGCTGGACATTTGCAATGGCTTTACTGAATATTCTTATTGATTAGCTAGGAGCTGGTGTGACTCTGTGTTGCATCAGTTTTATCTTTGTCCAATACAAATTACTTCTGAGTGTCTTTTGATTTACGCAGCACGAATCCATAGACCCTTTGCATCCTTTCCCTCTATCTGCCTGAATTTGTAGTGTCAGACAAATTCACTACCCGAGGGATTAATTTTCTCATTATTCAACAGGGACAAAGCAAGAAGCAGACCTGCCAATGTGCTCAGCCTTGACCTGCCTCTAGGGCAGAGCAGGTAATGCATTCCCTCTGCTCTTGCCTCTTGAATAAGAGAACTAAGAGCAAAAATCAGTGCTATTAGCAGTCCTCTGTGAAGAAATGGGCCTCAGATCTTTTACTTGTGATTTGAACTAGTGACCTGAAGATAAAGACTTTGCATCTTTTTCATTGAACCTTTGCAATATCTGGGTTACACGTTTAAAATATATACTTGATTTATATTCAGCATGTCCAGGACACAGCTAATTCACTGAAATATTCATGTATTTTTTATGACTAGCAAAGCTGGATAGCGCAGTTCTCACTATCCATTCCCATTCCCTCCCAACATACCACTCTCTCTGTCGTGAATCAACAACTGTTTGTGCAGTGAATCAGATTTTAAAATGGAGACCCATGAAAAAGTTATACAAGAGAACAAAGTGAGCACTATGCAAGCCAGTTCTGATGTCAAAACAAAAATATGTGCTACCAAGTTCTTTGTTCATCCTTTACTAATTATTTGTAAATTACAAAGAATAGTACAGAAATTATTTTTACATTTCAAAGCTTGCAGAAAAAATCTATAAATTGAAATAGCAAATCATTCTACAACTGCTGTAAACTAATCTTTTGTATGCAAACAGCAAAGAAACCCAAACAATAAACTATTAAATTGGTAGTGAAGAGAATGCAGCAACATATGACAATGAGAGCAAGAGAGTGACCAGAGTTATGACTCAACTCTGTGCAAGTCATTTCCAAGTGCTTAATTTTTTCCTTTAAAATGTAAGCAAAGAAAAACTCACCTTTCAGTGTTAAGAAGCTCTGAGCTCTGGAGTACATGAAAAGAGTTATATAAGTGCAAATTGCTGTGCTTATTCATATATATTAGGAAACATCAGTTTTTCATTAAATGCTTTTCTTTGTTCAGAAGTCCATGTCTTGATCTAGCAAACCTTACTCAGCCCACTCAAATGACCAGAATCTGTGATTCATTCACTCTGTGCAGCAACACTGAAGCTTTGCAACAGCTTTGTATATGCCCCATGATGAGATAGGCTGTGATGTCAAAGTCTGGCAGCCTAGGGCATGATGTGAGTTTAGATGGGAGATCTTCAAGAATCCAAATGATACTTTTTAACATTTACTATGTCCTTTGACAGGTGTCATTTTTCCCTGAGTCCATACTGAATTAAGAACTCACTTTGCAGTGTGCTTTTGGAGGTGGTCTTCACTCAATAATAAAACAATGACAGAAACCCAGCTGGACAGGCGGGGTTCATTTTTTGTGGTGCTGTAATAACAGGGACACTAGTAGGGCTTAGAACCCTTATTAGCTGCTAAGAAACATCATATACTTGTTTTCTTTTAGAGAAACACCAACTATTATGACATCTTATCTTAACTGCTTTATCTTATCTTAATGCCCGTGTGAAAAACAGGGTTTCTCCACCTCCCAGCTAATTCTTACACAGTGTGCACACCCGGCCTGTTGCTCAGCAGTTCAGAGGTTGATATTCATTCTTTTCTGATCTAGTCCATTTTTATTACTGTTTCTCATCTCAATTCTATCAGCAACCTTGGATTTGCTCCTCCTTAATCCACTTTGATGTAAGACCAGCCACTAACTGACTCACCAGTTCACAACCACCATCAGATAAGGTCCTGATTTCAGGGCAGCTGTTTCCAGCTCTCTGCAGTAGGATTATCCATAGTGCTAGTCCAGAACCATTTATGAACTGTGCCTTCCAAATATTAACACATTACCTACACATGCATGTTTTATTTTTTAAATCACATTTTATTTTGGCTACTACATGTCTTAATAATCAGCATCCTCTAATGTAATGTATAGTGATATTGCCAACAGTAAAAATGGGCTGTGCTTACTAGAATGGGCTCAAAAGGTTGAAATACTGAGCTAAGAACTCCTTCAAAGCAGTTACAAAGTGCTACAGACAGAACAGCAGGAAGGGGAGAATAGTCTCAGCTTGCTTGAAGTGAGTTTGAGCCTACCCTGTGACCTGACCCATCACAGGTTTATCTCAACCCTTCTGCATCAGAATAGCCTCAGAGGGCCATGCCAACATGGGCTGCTCATAGCTGAGCAGAGGGAATCTACACTAAATGGAGATATCCTGCTATTTTATGATGTGTCCACTGGGCTGGCAACAGAAAAACAACCTAGAAGGAGGGTGGTAGCTCTGGATAACCTGGGAATTCAGCAGAGGAGGGAGAGGTTCTAAGGGGACAGACGCATCACACAGCAGAGTTTAGAAGTAGAAGGTTGTTAAGCAGCTTTTTATGTATTTCACTTACAAATCTCTAATGCAATAGTATTCCAGAAAAAAAAAGTTGCAAAAATGCAATGTATTGTCAGGTTTCATCTAGTGTTACTTAATTTCTCATTTTTCTGATGTTTATGATGTAAAATGAAGTAGATATGCTCAATATGCTAAGACTAATTAATGCCTACTTATCATTACCAGAGACTTGCTGTTGGTATCCAAAAGCATATCCTGTTCCATGAGTTCTAGCAAGTGTAGGGAGTACTAAAGACTTCCATATAGAAAGCTTGTTTATCCAAATAAAGCAAAGCAAATATATCCAAAGCAAATAACGCTTAGCTGCTTAACACTTGCTGTGTAAATTGTTGAGCTTGCTAGTTCTTTCATCAGGCTCAAGAGAGACCTAAAATCCAGACTAACAAAGGTCAAACACATGCAAAATGATCAGTGTCTCTTAAACGAGTGGAATTGATGCCGTTTCCTATGGATCTATTGGTGAGACTTCTGCAAAGATATCAGAAATATGGCACTCCACACTTTTCCTTCCTTAGGATTGCAAAGTATGTATACGCTTGCAGCTGAGGGCTTCCTTGAGATGCTTAGATAAAAATTAACAAAACCAACCATGAGAGGATTTTCAACACATTGTATAGAAAACCCATACTCCCGCATGCAAGACATGTCTCATTTCTGAAGGTGAAGAGGGGGTTTATACTTGAGCTTTGAACCCAAGTATGGGTGTGTCAGTGATGATGTGTGTCATCACAAAGAATTTTGAACATAATTACATTGGTGGCAAATGCAACCAAATCTTTCAAAATGGTGAATGGAGATTATTATACAAAGAAATATTTCCATGCACCTTAGATTAATAGAAATCCAAGTCTAGAGTTATAAATAAAGTTCTGTATCAGTGGCAATCTGAAGCAGATTTTGAACTGAATCCAAATCCGAAAGCTTCATCTTGCCCTTCCCCACAACTGCTTTTGTACCTGAAATTCTGAAAGTTGACAACAGCATTGTTGAATCCAAGACTATTTCCTCTACAGGCTTCAGAGTTGGTCTCCATGCCCCAGAACATTAGAAGTATAAATGCTGACTCTGTGTGCAGAAAAACCACCAAGGATGGGAATAAATGGCATTGCTTCTATCAGCCAGAGGGCTCATTTAAATCGAACATGACATTACAGAAATTTCCCAAATTTAGTCTTTAGAAGCTGTAAAGTGAAGTAATCATATGGCATGAATCAGGCAAATGGTTTGGTAATGATTTAAAAGCTGAACTTTAGGCCTATACAATAAGTTTTTGTTAAGAAGTTAACAAGTTTCTGCTCAGCAAAGCAAAATGAGTATGAGTGAAAACACACTAATTAGACCCTTAAACAGCCTTGTGATGGGGCAGGACCTGTAAGTCTTCACAGGCCAAGCTGATGCCTTGAGAGGCTCCCTAAAACAGAGGATAGACAGTGTTAAAAGAATTAAGTAGGTATTTATTAAAAGGCCTTCAAAGAATACACCTTGGGCAGTACAAGAGCCTAGCTAAGGCCACACCCAAAATGGACAACAGGTCACACATTTTCACACTTTTGTAAGTTTTGGTCGATTTGCATATTAGGGTTAATTGTCTGCTTACAGCTTCAAGTTATGAAGTCCCATCCTCCCAGATTGCTCTCCTCAATTTGCTGTTTATACTTTTTGGGCCTGAAGCTGCAATGGCGTCCTTGGTTCTTGGGATGGAAAAGGATTGTTTTGTCTACCTAAACTCTGAGGAGAACTTGCTAACACTTTATATGAAGTTCAGAGTTACACACTAATATAGAACAGAATCTGGATAATATGAAAGCTAAAACTTAAGGCATCAAAGTGACCCAGCAAGCAAAAAGTCTGAGGATCTCCTATCTATGCCAGATATTGCTAAAGATGTTGTCAGTTGTTAAGTTGCAAGTTGTGAAGTTAAGCTGATCCCCTCTGCCAAACATTTTGGGCACATTTTGAATTAAAAAAAAAATCATCCTTAAAAGACTAGCCTAAGGCCATCTGATACAGTTAAGAAATTATTTGTAAGCATATGCACATGACCCTTTGTTGACTTCTCCTTCATTCTTACTGCTGGCAGGAACTTGTCAAACCAACCTGATCCAAATGTATCAGGCCATACGCTTGTGGTGTTTATATTTTTATTAGGAATACACATGTACGCTATTTTGTCCTCTCCTTCATTCATTTTTTCCACAGCAGGGCATCTCAGCATATTTGACATGCAGGCACATCAGCACAGTACCGCCTCCAGTGAGCACCAAGAGGTTTTCCAACAGGAAGCTGATGAATCCACAAGACTGGAAAAAAGAAAGTGAGAGGGAAAGTTTGGTTCAGTTTCATCCCACTGCTCACTTGGAAGATCATCCCCAGGCTCTTTCCCTGTCTCCCTAATGTTGGAGCTCCTGTGCCAAACTGGCTCTGTCACTCCCACTGCACCAGTCCCCTGACAGGGCATCACAGGGATGTTACAGCAGGCAAGGACAGTCAAGGGGGACAGGGATAATTACACACTAGCAGTAAGGGAAATGCCCACAGACAGCACACTTTGTAGCAGTTCTTTGCCTTGCAGATGTTCTGTAGCTGTCACTGCACTGGAGGCCTGATTTATTGCAGCCCTTAGGATAAGAACTTCTACTTTATTATTAAAGTATTTCTACTTGTTCTAGTGGTGTTTGCTCTCCTCAGATCCCAAGAGAAGATGGAGAAGTGGCACTGGCTTCATCTTTTTAGTGCCTTCATGTGTCACCATGTTCAATATTTCTGTGCTGGAAGAGTCCTTGGGCACTTGTGAACATTTCAGTCAGTCACTTCCCTGTGTTTGCTGGGTGTCTCTGTTTGCACTCAGGTATTGCTGCCTCATTCTTTGCATTGTTTTCTGCAGTGAGTGGAAAAGGCACATTACCCTGCAAGCTAAAGGTGGTGCAGACTGTTCTCAACAACATCACTTACATAAACCTGTACAGGTAGAGATTTTGGTATTTTGTTTAGACCTGCACAGAACTTTCCCTTTTTGCTGCTGCTGTTACAAAGTGTACAGCTCTCTGAAATTGCTGTTTGCCTGGTAAAGGCTTGCTTTCAGGAGGCAGGAACTAGTATTTACCATTCATTTCAGCACAAGGCTGTAAAGGAAAAGGTGCTTTTTGACTCATTTTGACATGTAGCTTTTGATATTTTTCTTCCAGACTGAAGAAAATATTAAAGTAAGACAATTGCAAAACAAACATGACACTTCACTTTCACAAATGTTGTACTTAAACCAGATATTTTTCTGCTAACCACGTCACATTAAGACCTACTACAAAATAAATGATTTGATGAAAATGTTTGAGGGTTTTTTCTTCATTGAGGTTTTTTTCTTCATTGCTCATGCTTTTCTCTTATTAGATAAAGGAAGATATAAAGAAGGAAATAAAATTGAGTCAGAAAATTATTAATGACTTCTAAATGAGTTGCATGGGAAAGTGAGAAAGTTCCAAAAACAAGGCACTGGATAAGGATCACATGTATTAAGAAGAAAATGTAATAGAATTACAGCAAGATGTAGAAGTTCACATTTCTGGGATATAACACAAAGGAGATGATAAGTGAAACAAAGGTTTGAGGAGGCATCAGTGCATGTTAAAGTTAATATGATTTGAAGACAGAGAAAATTAACAGCTAGGATGAAGTTTTTTTGATGGGGTAAAGAAAGAAAGAAAGTAAGTGGTTTCTGATTGTGGTATGTCTTCCACAGAAATGAGAAAATTGAAGATCTGAAAAAGCTGCAACACTGATGACAAGACAGGAAGATTAAAAAGAAAATTGCTGCATTCTATTTGCCTGTCTTTGCCACTGAGTGCATAAGATCTGGCTGATTCCTTGATGGCACAGCTTCAATGTGGCTGTGAAAGGGGCAGGAGGAGAATGAGCCTGGGCTCTGAACACACATGAACTGCTCAGGGGGCACATGCCAAACAAGGAATCAGATCTTTTTAAATGAGATCTTAAGAGAAAAAGCAACTTTCGTCAGGGCAGGGAATGGCTATAATTTATTTTATTGAAGCTGACAGTTCTAGGTAATTTATGGTTAATGTAAACTATCTAGACAATATTTTCAGTTTTAGGTGGTTAAATGAAGGCATTTAAGTTGATTTTCAGCACAGACAGGAAGGAAGCTTGGTTTTCAAAAGCCACAACTTCAGATGGGCTTATTGGTGCTCTGTCAGTTCCTAGCTAGCTGTCAAAATATGGACTTAGGAGCCTGGTCATAGTCAGACAAGACAAAAAGTCTAGTCACAAAATATACTGCTGAGCTCTCTGTGAGAGCCTTAAAAGCTCAGAGCAAAGCTTTGGAGATAAACACTATATATACAACAAATTTTGTTTCTTGTTCAAATATCTGGGCTGATTTAGTCTTGTTCAAATATCTGGCTGATCATTTTACTTGTTAGACTACTTCATCAGTATGTGGATGTTGACCTTTCAAACAGGTCAACATCCTCACTGAGTCATCTTGAAACTTTGGCTTGTTAAAATGACAGAGTGCATCTTTAGCAATCACTACCATGGCCTGGTCTGACTCCATCAGCTGGACTTGGGCAGCGGGACCATTGTGGGCTCCTGAGCAATGCCAGGTGGAGATGGCAAGCCTTGGACCATTGTTTCCTAGTGCAGGGCTCCATCCCCAGCCCAATCTGCCCCTCACACAGATTCTCTCATTTCCCTCTCCTCATGTGAAGCCTGTTGAGTTGTGTCAGCAGCACAGGGAGAGACTTGCCCATAGAATGCACAGCATCTTCTCCCCTGAGAGGGTCACAGTGACTCCCTCAGGGCCCCTGCTCTGTGTGCCCAGCACAGACAGACCAGAGCTGGGGATGGGGAATGGATAGGAGAAGGGAAAGGGGCAAAACAAAGCCATAGGTGAAGTTGTTACCTGTTTGGAGTCTGTGTTCCTGGGAACAAAAAATGTGACAAATCCTAGAATTGCTTGTCTCACATTTTTCCTAATGTATTTTCTTAAATATTCTTATGTTTCTCTGTACACAGGCAAGGAACAAACAGCTCAGGAAAGACATTCATTGGTTATTATTTTAACCTGAATTTCATTTACACTGTTCTGTGGAGAATTAAAGTTCCTGTATGCTTCTCCTCTAATCAAAAGTCTTTTACAATATGGAACGATTAACAAATTAAGTGAAAGTATTAAAAAGATGGAAATAGTATCATTTAGTTTACCTGAAACAACCATAATTGATTTATTCTACCTCATTAAATTTTGAGTCGTTAAAAACCTAGGATACCGCTATTTGTGAGAAACATTAGATTAGAAACGTTAGATCACTCCTCGCTGACTCATGAGTTTTTCCCTTCATTAGAACAAGACCCCAGTTTAAAAAAAAAATGAGGATTTTTTTTAAAGGAATCTCTAAGGTTTATTCTGAAAGTAGTGTCCAGCTCAACACTTTTTAATATTGATCTATCTGAAAATCACTGAGGAACACTCAGATACCTAAAGTCAATAATAGGTAAACTGAGGGACCAAAAAAAAATATTGGTCCATGCTAGAGAAGGAGCACTGAACACATTTGTTTTGTCAAATTAGGAAAAGATACAGAACTTGCAGGCTCCTAGCAATGTTGTAAAGGAGCTCAGGGAAGTTATGAAGCTGCAGGAGTGCCTTGCTGAGCATGATATTTTTCATCAATGAAAAGCTGGCAGCATTCACACTGCAGATTATACTGGTGGTTCTGCACCTGGACATATCTTCTGCCATCCTTTAAAGGTCCAGGTTAACATGTTTCTTTTACATATCAGCATTTGAACATCTCTTTGTGAAAGTGGCTGGAGAAAATGAAGAGCACCAGAAGAGAACAAAGCAGTCTGAAGTGCATATATAACTGCCCTGTAAATAGCTGATAGAGGTTTTTGATAGAGACACTATCTGCACAAGTGCATTAAAAGCCACACTGAATATCCTTCAGTGTAACTAGCTGCAAGATGAATTTAAGCAACAGTTGAATAGACAGTCAGGACATGATACCCACATTCAAATCCCTGGATTAGCCCCACAGTTTACATAATGCAGTCCCCGAGGTCCACTTTGTAACTGTTTCTTTTCATCCAAGATTTTCCTTTGGATTCATGAAAAGATTAATATCTGGAAATCCTTTGAATTTCCTTTCAGCAGCATGAGGAAGCAGTAAAGTTATTTACCCAATTAAACATCTCTGACTTCCCATCCTTATTTTAAAAGTGGTGATTTGGCAACATAGATAAATGAATATTAATGACAATTGTCTGCCCTTCCTTGGCTTATCTGTGCTTCATCATCAGCTGTTGCTAAAACAATTTGCAATTGTATTTGTATTTAAATGTATGTAAATAGCGGAGCAAATTGGAGTTGCAGTTTCAGACAGTTTTTTTTTCTAGAAAAACATCATTCCAGAGATGCTTATTTTTAAATGCAGAAATGTGAACATCTTTCTTTTCACAAAATCCTCCCTAGACAGTGAAATGCTGCTCTCCCTCACAGATTTCTATCAGAGGATCTTTCAAACAGCTGACCACTTTCAAATCGTGCTATTGTCCCTACCTGCTACAAATAGCTTAGCCAACTTTGAACCAAAACCAGTCTTTTCACTGGATTATGCATTGCAAAAGGCTTTGGATTATTTTGTGTGACTGGAGCCCTTATTTACAACAAGAAGATTATGGTTTTAAACAATAAAGAATTTTTGGACTCATGAAGATTCAGATATTTTAATTAATTTGCTAAACATTTCAGGATTGAAGGCTCTTGGTAATCTTCTAGTGCAATTGATACCATAGCAATTCCTATGTTTATGAACACTTTAAAAAATAGTATGTGCAGCCCCTTCGGTACCCTGGGTGACAAAACAAGTCCCAGTCACTTATGCTATGCAGATACTGACTGAAGCACCCAGGCTTGTTAACTTGGCTACTAGTTTTTAAAACAACACTGGAGACCTCATAAATTCTGGCATTAGTTATTACTCTGTTGCTATAACATTTGGTTGTCTCACAATCTTTCCATTTATTCATGGTTATTTACCCATAGGATTTGTAAATGAGATGAAACTCCCAGTGGTAGAAGAAGGTCCCCAGCAAAAAGTCCATTGCACAGGAGGTTCCACAAGCACCAGACTGATGAGGCTTCATTTCCTGTGAAGTGTTACCTCATGGCTCACTGTCTTTGGCGTTTTCATTCTGAGACCAAAATGAAACTTCTGCCATGGTCAGACATTTATTACACCCTTTATGTGTGCATTTTCATGTCTGTCTTAAGATTGGATCTTAAATGGCAGCATTTACCATAAAAAAATGCAAAAAGGGTCTTGTTCATCCCTGTGACCCCTTATTTTCATTACATTTGTTGAAATTGAACTACCTTTTCAGCCGGTATCTCTATTCAAGGTTATTGGAGTTGGCCAGCCTGCTCCCAGTGGCAGGAAAGGTGGAACAAGAGCAAATGCCCACTAAGAATGCCAACTACTTTATTTACACCACAATTGAAATCAGCCCATGACCCTCTGCCCTGTAGGAGTTTTGGTCCAGCCTTTGCTTTAATGAATGTAGCCCCACAGGGCAGTAACCTGGAGAAATGTTTTGCTGCTGCACCATGCAAACTGCGCTGCCTCACAATCTCTTCTCTTACTATAATAGCCAGCAACTTTGAAATTATTCAAACTGTAAATAACTTCTGGGGCTTATCAGAAAAGGAACAGTGTGGAGAATGATAAAATTGTTACTGCAAATAATAGTCTGAGAACTCCAGGTCATCCTCACCTCCAGTGAGGCAACTACCTACCTTCTCATGGAAAACAACAGCAGCTCCCTTCCCTGAGACAAGGATCCATGCTTTGAGAACAGATGGCGTTACTTCTGATGCCAAGCACTCTGCACTTCACTGTTTATTAAATTGGCCAGAGAAGACTGGAAGATCAGCTCTCAAAAAACACACGTTAGCCATGATGTTTGCACAGTGCACACTGAACCAGTGCCCACTGAGGACCTTTTACACTGTAAATACATGCAATATGCACAGGTGGAAATCAGGCCCTCTGGGACTTTTCCTCCAGATGATTTTTTAACTCTGTTTCTAATCTATTCATAGAATTTTCTTTTCATTTAAATAATTTCTGGACGATCATTGCAACTGCCTTATAATGCCCCCAGTACAGATGGTGTCTGTGTCTAAAGCTGGTGGAGAAGAAACACTATTGCTTTGACTTCACATCTTTCTGGCTCCCCTTTGAATCCCTCCTGTGACTTAGGTACAGAGTTCTTCATGACTGCTCTACTTTCTCCTAAAACAAGTGCCAGAACTTCCAAGTGCCAGAACTCCCAGTCTTCAACATTAGCATGCCCATAGTTTTCAGCGGAGCAGAAAGCAAACCTCCTAGCTTTCCCTCTGCTCACCTCCTCAGTAATGACCCAGTGTCTGGGTCACTGGCTGAAGTCTGGAACACTCAACAGGTTACAGGTGTTTGCTGTTGTAGAGGTAGTACTTGAGACATTTACAAAACTGGCATTTCTCAGGATTCAGCTTGGCTATCATATTTATCTTCTCAATTTCAATTGCCTTTACAGCACTGTAGTATACCACAGTTTTATGATCTAAAAAACAAAAAAAGAGACATCAAACAGTTAATTTCTGTGAAGGAGCAGTTTCTGGAAAGAATAATTCCTGTTATTGATTTTGACTATTTGGTATTTTTGGGATTTTAGAGATTGCTCTGAAAAGAAAGTATGACCCTGATGTAGAAGTTTGTAGCACTTCACCACAGCCTCAAATACTTGACAAATGCAGTTATACATTACCTGTAATCATCATCTACAGGGGTGTCTACATTGCTCTCAGCAGTGAAAAATCACACATTGCTCTGTTAGGAATGCCTGGCAGTGGTAAAGCTCCTGGGAGAAGCTCTGGACTTTCAGCTTGCGTGGGTTGACTGCTGAAAGATGAAAGTTGTTTAACAGGGCCTATGCCCTCTGACCACTCCTGCATTCACTGCTTTGGCTTCCCTTCCTTTTCCTTTTTTTTAAAATTTAAATTAAAAGAAACCCCCAAGTCTGCCTTGTGATGCATTACATACCATGTTTTTGTTCTCAGTTTGAGGATTGAAAATTGATCTCCTTACAAATAGACATACATTGGACAACCTATCTCTTCAGGTAAAGGTTTTCCAAGTCTATGGAGATCAAAGTGGCTCTGAAAATATTAAGTTGGAGAAGCTTCTTAGTGGTCAAACTTTAAGTTTACAAGCCAGTGCATAATCAAATCAGGTCTTAGAGCTGGTTCCAAAGTCACATCACTGGGCAAGTTGGAGAAGCTGCAGGATGGGTTTATTGAAACCCAGAAGCCTCTGGAAACAGCAAGCAGCAATGAGAGAGGAGGGAGAATGGAGCCAGACGAGTCAGCAGGGAAGCAGCAGAGGAACTCTGACCTAAGACCTCTCACTTTGTTCCATGTGGCTGGAAGCCATTCTTATTTCAGGTTCATTATTCTTCACCAGCCAGAGGACTTCAGGAAATCAGCTTTTTTCTTCTTTAGTCGATTCCTGGCTAATGCACAAGCAGAGCTTTGCTTGCTAAAAAGAAACATTATTTACCGGGATTTTGACATAAGGTTGGGTTTGCACGGGAAATCAAATCTATGGAGCGTTACAATCAGCCACTGGCCAGCAGCAATGGAGGTACCTGTTGTAAGAGTCATTGCAGTGTCATCTTCCCCTGGATAAGGATAGACCCCTAAAGCTGCAGTTTTGCTCAGTTTTTATCCAGCAAGCCAGGGCCCTACATGACCAGCACAATATGTACATAAGTTGTTGTAAATCCGACACCTCACATAGAAAAAATTTCTTAAATATCATAGCTACAGACATAAGATGTTCCACAGTGACCATTTCGGGAGGAATGGTTTCTATTGTCTATTTACAAATGTTTTATGTATGTGGAATCCAATCACTTCAGCAACAGGGACATGTTGGTACACTCCAGCCAGGATGTCAACAAACACATTTAGGCATAGAAATTACTTTTATCAGGGGCAATTTCTAGATCAGTCTACAGTTCCCACTGGGTGGGCTCTGATAACAATCAGTCAACTACTGCATTATGAAGGTCCAGTTAATCACTTAGTTTCAGTTTAGTCCATTGTCTCAAGCTTGTCCATTATCTCATCCATGAGGAGACAGCTGGGATATTCCTGAACCCCTCAAGAAATTAATGATTTGGTGTGCACATAGGCATCGTGTTACCAAGCACCAAAATTATAACTAAAGAACAAGCTTGCTCTCACTATTTATAACTCACAAATTAAGTCCCACAGTTCTTGCAGTTCTTGTCACACCTAGTTGTCCTGAATGGAAGGGAAGAGATGTGGAATTGTTTTCCTGCTCTTGATGATAAACAATTGTCTGCATTAGAATGTCTCACTTGCAAAGAATTTAATCAGCCAAAGCAGAGGATGACCACTCAGATATTTGCCTGCCCTCCTTCAGGGTAGCTGTGGGGAACTGAACGTTCAGCTGTAAGTTCGAATGTCTGACTTGTGTAGTTCAAAGGGAAGATAGCAGTTCTAGCATACCTGTTATTTCCTCTGCTCTGAGAAAAGAAAGAATTGAGAGCATGACCTGGACTTTGATTAGGCTGCTTTAATTAAAATATACTGAATTTTTCAACTCTCAGCCAGGCTGAAAGAAAACTCAGATTCAGTCTTCATTCTTCTACTGGATATACAATTTATTAGTATGAAGTTAGCTTCTTCATATTTGAGGGTTACAATATCCTATAAAGTCTATTACTCTTGATACTCATATTTCATAAATAATACATTTCTAAAGTCATACAGAAAGGAAGGGAAGGGAAAAGGAACAGAAGCTTAAGGGAGGGAAGAGGAACCAAGGGATGGAGGGAGAAGGGATGGCAGATGAGAGGAAGGGAGGGGAGAAGGCATTTTCTATATATTTCAATGTAGTATCACTTATTCTAGCAAAATTGCCATGCTTTATACTAAATGAGAATCTAAATTGAAGTAACTAAAATGGTATATAAGCCTGACTCAACTAAAAACAAATTAAAAAAAAACAAACAACCTGAGCATCTACTGAACCTGACACTTTCCCTTTTGATATGCATTTATGTAAAACAATTATTAAAGGCTTTTATGGGAGTTCATTTACTTCTGTCTCTCCAAATAATGACATTCCCATGGTAATCTTTCTTATCTTCAAAGCTTTTATCCTAGCTTTACAGGATTTTTGTTTGCAATAGGAATGCTGACTGAAAGGTATCAGCAATGATATAATTCATCAGTAGATATTCCAGTAAATATTCTTTGGGACAGTCATCTTCTAATATGAGAGGAAAGATGCAGTCAAAGGGAAAATAATATGAAACTCTCTCCTTAGATCCACATTCTGCAAACACTTGAATATTCTCAATATTAACTGATCGACACATGAATGTACAGTAGTCCCTCAGTGGAAATAATCTGCAGCTCACAGAATCAGATATCTTGTTTTAATGTTAAAGCAGCTCATATAAATCACATGTAGCCAAAAACACTCCCTATTCAAAATTGTATGATTGATTTGTATCAAAACAACCAAGTTTTAACCATAGGTATTCAGACAGCTGTCTGAATGTCATACATGTCTTTTTACATGTATGTAAATGTCCATTAGAATGTCCAATAGCTTCCCTGGAAGATTAATGAGATTTTACTCTGGGGTTAGCTAATAAAAATAAATGTTGAAAACAAACAAACAAAAAAAAACAACAAAAAAAAATAGCAAGAATAATTGTCACAGGAATTGGATAAAATATTCCTGATACAGTTCTTGGGGAACAACTCCATTCCTTCCTTCTGCAGCAATCACTTCCTGAATAGTACATTAAGCTGTGTACAATGTTATGTGTGATTTCACAGAGCCTGACATCAGCATCTTGTTTCTAATTGCCAGCACCATATGATGGGATGCATTAACTTAAAATATAAACCTATTGGAAGTGATTCTTATCTCAACCTCACTATCAACAACATAGTACCAAAAGAGTCACTTGAATTGTCAATATTTTACTTTCTACGTCTGCATTTGCCCAGCTATAAAGAAATTATATTAATCACTTATTAAATCACCTCAAATAAATAGAGGAAATTTGCTGGAATTAACAAATATAATATCAGGAAAACACAGACTAATTCAATATGTATCTGAAAATATGCTTTTATTATTTTAGTGGTATTCTATGAACAAATGTGTTTTCTTATTATATGTTTTATATTCAAAATTGCTATAAGTCAAGGTGATCAGAGCTCTAGCTAGTTAGCTAGTTGTTTGAACTAAAATTCTTTCACTAAGCTTTTGGTTTCTGCTTTTCTGTCCTCGTTACAACAAAGATCTTCAGATTTGAAGTAATAAAATGCCGTGCATTCCCATGGATAAAACCAGAGCTTAAAAAAAGCTCAGCAAAGATTTTGCACAGTTCACATGTCAGACAAACTTGTGCAGGCTCACATTGCAGCAGAATACAAAGAACAGAAATTCCTAGCAGTCTGTATGTATGCATTCACTGAAGTGGTCTGTAATTTTCAGGTGATATTGGCACAATATTGCACAGAAGAAACCACAAGCATTTACAAAAATCTCCTCTACTAAGAGTCTGAGAAGACAAAAGCAAGCAAAGACAATAAGAAGCCTGGGTGCAGATTCTAAAACTATTTTAGTCATGGGAATGCAAACATGGGCCAGTCGTGTTTCTCAGTAAGATGAAATGAAGCCACTCAGAGATCAGCATGGTATTACAATGGCATGGATACTGAAAATGTAAGAATTACATACAAATATTACGAGGTGAAAGAGAAATCTCAAGTTACATCATTATTTGCATAAATAAATGTGAGTGTGTACACCATATGCAGACTCCCTCCCCCTGACTTCTAGTACAGAAAAACGTAAAGAGAAGATTTTCTTATACTCTTTTACTTATACTTTTTCTAATGTTGGACGACTTTGTCCTCCTTTCAGTCCTGTTTCCCACAGAAACGTGTGGGAAGGAAAGGAGGTTCCATTAAGAAAATCCAGTCACTGTAGGCTGAATGGTGAATCTAAGGAACTTTCGTCTAGCAGATAATTTACCTAAGAGTTTTTCTTTCTTTGGGTACCAGTCCTGCAACAAAGATCATTCAAATGATAATCAGAAGGGGTGGGGACACTGGCTTTTCTATGACTATGTGGCTTCAGAATTGTATCAATATGGTTTCAGAGGTCTGATAATTATCAAGAGTTACTTTAACACTGAAAGTCTAATGGCTGCTTTTTTGCACAAGAATTACAGAAAGGAACATAAATTGCATTCTTGAAGTGCACTTCTTTCTCTAATACATACGAGCATTAAGCAGGACTAGATACTGCATTTCATTTTTCGAACCGGTCATTTTTTTAACTTTGCCACACATTTCTTCATCCTGAAAAACACAAATTAGACTCATAGTTTTTACAGAGGTATTCACCATAACATTTATGATTAGAGCACTTTCCTATTTTCACTTAGCATCCCTGTGCGGAAGATTGTAGTTCTGTACCATCATTACCCTGAACAGTAAGAAACATTTTAAAAAATATTTTTATTTAAAGTGACTACCACTTAGACAATAAAGAGTTTTACCTGCTATACATGAGAAGTAATGACCCAAGTGAAAAAATTGAAAATAAACATCTTAGGTGATGAACATAACATTTTAATGACCTTGTCAAGATACTGATTTGGCTTGAACTCTGGAGTGACTCCGGCATCTTTTTATATATTTTATTGGCCTATCTTTTAGGTTTCTGAGTAAGCAGTGACCATAAATAATAACAGGATAGAATATGTTAGAGCATATTTAAGTAAGGATAAGATGGTCAACCAAGACATCATTCTGAGACAGTATTTAATTAATTCTATCATGACAACAGGAGATATCTCTGCTTAACTTGCCCTATTTTCCACACAAGCTTATCCAAAGGACTCAAGCTTCTGGTCATTAATGATTGTAAAAGTGCCTAATGAATTAGTTACACTCACAAATTTCAATATTCTGGTCAAACCATATTTTAGAAGTATATGTTTCCATTAAGTCCTCTCAAATTTTCCATTGGGGTTTTAATTTTTACTTCTTTAAAATATCTCAGTAATGGTATCCCTTCCAAACACCCATGCCTTCACTTGGTTGTGTTGATGTCATAAATTTGAAGTCTTGTGAGCACCTGTGAAATATCACCATGTCTGATCATAGTTTGTTAAGATTTTTTAATTTTGCTTCCTGTTACTGTTTTTGGTAGGTAGTTTTTTTCTTCAACAGAAAGTGTCTGCACTCTATCAAAATATCAAGACACATCACTGGCTGTCTCAATATTAATCTTATTTGTGGTAAAATGATAAAAATGTTCCCCCTGAAAAGTACAGAAGAGATGTTACAACAGCCATAGGAGTTAGTTGATATTGAATCTATTTGATATGGGTAAGAAATTTTCATAACAACCTGACAAATGTTACATGCCTCAAGTTCAGAAGCTACTCAGTGTCATGACTGAAGTTTTAGTGTATGGCACTAAGCTGGAAAAGCAATCAGTAGGAGGTCCATAAAAAATTACTTTGATTGCATGTCACTGTGCATAGGTCTCCAAAATGTTAAGCTCTCCCAAACTATATCCTTCAGTGGAACTAAACGCTTTGTCATGTGAATTAAAAATGTAAGGGTATGTTCTGCAAATTACTTCTCTTATGGGATGCCAGAAAACAGAGAAAACACCATCCAGATTTCACATTTGAGATGGATGCCTCTGAAAGGAGAAGACTTAGAGTGGAAAATGGGTTTGTAGCACCATTTTTTATAATTAGTCAAGGGTAAATCTCAGAAAAGAGTGCTTTTACACATGAACTCACACATACGTGTACACTTATGTCCTCATACACATGGAGAGAAGAGTAACAGCACAAAACCTTTTACCAACATCCAAACGAGCCTCTGTGTCCTTCAGAGCCTGACACCCCTGTACGTGTGTCTCATTAAAAGGTGCATATACAAGAGCAGCATATGCACAGTTATGCTTGTGATTCAAGTCAGACAAAACCTCCGTTTGGAAAGAAGACTGACAGTATTAGTGCCTCCAAGGTTTCAACAGAGGCTGTTCCTTACTTGTGTATTCCATGAAATTGTTGGTCTCAATATCTTCCCTGTATGCTGATAGTGTTTATGTTCTCATGGGACAGTAGAAATTTTTTAAAAAATACCTGACAGGAATATAAAACTTCAGATAAGTAGAAATAAGTAAGGAAATTCAGAATTTCCAAAAGTTAGAGCTACTGTATTTCTTGTGCATGTGAGAAAACAAGAGTCACTTTTGGCAATTAGCGGAGCTCCACTACAGAGCTGCTCAAAGATTTAGCGCTGGGACACAAATGGCAAGAAATGCTGCACCTTCCTTTCTGCAGCAGCTCTGAGTCTGGGTTAGTTACAGCGTGGTGCCAACAACTGGCATTACAGCACAGTAGACAATGCACACAGCCAGCAGTGACCACAGAGGGCTGTAGTCAGAAAGGGTGCAGCATCTTTTCCCTTTGCTTTGTAAACTATAGCCCATTTTCACTTTCACACACTTCTCAATTTCCTTTTCATGCCTATACAGAGGACACTGAGATTGTCTGCAGTCACATAAAGTCTGTTCAGGTGCAAACTTCATACATAAAAGACTCACAAAAATTGTGATGAATCTTGGCCCACAATATATTCCTAAAACTTCCCTTTCCCTAATTTACATGTCTATAATGCCAATGCCTGCACCTGAGCTAGTTAGTTCAGCTTTTCTAATTGCCCAAAGTTAGAAGAAAGCACTTTCAATGGTATGTTCATCTACTTTATTTTGATTGTCCATTTAGAATGAGATGCACTGCACCACAAAGATGCCTTTTCCTCTACACTGTCTTTGAAGAAAATCCAGAATGGAAATAATAAATAAATTTTTCATCGGATTAATCTCTCTATATTTTTCAAATCAAAGAACACCTTATAAAAGACACTTCCTCTAGCTGTCCATAGGTTCATCCTGAGCCTCAGTCTTTATGAACAATCCATGTGATAGTTTAAAAACCTTAGCTAAGTTTTTCCTATCCTGCTGTGAAATTTTTATTCTGGTTGGTTATGATGGGAGAAGGGGGGCACTCCTTGTTAAATTACTAAACTTTTTAAGAAACTATCATCTGTTACAAAGCTTCCACAAAGCCATGTAATATACCTTCAAGGGAGGTTGCCATAACCATCTGAACAGGCAATTAGCCATAAACTGTGGCTGCACCACCAAACACCTTTACAAGGTTTCCTAGTGGCAACTGGATGTGCTACAGAGATGCAGTCCATGGGTGGGTAAGTGCAGTTTCCCTAGCTCTGTGCTGTGTTTCTCTCCAGGAAGAAAAATCTGTCTCAGCCATTCAGACGCTGAAACTGGATCTGTTGTGTTGCTGGCGTTCCATCCATTAATTACCCTGAGGATTAAGTTTAAGGCCTTCGAGTGACTTTGGGAATAGTCTGGAACCAAAAGAAGGAGAGTGGCAAGAGCCTCTCTTTTGCAAATGTCTGAAGCTAGACAGCAGACACTTTGCAACACATTAATTTGTCATCTTCGCCTACACCTGCAAATTCCGTGAATTATAGTTACTTTGCATGGAGGCAAACAATGTAGGAACCAGTCTATTTTGTTAATTAGTCCCATGAATTTTTACTCATATAAAATATCAGAAAGTTGCACATTTGCACCTACATTGGTGTATTAATGTCATTAGTTGTCTATTCTGAATGAATTGAATTAACTTTAAGCTGAATTTTGCATAGAGAGCAACAAAGTTCTTTTTGTTAGAGAAAAGAGCTGGTTTTGAATGCTCACATTCCTCTTTGGAGTGATCTATGGGTAGTCTGGAATCCTAACACAGGGAGTATTTTGTAGAATATAGCTGGCTGCCTGATTGAGTCAAAAAGTAGCTGCTGCTGCACTAAATCTCTGCCAGAGTTTAACATGAAGGCATATCTGAATGAGGAAAGAGAGCCTTGCATTTTAGAAGCATATATGAGAAATGAAAGTGTCACAGGTGACAAAAATGGCTATTTCACCTGGGAAGGAATATATATAAAATCAAAACGTGCCATGAAATTGGAATCTATGATACATTTCAAAATGAGGGGAAACCCAGCAGATTAATGTTGTTTGTACATTTTCAGCAATCCTGCAGTCACCTTGTACTTAGCATTAGCCATGAAATGACAGCCAAACCCAGTAAATATTTATTTAGCCCTAAGGTATTAAGACTAATCCCTTCTGTTGTCCCCTCTGTTGTTCTTTCACACAAATGTGAAAAAGTTGGCATATGCAAACTTTAATTCATTAGTGACAACCAATGGGGATATAGAGCTATTTTAACTTACAGAGGTACTTGCATAAGCAGTTACAAAATCATTATACTGCTCCTGCAATGTAGGAGAAAAGGTTAAACTTTGTAGTGTGGTGGCTCTTAACTGACTGGTGGATCAGAGGTTTTCTGTACAAAGGCCTGAACCCCATCATCTCATGAGGAGAATTTTATGCTGAGGATTTTTGTGCTGCAACCAGGAGCTGACAAATGCTTGGTGGGGTTTTACTGGATCAGCTTTACATTAGTTCAGAAAAATATAAGTGAAAGAACATGGTCCAAATCCTTTTTGTCTTTTGCATCAGCACAGCTTTTTTAATAGTTAACACTTGTGCACCCTGGAATTGTGCCACATATCCTAACTCTTCTCTGCCCATTTTATGGGCTCTGTGTGTTCCACTTCCATGCCAATTCTCTGAAGCTGGGGCCTGGTGTGCTCCAAACACATCTTCTAGATACTCACTTCTGAGTGCCATGAGCTTTCTGCTTGTGTAGCTATTTCACTCTGCTTCTTCAGCAGATCTCCACGAATTCAGGAAATACAGCAAGCTCGCACCTCCCCCAATATCTGTCTATGCAGGATGGCCTTAAGACAGTTTTTCAATGAACTCTGTGGGCTCCAGATGAGCTTCTTATCGTGGCAGGTTTTTTCTGCAAAGCTGCCTGGTCATACCCTGTACATCTTTCAAAGGACAGCTTGAATTAAGCCAGGCCTATTTGAAATTCTGACCTCATTCCTTGCTCTAACATACTTCAGCTCTGAGGAATTTTGCTGGTCATTCATTCACACATGGTCTAGATACCTTTAGCCCATTGTGTTACCTGTGAATATTGAAAAAACAAATTAATTTTATTGTCACACACTTATGAGCTGGGTTTTTTTCATTCAAAATGTAATTGGGTCTAAACTAATAGCCATACACTGGGTTATTGATGCCTACAATTATTATTAATACAGCAGAGCAAATTATGATTCTATTTAGTTCAATAATTGCAATAAAATATAGAAAAATCTTCTACATTGAATTAGAAATGGACTTATTCTGTGTTTTTTCATTGCAATGCTGCATTTTGTTCCCAGATTATGTGCCTCTAATTATTTTGTCTTTGAAAAATATAGACCACTTGTCAATAAAAAAATGTTGTTTGAAAGAAGAAACCCAAAATGATTCATTAAAATATGTCAAAATAAGCAGTTGGTGATTTTAAAATGAAACATTTCTGATCTTTTTACACTGCTTCCATATTTTTTCAGCTGCAATTATTTGCCAAATTACATTCATTGATGTGAACAATTTTGGTCACTTTAAAACAGTACTTTCCGTGACTTTCACAGTAACTGAAAAAAAAATACCTCTCCCTGCTGTTATAACAATAAAGGATGTAAAAATATTCTCTGCAAAATGGAGCAGGAACAGTCATAACAGCTGAATAAGAAAGAATATTTCTGTTTCATGAAAGTATTCCAGTAGGCATTTTCCATCCTGTCTGCATTTAACAGTTGTGAGTGGTCTACAGCTGTGATCTAAAAGCTTTCTAGCACCTCCCGTAAAACATTTTTTCATCTCCCAGGCTGAGGTTCCTCTCTTGCCTGAGTTAGAGTCTGCATTTGAGTCTCAAATACATACCCCTGAATCAGTAATTTACTGTCTTCTTTCTTTATCAGGGCCCACACTGTCTTCTCTGTCTACTGAATATGTTTTATGTAATAAACATAATTTAGTAAATAGGGGTTTACATATTTCAGATAACTTTTAGTCTTGGAGATTCTCACTCACCAGAAATTCCAGCTTTTTTGAAAATGGTGTATACTCCCTTGTGAGAAAATCTGGTTTGAATTCACCTACATTTTCTTATTATAACAGGAGATTTTGGTGTAATTTCCCAACTCACTGTAATCAAGTCAGATCAGCGCTTCTGTACTGCTAAGATTAACACATAGGCTGAATTCTACATGTGCCAGAGACACTATTTTTGTCATACCAAGCATGTAAAATAAATCATGTGCATAAGTCTTTGCAGGATCAGGTTACTTTTAAGAAAAGTTTCATATAACACACCTATTTATATAAATACATTCATACACAGGTAGAAAGATGAGAGATAGAGAAGATATGAGAATGATGACTGGGTTGCCGCTAGAATTCTATTTTGTGTAGAACACAAGAATTGTTCCTCTGGTAGTGTATAACTAGAAAGCCATAAATTTCTCTCTGTCTTCTACCTCTGAGACCTTAAATTTTAAAAGATGTACTTATGTATTACTGGTCAGGGACATATAAATATTTAATGGCATAGAGCTCTGCTCATAATACACCAAAATTAAGGACTATAGTATTTTTCCTTCTGGAAAGGAGTTGTGCAGTACATAATTTATCCTATTCTCCACACATATAGTGGAGGGTACAATGTCTTCTGTTTATTGATTGAACAGAGCACCAAAATCACCTTTTTGGCCAAAGTTCTAACACCCCAGTTCTATGCAGGGTTCACATCCTTACAAATGAAGTTATTTATTAGTGCCTCACTTGAGTTATTTGCTTCCCTCATGGGTTCCTTATGGGTACAAATTACTCCTGTGGACATTCTAATTAGACACAAGATGAAAAATTTTCAGAAAGAGAATAATCAGCCACTGGAATCCTGCCAGGGACTCCCCAACACTGGACACTTTTAAGATTCAGCTGGGCCATCTTTTCCACGCCATGCTTTTGCCAGAAAAGATTGAACCATATGATCCTTGATGTCCCTTCCAAGCCAGAGTTCTATGATTCTATGAATGCCATTTCTGAGATTATTAATAATATTATTAATAAGAATATATCAATCAAGTCAGTCTGACTTTGGAGAAGCTTTTTTATTAATTCGCCTTTCTGAGAACTTAAGACCTTGATGAAGGTGCTTCATGGAAAATGGAAGTGATACAACCAACAAACAGTGCAGCTAAAAAATGGCTGTCAGGGTTTAGAATGAGTATTTTAGATCAGTCACCCACGAATCCTTGGAAATTTGATAACAATTGGCTATACATTTTGTGCTATCAAAATGTGAAATTTTTCTGTCCTGGCAAAAATGTGCTTGGTTTCTCATTGAATATCTACATGGTTTTGGGGGCTGTTGGCATTTATGCCTGAACACCGCCTCTCCCCAACAAGATCTGTTAGAATCACTCTGTTACTGATATAACCACAAGTATTTATGCAGTTTATTTAAACCTCATGCTAAAAAGGCATTGCACCATTATACATCTCATGACAAACCATTCATTTCTGATATGTTTAAAAGAGTCAGATTTGGGGTGCCAGGGATTCAGGATGACCAGGACTATCTGGTACTTCTCTGTATTTCCCATTTTACTTACTGTGAGTTTCATTTACTTGATTGCCAACAGAGAAGAACACAACTGATTAAAAATAAAGAATAGAAATAACATAAAATAATATTTGCAGTTTAAAATGTGTAAGTTAAATATCCAGCCTACTCAAGGCAGTGGTTTATAGTGGAACATGTAATCTTCTCTCGAAATGCAGTTCATTGACTGGATGATGCTCTTCCTGAACCACATGAAATCATTTACACAACAGAACTGCAAATATTAACAAGTTTTTTGTGGTCATATTATCATAAACAGGTAAGAAATAAAGAAACTATGAGAAAAAAAACTTCATGAAGTTCCATGCCCTGCAAAGTCATGAGGTAATGACTTTTCTAAGATTTGTCATTCTAGGTGTCTCTGCCCATGGCAGAGGGATTGGAACTAGATGATCTGTAAGATTTTTTACAGCTCCAACCTTTCTATGATTCTATGATTCTATGATTCTATGATTCTATGATTCTACGATTCTACGATTCTATGATTCTATGATTCTATGATTCTATAATTCTATGACTCCACGATTCAGTGATAAGAGGGCTAACAGCTCCCATTGCAGCAAAAGTGAATATGGCTACCATCGTGATGTTTCACAATCTACTAACTTCAGGAGAAAAATCTGAAGAACAGGATTTGTCAGGTTGGCATGGTTTTTCATGCTCATCAAACTGTTTAGAGAGCTTAGCTGAAGTAAAAAGTGAAACGGCATAGCAGCTGGTGCAAAAAGATCCTTAAACATTTGATAGGTGATGTACGTTAGAGAAAGCATTGCTCTGGCTGAGAGAGGGAGAATTGCAACAAAGACCCCAACTTATTTTTGCCATTCTGCCCATTATACCTAGGATTACAGCAGAAAACAAAGAAAAAATGGCATTGTTCCTTTCAAGTGCAAAGTGTGACTGCATTTCATTCTGCTCCATTCCTTCTGCAGATAAAAGCCCAAGAGTGACTACTATGTTTTCACACCAAAATATAGATACATAAATAAATCACTAAACAAAACTGATCATCTGCTGCAGGACAGATGTTAACAAAGCACTTGTGGCACAGAAGTGAAATTGATATTAAAAACATTTGCAAACAACTCTACGACTGGGAAGCATCAAAAACCAAGAGATTCATGTTTAATGTTGTTACTTTTCTCTAATTCAGATGTATTAAAAAAAGAGACACCATATGCTCAGGGGTGGGAACAGGGTGGGTATACCAAAGTGACATTATATAGAAACTATAATAAAATCACTGTTGAAGAATTATTCCCATATGACATGCCACTGAATGTGCTTGGATGTAAAGGAACTGACAAAACATAAATAATTAAATATATAATTAGGCCTTAAAACTTCCTGTTGAAGGATAGTATTGAGGATGCAACTAATTTTATGAGGCATTAGCAGGTATGAGTTTGTGGGCAGGAGAAAGATGTTTTACAGCCTGTGTTTCTCAAGGTATTTCCATCTACATGTCACTTAGAGTGAGTTTTCTTTTAAGTGGGTTCCTCTCATTCTTAAAGTCACACAGGAGCGTGTTCTACCAGCCAAGCCTCCGTTCCTCCTGGACTGTGTCTGATAAAGGATGACATCAGAAGAATGTCAGGTGTTTCAGTTACTGTACACCTCATGTAGCATATTCCTTTAAACTGATATATTTCATGTCAGTTGAAAAGAGGGCTTTTGTATTTCTGTTACAGGATAGGCTGATTTGGATTACTTAATCCTTTCTGAGTGGATTGCTATAAATTAGGGACAAAAACTTCAGGCCTCATGAACACTTAAATAAGGTGGTGTAGGTGTACCCTTATTCCAGCCCCACTAGTTAAATATAACAAATCCAAACCTCATTTTTGCGGAATCTGAAAACATTTGTGAATTTGGGACAGCTTCCAGAAACTTGCAGAATGTCTCATTCTGGAGGACTGCAACAAGGAAACAGTAAATATTTCTGAAATGAAACATTGATACTTCACATTTAAATTATGCTTTTGTTGAAAAACTGACCTAATTTGAAGGGGTCAGAAATGCGTATAAAAGCCAAAAAATTAAGCTTTTTTTTTTTTTTTTGGCACAACTGAAATTACATTTTTCCCTGGATGACCAAATAAAAAAATCCACTGTTATGTGCTCTTAATCTACTCAGATTTTGAGCTTGTTACATAACGATTTTGATCAGGAGGTGATTTCTTCATAAAATAGTTACATAATTGCAATTTAGGTGCACTTATTATTATTAAAGGAATTTTTTTCCTTGCAGGTATAAGGCTTTTTGCTTCCTCATAAATGCAGCCTTCTCTTGTATATGGGAATAATAAAAGGGGTGCAAGATATTTGCATAGATGAAGACTCCAGCCTCAGCAATGCCCTTGTGTGTACCAGTGTCGCTTTTCTTGGTGTGAAGACACGCCTTGGCATTGATCTGAGGTTAAAACAGCATTTTTGAGGCTTTTCACCTGCCTGTAACAGTGTCTATTAAAAAAGACGTGTCGAAATGAAGCACTTTTGTGCACAGAGATCTGTTTTTAAAGCTTCATAAGGTTCCTTCAGGTTTTTGGGGGTTTTTTCTGAAAGGATCAAAAAGCGTGTAGGTGCATTCTAGGCTACCCTTTTCAGGCTGAAAGTAGAAGGGGAAATTCAGAATTCAATTACATATGTAAAATCATAAAAGTAAAGTGTAAAAGCCATCTAAAATTATTATGCACGCCTCTTTGCCACTCAAAGTTTCAAAATACTTGATCTGTGAGATAAAATGTGCTCAAAATCATTCAAAGACTGAAACCTTCACTTAGTTTCAGGCCAAATCAATTTTTGTTGATACTCAAAAAAGGCAGAACAGAAGATGCAATGTACACAGGCTTCATAAAGTAGAAACCTACAGGTATAACAATGTGACCTTTTATTACTGAACCATGCTATGTTTCAATCCTATGCTGGGTTTTGAATTCACAGAAGTTAAGATGGTTTCAAGAATCAAACATGGATGTAAGCAGCAGGAATATAGCATGTTACTGCAGTCATCTTGTGACTTTACCTTGATGCATCTTTCATACACTACATCTCCAAGCTGCATCCCTAAGGCATAGGCAGGCATAACCTTTTGGCTCATGCACTTCACTCATCACACAGTGGAAAACCTGCTGCATTTAACTATCAATCCACAGAGGAAAAAATGAGGAAAAAGAAAAGAACCCAAAGTTTACACCATTTTTAGTACTTAAATCCTTGCCAAGATGTGCTCATTTCTAAGGGTAAGAATAAGCATTCTCAAGGAAAATGAAAAGACTAAGGGAGGAGCAGTTGAGAAGATGAAGAGAGTAAGTCTAAAAAGAAAAAAGAGCAAGCTCCTCCAGGGAATTCTAAACCTGCTTCTACTTTCATAATTAAGTGAAGCTAGTGTAACAGTGCAGATACTAAAAATGAATAAATGTTCACATTAAAATGGATGTTAAAAATCTCTTTTCCTTTTCCTTGAATCAGGAACCAACTTCCTGCTGGGGCTGAGATCATGTCAGTGAATTGGCATAATCAAAATATCACTGCAAAATGTAGGTATGCACTATAAAATTGTGACTTCATTGAGATATATATTTCTTTTTTTGGGAGTCATCTTTCTTCTTTTTGGCACTGTAGAAAAGAGGGCTGATTTTGGTTATCTCCAGTTGTGAGAGAGCTCTGTGAAGATACCAATAATCCTTCGACAGAGCTGGACCATCCCTGCGTAATCATCCCTCCTCCACCACTATACCACAGCGTTCGGATGAAACATGAGGTCAGGGTCTCTCCCTGGTGCAAGGAAGTCAGCCAGACTGTGGAGGTGTGCCTGGAGGCGTGTTTGACCACTGGAGAGACCAGTGCCAAGGGCAGGGAACTGCCCTATAGGGATGTCCACATGGCCCCAAGCAGACTGGCAACATCCTCAGCTTCTGGCTAATAGTTTTAGCCAGGGAGCAGCCCCAGGGTGAGTGAATCACTCAGCATTCTCCCTCTGGTGCACCAGCTACTCCCCAGCTACAGACCAGGGCATGGTCCTTTGGTTTTCTTCCCCTCTTTCTGCCTTCTAACCACATACCAGCTTTTAAAAGGTCATAGTACCATAACAAGCCCTCACTCACTTATTCTCTTTTTCCTCACTTCTCTACCCATTCCCTTCACTTTTCTCCTTCTTATGTTTCTGTGCTCCTTCTACTCATCTTACGTATATAATGCTTGTGCCTAGAAAGGTTGTAGTTTTAGAAAAAAAGTATGCAAATTGTGCATCTGTCCAAACAGACATGTATGAATCAAGTAAGTTTTGCATTTATTAGTATAAAATATCATACTTCAATAAAAATGCAAATAAATGAAGAAGAAAAAAAGGCAAGAAAACAAGCATGCAGAAGGAGAGCAAGAGACTACAGTAAAGGGAAGCGGAGCAGAAAGAAAACAGGGAAGCATTGCCTTGCAAATATGCTTCTGAGAGGAACCCTGAAGTTTTCTGTTCTCTTTGTCAATGAGGTAAGTGGAGACAGATCTAACTGGAAAGTCTACCATTTCCTCACCTATTATTTTTTGTCTGTCAGAAATGTATGAGGAATTTACTTAGATGGCTGTGAGTTTTAAATCTCTTGGCTGAGACAACAGGAATCACAGTTGCACTGCAGATTGGATGATATGTACTCCTGATCACGATGTGAAACACAATGCTGGAGAGTGATCACTGTCAGTAACTGCATTACTCTTTTGTGACAAAAAGCCTGAGGTCTGGAACTTTTCTGAGATACATCAAGAACTTGACCACTCTGTGAGCAAGAGAACAAATTTTTTAGTTGTACTTTGCAATTCAGAAGGAGTCAGACACTCATATTTATCCTTAAATTGATAGTCCTTGATTGAAACAAGATTTAATTATGTCACCTTTAATAGGATTGGCAAATAGATTTTAAAAATATCATATACCATGCAACTATATGTATATTATTCTTGGCTAAGCTTGTTCATGATTTAAATCAAAATATTATGATAGATATTTTATGAGGTGACAACACAGATTGGTTTTCATTATACTGTATGCAAAGAGTGGGAAACATAAGAATAATTCATCTTTATAATATATTTCTAATTTTAATCATTTATGCATAACAGACATGATTATTGAGCATCCTTCCCTCAAAAATTTCTCAGTGTATCCAACAGTATTAAAAACACACTCTACTAGTGGTAAGGCAAACTGTGTGTTGTGGGGTGTTGTCTGAGCCCTTCCCAAACACATCCATGGATGATCAGAGCAAGGAGTCCATCACTGGGTCAGGAAATGTATACACATAAACATGCAGACCATGTCCTTTGGTCTTGCTGGCACTGCTGTCAGTCACGCCTGCTGCACAGCCTACAGAGATGCTTTTCCATTGCTTTCTAGACACGGAATTGGACAGGCACCTTTCTCCATACAGCACAGAAAACAGCCCCTCAGGCAGCAGTTTTGCTGAGGCACACCCAGAGACAATTAGTCTGACTTCAGCTGGAGGGACGATGCAGAAGCACAACCACCTGTTAGCAAATCACAGAAACTCCCTGCAATAACAGGCTAAATACCTCACCCAGCTGGAAGCACATGAAAAAAAGAGGCAGGTTTTGTTTGGGGTTGGTTTGGTGTGCTTTTATTTTAAAGGGTCATAACGGGTGGTGGTGTGCAAGCATACATTGCCCGGGAGGCCCTGGTCCCATCCATTGGAATGGAGGCGAGAGTGTTGAGAAAAGCACATTGTTCTGCAACAAATCTATTTGCCCATTCTCACTGAAATGAATAGCCCTTCATTCCAGTGGGAATTTGTGCCGTCACTTCAAATGTTATGCATATAAATTAATTTCACACTGCTTCAGGACTCTGTTTTCAAACTACCAAAAGGGTAAAGAACTGAGAAGGAAACACTTGCCAAACTCCCCGGTCTAAACTAAGCGCAAGAGATTTTTTTTTTTTTTTTTTTTTTTTTTTTTTTTTTTTTTTTTTTCCCTTGGGGGGAAGGGCAGGTGGGTGAACAATGGCCAGAAAGAGAGGAAAATGGGGACTGGAAATAAAGTACAGTCTTTTGTATTTCTACAGCTCAAAGATGCTTTTGAACAGGACAGCTGCCAACTGTGGAAAAGCATCTTTTATGGAAAAAATATGCCAGTGACAATGGATTTACAAGAACTGAGCCAGTGTGTCCTATATGCATTTATTCCATATTATGCAAGATTAATTGTTTGGAGCATCATGCCTTCAGGAGTGTTCTAAGCATCGAGGAGCCAAATTTAGACTTGGTATCATGAAGTCAAATTTCCTTTTGTATCACAAACTCCCCAGGATGCCTGATTACAACAGTGCTGAATCTGGCACTGGAAGATGTTACCTGGGCACAGTTCTGCTTAAATATGACAAATTGCATTTGCTTCCTTAGCCTGCATGAATTGATGTACATAATTTGGTGCTAGACCTTCAAAACATTTTATTTTAAACAGACTTAATGCTTTTTGTTGTTTTGGAATGAGAAGGAATAAAAATATAGCAGATGGCAATTTGAATATACTTGTCACAAACAGGATTTTAAGGTTGCACTCTCAATTACGCTGTGGCCTCATTATATTCCCTACCCATCCTAGGAATGCCTTAAACTTGGTGTAAATGCAATTATGAAATGTAATTTGTTTTGACTGCTAACTATAAAATGGGATTAATCTGTATAGGACTCATTTATACAGGGAAATGGAATAATTACACCCAATTAAAACATCTACCTGGGATGTTACATCAGCAAAGCCACAGCAGTATAAATTATTCTGCTACAATTATGCTCATTAGTTTTCCCAGGTAAAAAGGCTCTTATCATAAATAAAAATGGGTCTCTAATGATTAATTCAGTATTATATTTATCCAGGTTTATTGGCATGGGGGAATACATTGGTTACCATGGAATCAAAAGGCAGAGTCTAACAGCAGAATAAAGGACCAGGCATCAAAAGTATCAGCAGAGTGAGAAACTGTCTTTTAAACAAAAAGGTTTACCATACGAACGTGTCTGTGAACCTTTGGACAGCATCCTGTGTACCACCTGAGCGACTCCATGTCCCTACTGCAAATTGGGACAAGTACAGCTCTGCACTAGCTGAGGATTAGACTGGCAAAATTACACTCATTTCATAAAACTTTAAGTCCTTTCAGTTATGTTGGTTTTCACAGCAAAATGTTGAGGAATGTCCAACATCCATCATAGCCAGCAATTTGCTTGTAGTAACTATTTGCCTGAATTCTGTTTTGTTTCACAGTTACAAATAAATGAGGCCAGTTAATTGGCAAGCAGTACGGCTGAAGACGGAATGAACATACTATTGTGAGCATCTGATAAACTTAGCCAAACACATCTTTGAGAGAAACCACTCTTTATGTCCACTATTGAAAGAAATCAGCAAATATTTTGGGGAATATATAGTACTTATGTGAAACCCACTCGCCACAGATGTTTCAACAGCAAGTATGGTATTTATAGCAATTCAGTTTTTTCCTTGACGTTTTGCAAGGACAGTGCATCTGAAATGAAAAAGAACACCTAGACTGTAAAGAGGCAAGACTCTCAAGCCACTTCTTTTAAGATTCTGTATTTTGCTGTTGAAAAAATCTCAGCTGGGGATACATCCATTGACACCATACCCACAAAACGATCAGCGCCGAGATGCAGTAAAGAAACTGCATTTCTCATAAAAGTCACCTTTAATTTTGTGACCTGGTTACAGACTGCTCTAATTCTCAGACAGCCCTTAGCTGGACTCCAGGGACCTTGGGCAGAGGCACAAATTCCCTCTTCACCTCGAGCAGTCACTTAAGCCCTAACAATACTCGGAGCATTGGTCTCCGCTCGTGGCTGGGGCACCATCGCTCCCTGCGGGGCAGCTCTGCCCAAGTCGGTGGCAGCGTTTCCCAGAGCAAAGCTATGTGCTGTGCTACAGCCAGGATTCCCTAAAGGCATTAGCGTGACAGAAACGCTGCCTGCCGCCCCCGGACCCCTGCCGGCCCCTCTGCGCGGGCTTCACAGGGCTGTATTTGGTATTCCTCGGTGAACTCTGCACAGGGCTCGCTCTGGTCCCAGATGGTTTCAGACCTTCGGATCCTGCCGTCTCTGACGGGCTCGGTACCGCCTCGGAGCCGTGCGCTCCACGCTCCCCGAGTGCCGCCCAGACGTCGGCCCAAGCCCCGTCGGGAAGAGCCGCGGCAACGGAGCCCCTGCCCGGCCCCTCGCTGCCCCGCACGGGGCTCTGCCAAGGGCAGCGTAAGCGACGCGAGGACAACGCCGGGAAAGTTTATTGTTGGCAAAACCAGTGGGCACGTGCTGCACGCCAGCGGCCCCAGTGCGGGGCTCCAGCCCAGCGGCCAGCCGCCTCCGCCGAGGAGGAACCGGCCCTCCACGACCATCCGGGAGCGGCCCCGGCCGGATATCCCGGCTCTCGGGAATGCCCTCGTCCGGCATCTGGCAGAGAGAGTACTGCGGCCGGTCCCCCGCCGCTCCCCGCCCAGGGCGAGCGCTCCTAGCCGATCCCCAGCTCGTGGGGCAGTGGCCGCCCAGTCCACCCCGGCCCGGCGACGGGGACGGGGACGGCAGGAGCCTAAGGGGCGGCGCGAGAGCTGGTCGCGAGTGCAGAGTCCGGCCGGGCAGGCGCCCCCAACCGCGCTCGGGCGGTGGCGGAATGTACCAAAAGCCCCCCGGGGGAGGACGCCGTTACGCCCCCTCCCACCAGCCTCCCGCGGCACCCTTGATACCGACGGGAAACCCCCTCCCCGATGCGCGGGCGCGTCTGCGTGTCCCACAGTGCGGGGCGGGAAAGGTGGGGGCGAGGCGACTCGCCCCGGGGCGGGGGAGGGGTGGTGGGGGTCGCGGTAGAAGCGCCTGGCACACGCGTCCCGCTTTCCCCTGCTCTCCCCTCTCTGCGGTGGGTGGTGCGGTCCGCTCGGAGAGGGCGGGAGCGCCGCGCCCCGCCCCGCTCAGTGACACAGGCTCCGTGTGGGGAGGTGCCGGTGGCTCGGGCAGCGGGACCGGGTGGGACTGGCCGGGCGTCGTAGCGGCGGCGACTGCGAGGCGAGCCCGGAGAATGGCAGGGGCTGGAGTTGCTGCGGAGGCTGCTGCTGGTTTCTCTCCTTCGCCGCCTCCTCGCGCCCGCCGGGAACTTTTCCTAGCGGCTGGTGGCGGTGCCTCCCCCCGGTGGTGGCGGCGGCGGCGGCTGCTGCGTTTGGCGGTGCCTCCCGGGCCGGGGCTGGGGCTCCTGGGGCTGGTTTTCTCTCGTTTCTGCTGCAGTAAGTGGAACTTTTCCCCTTGGCGGACGGGCGAGGGGGCGGGTGGAGGAAGAGGAGGAGAGAAACCCGAGCCCCGGCAGCGCCGGGGGACGCGGCCGAGTTGAGGGAAACTTTGTCTGGCGCCCGACGACGGGGGCCGCCGGCCGCCCTGCGCCGGGGGAACCGGGCAGGACGTGGCTGGGATGGTGAAGGAGGGAGGTATGCGAGGCAGGTCCGAACCGGAGCCCGCACCGCCGAGACCTATGGACTCTTTCCTCCGGGAAGATCCGCTGCGACCGCAGTTGAGAGAGCGGGTGTCCCGGGAGGCCAAGTATCCCCGGCGGTTGGGCTGAGGTGGCAGCGGCCCGGGTGGGGCAATAGGGGAAGTGTATTCTCGTGCTGGGGCTTCCCCCGGCGGACGGCAGGTTATCCGCTGTAATTCCCGTCCTGAGCGGCGGGATTTCGCTTATTTGCGGGAATTCACGGGCGCTTGCCTTCCCCCCCCCCCCCTTATTTCCCATCCCGTAGGAAGGACAGAAGGGTCTTGGTGTTTTATCTGGGTGTGCCTGGGGGGAGGAATAGTACGCGCTTTGCCTCAGGAGGCGTGGGCCGGTGTCGTTGTTCCCTCTCAATGAGGGTGAAACCCGTGCTGGTTTCGGTGTGGGGTCGCTCGCCGCTGCCGCTGCGGTGGGACCGTGTGCTTGCTCTACATCACCCGCATCCTGAGCAGCTGCTGCCGGGGACACTGCGGTGCGGGCCTCGCCGGGCTTGGCGTGACCGCCCGCAGGAAAATGCCATCACCTACCCCCCTCCCGTTCATCTTCCTGTGGGGAACAAACAAGCAACGTAGCACTTGGAAACTGAGCAGGAATTTATTTATTTATTTCTAATGTACTGCATGCGGTGTAGTGTTATTTTTTTTACAGCAGTGGAAGATGAGAAGGGATATAAGTAGACTTGGACAAGAGCAAATCGAAAACCCTCATCCTGCCGTTGTATTTATTCCCAATGCAAGGGAATAGTTGGCAAGGATATTTTATTATAGGAGACGCTGTGTCCCTTCTCCCTTTAATGAAGGAGGAAGAAGTTAGAGTCTCTGGAGGTTCATGTGATAAAAATAACCAGGAACGAGCAAGCCGTGCCGCCGTAAAACACTTGTGTAGTATCTGAGAAATGCTTTCTCAGGGAGGGAGTTGAGGCGCTGTAGGATTGTGCTGGTGCATGTAGTAGTCTCCCCCCTCTGGCAATGATGTAGCTTTCAAAAAAGGTGATTGTTACTAAGTTTGTAAATATCGAGAAGGCAAACTTTTTGCACTAGCACTTTTCTCCCCTCCCTTTGTTCAGTGTTATTTCTGCTTTTTTGCAATTAAAAAAGTGAAGTTACAGACTTGACATGACCTTGACAAGCTATTTTTACATCTAAATGTGAAGTTAATAGTAACAATGAAGCTAATAGCATCCGTGCCTAGTGTCATACAAGGACTCAACCATTTTAGTCTTGATAAGTGTAACTCCGGTTGTCAGTCTTCCCAGATTCTTTTTTTTTTCCATAAGTGATAACTTTTCAGAACTTCAGCCAGAAGTGGCAATGTTGTGTTGAAATAATTCTGTTCTTTGAGCACAAAGTTTTGAAGGTAAAAGGGAAAACTTGAAAAACTGTTAGAGACTTTTAGACTTGGAGGTAAGCAGCAGGGAAGGAGGGTTTTTTGTCAATATCTTAGGTTTTAGTTTTCTTTTCACCTTTAAACTTCACACAGTTGTTTTCATTGTATTTGTAACTAACATGTGACTATGAAGGAAAAATATTAATACTGTGCTCTTAAAAGTGCTCTTAAATATGTTTTGAGCATGTTTACATGTTGATGGCGCCCCAAATTACTTATTGCTTTTGGTTGCCTTTTGTCCTGCTACTCAGCTAATTCTGATAATGGTAGCAAAAGAAAGATTTGAAAGCGCTGCCATAAATGATCCCAATCCTAGTAGAATAAAGTCGCTACAAAACCAAATAAATTTTTATCCAGTCATTTTGATTGACAGTTAGAAATTATTTATTTGAGCTATAATTCCTCAGAGAAATATTGCCAAAAACATCTCAACACTGACACCAAAAAACTGAAGGGGGAAAGAGAAAATATATCAGGAATCTGAAATAGCAGCTTTTCTGTTTTTAAGTAAATATAGACCTGCTTTAATAAATGCTGCTTTTTTTACGAAAGTAAGACTACTGGCTTCAGGTTATACATACAAGTACTCCTTCCACTTCCCTGTCAAACAGTGCACGATGCCACAAAGTGCGTCCTGAACTTATGTGATCAAAGTGGTGTAACCTTGAACTAGGGTATGGCATCTATAGAAGCATCATCATAGCCTTCAATCTAGAAAGTAACTTATTTTGCATTGCAGCAAATGCTTTTCAGCTCTGCTTATTGGAGTTATGTCCTGCAACATATACTGTAAATGAGGACTTGTGTGCTACTAAATAACAAATTCCTCATAATTCCTGTGTCTCATTTGTTTGCACACAGTGAAAATTTTTTTGCAAAGTTTTTTTTTAAATGTAAGCTTGAATTAAAAATAAGCAGAACTGTAAAGTGAGGTGAATAGAAGGATGTTCAAGATGCATTTTTCAGATATTTTGTTGAAGAAATAATTTTTTTTTTTTCAATTTAAATTGCTGGTTATGTTAAGCTTCTCGATAAGGTTAGACAATGAAGTATACATATGTCATCTAAGATCCCAATGAATTTTTTTTCTTACAGGAGCCTGGAATGCAGATATCCAGACTGGCAGTAGAGCTGGAAGGATTGGGTTATAAAGGTGTAGATAATATAAGAGTGCAGTGTACCATATACAAAAATAATTAAAAAAAAATAAAATCCCAAAGTAATTATTGATGAGAACAATCTGGCTAGAAACATTTTTACTATTTTTTCAGGTGAAGTCATGGCAAATTTGAATGTCAAGCAAAGAAGGTTGCTAACTTGGAAATGGGAAGGTGTAGTAGAGTTATCAGCAAGACAACAGAATGTGGTTTTTTCCTCATGTTAATAGTTAAGAAATCTGTGTATAAATATGCATTTCTGTTTTGAAAATGGTATGGAAATGAATGCTTGTTTGAACAGGTGTTTGGTGAAGGAGTACAACAGCAGTGAAAGAAGGAATAGGAATGCTGTGGAAGGTGTTTGAAAAGTTGGAATGAAATAGTGGTGAACCATGTAGTAGGTTGGGCTGTGTACAAAGCTGCTGTGTGAAGAAAAAGAGCAGCTGCACTGGTAAGAACAACAGATAGGAGAGTTTAAATCTGGATTGTTTGATAATTAACAAAAAATTTTTTTAATGTTGCCAGAAGTTTGTCCAAACTGTACTTGAGAATAACTCATTAGAATATGAGGTGTGATCTTTTGAAAGAATTCTTAGCTGCTTCATTGTGGTATGTCTGCTATTTTTCCATGTTACTGTTACACTGTGATGCTTTTGGTGTGCAAGAACTCCCATTTACATATAGAAATGAAGTACAATGTTATTTGAGTTAGGATCTGAACACCTGGAGTATTATAAAAGAATTGTGATGGTTATTTAGCCACTTATGCTACATAACAGTTGACCAGTTACTTGATTTAAACAGTGTTTCTCTCTTGCCTTCTTAAGCAACTTAATTTTATGTCATGGGATATGCATTCTCTTTGATAGTGGAAACAAAAGAAGCTCTAGCAGCATTTACTTTTTGTGAGATAGAGAGTCAAGTATCCTGTTTAAAAATGTGGTCAAATCTAGCTTGTTTTCTTTCTGATCTCTTTTATGTAGTATTGCTGACAGAGTGATATTGAGAAACAAAGGACTGTTCTGTAGCAGCAGAAGCAAAAATACGTAAACTTTATAGACTACTTGTACCAGTTGATTACCGTTCAGGTGCTGGTAGTAGAGCTTTTAAGGTAGGCACAATGTGATGTAGATTGCATCTGATGTGAGGAGGGAAAAGGAGTTGGGAGTGTGTTGCTTCAGAAAGCAGTGTCTGGGGCTAGTGAGTGGAGCATTTGTGAAGCTCAAAGAAAAAATAAATTGGAAACTCTGGAATCAAAAGTCTGAATTTTAATTTGTAGAAAACAAATCCAGAGTGAATGAAATTAAGATAAGAGATGAGTAAAACTTGGTACACAGAAGATAATCTTGCTAAGTGCAAGCTGCCTGCAATGCTATTGGTAAAAGTCATTTTTTAGTGTTGGTTATGTGTTGAAGAGCAACAAACTTTGCATCTGCTGTTACACCAACCTGTGGCTGTGGCCTGCCCCTCTGCTGTGTGGCTGAATTCAGCTTTGTCCAAACAGCTCTTTGTCAGAAGGTGCGGTTGCAGACTGCTTGGGTATGTGTGCCAGCAAGTGAGAGTGCTGAGATTGTGTGTGTTGTCTGCTTGCTCTGGAGCCCCTGTGCACTGCCACTTAAAGGTGGCTCTGTGATGTCGGATTACTTTGCTGTTTGTGTTTGTACCTTAAGCTTGTTTCCAGCTTGGAATGAATGTGTTGTATTGGATGAGAATTATTGGAACTTTGCTTGGTTGGTTTTTTTACCCTGATGACTTCTGTTTTGATTGGTATGTGGATTGTTATGCAGAAGTTTCTGTCAGGAATTTTCTAAGGCAGCTGATAGTTGGAAGTAAGTGACCAGATTTGCTAAGTGAAAAATAGGTATAGATGCAATTATTTAATTATTATTACTTTGTTATGCCACATGTTCTTGGATTTAGTGGTTGTTAGAGGTGGAGGTATATATGGTCTTTAAAGGTGCCTTTAACCAAAACACTTTTATGTTTCTATGGTTTGTTTTTGCTAGGGTTAGCCTGTCTAAAACAAGATTTTTTGAGCAGTACTTATTTGGAGAGTAGTTGTATTCCATGCCTCAGAGTTCATGGGTGTCTGAAATGCAGTAATGTATTTTTATTGAGAGGTTAGAGATGATGAATTTTTGATTAGGCATGAAATAGGTTGATCAAGCTTTCTTGTTAAAGGGATCATTAGTATTATTGTTTATTTCTGTTTAGAAAGCAGAAGGATTGCCTAGAAAATAGTATCTTCTGAGTATGGGGAGAAATCACAAGAAAAGCTAAGAAAGAAAAGATGGGAATAGCTGAGTGTGGAAAAAATGCAAGGAAATATATGAGAAGCAAATAAAGAGTGACTTGTGCAGTAAAGGATGTGTCAGGGGAAATAATTACTGTGTTTCTGTCTCTGTCATGGGGACAGATGGTAAAGCTGTTGGGTGAAAGCTTGTTTTACTCCGCTGGATGTCCTGGATGGTGAAGGTGTAAAACACTGTGTTAAAAGGAGGTGGAGGTGTGTATGAGTGAGGCTCCTGAGGGGCCTCATGGACAATATTTGCATTCATTTGATTCTAAAAAAGGTGGCCCATGGTTGCTTAGTACGTAAGCTCGTGATGAAGAGCTTTGAGGTGTAGCACAACTTCCAAGTCATGGTGAAAACACCAAACCCACTTTTTGGGTGTTATCCAATACATGAATACTTCAGGAGTTACTTTTCAGGTAATTAACTTTCAGACTTTAAACTGCTTCAACTGTGAACCCAAAAATTCGTCTTTCTGTCCATAAGTTAGCAATAGAAGAAAATTAGCAGCAGTAATGAAAAAAACCCTTTAATGTCTTAAAGCTTCTGTTGATGTCCTCTATCCTTTTACCTTGGTTTTTTCAAGTGTATGGGAAGGTAAAGGTAGGTAAAATTTAGCATGTTACCAAGAAGGTGACTTTTAGTTCAGGTATTGAAAAGCAGAAACAAGCTTCCAGACAATCCTCTTCTATCATAGCTGCATACTTTTATTAAGTATTTCTGCTTCTTTTCATTTGTTTTTCAAGTAGTGTGCAGGAGTAAGAGCAATTTTAATTCTTTAATAGTGTAAAATATCATCCATCTTATTTTCAGTGAGTAGGCTAGTTGAGTGTAACTCTTGAATTGACAGGAATACTGAGATTATCTGCATGCTGTAGAACACTCTTGCCCATTTCCCTTCCCCGACCCCCTTCCCACATCAGATTTTCATTATGTGGCATTTAAGATAATGTTATATGTCTACAGGGATTCATTGTTTTCTCCTTTTCTGTTAGTCAAGGTTCGTATAACATGATAGCTCTTAAACTAGTTCTGGGATTAGTTTGTACAGAGCTGAGTGTTCTTTTGAAAGTGACTGTTGTTTTGAATACTTCAGTGTAATGCAGTGGCATGTGCAAAATTGAAATTGAGTCATTCAAATGGCAATCTCCTGCTAAAGGTGAATAAAGACTAGTCAAGCAGGTCTCCATAGCTGATATGTGTACCAATGAGTGGAAAAAAACCAGCTGAGCTAGCTTGATGAATTTATTGGTTACTTTTGGATTTGTTATTTTTATTAGCCCCTCAGTTAGAAGACTCAGATTAGTGTTGGATTTAACATTTTCATACTTTGTGTGGGCATTCTTTGTCCACTTCTGTTGCTTTTTTAACTTGAAATACCACCCAGCCATGCTGCATGTGATGTATTTGTATAAGCCGAAAACTAATTATTGCTGGGACAAGCATAACCAAAACCAGCCTATTGGATGAAGAGATGCTGGAGAAAGGATATGAAGAAGTTGACATGTTCAAGATGGGTAACTTAATTTCTTTTCAGTGTATATAATTTGGTAGAAAAATAGTAACTTTAGTGTTGTAAAAGTTAAATGACATCAAATACCAAGTAACTTCCTCATAGCAACAGATTAATTTAAGGATTAAGACTTCTGACTCACATATAACTTGGGGGTAATTTTTTCCCCAAATTCCTTTAATTTCTCCAACATTGACTATTGACCATTGCCACAATGAATAACTAACTCTGCTAAGGTTGATTGCTAACAGCTGGGGAAGAGAAGTCAAGAGCTGTTAAGCTTAATATGATTTTTTAATATAAGGATTGCATTATAAAAATCCACTTGTCTACCCTTCACCAATGCTGCTGTTCCTGTATTTTAACCGCTTCAATGCACTTTTGATTTCAACAGATAAACTTTCTTGAAACAGAAGTAATGTTATTAAGACTTCATTAAGGCACTGTACCATTTAAAAAGACACTATAGTGCTAAAGTAATCAACTATGAGAAATTGATGGTTGTGACCATACTGTGAATCACTTTTTGGGAAATTTAAATGCATCCTGTTGAAAGTTTCAGTGTGTTACTGGTAGCTGAGGTAGCATAAAATAATCTGCCTCTGGTAACTAGCAAGTGTAATATAGCCATTTATCCGGGATAGGATCTATAGGAAGAAGCATACTAAGTTCTCTGTAGCTGCCTGAGGTATCCCAGGTGGTTTAGGCTTCTGCATGTGGCTTATATGTTCTACTTCCAATCTTTAACATCCCTTCCAACCCAAACCATAGTATATCTATAGTGTGTGTACATATATATAGTGTGTGTATATATATAGTATAACACAACTGTTAAGTTCAACAGTTGTAAGTAATTAGGTTTTTTTACTATAACCAGATTATCACAATTGATGTATCAGTGTTTCCACCTGAATATTTAATAACTTAAACTACCTCCTGATAAATCAGAATGTAATCTTTTGTGGAGAAACAGATTTGTGTAGGCTTTATGGAAAATGTTAAAATGATTCAGCAGTGTTCTACCTTACAGAAAGAGGTGAGGACTGTGTGACTCTACAGAATTGTTAGTGAAAGTTCTTTTTGTGATGAATCTCCAGAGCTACTCTACAGCTGCGTATTCTGAGTCTCAAGAGACATGGCTTAGGTATAATAAGTTGGTGTGGCTACAAATAGGTGAAAACTGAAGTGAAGTGAGGAAAAGCAGTTTTGATGGTGTCTCCACAATCTGAGACTGCTGTGAAAAGAGGTCCTGAATTGATTGCTGTAAGTACATGGGAGAAGATACTGGGCAAAAGAATAGTGAGTGTTATTAACCTTAAAGGGCTTTTAATAGGATTTCCTAATATTTCCTTGTAGCTAAACTGGTGAGATATGTTTTGGGAAGTGGATTATTAGATGGGGGAAAATTTTTGTGTCCTGCTGAACTCAGAAGATTCTGAGTCCATCTGGAGGCTGGTCACTGGTGGCACCAGTGCAGGGGCAGTTCAGCTGCATTCTGACCTGTCTTCCAGGTTGTAAGGCACTTCAAGCAAATTTATGGATACTATGGATGACTATGAGGGTCAGTTATCTGCTGAAAACTGGGATTAATTGAGTGGGATGTCCACAGGTCAGAAATAACTGTTGGAAACCTTGTGAAATTCAAAAGCAGATCTGTCTTGTGGGGGATGACCCCATGCAGCAGCAGAGATGTGGTGCAGACTGGTGTCAGGTGCCTTTACAAGAAAGATCATAAAGGTCCTTGTGGGACAGTATGTGCTTTGTCGTGCAAAACATAAAGAGCACACTGGGCGTGCTCAGCCAGTTCAATGAAGCAATTTGGACTTCTACTATTTGGAGCTTGTGAAACTACATCAAAAGTATGGTGCACAGTTTTGTGCTCCCAAATGTGCAGCAGGTGCAGAGGTGAAAGGCCGCTAGGGTAGGGAGTCACCACAGAATGTATGAAGAGGGCTGGAGAAGTGGGTTTGTTCAGCTTTGAGAAATGTCTGAAGTGGGGCACCCTAATTGCTACTGGCGTTGTTTAATAGGCAGTAGAGGGAAAACAATGACAGACTCTCCTTAACTATGCAAAGGGAAAGGATAAGAGGCAGCAGACACAAGCTACAACAAGGGAAGTCACTATAATGTGTTAGCAGTATGTTTTCCCACACAGACAATGAAGCGCTGAAATAGGTTGTGGAATCTCTGTCCCTGAAAATATTCAGAACCTGACTATGGTATGACCCCTAAGCAATTTGATCTGACTTCAAAGTTGGCCCTTTCAGTTGGGGATGGGATTGGATAACTTCCAGAAGTCCCTTTCAGTCTAAATGAAGCGCATAGTGTGCATGGGCAGGCATGAGCTAGTATACTATAGTTGCTAGCCTTGGAAAGAAAGTAGAAGAAGTTGGAAGTCTTCTATTTAGATTAAAATGTCAAAGTAAAGCCTGAAACAAATTTTTCCTATAAATCGATTTGACTGCTAAACACTTCAAAATTGAATCCCATTGTTACTTCCTAATGTAAGTTACGTATGTTAGAGAATTTGTTAAATAAAGATCTGACTATATCTTTTCTGTTACTTCAATAAGTAGCCAGTAAGAACAATCCTGTACAGCACAGAGCTGGGTGACAGTGTGAGACATACTGAAAATGTAGCTCAGCAGTAAATTGAGCAGCTATTAAACAGCATTCCCTAGGCTTACTGTTGTGATGCAGTTCCTGGACAAAAAGGGGTTAACTTTCTGGAACTGCCTGCATTGAGCTGGCCTTAAGAGCTAAAAAAAGCCAGCAGTGTCAGCAATGCAGGGGGCAGCAGCCATCCCATAACTTTGTAATGTAACTGGTAACTCATCAGATTTTTTATGGACAGCTGAGATTTGCTGCTCCTGACAAAATAAGTTTGTTCTATATTTCATTGTATAACCACAGTTGTTCAATACTGGCAGATAACACTAAAGCTTTACAGGTAATTGAAAATGTGAAGTTAATATTTAGCTGTCCTTCTGAAGTTGTTCGAGGCTTTGCAACATTACATAGAGCAAAGTACATCCTCCCTTTTTACATAGTGCAAAGTACAACCTCCCTTTTCTTCCTGCAGACCTCAGTTCTCCCCAAAGTAGGTGATGTGTGGAGAGACAACATAGAAAAAGTCAAGGAGTGGTCTACTTGAGGCAGGTGAGGGCTGTCCTAGGGATTGAAGGTCTTGTTCCTTCTGCTAGGATGTCACACACATCAGTGTATGTGTGACACACAGTGCACCAGTGTTCCTGACCAGTTTCTAATGGCTTTCTGGTTTCAGTGTAGGAAGTACAGTGCAGGGGACAGGAAATGCTGCATGTTTACAACTGTTATTGAATGCTTAGAATGTTACTGAATGCTTAAAATTTCATGTACTACTTACTCATGTCACAGAAAAGCCAAAACAGAAACTCCCCAGTACCCAAAATCCTGATAACAGTGTGTTTATTTAAAGCAGTTCAGAAACATTGCTTGTACAGAAGTGTTTGGTAGTTATGTGGACCATGTACTCTCATACCACTAAATGCAGTGGGCAGTCTTTGATTCTGCCATGTCCCTTTCTCCAGTTAAAGTTGAAGAAATGTTCAGTTCTGCATGACTTGAACTTTTACTTTATTGTTCCTACATAAAAGTAATATTCTACTGAAGACAAAGATATTAATACAACAATGTTTCCAGTATTGAACAACTGTGGTTATACAATGAAATATAGAACAAACTTATTTTGCCTTGTTCTCCCCAAAATGGCTGAAATGCTCTAGATAGTTGGTTTTGTGATGATTTGTTTAAGTTATCCCAAGTTAGGAGGTTTGTGCCTAAAACTTCTTGGTTAGGTTAGGAGTTTCATAGACCTTGTGTTTTAGTATGGCACACCTCTAAATGTTGATAGTTTTGCCTTGTCAAAACCAGCCAGCGTTTCTGGTGGTATCTGTCAGAGTTAATTGGGATTTTTTGTTGATTTTGTTAAACTGCATTGTGTTTATACGGGACGAACTAAGGCAAAGGAAAACAACCTGTGTACTCTGACTTCATTGGCTTCATTCATCTGAACTGAGCAGTTCAGAAATCCTCCTTTCCACCCTTACCTTTGAGTAGGTAAAATATGGCATAGTTCTAGGACGTGTAGCTTGAATTTGATCATGTTTTTGTTAGACCTTATGTCTGAACATTAAGTTGAACAGTAATTGTGGATTTCAGAAATTGGTAGTTAATTGCTTCTCTGAGTTGGCTTAAGTTTGCCTTGATAATGAATGCAGAGGTGTAGTCTGAGAAGTGCAGTGTAGTATCGGAAGAACAGAAAGTATATACTTATGAAAAATTAGGTTACTAAGTAACAAAATAATTAAGTACTGATATAGCACTGCACAAGTCAGTAAATACAGACACAGAAATATGGTAAACTTGATTTATATCTTCATTGCTTCTCATAGCCAGCTGGGTTGACCATCATTTCAGCATGTGTGCTGTGCAGTCTTACAATTAATATGTAAATTCTGGCTGACCACTGCAGCTCTCCTGTGCTACCTGGTGTAAATACTGTGAAATGCATGAAAGATCAGGTATTAATTATTTGGACTTCTCTAGTCGCTGACCTTTCCCTGAGGAACAAGGACTACTGAACCAGAGGCAGGGTCTGTCTGATGAAGTAAGGTAGAGGGTTCTTATCCAAAAGCATTGCTAGCTTGTGAGGAGGGTTTAAACTATGCATGTTGAGATGACCTTTGATTTTTCACTAATCTGAAAAGAAGTAAAGCAAGGAGCAATCAACAAGTGTCCAAGGGGGATATGATGGAAATTGGTTTTTATCCCTTCCCTTGTGAAGGCAGCACAAATGAGCGCAATTGCAGACTTAGGATCTCATTGGGATTGCAGTAATGTTGTGGAATAGCTTGCATGACTGGAGTCATGCAATTAGCTAGCTCCATTTGTACCTTCAGGAAAGGCAGGCTGGCAAGGTGAAGAAGAGTGTCTAGAATGCTTGGAGCTAGACTGGCATGGCTAAACAGAGAGCTGGAATTCAGGAAAAGGAGAGTTCATGAGCTTTGGAAGAACAGGCAGGCGACTCAGGAGGATGTGATGTTTGCAGATGGAAAATTAGAAGCACCAAAGTCCAACTGTGATTTAATCTGGCTACTACTGTAAAGGAAAGTAAAAAAAATATTTTTACAAATACACAAGCAACAAAAGGAGGGCTAAGGAAAATCTCCATCCTTTTTTGAGTGTGGAGTGAAACGGTGACGAAGGGTGAGGTACATAATGAATTTTTTGCCTCAGTATTTAAAGTTAAGACTAGTTGTTCTCTGGGTACCCAGACCTCTGAGCTTGGAAGACAGGGATGGGGAGCAGGATGAAGCCCCCATAATCCAAGGATAAAGGATCAGTAACCTGCTGTGCCACTTAGACACACACAAATCTGTGGGGCCTGATGGCATCCACCCAAGACTACTGACAAAGCTGTCAGAAATGCTCTCCCAGGCACTTTGAATTATTTACCAGCAGTTCTAGTTCACTGGAAGTTAGCAAATGTGATGTCCAGCTACAAGAAGGACTGGAAGGAGGATCAAGGAGACTACAAGCCTGTCAGCCTGACCTCAGTGCCAGAGTTGGTTATGGAGCAGATCACACTGAGTACCATCACTCGGCATGTGTAGATGTGGCACTTAAGGATTTAGTTTAGTGGTGGACTTGGTAGTTGTAGCTTAATGGTTGGACTCAGTGATCTTAAAGGTCCTTTCCAGCCTAAACAGTTATGTGATATTAAAGTCTCACATCTGGACTGAGATAACTCCATTCAGCTGCACAGCCTGTGTTCCAAGGGGCCAGAAGGCAGCTTGGCAGGCATAGGTCTAGAGCCCTGGTGAACAACAAATTGAGCAGGATCAGCAGTTTGTCCTCACAGCAGGACAGGGAGGGAGACCTTATCTTGGTCTCTAAGCATTACAGCAGATTGAGGGAAGGAATATATTTTGTCACTAGAGTACTGTATCCAGTTTATGGCTCATGGTACCAGGGAGACACTACCAGAGCAAGCCCAGAAGTGGGTCACTGTCGACTGGAGCACAAGGTGTGTGAGCAGAGGCTACAAGAGCTGGGCCTGATCAGCCTGGGAAAGGGAAAGCTGCAGAAAAGGAGCCCTTATTTGCTGCCTGATGAGAACATATTAAGAACGTAGATCAACACTTTCTTCAGACACCTCACACGAGGGAATAGGAACAAGCTGGAGTGTGGAAAATCCTGAGCCAATGTAAGGAAGTAAAACTTGTCTGTGAGAGAGAAGGTGTCCAAAATATTTGAGGAATCAGTGTCAGGTGGTGATATCCCAAACCTGACTGGACCAATCTTCAAGCAGTCTGATATAACTCTGAGCAGAACTGAATGGCCTCTTGAGGTCCCTTGCCTCTTTACCTACATGAAATCATTATTCTCTATGTCAGTATTAGAGCTTGTTTGACTTTGCCAATGATAAATGCATTATAAAGAAAGCTGTGCCTAGGAGTTCACTTGTGTTTGTGGTAATTGCTAGGTGACCTGGTTGGAAATGATCACTATAGCTTACATTTGACAACATGACCTGTTGAGCACCTTATTAGAGGATTTCTGTGGAAGTTTGGTTGGTTGGGTTTTTCCCTCCCCTCTACAGGCTTGTACTGATGAGTAGTGATTCCGGTGATTTGAGTCTGAATGCTTCAGTCTGACAAATGAAGTTAGAGTGATTAAGTCAAGAATATCTTAATAATGCTTATAATTTAGACTCTGGGATAGACATGAGTTTTTTTGGTAATCTAGCAAGATGCACATTGTAATTACCCTCATGGTTAGGATGGCAGCTTATGTAAATACCAGTGTGTAGCAGGAAAGTGACTTGCTACTTTATAATGAAAGAGAACAAACAGCAGTGACAAGAATCCTATACTGAACACTTTGTATTTTTGGGTTCTGATTGAGTTGCCTTTTTTTTTTCTGTTAGTCTGTGAAATGGCAAGTTTATTATATGGTAGTGTTGAAACAACAGCCATTTAACTTGGAAGAAAGCTGTTTTTTGGACTGGGTTGGGAGCACCAACCCATGTTTTTGCAAGTTTGTGGGTAGGTGGAAGAGAATATGCTGTTATGTCATTAGTAACTTCCACATTTTGAAATTAGGCAGAAGACAATAACTTCTCAGACTTCTGCAATATTTTAGTGGTCAATCGGTCAATCCCTTACCCCCGATTTCTCTTCCCCTCAAAAAAACCCCAAAAAACAAAAAACCAAAAAAAGAGAAAAAAGTGGATATTGTAATAGCATTAAATTGCCTTTCTAACTAAGGAGTGGAGAGGCATGGAGTCTGCAAGGAAGTGGCAGGCTATTTATCTGACCAGACCAGATTTAGCAGTCATCGTGGTCTGGGGAAGTTCTTTCTGGAAGGATTTGTGTGGTGGAAGCTATATTGTAGGTGGTGCTGGAGGATAGTAGGATCTTGTCAGTTGCATTTCTTGGAGTATGAGGTGCCCTAATTATATATAAGTGCTAGTTACTCATAGCAAATTGGAATAAAGATGAGTTACAGAATATTGGAGTACCTTAGGAAACTGAGGGATTGAATAGTTAAGCAAGCTGAAGTGTAGATGGTTGTTCATTGGTGCCCATGAGGCATCCTTTGTGAAGGAGAGTATTCAACTTTGTGTATGAATTGTTATAAATATTAAATATTTGTACAATTGCAAAGAAGACCTTGAGTATGTGGTGGTCAGTTCTGTGAGGTTTGCCAGAGGTCTGGTTTGAAGGGGCTGCCTGTACAAGGTCTGAACTAGGCAGTGCACTGTTGGGAAGCATGTCCTCTGTCATGATGTTGTATTGGCATCCTCTTTGAACTTGACGTGTAGTAATGCCAGCTTTGAAGTTTCTTAGCTCTGAAGAGTATACTAGAATTGAAAACTTTTAAAAATGAACCGATGTCCAGAAAGTGACAATTTTTGTATAATGCATGACATTGTCTGTATCATGAGAGGCAGTTTATATACAGAAGTCAGAAAAGCTGAAGCACTAGCTGACTAAAACTATGTGATTGGGTGTTCCTGTAGCTCTCCAGAATGGAATTTCTTTCATAATCTTGAACTCACAGCTCTGCAAATAAATGAAGAGATTGGGCTTTAAAATAAATTTTAAGCAAGCAACATTAGAGTTATATCTAAGCATAAGGTTATAACTTGACTTATTATTAAACATTATCAGAATGAGTTACTTTTCTCAAAGCTTAAGGCTGTCATTTCTCCTAAATCTTACTTGTTGGTGAGAGTAAGACTTGTTTGTAAGGAGTGATTTGTGGATGCCACAGTGACTCAGCTGAGGACAAAATAAGGCTAACAGATTTCATGGGGAGTTAAATATACAACAAACCTAAAATTTTGAAGAGTTAAAAGCTTTTAACAAAACACGGGACAAAAGATTAATATCTGCTTGTGGATCAGAATAAAAAAACATCAGTCATGGAGGAGACCGGTCACCTGCTGTGAGCTGGCTGTCCCTCTGATGAAGAGGAGAACTTTTACTGAAAAAAGTAACTAAAGGATACAAATAGAAGGAAATTAGAAATACGTTTGATAAGAAAGAAGCTATTTTATCAGCTTGCAGTGTTTGAGTTAAACCAAATGCAAGCTGACCTGAGCATGAGAAAAGTATCTGAAAGTGCTCTAAGTAATTATGTGTTAGCAGAAAGTACTAGCATTTTGTTTCATAATGTATTTGAAGTTCTACTTACTGAGCATTAAAAATGAAATGATTTTGCCATTCTAGATATTGTCAGTGTTAATTTCTATTTTGTGTTTTCTCTATTTTGTTCATGTATATCTGGGTTGGTTTCTTGATTTGCAAAGCAGGTGGAAGATAGTCTTAAATACAGTTGAAGAAACAGCAGGTTTCTAGGAAGAGGACTGGGACTGAGACTCTTGTAAAAGGAGTGCATTTTGAAGTCTTCTCACAGTAGCTAGAGCTGGATGAACCCAACGATCATGCTAGAACAAGTGATATAAGTATATGGGATGGAATGTTCCAAGTTCCTGAAGTGAGAATTTGTCATTAAGTCCTTCAGCACGTGTGTCATATTGGCTAACAAGAATTTTAAGAAAGACTAGTTTATTACTTCAGTAAAAATATCTATTAATCTTATAATAACAAAGCAAATAAAATCCTTGATCATGTGCAGGATCAGCTTAGGTTAGTTTCTTTTTTTTTTTTTTTTTTTTCATTACTAAATATCAAACCTTTCTAAAGTAAAGGGTGTGGAGGTTTGTCATTTTGGCCAGGGTGTTTATTTGAGGAATTCATATTCTGTAGCATCAAAGGATTTATTTATTTCAATGGGCTTGGTTGGTTGGGGGATTTTTTTGCTTCTGTTTTTCTTCTTTTTTTACTGCTTTACTAGTTCATCTTCTTCCTAATCTTCGCAGGCATTCTCTTTTTTGCAGTGTAAGTTCTTTCGGACCTTTATTGGGTTACCTTTTATGAGAATAATAATGGGTTCTTCCAGTCCTTTCCTGTAGGTCATGCTTTCTGGGCCTTTGAGCGCACTTCGCTTTCAGACTCTCTAGATGGCTGATATATGTTGTGTGCTGTTCAAGCTGAACAACTCCAGATGGAGCCTCACTGATGTTGGCTAGAGCATTTACTTCTATGTTAGCATATTCTAGAGTGTCATTTTCAATTCTTGATATGTAATCACTATGCACTTGCTGTAGCTTTCAGAACACACTTTGCTCTCTAACCAGTTATTTAACATTCTTGATGTGTTACTTAGACCTGTTCCTGCTGGCTGCTAGTCTAATTTGGACCCGCTGCAGCTTGAAGGTATTTTTCTGCCTGACTGGGAAAGGTTTGTTAAGTGTAGCTTCACTTGTTTCTTTGTGTATAATGCATTAGTCATCAGCCCTACCAAGATTCAGATGTACAATTCTCCTTTTGACCTCAAGTCTTCTGTTACATATTTTGGTTATGTGTTTAAGCTGGATGCCACACAGGAGGACTTCAGCCTTTCTCACCAGATCAGTTTGTCAGAACTATTGACTCATCTTTTGTGTTTCAAAAGATTTCTAAGATCATCTGGAACTCTTTAACAAACTTTCCAGTAAGATGTTTGAGTTACATTAAGGACTGCTTGTTTCAATCTCTTCTGTGTATTTATACTTATTGCTCTGATACTTAGGGATTTGAATTTATTTAAATGGGGGTGTGAAGCATTTTGTAGTGGTTAGGCAGTAGTGGTGTGTATATGGATAACTTTTGAACTATTTGTTTACTCTTACTACTAGTTTTTTGAGGGAGTGGGACTTGAAATGAGATGTCTTCCTCCAGTCCAGCTTTCGAGCCTGGCCTATTTATTGGAAAAATAGTACTTCATTGTCCTGCTTATTCCTTTTGAAGGAGATGGGATTGGAAGACTTGGTGAAACAGAGTTGGAAATATTAATTACAGAAAAACTTCCAGCTGCCTTACTTATTAGTTCAACATATTTTAAAACATCTGAAAGTTTAGTGTCAGCATAAACATGCATGTCTTAATTTGCTGTGTGTTAATATGTATAAATGATTATAATGTTAGAACATGTAAAATGGACATTGATGTTAATATTGTCTAAGTCAAAATTCCACACGAAGTTTTAAAGTTCATGGGACTTCGTAAACATTCTTAGTGAGTAGTTTGATGTAAAGTTTTGACCTTATAAAATTGGCTTTCTAAGAGTGTCCTTCCCAACTCCATTTGAATCATGAGCCTAACATTCCATTTTAACTTCCTCTAGTGTCTTAGCTTGTCCTGCTGCTAAAGGTCTGTGGAGCATGGTGGTAAGCAGAGTATGCAGGGGCACAAGTGCTGTCTCACATGGAGATAAACTAGAGCAGAAGCACTGGTTCACATGTGAAAATGGCATTCTGAAATAAGAATGGTGGGTAACAGCCAAGTCTGACTCCAGGGCCAGAGTTTTTCTGAAGCTCCAACTCCTGACTCTATGAGTTGGGCTAAAGCTAATGTTAAACTCTAAGTTGTAACTACTTTTTCTTTGACTTTGTGTTGCATTGGAGTAAAGTGTCTCTTTAAAATCTCTTTCTTTACTTTCTGTGTTGCAAATGTCAGTCTTGTAGGTAATTTTTTATTGTGGAGCTGAAGAGGTTTGCATAGGTTGTCATCTTTGACTCCTTTGTGCTAGGATGACAGTTCTTTGTCCAGTATTGCATTACCTGGCCTTTTAACAGGCAGTGTGAGTTCTCTCTCTGAGCTCTGGATGCTATCTTACGAATGGTAGCTGTAGCCTTCCCAACAATTATTTCTATTCCTTGCTCCCTCTATGTAGATACACATGTTGATGCAGCAACTAGAGGGAGATAACTGAGAGTCTCTTCCATCAGCTGTGGGGAATGAAGGAGCAGAGTAAGACAAGCCTCCTGGCTAAATGGTGTGATATCTTGTCAGCTGTACCTTTAGGAGCAGCCAGATGGTGGTTCAGAGTGTTTCAGAGTTATGCAGAACATCCTGTGATAGCACTTAACTGAGAATCCATCAGTCTGGAGCTTGATGTTAGTAAAACCCTTCAGCAACAGCTAGCTTTTGAGACAGCACTGAAATTGAGACTGACCTCTTCACACAGTTCTTGTTGCCAGTCTCTTTGAATTTTCAGTTGCTTGGAAAAGATACAACTTTGTGCAACTTTATAATTTTCAACTAGAAGTTATATTCCCCTTTCTATGGTTTTTGTAAGAAGTCAGGCTATAGTCACCTAGAGGAGAGCTGCTCATGCCATAAACCAAGTCAACACTGGAACCTCATTTTGGGCCATTTGCAGGCATAGGAAGTTAACATTCAGAAGTTAACCATTTGCAAGTGGTGGATTTGCATGCACTACATCATAATGTTTTTAGTTTCCTGTCGGTATTAGGTAAAGTTGATTTAAAAGATAGATGCCCTTGAACTTCAGTAAAAAGAAAAAGCAACCTGAGAGAGCCTGAGAATTTCAGTAGTCTTGGCTTCAGACTATGGAATTGCTATGCATCATTTCACTGAAACTTTTTACATTCAGGTAGGCTTCTCTATGCCTGTTATACTGTGTGCTAAACATGGAACAAGGTTTTAAGTTTTGCTCTCTGAGATGGAAGTAATAAATTCCTGGTTTTCTTCTTTAAAAAAATAAGGCAAGTTTTGTACAAAAAAAAAAAGGAACTTGAGCAGAGTCCTGTAAATGCAATGCTTATAGAACCTAATCTTGTGCTGTTCCTGATCTGAGCTCACTTGTTCTCAAAAAACTGATTGACACTCCACTTCAAGCAAGGATTGCGATAAAGCAGATCCTTAGGTGAGAGTAACACTAGGTTATAATACTTTCTCTTTGATTTAAGTGCAGTTTTTTCCTACGTACTTGGTTAGCACTTCTAATTGGAAGCTGGTGTTGAGGCATTTTGTACTACTTAATCTTGAATCTCCTCCATTCCTTGGTTCTGATCTTTTTTTGACACAGTAATTTGATCATGCCCTGGTGCTCTAAAGACACACTGACTTCTTCCCAGTCATTTAAGCATATATTTTTATAAAGTCTTAAGTTGAGGTTTCAGCCTGTTTTCTACAGTGTCTTTGAGTGATTTGTTTTTCCAGTTAAACAAATCTGAAAATGCCACTGGATTTGTGGAGCTGTGCTCATTGCCTGTATTGCATTGCCTCTTGCGATTGGCTGGGCTAATTCAGAAGGTTAAATTGGGAAGAGAACAAGTGAGTTTTTGAAGGTAGGGGTCTCTTAGGTACCTGATGAGTGCTGACACAGGAGGAGGAGGAGGACTGCAAGAATAAGCTTTCTGATGTCAGCTGAAATTCAACTGGCCAAACAATAATGCTTAGCCTGACTTTTAGAGTGTTCTGCTGACATAGCAACTTGCTGTCTGCAAAATGGAATGTTCTTGTTGTTTTGCTCCATTTGTGATTGGGCCTCTTCTAAGTTCCCTGCCACTAGTTTGTGCTAAGGCCATGTATACCCATGAGCTGAATAACTTGCTGATAGAGGGGGAAAAATTCACTTTTATGCTCTTCTGTAGTTTGGCTTTGTCTTGTGGAAATAGTTGGCGGGTTATGGAAAATCAGTGGCTAGAAAGGGTCAGTATGATCACCCTGTCTTGCCAGAAGGGTGCTGTTAAGTGGTTAGCAAAATGCATTGCTTTTATAGTTAGATTTGTGCATGGCTGCTTCATATAGAAAATCTAAATCTGCTGTTATTTATTGAAACAAATAACAAGCCTGTAAATGTGGAAAGTATTCTGTCATTCCAAATCATGAATACTTTGTTGTGTTATGAAGGTTGTTATAACTCCTCAGTATCTTTTTTTCAGTTAGTAGTAGAAGCTTAATTCAGAATTGATGTTGAAAATATTATCATGGTCAGTATTTGATAGCACCTAGTTCTGTGGCTTTTAATGCTGCAAGTGAGCCTTAGGGATCTTTTTGCTTTGTTTACTCTTTAAACATTCTGTCAAGTTGCATGAGTAGAGTCATTGCCTTGCTGTTTCAGGTAGTATTCTTGACTTTATTGCCAAGCATGGCATTGGATCACTGTGATCAAAAATCAGTTAGTGCATAGGGATTTAGCTGAAATTGAATCATGTTAAAGTGCTTGAGATGGCAATCTCATCAGGCTCTGTGTGAAACAGTACAATTTTATGTATTCCAAGGAAGCAAAAAGGAAAGGGAAGGCACATCTGTATAAGCTTGGGCAAATATAAAGAAAAAAGAAAACCTCATGACGCTGTGTTTACCTTGAGAATTTACAAAACATCTTGATTACTAAGAAAGTACAAAGTGTATCCAGAAGTTTTTTTTGAGAATGACAGACTTCAATATTGTGAACCTGAGGCAGAAAAGGTCAGATTTCAAGAGGAGGAGGGACAGGCCTCTTTAAAACAATAAATGCATGTTCTATGCGCCTGTGTGTCCTAAATTTGGATCAGTTAAGGACCTGAATAGTGTGGTCTTGAAGTGGCTTGTTCTTCAGAACCTTGTGCATTATGAGCCTCTAAATGTGTTATTTTGGGAGAGACATGTAGCTCGTTATTCAATTACAATCTGTGAGCAGAATACTGACTCTTGAGTGCAAGTCTTTATGTCAAAGGAAATACTTATCTTAAGCATCCTGAGCCTTGGAGAGCCCTGAATATCTGCATGGTAATTAGCTTGCTAGTTTGAACTATTAGCTTGATTGCTCTGCAACTACAGCTAGTTAAATAATAACTGGATGGAGATACTGTTCCAAATCAAATATGTGGCACTGGCACATCAGATTTGAACTATTTCTAGCACTTTAAACATTTTGGAGTCTATATACTGTTTTATGAGATGTATGTAAGTTCAAGTTAAATAATTTGTGAAGATAAGTTTGTTTGTTTGTTGGTTTGGGTTTTTTGCTCTTTGGAGTCTGACCATGTGTCAGAAGATAAGATAAATGTAAAAATGTAAAATTTGGAGTAGTGATATGTTAGTTTTCTACCTCCCTTGCTGGAGAAGGGGAAGAAAAAAGATCTAACTGATAAACATTCTATACCTGCAAGTGTGTTTATGTCTATAAATATATGAGTCCTGCTCAGTTCAGTCTGTAAATCTTGAAAATAGCAGCAATGAAAAAGTTTGACTTCTGAAAATATTCATGTAATTCATGTGAGAACACAATGTTCTCATAGCACAAATGAGCTGTTAGAAGTATTCCTTGGTGGGAAAATTGAGTATTGACTTTTTAAATGTACAATGGTCATCTTTATGTAGCTAAAGCCTCCAATTACTGGAATCAGAGTTGTCAAAAAAAAAAAAAAGTAAAAGGAAGCAAAAGAGCTCATGTGTTCAGTTAACCGGGATATTTTTTCAGTTTAGTTTGTTACCTTCCGCAGAAGTGTGAACGGTTTTTGTAAGTTCACTTTTGTGTGGTTTTTCCGTACTAAGCTGTTTGGGGTTATATACAACTAATCACTATGATAAATTATAGTTTAAGATTCAGTAGATTTAATGTTGCAGAAAGCAGATTCCTGAATGAAAGTGTTTTTCTTTGCTTAAATTACATTACAGAATATTTATATCCTATGCGTTCTGAAATTCATTTCACAAATGTAACTTGTGAATTTATAAGGTAGAAAGCAATAATCAAGTACTTATTAAGGAACATTCCACCTTATGTTTAAATGTAGCAATGGCAAGTGGAGCTGAATTTTGGACAGAACTCTGCATTCCAGTTTGCAAATAGCTGCCCTCTTTCCAGTGTCTGTCACAATAATGTGTTAGATAAAAGGCATGAGGAGAATAGACAGAATGTTCTTGCACTACTTGTCATGGCAGATAGTCTCTATTTGAAACATGTTATGGTTTTTTTTTTTTACTTATTATTTTTGTCCCTTCACCAGCCCCACTTACCTACTGATATATCAACAATATTGGTCTGAATTTCTGGCTTAGTTTTGCTCATTTGTGTTGCTTAAGGTGTTCATACTATTGATGTTAGTCACTGGTTTTATACTGAAGAAATCCGTAGCTAAATCACTTTTTTGGGTGACTTCATTGACTGAGAAATAGTTTGAACGATGAAAAAATCAATCAATGGGAAGGAGAAAGCTTTTAACAATGGATTTGTAGATAAAGCCTTTTAAGGACTGATTTCCTGAATGCATGGCTTGCTTTTTGTATGAGTTTGGTGAGTGAAAAGGCAGCTAGCTAATGTCTCAAGATGGATGACTTCTTCGTGCTTATGAGCATGGGGCTAATAAAATTTATACTTGACTTTTGCTTCATCAGTGAACTTCTTCAGTTACAGCTTGAGTAGAGAGAGAGAGCATTTGGTATCTGAAGAGAGAATCAGAGCATTTGAAATAGCTCTCTTAGAATCTGAGCTCAGAAAAAGGAAATACACTGTGGACTAAGACTTAAGTCCTTTTTCATCAGGTCAGTTTGCTCCAAGAGAACTATTTAGTCAAGTTGCTGGAGCATCTGTTGGCAAAAGAAGTTGTGAACCTATGGTATACTGAACTGCTTTGTCCTAGTGGATTTCCTTTTTTGAGAGGAGGATGGTGTAAAATGCTGAGCTTAGAATGTAGTTGTTACTGTGGAAGACATTTTAGGTATTAAGCAGAAATATGTTGAATCCTAAGCAAGCACTTGCCTATGCCTACTCTTGCATATTTACTGTCTGAGATAAGATCTTGTGTGAAGACACACCACTGCACTGAAGCAGAAGGATTGCATATGTATGATGGTAAATATCTTCATTAGGAGGTAGGGTAGGAGAGCTCAAGTTGAGGTCTTTGAGTGACTGCCACTGTAAACATGGAGTGGTTTGTGGGATTTTGATAGGGGCTTTTTTGTTTGTTTTTTTAATTGTTGTTTTGCTGTTTGAGTATTTACTGGTATGGTAAGTGCTAGAAGTTTCACTTATTTCTACTTATAAAAGCTATGACTTCATAAAGATTATTTAAGGAGAAACACGCAAGTGCAGTAGTTAACGGAAGTTTATGCTTGATGCTCTAGATCAGTAATCAGACTGCTAAAAAGTACCATGTCTTGTGGTTTTGGTAAATCTGAATTCACAGAATGTTCATATCCAGTTAAATTCCCAAAAGACTGTTACCCAGTTACACAATTGTCAGGTTGTTTTTATATGAAGTTGTGTATTAGTGGTAGTATCCTCTGAAAAATGATTGATCTGTGCCTAGGTTTGATGTTTTTGCTTGAAATGTGTTTCTGTAGTATTCCAACACTGTTGTGAATCAGTTAATCAGAAAAAAAAACAGGAATTCCCTTCTAAAAAGGTAAGCTAATTATGGAAGAAGGCTTACTGTGAAAACCAAGCAACATGTCTTTCTTGTGTAGCAACTAACACTTGCTTTGTTTTTAGGTGCCTTAGCTGGACCGGTTGTTGATCCACATGTGACAGCAGTTTGGGGGAAGAAGGTTGCACTGAAATGCGTAATTGATGTAAATGAAACAATAACACAAGTTTCTTGGGAGAAGATAGATGGTAAAAGTTCACAGACTATTGCTGTTCATCACCCTGAATATGGAATATCTGTTCAAGGAGAATACCAAGGAAGAGTGGCATTTAAAAACTACTCACTTACTGATGCAACAATCATCTTAAAAAATGTAAGCTTTTCTGATGCAGGAGAATATGTTTGCAAGGCAGTTACATTCCCGCTTGGAAATACACAGTCGTCAACAACTGTAACAGTATTAGGTAAGTCAGCTTTTTTTTGAAAGCAAAATTCTGCAAATAACTTACAAATAAGTTGAATTTTACCATTTAACCTAAAGAAAATGCAAAATATGTGTTTGCTGGGCTTTCGTTACAGGTGTACAATTTTTACTAATGTCATAGAGGAGACTTCTTTTGGTTCTTGCTTCTTTAGAACTTGTTATTTGACTGTCTAGTTATTAAAAATAATGAGTTCCTATTTAGGCATTATGCTGAAAACAAACATTCAGTTTGTATTAGCAGTGTTTTAGAGCTTTGACAGACAATGCTGATACCAGGGACTTTTGTGTATGTGCTGGGAAGCTGCTGAACTTAGGTTTAGCTACCGCCTTGGCTACATTCCCTCAGTTAGTAGTGGGTAATCACCGGTCTTCGGAAAAAGCAGGTATTTCTAAACCTTGTTGATAACTGTTTGTCTCAGTGAAATGGTCCTTCATCTGTAATGAGGTTGGAGAGCTCCCAGTGAGGGTCGATGTCCTGTGCCTGGAAACATTTGGATGGGACTTTGCCGCAGCCTGGTGTAGTTGAAGATTCCCCTGCTTATTGCAAGGGGATTGGACTGGATGACCTTTGAAAAGTCCCTTCCAATGCAATTCTATGACTTTATAAATATGCTGCTAACACAATAATTTAGTATAGCTGCTTAGGTCTGGTGATTCAAACTGTTCTTTGCACAATGTAAATGTAAAGCAAAACTGTCTTAGATGACTGCTGGGAGTTGTGGAAAGAAAGAGTCAATTTAAGCTCTTGACTGTTTGTGGATAGTCATAACGCGAAACTTTGATAGACTCGAGGGTTTGTTTACACTAATTTTCTCCCTCTTGTTGAGGGCTGAGTATTGCTGTCATAAGGAATTAGTGCTGAAGTGCAAGTAACTCAGGTGTTACTGCAGTGTAAGGTAAAATTATTACCCTGAAACTTGAAAGCCTGTTATTAAGTTGCCCTCTCCTTACAAGAGTGTTCTTCTTGTACTGGTGTAAGGTACTTCTGTATCTCTTAGCCCAGGAGTAAAATGGTATTTTCTGTAGCTGCGATGGTTGTGAATGACTATTTCTGTAAGCAGGTGTGCTTTTTAGGATCATCTCTTGGTCTTTGATACTAGCTTTTCATAGTAGTAGAATATTCAATGGGATTAATCAGAGGGCTGTAGCACCGTATGTAAACTGGTTTTCACCACAAGGTGGGGCAAAATAAATGCATTAAAGCAACTGGCTTAATCTAATTTGAAACCAGTAACTTCACCAAAATTCTGTGTGATGCACAAAGCATGTGGTCTTATGGTTCTCTTTTTCACCTGACTTCCATCAGTACTGCAAGTGGCTATGTGTGTGGTTATTGAAGCAGTCTCTTCACTTCAGGTTTCAGCTATCGTGCTTTGCCAGTAAGCTGTGGGAATTTCTTACTACCTCCCCTCACCTTTTCTAGTCAGTTCCTCTTTCTAAGATTGGGGTTTTTTTCAGGTAACATTAGTTGTTGTGTCCATTTTGCACTCATAATATCAGGTTTCTGGAGGAACTTGGAAAACACATGTATGTTTCAGGTGCTTATTATTCTACATTTGGAAGAGTAGAAGGACCACAACTTGTTTCATTGAATATACGTTATGAAAAATTGCATTTGAAATAAGCAAAGAAGCATTAGTCAGGCATGCAGTGGTTCTGATCATAGCTTTTTTTCATTTTTGATGTAAATGATTGCCAATTGCTGTAAGTCTCTCAGGACTCTCTAAATGGCAAAACCCAGCTGTTATTTGCAAAGATGCTTTTGCATCCTAGTTACCAGCAGCTTCGCTTGCGTGTACCACTAGGTAGCTAACCCTCTGTTGGACTTAAATTCTATGGCCTCAGCTGTGTATTTTCTGTCCTTTTAGAAACTCTTTGCTACATTGACTTGTAGGCTTAAACTGTCAAAATACTGGGGAAGTAATGATGTTCAGAATATGTTTGTAAATTAATAAATTGTAAACTTTGCTGGCCTGAACTCAGCAATTCCAAGCTCATCAGAATCTTAAGGCATACAATTGCTGTAATTTAAATCTTGATGTAACTTAAAATAATCTTCAATGATACATTGGCTGCATTCTCCCACTGGTACAAAAAACTCTTCCTTAAGTAAGGGAAAAAGTTCCTGTCCTAAGACTGAGGCTGTTTCCAGTTGAAGCAGGACTGCCTTTTTTCCTAGTCCCTGTCTGTTCTTATTCAGCGAAGAATTTGTTTCCTTCCCCTGTGTAGTAGACATACTTAAGTCATGTACTAGATGCTTTTACACTACAAAGTGGACACACTGAAGACAAATGGAAGAAAGAAATAACTGCAAGATAAAATGCCCTATGTTTTGCCACAGCGCACTGATCACTTAAGACCATATTTAAAACCTCTTGTGTGCCCCAAGTTTAACAGATGAGCCATGTTTGGTGACTTTGCCCACTCCATTTGCTTTGTTTAGTGCTTCATGTCATCTTAAGGAAATGCACTGTAAAAGAAGAGGTTAAGACAGTAGAAATACGAAAATGCTTTTAGAATCAAACAGATATATTGAACTTTTCTGAAACTTTGATTTGCCAAACTTACCTTGTTAAACTTTGCAAAAAATGGCAAATAATTTTTGTGTCAAGCTGTTGGTTTTCCCAAGATCCCATGATGCTGACCAAATGAGGCAAACTGGTGTCTCAGGGCAGAAGAAAGGGCTTGTTGCTGGGTAGCTTGCAGAGCTGATATAATTTTTATGTGATTAACTTGAGTGCTGCCCATGACTACTTAAAAAATACTTGGTTTGGCTTAACTCTGTCTTGCTAAGTTGGATTTCTTATCATGGGTATTGATAAAGTAGGTCTTGTTCCTCTGCAGCCTAGCTCTTACCAATGCTACAAGTGAGGAATGAATTGTACAAAGGAGTGTCAAAGGCATAGGTCATGAATTAGATCCTAGACATTCTAATGCAGAAAGTCTTCCAATTAGGAATTAAAAGATTATGCATGTCAGGCAGTATAGATATTGGGTACTACAGAATACTCAGGAGAAAGAAGTATCAAGTAGATGGCAAATTAGTGAACTTACTGGCCTTAAAACAAAGAGGCAAACTGCCTCCCCCCCCAAACTATTAAAACAAGAAAACCTTAATAAGTTAATAATTAAGTATTAATTAGCATACAGGATAAAGTACACAGAAAGGTAAAGCTCCTGGTTTTGAGGTGAGAGAAAATAAAAACTTGAAATACTGTTTTGGAAAGAAGTTAATGAAATGCATGTCAGATGCGATGAAGAAAATGACAATTTCCAGTGTCATGCTATTGCCAAGGAATCAATGAATTTAATGTTGGGGCGAAATAATCCTGTGTGTGTTGTAATCATGCCAACATCATCCAGACCTGTGCCCAGTGTGCACAGAAAAATAGTTTTAAAACCAACAGAAGCAATTGAAAAAGGCTTATGAAGTACAGGAAAACCAAGAAGCAGCTTTTTGGCCTTGAAACTTGATGCAGTAGGATTTAATGCTCATGTCTGGATGCTATATTATGTTCATTTTCTGTAAAAAAGTATAAGGACCAGAGCAGCAAGAGATTTCTAGTATGCCTATGTTGAATGTAAGGTGAAGGTTGAATAAGCTGGGTTAAATTAGGTGGTGGTCATGAGTCTGTAAAAGGGCAAGCATAGATGGGCAAATTAGTTGAGACCTTTTGAACAACTGCCCCTCTATCTTCCATGCATCAGCCATCCTGTCTTTAATACTCAAGTATAGTTCACGCCATAATGTTGCTCTCACACTGTGGAAGTAGGTCTTGCTTTTGCATCTTAGGGGATTGATGGCTCCTTTTTCCACACAAAGCATTGTCCTCACTATCTTTTTAATTTGGCCTAAATAGAGCATAAGGTTTCTACTGAGTGAGTGTAGCAGCTTCTCTAATGTTCTCCCAGCTGCCTCTTGTGGCCTCCACCACCACTGTGGGCAGAGAAAGTCGTTAAAAATCACACTCATGTGGTGCAACGAATGGTTCTGGGATAAGAGGACTGCATATAGAAATTGCACTTCCACAAAACAAAAAATTAAACCAAAAAGAATGCCAAAACCCTGCTTTGGATAATCGTTTTCCAAATTGAAAATGGTAAAACTGTTTTGCACTGTGAGAGATGAGATGTCAATACCCCCTTGTAATTATGGATTCATTAACCAGATACTTCTTAATCCATGACTGAAACATCTAGAAAGGCCATAGAATAAGTATCTGGGTTTCTGTTTGTTTTGTTTCGGTTGTTGGGACAGAGTAGTCCTGAATGATAAACTATAGAAATAAGTATCCTAACAGCTGCTTTCAATTTCTCAGTATGTGGTTATTTAGTTACCTTGCAGTTGATGTGTTATACAAGAATCACAATTTGTGAGAAGATATGACAATAGAAGCCTAAACATATCTGATGTATAAAAAAAACCAAACATGGAAACAGGTAGGACTGGGAATAAGTGTATTTTATGATACTGAGTAGTTTTGAATAGTTTACCTTTGGTGTCTAGTTGACAAATGTAAAACCAAATATTGCACAATGAACTCAAACTGACAAATCTCTGGTATCATTTGAGAAAGCAGGTGTTTAAAATTAGTCTGTCATGCTGCTTGAAGGCTTCTTTTTCTAAAAGTACAGTATTGAGTAGTCTTCTTTGGGTCTGGACATCTGGACAGCAACTTAGTTAAGAGTTCTTGTTTACTTACATATCCCTTCACAAAGAGGTGGAGAAAAAATTACACAGTTGCATATTTTGTTTTGAAGAAAAATCAAAGGAATAGAACATAACAAGCTTTTATTTCCAGCTGAAATTATTTAAGTCTAGAGTTTTGGCATGAAATGCTAATGATAGCTGCTAATTTAATTTATTTTACTATTATGGAAATCTTGGGAAGGGAGGAATACAGCAAAAATTAGAACTTTCATATATGTAAAATTCTAAATATAAATTTGGGGTTAAACTTCTGCATTTTAGTAATGCTACAGAAGCTATTGAAGAAATCTCTACCACTGATTTTGGGAGGACAAGGCAGTAGAGTTCATGTTAAATCAGGAAAATCAAATTGTGGGTCAAATAACAAAGCTATGTTATGTCAAGTTCTCCATACTAGGTTTTAAAGGCTTTTTTTGCAGATGAGACAATGCTTCACGTGTACATCAGCTCAGATATGCAAGCTTACTGCACAAAGCTCTAGCTGTTGCTCGTGTTGCAGAGCAGGGAATCAGATTTTGAAAGAAGCTGTATTAAAAATACTTCAGATCTAGAAGAGTGAGTGTGCAACTTGGTAGAAAATAACCTGCTATTAGCTTATTTTCAGTAGGGTTACTAACAAATCTCACAAGGTGGTCATTCAGAGAAGCAAAGTAGAATAATTTGCTCTTGGTATCTGCCCAAACAATCCTTCAGTTTCATAACAACTTGTATTCTTCAAGCATTTCTATGCATAGAACAGAAGATACGTTTTTGTAAGGTTATCCATTTAATAGTTGCCTTTTCTTTTAGTATAATTGAGCAAATTATAAACCAGCTTGTTCAGACATGAACAGTGTTAGACTGAGCAGAAAACAGTCAAAAACTGGTCGTGGCACTAAATGGGCTGAAGCTGAAAAAATTTGTTATCTTTGGAAGGTATAGGTAGTTGGAGAACTTGCCAGGTATGGTACTTTGCTCTGTTCTCTTACAAGATGTGTCTGTGGGTCAGCTTCAATTTATTGGAAAGAAATTCCATGAACTAACTTTTTTCCTTCTGATACTGAAAGGCACAGAACTTGCAAGACTTATCTCTGCTTTGTGATTAGTGAGGGCTGATCCACTGAGGTGGATTCTGAAGCATTATGGTGAGTAGCAATGACCTTCCTTCAGAGGACTTCAGTAGCCAGATTAGAGCAAGAGACCAGGATTGTGGAACAGGCTAGTACACTACTGCAAACCTGTCCCTTACAGAACTGGTGACACAAATGGGCCATTCTAAAACAGCCCAGCCATTGTTTGTATCTGAAGCACCAGGTAGTTTTTCTGACTTGGGCTGCAGCTGGTGGGTGGCTTGTACAGGGCCAAAACAGATTTGCTAAACCAAAAGGAAATTTTTTGGAAGCTTTTTAGTCTATAGCCCTCAGCATTAGACTTGTCCATGAAGAGCTCAACTTCCTTTTAGAAAGAATTGTGTTCCCCAAGTTTTTACAATTTTGGGGTGAGCAGTCGCTTTATGAGGAGATCACTTCCTTCCACATGCAAATTACTTTAGTCTTAGTATTGAGTTCCATGTAGGCAAAATATATATATAGGCAAAAATTTTAGTTTTATATAAAACAATGAATTTTATTTTTATTGTATTTTGTTACTGAAATTTTATTTCCATATACCTTACTTTGTATATTAAAAACTTAGATAAATTTCATGTACAATTGCATATTTCTGTGTACGTATTAGATCCTTTATTCAGTGTGTAGTTTGTATATATAATAAAGATGCAGCTTGGAAGTAATTTCTATAATAGTGATCAAGAAAAGCTTCAACTCCTAATGTTAGAACACTGAAGTAGATTTCAAGTGACACAAACTGACAGTACAGGTAGTGTCAGCAGGCCAAAGCCTTGTGGAACTATCATCTCTTGAGATATGCATAGTCTTCTAGGATATCCGATTACATGAGCATTTGCAAGCGGATTAGATCTTGTTTAACTTAAGTAGTGACACTTTCAAAGATGTGGAATTCTTGTTTAAATCTCCTTTTTTTCCCCCTCCTTAGTTGAACCTGTTGTGAGCTTAAAGAAAGGACCAAAGCCTCTAATAGATGGTGCAAACGGGACAGTAGCAGCCACTTGTACAGCAGCCACTGGAAAACCTGCTGCGCAGATTGACTGGGAAGGAGGCCTTGGTGAAATGGAATCCACCTCTGCTTTGTTTCCAAATGAAACAGTGACAGTTGTAAGCCACTATGTGATTGTCCCGACACGATTTGCTAGAGGAAGACACATAACTTGTGTTGTGAGGCACCCCACCTTTGAAAAGGAGATGCGATACCCTTACGTGTTGGACATACAGTGTAAGTATTCTGTGAGGTAATTACTCCTGGTTTGTATCTTGCAACTTCCCCCTTAATCAGTGTTCCACGGGAAGGAGATGAGCACTTTCTGCTTCAGGAAAATGGAAACTGTATAGAAAAGCTGCGGTAAGAGGCAGGTCAGGCAGGAGTAAAAGCCTAGGGTCTCTGTATGGAAAATAAAGTCATGAAGTTAGAATACTGTTACATTTCTACTGTTTTGGATATTGAATCATGGATATACATGAGGGTTGATACAAAAGCTGTTTATAGTGTCTTACAATTTCAGCAGTAGTAAAAAAGAATGCTAATGGAAATTCATGTATGAGATGCTAAGTTGAAAATACGTCTTAAGTTACTTTCAGATTATTCACCAAGCTTTGTCCACTCTAACTAGCACAAAGAAACAAGAACATAAAAATATAATTCAAACCTGCGCTGGGCTTCTTTAAAAAATTTATGGCTTTTAAAAGACATAAATACAAAACAAGGTGGCTTACAGTGTTCCTTATTTAAAACCAGTTAAGACAAGTAAGCTTTAGGCATGTGGTCCCTTTTTGTTAGTGCATATGTGAACAAAACCAGCTATTTTCGTGTTGGTCCTTTGGTGGCCTGTCTTGGCTGTGTGCTGCTTTAAAGTTCCTAAATCACAGAAGTCTGTCAGTTCAAGTAGAACAAATGTAGCGGCTGGGAAAAGTAGACTTGGCTGTTTTGATTTGACTGGAATTTGATTTTGGCTTGGTTTTGTTCTGTTTGGTAAAGAATCACTTATTTTGGCATAAAATAGTGATTAACGCTGCTTTATTTTATTGGTCTTGAAATAAAGTTCTAGATTGGAGGGTCATTGATACAGAAATAAAACTGAAGAGGATTTGTATTGTCTCAAACAGTGAATAAAATAATAGTTTCCTGTTGAAAATGAAGTGAGGGTGCAAGTTGGTCTTCAATATTTTCATCTGAGATTAGTGTTAATGCATGTTTCAGAATTTCTAACAAGGTTGTATAGTAAGGTACGTAGCAACAAGTGAGAAGCAGCATGTGCTCTTCAGTCTTCCCTAACACTTATTAGCTTTTGCAACTGCTTCTCCATTTTGGCTCCAGAGTTTATCCCAAATCATACTAGCTTGTCTGTTCCTTGGCTTTTAAAAAAATATTTTTCCAATGCCTCTCTGAAATCACCTCCTGGCTTTTTAAAGCCATAACATAGTTCTATATTTTGATGTCAATGGATAATTTAATCTTTACAGTTGGCATCTGTGAACTTTTTGTTGATTTCTTAATTATCTGGTTTCTCCCAAGATTGTTTCTGGTCCTTTGCTGTATCTTGTTAGTGAGGAGAAGTTCTAAGTTACCCTTCCTCCTTCCCAAAAACATGAAACTGATTCTTTTTTTCTGAAGTCCTCTTACTTCTCCGGGTGCTGTGTGGTTGCTGAAAACACACTGGGAAAGTTGCACTGATTAAAACTTTTTGTTCACTGCTGCATATTAATGTTGTAGCTTGGAACTGTATCATGCTCTCTGTGTATTTTGGTGGTGATCTTCAAAGTAAAAACAAAAAGGCAACCAGCAACTAAAGCACACAACAAAAAAAAAACACAGGAGAAAAGTACCTGTCTGTTCTAACAATCTTACACATGATTCGCTTTTAATGTAAAAATTGTGATTGTTCATAGATGATTTTTTTTTTTTTTTGTCAGATACCCCAGAAGTTTCAGTAACTGGGTATGATGGAAACTGGTTCATTGGAAGAGGAAATGTTCAGCTCAAATGTAATGCCGATGCAAATCCATTACCTATGGAATTCATGTGGACCAGGTAAATATTTATGAAAAGGGACTTGGCACATGATTCAAGTGATATAATCACTTTGCTTACAGTAAATGCATGTTTTGAAAACAAAGAGTATGTGACTTGTATTGGTCATATTGGTTTTATCCAGCTTTTTAAAAGGGGAGTACAAGATGTGTGTTTGTATGAATACAGGTGATATCTTGTAAATTTATGTGCCTAAACAGTTTGTCATTACTCTCAGGGTAAAGTGTCTTTAGTTACTCAAGGTATACTGAGCTTTCTGTGTTGCAGCATGTAGAGCAAAGACCAATAACTCTAATAAGCATCCAACTATTATTTACATATGCCTCTAATGAAAAAATTTAAAAGCTTATGTATCATCCACATTTCATGAATCTGTGGACTACCATCCCAGGCTTAGCTCAAAATCACTGTGATGAGAAATTTCAGCGCATAAAAATTCCTGTGTTTAAAAAAAGCCCCCAACAGCTATTCCATTTGCTTCTTCAGATGCACTAGGTTCTTAGTTCTCTCATTTGAATTTGAAACATACGTAAGAACTAATCAATACTACAAATGTTCACAATTCTAGAAGAAATGAACCTATTTAAATACATTTATAGCCATTTGAGCTTCAGAGATCACTGCTAGACTTCCTAAACTTAAAATGGAAGAAACTTTTACAGGAAATCTAAATTTTCTGGAATAAACCTGGTATGCCTTTCTGAGCACCAACAAAACCCATCCAAAAATCTAGTACTAGTGAATAAGAAAGTTCATGTGTAGGGGGGAAATCCATGTAAAAGAAGGGTAGCTTGAGCTTGGAGAAGTGCTGTGTTGAACTGTGTACTGTTTGACTGGTATCAGATTACAGTAGGTTGTAGAACTACCTTACCAACAAGATTTGTCCCTTGGAATCCAAGATGGCATAGTATTTACTGGAATAGTGAGATTTTCATGGTTAGTAATATTTTTAAATGTTGCATGTATGAGAATTTTATTTGGATAGAGCTTTCAAACCACTTGACTGTTTTTATAACATTTCTTGAAATAAGTACTTCTGGTACTGTGAATTATGAAGTATGTGACTGATGACTTTTATCAGCAATTCTGGGCAATAATCACAGCAAAGGACTAGGGATCTTGTCTTGAACTACATTTTCTGAAGATTGTATTTAGTGTTAACTGTCAAGTGTTTGTTTCTTTTCCTTTGAGTACCTGTTTTAAAGTGATGGTTGCCTTTTTGTTCAATACTGCTTTAAAGAAAATCACACTTTCTAAATGCTTTCAAGATATTGTCATCTAGTGATCTAGTTTGAATATTGATTTAGGCCTGCTTGGCCATTAATAGGTATTTAGATAAATCAAAATGGATTTCAATAGCATGGAATTACAGATGTTTAATGAACAGTTGGCAACTCTGTTAGAATAGTTCCAGGGCCTTTGTCCTTTTCCCTTTTTCTCTTGCGTTTACGCAGTTGTTACATCAATCTCAGACAGAATTGTACAGGGAAATGATAGATTTAGAAAAGTCAATTGATAAAAAATAATTATTCAGCCAGTTGTTTCCCCAGCTGTATTGCCAAGTACCACATTCCATTTCAGTGCTGTAATTTAGACAGAAGAGTGATGGGAGGTAAGAAAAGACAGTTCAGGAGAGGAGAAAGTGCTGGAATTCTTGCTCAGAAGTTCTAGTCAAAATGTCCTCCAAATTAATAATGTATGGACAGAAATATCTACTGGACGCAAATGAACAGGCAGCTAATCCTGACAGCAGAAGTGCTTCTTAGACTGTTAGTTTTCAGAGCTTGGGTTGTCTTGTTCCTCCAAGTCCTTTTGAGATGTTGTTTGCTTAGCTGTAGAAGTGTTGATTTTAGACAGCTTGCTAGTTCCAGCAGATCTGACATTTAAAGGATTTTGCCCAGAAATTAAATACTGAGTAAACCTTCAGGTGTACACTGAGAATATTGAAGGGAAGCCCACTGGAAGTGTCAGAGCACAGTGAAAAATTCATTCTAGAGATTATTGGCAATATTATTTTAAACTCCTTCTGTTTAAACTAGTTGTAAATATACACATTTGAAATATAACTGTTCTTTTAGGTTGGATGGACAGTGGCCTGAAGGATTGTTGGCTGTTAACAATACTCTCCAATTCAGCAGCCCTTTGACTTATAACTACACTGGGACTTACATCTGTAAGGTGACTAATGCTCTTGGTCAGAAAAGTGATCAGAAGACTATCTACATATTGGGTAAGTTTTACTTCTTAGCAAAGACAGTATGTTAACTTGGAATATTTTTTTGTCAGTGATCAAATGAGCAAACTGAAGAGCCAGTTGTTGCATGAAATATAGCAAAAATATATGCTTTTTGTGTGAAAAACCATTGAAAGTGTGGATTTAAAAGCTACAGCACAATTTGGGATTAAACTGACTCTTGAATAGGAACATATAGTGGAAATTCTTATGGCTAAGGTGCTTCTGAGATGATTTTTTTCTCTTGGTAATTTTACTTTTTGTGCAGTGTTAACCTGTGTTTGACAAGACACATTGACTGCAATAAGTAGTACCTTGTCTTTAATAAATTGAGAAAACAGATGTTAGTGGAAGGAAAACAATTATGTTTAGTAAAACTAAACATGCTCTTTTAAGGAAGTTAGAGTTATGTTCTGAATTGTGTCCATTTTATACCAGTTACTTGTGTCATTTTCTCAGGGTGCAGATACCCAGTAATCATCAACTTAAATACCTCATGCAGAACTCTTGCTGATCTACTTAGTACCATGTAGAGAATTTGTGTGTCTGTGTAGCACTACTGCTGCTGGAACACACATCCTTGCATCATTAACACAATGTAATTAATGTTTTACTGTGACACCTTTTATGTGAAAGAGCACTATGACTTACAGTAAGCATGAATACTTCTATACACATGTGGAAAAGCTGTTCAGATTTCCATAAGGGATTAAGTAAATTAGCTTGATGAATAAATGCTAATATTATAGGGGTTTTGAAGGAAGATAATAGACATGAAAATTAGAACTTCATTATGTTGTTTTGTGTTGCTGCTTTCCAGTAAGTTCTTGATATTAGTTATTTCATTAAGTAAATTAAGTCAAAGCACATGTTGGCCCATTAGAGAATGCAGAGATGGTGGATACAAACATAGATGACTTCTTTGTTAAAACTCCATATGAACACTTAAGAGTTAAAATGAGAATATAAGACTAAAACTGTAAGTACAAAATGTTTGAAACCATATCAGTCAGAATTCACTTTTGACAGTTCTCTGTATCTTTAGAATGAATGATAATGTTGAAGTCAGTCACTGTAGGCCACTGTGGAAAGCTAGTAAGTTCTAATTAACTGTCTAGTCAATGAGCTGGTTAACTGGAAACTTCTAAATAGTTTGAGACAGTTGAATTACTTGCAAACTACTTAATACCTAGAATTTTATATAATTTAAAAGATTTCAAGTGCTGCCAATTGTTATGAAAGTTATTTCTGTGAGAGTTACTTTTGGATGTTTTGTTTCTAAGGCTGCTTCTACAGAGAAGACTTCATGGCTGCATAGCAGTCTCAAAACAAGTACAAAAACTGGCACATTGTAAGAAATATCAATTCAAAAAATTAGAAAATCATCATTAAATGGGGTAAAATGTTAGACTCAAATATAACTTTCAAATACACTTGCTCAAAAAATAACAGTGCAGTTTATAGCTCTGTTCTCAGCCTTATTCTAAGGAATGGGGAGAAGTTTTTTTCAAGTCCACTCTTATTCAAGTTGTCAGTTCTGTAAATGTTATGTGATCTAAATAGACCTCATGCTTTTTACCGTGACTGTCATGCATGAAAATTAAAGGTTGTCATTCCAATTATGTTTTCAACTAACAGACTAAAACAGGCCAACCAGGAAATCCTAGATGATATTTTCTAAAATGAATCAAGTTTTTAAAAAGCAGGGTAGGCATACAGGCTAGTTGGGCTGTGGTGATGGTTTGTGTTCTAGCCTAATGCAAATCTTACAGAGTTTAAAACAGCTCAGTGCAGAGATAGTTAAGCTGCAGCAGTTGGCGTTTGCTGTGAATTGATGGACGCTGTTTATGTGTGTGCTGCTTTTCAGCTGTGCTCAGCAATTTGGTTTTACTGTAGCAATTTAACTGCAATTAGCAAACTTTAGCTGTTTTCAGGGAGCAACAAAACTGAGCCTCACTTATTGTGCAGTCATACAGTGTCATGGTTCTGCCAGGTAGGTCCACCTGTAACAATAAAGGTTTTAGCTCTCAGTAAATTTCAGTCTTTAAAAGTGTTATGTTGATCATGCCGACAAAATTATTAAAAGCACTGTGTATAAACTTTTTGTATATAGGAGATTTGATAAAAAAAGGAGAGGTGAAGCAATTATTAGTGTAACACCTGTATTGTTCTCAGAAACAAATACTAAGTACGTTCTATTGTAACTCTTGAAAATAACTTTACAAAGTGATTGGTTCTTTAATTGAAAAGCCCTTAAATGATGCAGGATGGACAAGTGACCAATAATCAATTCACTTACCACCTGTAATATTTGACTTAACTGACCAGGTATCTATTAATAGTAAACATGGCAGTGATGTACTGTAGAGCAATAAGCTGAAATAATCAATTAGCTTATTTTTCTGTCTTTGCTCTTAGCCACTACATAAAACTTGGTATAAAATGTGAACTGAAACTTGGAAGTTAACAGACAAAGCTGTATGATCACACCATCTTTCAAATTTTAATTATGAAGCTGTCAAAAAGGATTTATGAAGTTAATGTTTCTGAACAGTCACCATGCTCGTAGTTGTTAAGCTTTTTAACTGCTAGAAAAAAATACCTATTAAGTTGAAACGTGTTGTAGGTTTGGAATATAGCTGAGCAAAAGATTGGTTTTGGTCCTGATATTCATTGTTAAAGGCAAAGCTATATTTTTAATAAGTTCTGTTGTGCTCCTAAATCTTGTTAATATTCTTGAAGTGAAATACAGAAATGAAAGAGGAGTAGTTAACAGGAACTAAATAGTATCTTCAGCTTGCAGCTTCAGGAGATTCTACATCATTATAGGAATAGAGAAATACTCAAATAGTTTTTGAAGTGTGGTACTTGTTTTTATATGTCATTTAAGGCCTAGTCATTTTAGCAATTTTTATTAATTCAATGATGTAAAGCTAAACTTTTTCCATGGTTGTCCAGCAAAAGCAAGTCATGCTCCTAGTGGAGTTCAAGCATTGAAGTAAGTTTTCTAAAACATGCTGTCAATTTGATATATAAAGCTCTTCCTTGTACAATATTGATTTACTCAGTTTTCTTACACAAGGAATTGAATTTTGTTTTCTTGAATCTTTCACCTTCATACTGTTTACTGAGGCTTTCCCTTTCTCCCCTTGCAAGGGAGAGGTGACCTGTGAGGCTTGCCTTAAGGTTGGAACATACTTCTTCTGTCATGACAGCCTTTGGAAGAGACTACTTTTGTTAAAAGTAAAGCCAGCCTTTGTTAGGCAGCAATCCTAGAAAGGTGTATTTTGTAAGCACAAGGGGTCACCTTCTTGTAGAGTGGACACTGTGAGGATTAACATAGCAGAGACTGATAGTTGGTTTTAGGTTTTGCTGCTTCATATATAAACCTCTGTTCTGAGAGCACCTTGTGAATACGGGCACTCTCTTTTTTTCTAAATTACATATTGGAGGGATGTTGACAAACTGCTCTTTAGCAAAGGGGTTTTGCTCCCTGGTCTAGTAGGCTTTGAATTTTCAGTGTCCTTCCTGAATAGTCTTCCATGCTGGAGGTTACAATAATAATAAGTTTCTCTTGTGTCCCAAAAAAATACCGAAGTCTTTTATCTGATGCATGAAAATCCCAGCTAGAAACCACAAAAGCACACTGAACTTTGAAATGGATGATTGATGAGAGAAACTGTTGATAGCAATATTAGTATTATGCTGCCAAAATAGAGGTGATGGAGCACACACTGAAAAGAATCCTAAGGAAAATGTTTAGCTCCAGTGTGAAACCTTTGTAGGCAAGACACTGTGGGGTGACTGTTATGCAGTATCCTCACTGACTACTTGACATTAGAGTAGCAGTGGCTGGAGAAAGAAAGAAAGAAAGAATCATCAATTTCCAAATCATTTGCTCTCAGACTTTGAGTCTTCCTCTATGGAAAGCTGACTTTCCTGCTGTCATAAAGGAGTTGCTAATAAGCTTTTCAGCAGTTGAAAGAGCAGATTTTTAAGGCCTAACTGCACAGAATTATTTTTCAATTTTTAAATACTTAACATCTAAGGATGATTTAGCAAGAACAGCAAGTCAAGACACAGTAGTATGTATGTATCTGTGCAAACATACAAGTAATACATATACAGGCAGGTCCTTGCCACTCAGTAAAATGGTGTATGCAAAGAGAGATCTTGTAATTTGTTCAAAGCCAACTCACTTGTGGATTAGATGTAATTGATAGCAGATCCTTGTCTTGTAGGAGGCAAAAAAAGGGGACATTTGAATCTTGAATGGTGTGGGATTATTTTTTGCAAATAGAGAGAACTATTTCTGGCCACTCTGTTGTGGCTTTTGGAACCAGACAGACTTTGACTGTCTATGTTAACACACAGCAAGTCTCCAAGGAACCTTTTTTCCCAAAACTTTGTTTCTGTAATATGACAAATTCTAACCCAAATAAATTATGACAGTATTGAATTATCTTACCTGTTGTAGAACTGGTCACTTTACCTCTCAAATACTTCATAGTAGGCTAAATCCAAAATGGTTTATGGTTTAAGAGTATTGTGTTCTGTTGTTGACTTTTTTTTTTTTAACAATGATAAGCTGATAATAGCAAGACAGGATTTAAACCTAAAACTTTGAAGATAGTGATCTGATTTTTAGGGGATGATTTATCCATCTCTTTCTACTTTCTTCTCTCTGACATTTGGCTTATTGTTGGCTTTGAATTGGCAACAGAAGCAGAAGTGAGTCCCAGAAATTTGAAGGATGTGGTGTAGCAGGAGGATTGAAGCAGGGAGATGTAGTGTTTGGGATGCGAAACATGTTATGTTAGTTGGATGCCTCTACTAAACTTAATGGTAGAAACTCCCCTGCCCAAGATAAGTTGTTGGTATTGTAAGACCTGAGAAAACTATACCAAGAATAGTAATTTAAGGGAAAAATAAAAATATCTAGCTGACACTGTTGAAAGTTGGTACTGACTTTGATGGGAAACATCTGGAAAACAATTAAGAGTGTGAAAACTAAGCAGTGCACTGGGACCATGGTCCTTTAATTTGAGGTAGTATCAGAACTTCATTTGAAATCAAGAGCAAGTCTTGCTTTTATTGGCAGAAAACGGTGTCAAAGGCTTTGAAACCAACTAGGAAATGGAAGGAGACAATTTCGTTGCTATATCCATACCAGAAAATTGGGTTTTGCTTTGTTCAATTATGTCTCTTATTTTAATGGGGGTGGTAGCTATGTAAGAGTAGAAAAATTTTGTTGGGGTCTTTGCTTGTCCTCATCATTACTGCAGGGTACATGTAATAAGGATTTGAACAGGCCCCAGAACATAGTAAGAAACAAAAACTGTAAACAAGATGTATTTAAACTAAACTCAGGTATTTTCCAGAATTTCTGATACTTTCAGCTCCCTGACCCACATGGATATTTTAATATGTTGTGCTTTGTGCAACAACAGAAGCCTACATCAGTGAAAGAGACAAGAGCTGTTAAACATTGGGTACGAAATAAAGTGTTAAAGGAAGTCATCAGTAGGAAATTGTTGCTTTTGAATAAAGTGCCATATGAAACAAAATTTAAATTATGCCCTTAATGTTTTGTGGAAAGCATTAAGAAGTCAAACATTTATCAGTGATTATGTGAAATATTAAAGAACTTGCTGAAATGAAATAGTGTCATCTTTCATAGCTACAGATATGAGTGGCATTTTCTTCATTTGGAGATGACATCTGAGATGTTATTTGCAAGCAAAATATTATGAGGTGGACATAAAACTTTGGCATTCCTCATCTTAAAGTTGTTCTCCATTTGGGAAACTTGCTTGGTACAGGAAGAAAAAAAAATTAGCTTGCATTTAGAAAGTTCTGGGTGATGTCAGAAGTGAACTCACATATTCTTAGTAGCAATTGACCTTGTAAACAAGAAGGTACAGTTTTAATTTTGTCATTCTTCAACAATAAAAAGTACCAAAATAAAAAAATCTTAGCGCTATCACGGTTATGTATTGCAGGAATACATATGAACAAATGCTTAATTGATCCTGTGTTTGCAATTGATTTAATATGTTAATTAGTGCTTGTTGGTAATGCAGCTGGACAGCCTGACAACTGGTGAATGAATGGGAAGTTTTGAAGGAAAAACTCTTTGTAAAACACTGAATTTTGAATGTATTAATAAGGTTGTAATTGCCACTGTGCTTATTTCATGTATGCAATGGTAAAATTTGCCAGGATACAAATACTACATCCTTGTGATTGTGGAGAGATAAGACTTAGGACCTCAGTATCAGAGGCAAAACAATTACAAAGCCAAATAATTAGAGCCAAAGAACTATATATAGCCTGGAAGGATTTTACTGGTACTGTTTGAAATTGTGTTTTAAGGTCATAAATCTTGTGTCTTAAGCAAATACCTTTTCAAGGAGGAGAGATTTGAACTTCATGACCTAGGGATGTGTGGGACATAGAACCCTGGTAAACTTGGATTCTTTAATCTCTACTTCTTTGTTAAATTACCAAACTCACTTTAAGTCAATTTCTACTAAAATCATAATCTGAATTCCTCTTATTCATTTTGGTAGTGCATCTTTCTTGTTCAGTTTCCTCTCTTCTGTCAAATTAATTCCATTTATGCATAGTTCCCTAACGAACCATCACTTCTCACGTAGTTAAGGAATAAAATTATGCCCTTTGAAAAACTGTGTAAACCTTTACTTATGCTTAAAATGTTGCATTCAGCAGCAAGGTATGTAGTAATCATGACAAATGTGAGAATTCTGTCTAGTATGAGAAAATTGTATGTCTGTCTCTGAGTGGTGAGATTAAAAATCATATTTATGGCTATTTAATTGTGATTTGTCAAATAACTGAAAGCTTGACAAAGATCTAGTTCTATCTGGTTTACTTTATGGTGGTAAATTTTGGGTACTTCTGATATGGTGGTAGTACTGCTTTCATGGATCTTGCTTATGGGCATGTAACTAAATTACATGATATAATAGACTGTCCATGCAATATTCTCTCTGAAAGGTTCAAGTTATAATAACATGTTTAGAATTCCTTTTTTGATTTTAAAATCATTAGCTTGTAATGGGCAAGGCAAAAAGTAACTTCTTTTCAGTGTGGCATAGAAATAAGAAGTGGAGTTGTATATAATATTGTGGTTGATTGGTATGGTCTCTGTGTCATCAGCCCATCACTTGGAACCTTGCCTGCAATAGAGATGCATACATCTCCAATAGACCTAAAGAACAAAGGAAAAAGCTGCATGCTGGAGAAGCTTGGTATCTGGCCGTCTCTTGTTTACATGCATAACCTGACATGAAATCAGTTTATATTTTATAATGAGGAATTAATATGGAAATTTCTTTGTGCATGAAGAATCAAATGGCTTATAGAAGGAATGCATAGATATAATTTTTGGTTCAAATGTTTCAATTTTTTAATGTTTTGAAAACCTGAAGGCTCCTTGCTCAACATAAATGTTACTTTGAGATTAATACATGCCATTTTTAACTATGCTTTCACTAATCCCAAGGTGAGGCTGAGTAAGTTTTATTAATGAAACAAATGTTTTTTGAGAGAATAGCTTAAAATCAGTAGTTCATGTGACTGAGCACGCAACTCATGGTTTTTCATTCTTATATTCAGTGCCCTGAATTATTTCTAAAGGGGGAATTTAATGTGGAATAGTTGACACTGTGGCATAATGAATTAATTTGCTCCGGAATTCCCTATGGCTGGATGGAAGGTTAGAGGACTGCTTCTGGTTTTTCCTCCTTGGAGGAAGTAAATAATGATGTTAGTCAACATCTGAGTAGAAAAACTCCATCTCCTTATTTTGAGGAGGGCAATTGTTGTACCTAAAGGTTATTTTTATTTTGTTCGATCCTCATACTTGCTGTACTGCTGCAGCTTAACTCCAAACCATGTGTAAGGAAGCTAGTTCAAAGCTTGTGAGTGATTTAAGACTTCTATAGTGCCATGAACTTGAGAATGAAAAACTATTCTTGTAGAACATACCCATCAACTTTGCTTTCTTATAAACCCTTAACTGATTTAGCTCGCATTGACATTCTGTGCCTTTTCTGTGTCTTGTCTACTTCTTTGCTCTTTCCATTAGATCCTCCTACTACTACCACTCGGCTGCCCACGGTTCCCTGGCATCCTTCGACTGATGGCACCACAGGTTTAGCAACAGAACCTAGAATAATAAATTTCCCAACATCAACCTTGCCAACAAAGCAGGACGACACTTGGGGTATCGTTGTCGGTTGTGTGGTGGGTGGGGTTCTTTTGCTGTTACTTCTTGGTACTCTGGTTGGAGCCGTCTGCTATAAGAGAAGAAAGACGTTCCGCGGTGACTACTTTGCTAAGAGCTACATTCCACCATCAGATATGCAAAAAGAGTCCCAAATAGATGTTCTTCAGTCAGATGATATGGGTTCTTACCCTGGCAGTATAAAAAAAGAAACAAAGCACCCAATGAACTTAATATCTAAAGATTATTTAGAAGACCCTGGAAAACCTGAGTTGAACAATGTTGACAATACTAACAGGTACCAGGACCGTTATGAAAGACCAGTGGATTACCATGAAGGTGGAACATTTGGAATGGGTTTTATGCATGGTGAATTTTATGAGGAAGATGACTTTGTTTCTCACTTAGATGGCGCGGTAATATCTCGGAGGGAGTGGTATGTGTAGTAACCACTGAAAACTAACATGTACCTGTAGTTCACTTCATTGGCTGGTCACTTTCAGATTGTTTATACTTACACAAGAGGAGGAATAAACTTTTTGAAACTTTTTTTGAAGGTTTTTATATTGTGACTTGACACAATGGAAATACTGAATCTGGGGAAAATGTATTTGAGCTGCTTTTTTTTCCCAATGCTGTACTACTGTTTAAGATTTGAGTTTTAACACAGAGTGCTTATATTGGTCTATGTCAGAGTTAAAAAAAAAAGACTAAATTGAAGTTGCCATTCAATATTGTTTAAGAATAAAAAATGGCTGTCTTGCCTCTCAGATTTAAAAATAAGTTTACCCAAGGCAATGATCAAATATAATCTTTGGGGGCTTTGAATTACTCCGATCTAGGTACCATCCACAGTAAACTTAATGCTTCTGTATAACAAATATTTTACCAATTAAAATGAGTTACAGCAGAACTAAAGCTTTATTTTCTAGGGTTTTTTCTGCATAAAAATGAATACCTCTTAGCATTTTAATGAGCCTTCTTGTAACTATATACTTAAAAGTTAAGTAATTGCACTGAAACTAACTTATCAGCAACATTTTGAGGAGTAACTGTAAACAGGTCAAAGGCTTGTATTTGAATAAGATGAAAGGTTATTTTTTTAGTCATTGATTTCTAAAGCTTACTTTAGTGTCTGTATATATACATACAGTGAGATGTTTTGTTAGGCCTGTAATTGGCAGGGTGTCAAAACTCATTAATGCATACAAGATGCTCTTTGCAACTTCACAGTGTGCAATTTTTGAGACCTGTTTTGGAGGCTTTGTTGGAATCTTACCATTGAATTTAAAAGCTGGTTAATTGGACACAGCTAAGGAGAAAACACCCCTATAGATTCCAAAGCTGGAGGCTGATGTGAATATGCTTATTTTCCCAGGTGCCAAAAAGCATTAGAGTTTCTATGACCAGAAGTTAAAACAGCGGTTTTACGCTGCTTCTGACTAAGTAACAATACCTGCTTTGAAGAGGGTAGCCAGAGTTTCAGATTATTAGTAGGGAAGTAGACACTTGCACTGCTGCTTTAGGTATTGAAAGCGCACTCTTTAGTGGTGCAACTAGAGTCTATGAAACAGGAATTCAGTCTCTGTGCAGTCTCTGTACCGCAGTGGATTTGTTTTCCCTGCATATAATCCATACTGATTTTACATGTTCTTTAAAATGACATTGTATCTGTTATACATAGGAAATCTTGTCTGACATGTGAAATAGTTCTCCTTTATCTTGAGCAGATTCACCAAACTAAATCTGCTGATTATGTGAGGAGGAATGAAACAACTTTAGATAAATTCCAGAACAACAATGAATTCATAAGTAGAATATTAAATCTTTTGAAGTGCCATTTTTCAATGTTTAGCTTGAGGAAATTGAAGCTGATATGGCTCTATTAGTATTTGAAAACTGAAAAGGGAGAAGTCTGCTACCGTTGATGTGAAATAGGCTGCATAATTACAGCTGCTCCATGAGCATTGATGCTGGAAGTTCTTTTCTGTCCTCATGATGTTTGGTAGCTTACAGCATTTAGAGCTTCCCAAAAATAGTTATATTGAGTGTTGTAGACAATACACTGTGATTGCATATGACTGCATGTCTTTAAAAAAGATTAAGACAACAGCTTTATTTGAAATTCAAATGGAAAAGCATCCCTAAACAACTGAAGTTTAGGTTTGGATTAATGGAGTACTGATACATGATTGACCAGTCTCAAAAACAATAGCAAGTGATATTGTGGTTATCTGTAGTTTGAGTGCAAACACAAGAAAAGGAGTGAAATTTCTAGCAGAGGGTTCTGATCCAAATTATCTCTGGAATAAAGAGATTATACCTCTCTTCAAAAAAAACTTGATATATCATCTTTAAAAGATGGTTTTACTTGGAAATAAACATAACCATAAACCAGTTTTCCACATGGGATATCTTGCTTTTGTCTCTGTGGATTTTTTGCTTTGATTTTTTTAAAAATATATATATTTAATTCCTATGGGTTGAGAAGTTGAAATGTTCTGGAGTTGAAGTTATTAATAGGGATAGGGCTTACGTGCGTTGCAATGTTTTGTACATTATGTCTACTGTAAAAAGAATTGATTGTACGTACAAATGGCTGTTGTGTGAATAAACTTTTTCTTACATTCTGGAACATAGGTAGTGTTCAAAAGTGTTGCACAGGTCTGTTCTTAAAAATTGGAGATGGAAAAGCACAATAAACCCAGAGGCTGGATAGAATGAACTAAAGTGTTTAAGCTGTTTGAGATGGGCTGTTTAGTATTCACCTAAGAGAGCATAAACTTATAAAACAAGTGTCTTTAGAAACTCTTTTAAGAAGATTAAGAGAATGATAAATGGGGGTGTTTGCCATCCAAAATATTTGTTTTCAAGCACAGCTGATAAACTAACTAGGCATTGAATACATCAAAATAGTCTTGTTTTTTCATTCTATTGTCTTTGTTTGCTTTAACCATATTTCTTGGAATTAATCAATTCTCATCTATTTCTGACCATCTGGTGGTTAAATTGCTTTGTAGCTAGCACCATACATGTTAGGTGCTCTCTGGCTTGTTCAGCTTGTCATGGTGGTCCGGGTTTATGATCATTCCGCTGGTTAGACCAATGTTTTGCCAAACCAATTCAAAAAACCAAATGAAGTGTACCCTGTGATAATTGCATTTAAGTTCTTGTGTGACACTGTGCTGGGATGTTACTATTTTTCGTGATGTTCAGAAGTAAATGGGTGTTTGTAATCTCACCCAAAATCAGACTCAATGGGTGGGCTTTGATTGAAACTATAACACTTTATGATGTCTTGACATGATAGCAGAATTTACTAGAAGAAAAGGCACCATGAAGTTAGGATGAAGCAGTCAAGGAACTCTTCTGATATAATCACAAGGCCAAAGCATCTTCAAGAATTCTACACCTAAGAATGTATATTAGTTAGTTGAGATTTTTGCACTTCAAGAAGAGGGCACCCAATGTAAACTAAACTTAAGCCAGTTAAAATGCAGTAGTTAGGTGACCCTTCCACTGATTCACGTGCCCATTCTTCAGGAAAAATTATGAATTATTCTTGTGTCGTAGTTTAAGCCCAGCTTGCAGCTAAGCACAACACAACTGCTTGCTTTCCCCACCCCCATTTCTTCCCACCCTGGTGGAATGGGGAGGAGAATCAAAAGCAAAACTTGTAGGTTGAGATAGGAACGGTTTAATTGAAAACAAAGTAAAATATAATAATAATAGTAATGGATAATGAAGTGGGGGAAACAAACAAGTGATGCACAGTACTTCTTTCTGGGTAATTTCCCCAGTTTATACACTTGGCATGTTCTGTGGTGTGGAATATCCCTTTGTCCTCTTCAGGTGATCTGTCCCAACTATGCTCCCTCCTAGTTTGCTTTTGTGCAGCTCCTCACTGGCAGAGCATGAGAGAGGCACACACACAAAAAATAAAAGTCCTTGACTTAGGATAAACACAACTTAGCAAAAATCAAAACATGGTGGGTTATCAGCACTATTCTCATGCTGAATCCAAACCACTGTACAATCTCCTGAGAAGAAATTAACTCTATCCCAGCCAAAGCCAGGACAGTTTATAGTGTCCAGGCTGGTATCTGATGGACACATGGAGCTTATGCCAGGAAAACCGTTATATAAACCAAGGGTAGTATGTTGCGTTCATCTTTGAGGAGCAAAGTAACTTCTGCAAGTTGTTACTCTAGGACTTTATTCCTTAACATTAAGGAAGTCACAAAAAAAAGCTTATTTCAGTTTTTTGCAAGTTACTTAAATATACTTTGTGAGTGCAATCCCAGGAGAATGTTCATGTCAGATCTTTGATAAGCAGTGAGGGGACAGGAATTGTTTATTAGAGTGCAAATCAAGTGTTGTATTTTAGGTTGTTTTTTTTTTTTTTTTAATTGAGGGGTTTTGCTCAGCTTTCCAGCATGCAGGCAGAACAACATAAGAAATCTGAGGAATTGATAAATCATATTGTGTAGTCTCAGGGTTTTTATCTGTGAATAGAACATACAGCTGAAGAGGTTCTCAAAATTTCTGTCAGTAAGAGATTAAATAGAGAATGGTTGTGTTGCATTTGAATAATAATAGACTGCTTTAGAAATACATTGAAGGTAACTGTGTTAATTTTCAATTTCTTCGCTGTTGAATTTTGTGATTCAGTACTCAATGTAAATGAGAGCATTATTTAATGTATGCTGCCTAAATTTTGTAGGTAAGTGTTTAGTGCAGCTGACATGAATTATTCCAATTGTGAAACTTTTTGTTGAGCCTGTTGGCACTAGTTTAAAGCACTGATGATTTTAAGTTAAAGTATGTTAGCAGCTTTTCCAGTTTTGAGTCTTAAAATTTGATTTCTAAGCACAGTGAAAGGAGTGGCCTTTAAAGACTGACAAGTATGCTAATTCAGTATGGGAGTTGTTCAGCAATGGATTTCACAATGCTAAGGTCAAAAGAAAAATGCTGTAAAAGGAAAAAACCACAGCTTTTTCTCTCCCTTTGTTAAAATTTGTTTATAAAAATTACTTTCTTGTAGCTTGAAGTGTGAAGTCCTAAAGATGATACGTGGTCTTAGGGTTTGCTTTAATAAGTGTAAGCCAAGTATTTAGTGTTTGTTTGCATATTCATTGCTTCTAGTAGTTAGTATATGGGTTTTTTACCCCGATTTTAAGTTTTTTCTTTTTTGCTTTCTGCAAACTTAGTGCCTTTAAAGAAAGATTGTCAATAGACCATAGTTGCCTAGGTTTTTGAATTAACACCTTGTTAGCTTATTTAAGTGCAAATCATATGTTTTGTAATGTCATCTTACCTTGAAATTGAGAATGAAAGCATGCTGCTCATACTTAATAAAAGTAGTCCATAAAATTTTTAAAACAAAAATTTTGATTTCATGAACTCTCTTAATTTCCCCAGTTATTTAGTTGGGTAAGTTGAAGCAATACTGCAAAAGTGCTAGTGCAGGGCAAGGCTTTCTGTTTAGCAGTGGAAGGAAGAAGCATTTCTCAGAACAGCGCTGAAGTAGCTTATCTGAGTTTTAAAAGTATATGAACTTCTTATAGTTGTAACCTATGCTATCACATTGCAGATGTGCCCTTTAAGCAGACATCTTCTGTTGCTGTAGCAGGGGCTGTGATTGGAGCAGTCCTTGCTCTTTTTATCATTACCATCTTTGTGACAGTGCTGCTGACCCCAAGGAAGAAAAGGCCAGCCTATCTTGACAAAGTGTGAGTATGTGTTGGACTTTTTTTCTTACTCAGTTGAAAGCGATATGAAGAAAGAGTTTGTTCTGTACAGTAATTTAAGTGTCTGACTTAATTTAGCAGCTATTCAGCTTTTTTAATTTCAGGGCTCTATTTTCAGAGTACACAAATGTGAAATCACACATTTCTGAAAAAAGAAATCAGGAAGGTAAGAATTACTTTGGAAGTAATAAAGAGCTTTATCTCATGAGAAGTTTGGGGTTTTTTGAAAGAAAACTATTCATAGATTTAACTGGAGGGCAAAAAAGGGTTCCCTCTTGACTGGTGCCAGTGACTGCTAGTTTGTTGTAACTGCAGATCTAACTTGCAAGGTAAATTGGCCAGGCTTTGCAAACGTGAAGGCCCCCTAAAATAATTCCTGAAATGTTTGTAAAATGAAGCAAGCTTCCACAGATCCATGCTTACTGATTTCTTGTGCTTTCTGGAATTTTGGTTATTTCTTTAAGCCTCTGGCACAGACTTGCAGTTTACTTTGTTCAATATGATCAAACAAAAAAGAAGGAAACAAAAACGTCTGAGAAGATCTTGTCAGTTCAAGGGGATGATGTCTAGATTCTGTTTGGAACATGCATAAAAAAGTAACAAAGGCATACAATATTTGTAAATATATGTCTTTTTACATCCCATATACAGTTTCTTAAATCCCATATACAGTTAACACTAAAACTGAATTAGAAATGTTGTTCATATAGTTAAAGAGAACTAAAGTAAAATAACTAAGAACCTTTAGCATAAAATAAGTTTCCTCATTTGGATTGAGCTAGCAAGATGAATCAAGAGTCTTCTTTTGAGCAACTTTTAACATGGTTTCTCTTAAATTCTGTATCTGAAGCTTATTTCTATGAATGATCTTAAACATTTAAATTATTTTATAACCACTTGCTTTCACTGAGAAAGTTAAAATTGAAAAAGTCTTGCATGTAAGAATTGCTAGTAAGGCTTTCTCAAAGGCTTTCTAAGGGAAGTCTATAATTTAAAAAGTTGTTTAAACTGTATCTCGTAACTTAGAAACTATGTTAGATACCAGTAGTTTCTAATCCTCCTTAGTTGAAGTGTTTGGAGGGAAGTTCAGTCTGCTAAACACAGGATGCAATAAATAACAAATTCTGGATAGTGCTTTTCTACAAAAAGTGTCTTCCTGAATAATAGCCAGTGGTAGGCATATTCCATTACAATATATCACATCTGAGTCATTGCTGACTGAAAGGTGTTTGTCCCTGAGTACTGAATGCTGGATGATTTGGAAGTTATTATCTGACCATTCAATTGGACTTGACAAACATGATGTGTTATATTTCATTCCCCCTTTTACTACAGGATTGATCTTCCACCCACTCACAAACCAGCCTCATTTGGAGAGAGAATGTTGTCAGTGCCACAGAAAGAAGCTATGCTTCAGGTGAGTAAGTGTTTATATGCATCTTAAATTGACTTAAGGAAAGTGTTAACTTTGCTTTATTATGTTAACTTGGTCTGATTTTGTCTTCCCGGTAATATATGGAAACCTTTCAATGGTTTCACAACCAAGCTGTTTCTCTACGTGTGTGATATCCAGATCTGTTATCTATAATGTTAAAGTCATCCTTAGAGGTGGAAACTTGTAACAGCCTTTGACAGACACAGCTCCTTTTGAATTAGAAAAATCTATAGTTGAAATTCTGTGGTAAGAGAATATACATAGCTTTATGAAGCAGTCTTCATAAAAGGGAAAAATTATGCTTGTAAACTTAAAAACTGACCTGATCAAAAGCTCCCTTGCTGGTAACAACTGCCAATCTTTTGAGTTATTAACGATTGAGGGGTGGGGATAGGTTGAAATTTGGGCTTTGACGTGGCTAATCTACCAAAATATGAGTTTGAGCCTCGTTGAAGATTACTAAATCATTTTTAAATATTTGCAATTATGTAACTTCTAATTTTATCTTTTCTGCTTGCATTTACCAGCAGCAAATGACCCCATACCAATTTCATGACAAACAGTTGAATTTTTCATGTGCTTTCAGGGGTAGCTTCTTGTCATCTGAAGTAATGCTGTCCAAGCAAGACAGCAATAGGCAAGAAACTTCTTTACCAGCATTTAATGTTTGTGTGGGTGTAGTCTGATCAAACCAATTTTTGGAGGTCGCACTGGAAAGCTGATTCTAGCAAATGAAACACTTTGAGTAAGTGGGGAGCAAGGAAGGGTAGGTTCTTCCTTACAGCACGGTTTTGAAGTTGACTAGAGTGCTTGGGAAACCCCAGGTGAATTCAGGCTTCTCTTGCACTAGGCATTGTAGAGGAGACCTGTTCTTGAGAGGTCACTTAAGCTAATGTCAGTTATAGATCCTTGCCATGGCCCCTAAAGTCTCTTGTGTATGTGTGTTTATATTACATTAATCAGTCAGATTTTTTTAGATTTCTGCTTACATTGAAGAAAATTTCCATCATCTATCAGTATTTGTAAGAATTAGATTGTAATTGTTTTTAATAAAATTTTTGTTCCATCCTCAGTACATACCATAAATAATGTGATTCTAACCACTGATGTGCCAAATCATAACACTGAGCTAATTAAAATAATAATTTGTTTATAAGAAATATCATTTTTCCAATACTATGATGTATTTTTGCAATTTTAAGGACCTATAAAAGTCCTTTCTCATACAGGGGGAAAAGGGGGAAAAATCTTCACCTACCTTTAAGAAAGATTTTGATGGAGTTCTTAATAACATTGAAAATATTCTTGTAGATTTTCTTTGTGATTGATGGTTACTAAAGCTCAGCAAATAGCAGTTGCTGATAAAAGCCTTCCTTATGTCATAAATGTTACAATGGGTAATACTTGTGTATATTGTTGCTGAGCGAAGCAGGAAAATATTCTGAGATCCACTGCTGCAATAGTAGCGGATCTAGTAGTAGCAGCCTGATGATTATAACATTGTGAAGGTAGAAAACATTTTGTTGGCATAAAGAATAATAGGTCTTCATCTTCTTACCTTAAAGGTAGTTAAGTACCAAAGATGATACAAAAGAACCAGTGCTTTTCTGTGCTCAGGATGGGCATCAAGGCTATTTCTTCTATTACTACAGTACTCAACAATTGCAATTTTTCATGAATTACTCTTCTGCTAATATTTCTGCTTAAAGTATTTGAAAAATATTCTCTTGCTTATAGAATCAAAATATATGGTCTGTTGTGGTATTTGTGCATCTGTAGTGCTGCTAGATGGCAAAATTACAACACTAGGAAATGCATTTATTTGTCCTTTACAGAGCAACTTATAAAGGAGGTAAACATAAGAGAATGTGTACCTTATTACTTTCCTCTTCAGAACTTTGCTGTCTTTGAATTTTTTCTAGGTTGTGCTTACTGTGATTTCTGTTAATGGGTACTAAAGAACTTATGCTGAACCTGGCTGTAGTCTTGGAATGTTTAATTAAATGTTTTATGAAAATGTATTTTGTAAATAGAGAAAAAATCATAAAGAGACTGAATTGAATATTTGTTTTCCACAAATTAGATAAACAGAGTTTTAAGTTGTTTTGGGAGGAGAAAGATTCCCCTTCAGGTTAGGTGTTAGCCAGATTTTATTTAAGAAATGGATGTTGCCACAACACTGTTAGCGTACCTGTCTTTCTGTCTGTGGAACTCCAGAACTGAAAAGACCTGGAGCTGGAGGCTGTCTTCTTAGATGATACTGCCTCTAATCAGTATGTACTCTGTTATGCTTGAGGCAAGAGCTTCATTTTATCTAACAGAAATAAATGTCAAAATACTAGCTTTAGCCAAGAAGTGATTGGTTGTATTGTTTTGGTGTACCAAGCCAACATTTGGATAGCTGTAAAGAGGCAAGAGAAAAAAGTTAGCAGCCTGTCAGGATGTCTCATCTTGTATGACTAAATGTCTGTACTCACCACTGTACTACCTGGTGTTCCAATTGCTGTCGTGCCTACCCAGAATGAGATGCCAGGTGAGCCTCTCACTGGCTAGTTAAGATGTAAACTTCTGGATCTTCTAAAAAGAACTGTAGGGGAAATGTCACTGCTTTGTCAACCACAACAGATGATCAGTTCAGCCTGAGTGGAAATGATAGGCTGCACAAAGGTGCAAAGTAAAGGAGTGAATTTAAATGGTGTCTTCTGCATACTCACAATAACTTAGAATTGAAAGTGGATTTATTCAATTTAGGCTGATTCTGGTAAGTTGTTATAAATAATGTGCTAGTTTTTCAATCATCTCTGCTGTTATTCAAATCATGGACAAGTAGCTTTTTTTTATCTTGTAAAGTATTTAAGATTCAGTACATGATGCTGAAATTCTCCTTTTTGTACTCCAGCAATCAGTATTTAACTGATTTTATGCATATCTGAGTCAGCAGGTGATGGCATTAAAATGAAGAGAAATTAACTGGACCTGTGAATAGTACTGGACAGCTGGTATCTTTCATGGATACTTCTTGAGACTCGGAAACTTTCAGTTTACTTTAAATATACATTCTCATTTACCTGCTAGTGTTAATAATGAGCTACCAGTATGTACAAGTACTATGTAACTGAGTACTCATAATTTCTCTGTACTGGTATTTGAAGATACCAATTCATGTGTTCTTGTGAGTCACTTCAGAACTGAGAAAAACTGGGTCACTTATGGCCCTAAAAGAGGAAGGCAAAAGTCCAAAGCATACAAATACAATGGAAAAAATTACATTATAGCTTTATTTACTATGAAGACTTGTCAACTCTTTTGTCAACAGCACTGTTACTTTTGTCCAGGTATTCTTTTAATAATCATTGCCATGGAAACGCTATTCTGTTGCTCAGAACTATCTATTACAGGTAATGTGAAAGAGTGGTGAGCAAGCCTGAAGGTTATGTCCTTGTTGAGAGAGGAATCTCTGCTTAACAATGTGGGTTTTGAGGCGAATAAGGAAGAAGTTGAGCAATGGAATATTTCCAGTGGCTTAAACAGGAATTTTTCTATTGCATAATATTTTAAAAAGGCGTGTAAGAGGGTGCGCTAATTCTGGGAGTCCTTGGCATCATTAGAGTAAGCTTCACTGTTTCAAACAATATATTGCTAAGAAGCAAAAACTTATTTACTTTCCTCTAAACATGCTCAAGATGGGCAGTCTTTGACAATGTTAAAGAACTGAAGTTATTATTAATTTGACAGGTACTTCTGAAGGAAAGAAAAAAACATGTTTTGCACAATGCAGTGCAGCATTCAGAGTTGTTGAAGGATTTAGAATTTAACAAGGCTCTTCTGTAACAACAGAAATAGGAGTGGATAAGGGAAATGCAGCCCAGTAGGTATGTCTGGCCATGAGAAGACTGACTTGAGACTTGCAGGTTGGAAGAATGCCTCACTATTTAGACAAGCAGACTTCTTTAACTGTAATATTTGTATTACTGATCAAAACAGGAAAGAAAAATATGAAGTTGTCTTAGCACCATTAAAAGTATCAAATACCATTTATCAAATGATGTTTCTGAATCAAATTTGAAAACATCAGCCACTGAGCCCTTAAACCTAGTATAATACTGATTCATTTATGGATTATGGTTCTCTTGCACTCTTCTATTTCTTTTCCTAATGCTTTTTATACAGGTGGGAATATCTCTTCCTTGATGAAAAAGGAAGCAGTATTGTTATTATTTGCCTTAAACCAAAGAACTGTTTAGACAAATGATTGAATGGAAGGGAGCACAAAATGTGCATCAATAAAATAATCTGTATTGATGAAGGATCTTGCAATAGGAAAAACAAAATTACCAGATTGGGGTTAGAATGAGGCACATGCTATTCTGGTTTCCAGTGAGTCTCTAAATCATGTCCACATCCACTGTGGGTAGAATTCCTCAAGCAAGCAGATTTTTTGTTGTTGTTTTGTTTTGATTTTTGTTTAAAGAACATTAGCTTTTGGTGGAGATGGGACTTTTTTTGTTCCCCATGTGTGTTTTGTCTCCTTGTGTGGTGAACTCATGCTCTCAGCTCAGGTTTGAAGGAGCAACACTGCCTGCTAAGTGGTAAGTCACATATTCTCAGAAATGCAGACTGCATTTTAGGACTTGAGAAGCAAAAGCACGTTGACTTTAAGGGCAGGAGGGGATACTTTGAAATAGAATTATAAGACAAAAAGCTTGACAAACTAAAGTTGAAAAATAAACCTGTGAAGATGGTGAAAAATAACTGTTGGACGAGTGGAAAAGGTTAGGAAATATTAGATGATTTTTGGAGAAATTTTACATATTAAAACTTAACTCAAAATTACTTCAGAACTTTACTAAACAAATGTGGAAAGGTAAAAAGTTAAGGGGAAGGAGGAGAAAGTAAGAACAAAATATTACTGAGATTGGGTTCTCTTCAAAATAGTTCTTGAAGTAAGAATACGGATATATGACCACTGGAAATGTTACCTACCTGTATGAATACTTGTGGAGGGGCTTCTGCACAAAGATCAGCAACCTAGCCTACTTTGTGTTGCTGCTACCACTGTGATACTGTTGGGAAAAGATGGAATTGCAAAACAAAAAATACATACAATTGTGCGAAGGTGTTGCTTTAGCCTATTGTGGTCCTGTACTAAGTGTAGCATAAAGGAAGAACTTTACTAGGAGTGATGATACCAGAGTACAAACTGTACCCTAAATCATAATTCTATTAGATGGCATTACTTGGTGTGATTTAATCAGCCATTAACTCAGGCAGTTGGTGATTAACTGGATGTTTGAAAACAGTCCATTTCACAAATAAAGTTTTTCTATCATAATGGTGAAGAAAAAAAAAAATGTGAAAGAAGGGAGATTTCAATGCTTCTGCATGAAGTAACTTCTCATCCACCAACATTCCCAAGTCCTGCTCCTCAGAACTGCTCTCAATCACTTCTCTGCCCAGCTTGTGTTTGTGTTTATGATTGCTCTTACCTGTGTTTATGATTGCACCTGAAAGGTGCAGGACTTTTCTCTTGGCCTTGTTGAACTTCACAAGGTTCACACAGAGCCACCTCTCAAGCCTGCCAAGGTCCCTCTGGAGGGCATCCCTTTGCCTTCAGCATGTTACCACACCACTCAGCTTGGTGTTATTGGCAAACTTGCTGAGGGGACCTTGATCCCACTGTCATGTTGCCAAAGAGATGTTAAACAGTGCTGGTCCTGATACGGACCCCTGAGGAATGTCACTTGTCACTGGTCCTTGCTTGGATTTTGAGCCAGCAATGAGCCGTCTCTGAGCATGACCATCCAGTCAGTTTTTTATCCACTGAGTCGTCCACCCATCAGATCCATGTCTCCTCAGTTTAGAGATGTCTGTGAGACAGCATCAAATGCTTTGCATAAGTCCAGGTAGGTGACATCAGTTGCTCTTCCTTTTTCCACCAACACTATGATCCTGTCATAGACAGCCACTAAATTTGTCAGGCTCAATTTGCCCTTAGTGAAACCATGATGATGGTTACCAACCATCTCCTTATTTTCTATATGCCTTAGCATAGTTTCTGCTCCTTCATCTTGCTGGGCACTGAAGTGTGGCTGACCTGTAGTTTCTCAGGTCATCTGTTTTTAGACCTGGGGGTCTTATTTCCCCTTTCTCAGACAGTGTGCACCACAGTCTTGCCACTACTTCTAATACAAGATGGATAGTGGGTTAGTCACTTCCTGTGAAAGTGTCTTCAGAACTTGCAAATGTATCTTATCAGGTCCCCTGAACTTGTTCACCTCCAGATTCCTTAGCTGATCTTGAACCTCATCTCTTATTGTTGGCAGTTTGGCTGGGGTGGAACTAATTTTCTTGGCAGTAGCTGAGTAGCTGGTATGGGGCTGTGTTTGGGATTTGTGCTGAAAATAGTGTTGATAACTCAGGGAAGTTTTTTATTGCTGGACAGCATTGGGACCTATTCTGCTTCTTGTACTGCCCTGCCAGCAGATGGACTTGGGGTGTACACAGAATATTGGGAGGGAGACAAGATATTGGGAGAGGGAACACAGCTGGGACAGGTGACCCTGACTGATCCTCATCTTTTTTCCACTTGCCATTGGATTGTAAGAAGGATTCTAAATGATAACCAGTTAAGACACTACCTAAGGCAGAGTGTATTTTGGGATGACTGGTGGTTTTTTGTATTAACCAAAGCTCTTCTGCAGTTTTGAATCTTGACTTGTTTCCCCTGTAACTTTTCTTCTTTCAGAAAGAACATTTTACTTTGCAGAGCCAGTACAGAGAGAGAGATGCTGGAAACTTGCAGCACATGGTAAATAATAAGATGGCTTGAATTCCTGATTGAAGCTTTGATTTCATCTTATTCCATAAAATAAACTTATAATGTTGGTTTTCATGAACAAAAAAAATATTTGTCCATCCTGGTCAATAACTGTTTGATTGTGTGAGTTAAGTGAAAAGTGGCAGTACCATTTTAATATCCTATAGTAGTTTGATGACTAATTTAAATACTTAAACACTCCAGCTTTCATTTCTTGGTGAGTAATATAAAGCAGAGGAGTGTTGACAGACATTTTTGTAGTTGCTGGTTTGCTCTTTAGATTTATTGATCTTTAGAGTCCAACTTCATTTGAAACAAGCATTTGAAGTCAACTGTCTCTTAGGGAAATTTATAAGTTCCTGTTTCTTTATTCATAGGGTTGTCTTGGAGATAATGTATCTTTGATTTTGCTTAAAGCTTTACCAAGAATAGGAATTTCAGGTTCTATACATGAACTGTGAAACTTATTACTTCTTATATGTGTTTAGAAAACTGTGAATGGAAGGCAACTTACTTGTGGGGCTGAAGAGCCACAGGAGCAAGAGGGTCTTCAGCCTATGTATCCTGTTTATCAGCAAACTCACTACAAAAATTGGAGCAACAGATACCCACAAAGCTCAGGACCTGGAAGAGCCTACATCAATACAAGGGAGCATTATGTATGATTCTGTACCCAGATGTCTTTCACAAGGAATTTATTACCTGTTGACTCTATGACCCTCATGTCTTTTTGGCTTTCATCTCTAAAATAATTGGGTTTTTTTAATGTGTGAAAAAAATGGATGGAGAATTTTATACAGGTAAACCATATGGAATTTAAAACTTGCCTCTAGTACTTGGTATGTCTGTGTTTTTGTAGTAATATTGATCTGCCAAATGAGGAGAGCCACTTAGCTTTTTTAACCTTCACAGTCATAATCTGTATAACCTGTATTAATTGTTTGGCACGTGCCAAAATGTTAAGCTTTTTTTGCTGGCTATCTATGGGAGCATTCTCTCTGGATATTTTAAAAGAACCTTACCCATATAAAAGTGAGTAAATATGAGCAAGACAGCTGAATCCCTTGTAACATTAGCAGTCTCAGGCTGAGCCATCTTAGCAACTTGAGATATGAATTTGACTGGCCTTAGCTATTGATTTCTCAACCAGCTCTACCTCTCTCAGTCAAATGAAAAACTAGACTACCTCTCAAATACTGACTGGCTGGTCCATAAACTACACTGTTTTTCTTCTCACCTTCTTAAAAGTGAAGCAATTGCCTTACATCAAAAGCTTTTTGTTGTCTATTGATTCTGCTTGTTGCTGGCTTTGGTTTTACAGTTAGGTCTACATGAAACCTAGTTGAAGGAATTAGATGACTAGGCAGACAGAACTTTCTGTAAGTGTCTTTTGTGAAGCTACATCTGTGTTCCCAAATATGACTCCTATTTTAGGTGCTGCAGAGTTTATTTTCCTTGGTAATAGATACATTCCTTGTTTTTTTCTTAGTTTACAACAAAACTGCCTGTGATGTGTTTTTATGTCTTAGCAAGAAAAGAAAAGCTTCATCAACTTCAAATGCTTGTTAGCACTGTCCTTTAATCTTAACCAGTAGTGGGAAGTAACTGGAGAATGTCCTGACATTACCAGTGCTAAAAGTATCCCACATGAATCTTTTGTGTCTGTGGTAATGCTTAAAAAATGTGCTCATGATCTTGCTAGAAAAATAAGTTTTCCTGTGAACTAAAAAGTAAATATTTAGCAAGTAAAAATGTGTATATAATGTGTTAGTGCTGAAATGAGCTCATAGGACAATCTTAAAATATTTTAAGACAGTAGAAAAATGGGTTGTGTCTAAAATTTGCCAGAGAAACTTAAGAGACTTGAGTATTCTCTAAGTACATTATGCACATAAGTACAGAATGATGATTTTCAGTCAGATGACATGAAGGACAAGATGTTAGAATGCTTGGTGTCATGCTGAACTACCTGTTGTACAGAACTGAACATTACTTCTGGGGTATTAGTGTGTTTTTCTGCAGATGTTTGAATTTTTTTAGAGGCCAGAGTCAAGCTGTAGAAGCAGCAGAATTGAAAGCTAGCATAGGTGAGTGTGCTGCAGACAGGGGGCTGTTGTTAAACCTGTATTCAACCTGCATTCATCTCCATCACTGTACAAGTTCATGGGACCTCTGTCCACAATTGGGCCAGGTAAATAAAATTCTTTTAGTTTGTTACAGGTAGCATCTAGAAGATTATGGCTTGGGTGCCTGTATTCTGGACTCTGTAGAAGTAGGTATTTCCTGTTCTCTTGCTAAGCAGCTTTCTGTTAAATGATGTGGTTGAAGATGACAGCTGAAGAAATGGCAAAAAAGAAAGGTTGGACAGAACCTGCTTCTTAGGAGCTATCTTTGAAGCATTGGCACCTTGCTTTTCTCTTGGGAACTGGGCACATTCATGTAAATTGAGCAGCTGTTTTCAATATTAAAGTTTCCTGCTGCATTTGAGACCTAAAAAAGGGCTTGTGTCCCTCAAAATTGTTTTTCCATAATGTTAGTTTAAGTAGCTATCTCTACATGAGCATTGCCTCGCCTATCCTTACATTACTGCAGCTCCAAAAAGCATCAGCTGTCAGAACATTGAAAGACAACAGTGTCGTGGACAAATGAATGACAGAATGCAGAGAGGAACTATACTGCTTAAGATAATTTGATCAATATTACTGAGCAAAAATTGATACCAAAAATATTTGAATAGACATTATAGAATGGCTCAAAACTTTTGCTGTGGCAGTGCTTCCTCTGCATTCATTAGTACAATGTGGTATTGAGCAGGTGATCACTTCAATCCCTTTTGCAAAAAAACATTTATTTTGGATTCAGAAAAAATTCTTCTACTGCTTTTTATAATTATTTGCAGATACTTTCCTTTCTGTTTTATTTTTTTTTGAAAGAGATAAAACTTTAGGGAAGGAAGAATGCTATATCAACAAAGCTATCATTTTTTTTTAATGTGTAAAAATAGCTTAAAAAATATAAATGTAATCCAGCTGTGTTGTCCAAGTTACATATCAACAAACTACAGAAAGCTTGATTTGCAAACTACCCATCAGGATGTAGTTTGCCCTAAAGTCATTAAGGAAATACATTACCACTGACAGGTTTGTTATCTGTGAGAAACAGTTTCTTGTAATCTATTCAGGGACATTTAGTATATTAAGTTTTTGAAATGTTACTTTTAGATTTAAGTGTGGCTGAATTTGGGGGGAGAAATTTGGCAAAGAATGCTCAGAAGAGAACAGAAAAAATGTCTGCTAATTAGGCTTTCTCACTAAAAGGATTGTACATATAGAAGTAAGTTTGATCTGCTTTTGTAAGATGTAGAAAATGTCCTTTTATATTTTTGTACATTTTTAAATGCTTGTATTTGTAATTTGACTGGAATAAAAACATTCAAAATATAACATTTTCTTCTGTTGTTTAGATTTAAGATTACTTAAAATGCAAAGTCTGGTAAAATGCATCCACATTTTTGGTGTTATGTTTCTTCTGTGATTGTATATGCAGAACATGTTCTTTTTACTAACTCTACCACTTTGAGATATTGTGGTGTTGCTTGCTGAAATCCTTCTAACTTTCATCTTACATAACAGGAAACATATAGTACTGTGTGAAAATGCAGTACTGAGGTGAACTGAGCACCCAGAATCTCTGGTGAGGGAGGAGGGGAAGATTAGTAATTTGCATCTCTAGCATTGGTAAATGTAAATTGTCCTCTGCCCCAGTATCTCTAAATTCTACAAGGTAGTCTAATTGTAAAAAATCTAAGATTTTAATGTTTGGAGTATGTCCAGAATGACTGTGGATACAATACAAATTTTCATTTGTATTGTATCCACAGTCTAAGAAATTGTACTACTAAAAGTAAGGAAATACCTAACAAAATATTATTAAAGGACTCCCACTGTTCAATCACAAATGATCTAATGTATTTTGTGTTGAGCTCAAGTAAAGCACAATAAAGATGTGTGATAATTCACGAAGAGTGAAGGGAGACTTTTCACCTTCTGACTTGTGTACTTTGCCTTCTTTCTGGCAATGTTACTGCTCTTTTGTCCTCTGAGGGATGCAAGTTCAGGTGCTATGTTGTTACATAGGTGATTACAATTTATTATAGTAACTTTTTAATGCCACAAACCTGAAAGCACTCTATCTGGAACATTGTTTTATGTGAAGGCTGAGTGAGTGCTCTACCAAAAAGTAGCTGCAGAGCAGATGAAATTGTTTTGACAACTTGGGCCACTTCAGAGGTTCCTGACAAGAACAGGTAAATCTCCAGGTGAAAAAAGAAATGTCTGTGTAGTTTCCTTCCTGATTGCCCTGTGGGAGGTGGCCTGGGGTTTTCTGTCCACCTGTGGTACATGTCCAGAGTATTGGGAGACTGGGTTTAACTTTCTGACAGAAGGTAAATATGTGATATTTCTGCATTTATTAAAAGGTATGACATGGTTCTTGGTGAATAACTTGATACCTTTAGTTGAATTATGTTGCCAATGCACAAAAAATAACCTGTGAATCTTAGTATTAATTATTCAAACAATGTGAAAATCCCAAGTAGGATGTGTTAGGTATTTTAATCTGCACTTACAACACCACAGTGAATTTTTTTCTATATTTGTTTCTACTTGATTTTATGCTATATCTAAATCTAGATCCTTCAAATGTCACTAGAAAATAAATTGTATTTAAAAGCCTACAAGTCAAACTGTGACTCTTCTATCCCTTTGTGGGACTAGTATTCAAGACTTTAAATCAGAAATGATTTCCAACTTGGTCTCAAACTAAAGCAGACTTCAGCTTCCTCATCAACTGAGATGAATTTGCATATCTGTGCAAGGCTACACACAGAATGCATAGAGCATGCTAAATATATTAAAACATCATTTCAATTTGACTGAGTTTAGCCACAGATTTATTATATTCCAATCTGAAGTGTACTAGGTTAAATTAGACTTATTATCTAACAGAGATTTATGGGAAATAACTTCTCTAATACTGATTGTCAGAGGAAGAAGTTTAAAATATGCTATAAAAGATTCCACTGACTTTTCTGGTTGTTGTTGGTTTTTTGTTGTTGTTGTTGGTTTTTTGGATTTTTTTTGGTCCTTTTCCCAGTGTTAGATTTTATTTGTTTATTACTGTTTTGGATCTCTGAATAGTGAGATCTCTAACAGTGTTGCCACATTAGATCCTGTTCTTAAGGTGTGCCTGCAGCTTCAGTTTCCCTGACACTTCATCTTGCTTGTCCTATTAAGAAGTCTTACAGTCCTTTGTATGACTTCAGATATTCTGTGCTTGAACAGCAAAGTATTTTGGGCCAGTATTGTTTACCCAGTTCAGCTTATAACAAACTCCAGAAAATTACTCTTTCCCTGCTGATGTGGACTATGTGCAGTAGGAGGTTGTGTGCAGTGCAGCAGCATACCCACAGAAGATGCTTCAGCCCTGCCAGTTGCCTCCTGGCTGGTCAGCAGAGAGGCAGACCTTTGTACAGATGGGGTCTTTGCTGTGTCACCATAGTGTTTTGTACTCACCAGAAAAAGAATTCAGAGATATGCATAACTTTTCTGAACTGCTGTCATAATTTGGGAATAATTGCTTTCAGGCACTATTTGTGGCAAAAGCTTAATTCATTATCAAGTAGAGCAGTTGAATTTCTGTCTTATGTTTGACTAACCTGGCTCTTTGAGGACCAGACTTCACCTACTGACATGACTGCTCTTATTAAGCATAAAAACTGAAGGAGCCTGACTTTAATCCCACAATTAAAAAAGTTCTTTGCTTCTTTGACATGAATTGAGAGGTAAGAGAGAAATGGCCGTGGGCAAATAAAATGTCTTTGTATTAGCTTTAAAATTCAGATTGATGGGTAGCATCAAATGTAGATTGGTCTATCCAGCTAGGCTAAGCAAATGGACAAAAGGCTTAAGGGGTGGCCAGAGGAAGGAACACACTTTAGGTGCAAAGCTTTAGTAATGCTTGTGACATCTCATTGTGTTGCTTACTTTCATTTTGGCCACCAATACTGCTAATGACACTGCATTTGTGGCAAAAAACCCAAATATTGGGCAAGGCAAGACGTCTCACCTGTTTGGATGTGTTTTTAAGAAGTTTTAAATCTGACTATTAGAAGATTGGTTCTTAGAAGTCCAATCTTCTAATAGAAGATTTAGCTTTAACAAAAAGTCAAGCCGTCTGCTTTACGCTTCCCCCTACTCTGAATTCTTCCTGGGTGGACTTCACACCTTAAGTCATGTAGCACAGGTGTATCTACTGCATGTAAAAAAATTGACTGGTCTCTAATTTTCTAGGATTGGTGTGGCCATTGCCAAGGTTTGTGTGGACAGAAATATGATTTTCCAGAATTCCTCACTGTGGGATTGTTACTTGATCAGCCAGCAAAGCCCCTGGTGGCCTCTGACTTTGTACACTCAATGGTATAAGCCAGAAAGTTCTCTTTCTTGCCTCTGTTCTTTCACGATGTGTTTCATTCAGTCCCATTGAGGATTAGTAATGAAAGCGTTTCACATTAAACAGTTGTCAGACATCTTAAAAGTGCCTGCTTGTTTCTATAATTTGGTAGGTTGTCTGTCTCCTGTCCCTTCCCTCTACCTTTGCTCCTTCTATGTCCTTACGGTTTTTCTTTGTTCAGTCATCTCATATCTCTCTCTTTTCCAGCTGGGAGAGATAACAGTCTCTTCCTTAACCTCTTCCATTCTTTTTTATATTATTGGCCAAATTATTTCTCACTAATACACCTAGTTAGGGCTTTATTAACAAAAGAAAAAAACCTAATGCTGTTCAAAAATGGAGAATAAGTTCTATTTTGTCCCATATTTGTCTCTTACCTTTCTGCTCTGGCTTTTTGGGCCAGTGTTAGTTAATTTTCAACTCTGTATGGAAATGGTTGAGATTCAGTGTTGCTGAATTCTTTTTCTCCTCTTTCATATTCTGTAACAGCTTGAGGAATGTGGAGTGTCTGTGTTTAACTCCAAGAAATTTTCAAAGTGGAAAATGGGTAATTTGTTAACGTCAGGTATTCTCATTACAGCTGGACAAATTAGGATGATGTGACATTGCAGATGGTTGAATCACCTGACTTTCAGGTGATACGTGATTTATAGTAAGCAAGATAAATGGCAAACATGGAATGGAGCTTGGAGGAAACACTTCCTGCTTATACAGGAAGGTGACATTTAGACTACTTGCCTATTCCCTTCTTGAGACAGAATAGCTGGTGATAATAAAGTGTGGTATAATGATAACATAATAGTATGGCTAGGAATCAGCAAACAAACAGAAAAATATTGTTCTCTATCAAAGCAGTGACTCTGTTTTCTGAAACAATTTTAAATGAACCAAAGGTAACCATTGTCTACAAAGCTCCTCAGTTTCGGATGTGTCCTAGTAGCAGGAAGAATCTGGTTAATCTGGATGTTGATGCTACTTAGCTGATTGTTGCAGGTTATAGTAGGTTATCCCAAAGCCAGTTTGTAGACAAAGTGAGAAATTTAGAATTGTCACTTTCAAATGTGTTACTATGAAATCACATTCAAGTTTCACCATCTGCTTAATGTGGGATTTGTATACAGCTTAATTAGCCACACAGCTCTGCCCTAGTCTGTTCAAAGATTCATGTAGAAAGCCAAAGATAATTGGATTTCTAGTGTCACTGATCACACTCAAGTGCGTGATTTGCACAGCAAGTGTAATTGACCCCATGTGTATGTGAAATAAAATGCCCAGTGGATACTTGTATCTAAAAGCATTGATTATACAGTAAGTATTTTGAGTTACTGTATTGGGAAATAATTCAGTCTTTTCAACTGAAGAAAATCTAATTAACCAAGAAAATCTATCCTTTAAAGACTGCTGAGGGAGGAGGGTGGAAGAAGCTGCTGTCAACACCCCAGAATACAAAGTCTCAGGTGAAAGTCGAAAATAATTTCAACTGCAACTGAATAGCCAAGCAAGTAGTGGCATTGGCTTCTCTTGTAATGGAAGCTTCAGCTTTCAGGTAAGTCTTCCTCTTGGAAGACAGAAGATGAATCAGAGCTTTGCAAGCCTTTGCTTGGAAAAGACATCAGCCTTTGGTGTCTAAAGACAAAGCTGGGGATGCCCGACGGACATGCCTGGGTGCTGCACGTGCTCACTACACCTTTGACTTCCCCTTCCACTTGCCCTGTCTGTGAGGGTGGCTGGGAACCTGGGCAGAAGGGCTTCCACTGCAATTCAGCTTCTCTTGACATCAGCAGTTGGATTGAACTCTTTCTGCTTTCTGCCTCCCCTTGCCCTGTCCCCTCTGCTGACACTTAGCAATATTTTGGGTTTTGGGTTTTTTTTTAATTCCTAATGTTCTAGAGTTAAAGGAGCTGATGTTGGTGAGCTTTTGAGATGGTGACTTAGACAAACTATTGCAGACCATGGTATATGATTGTGCAGTAGTAGGCTAAACAATGCCCTGAGATGTTTGGAGATGCTTTGGACCTACTCCAGCACCATTTGACAAGTACTGTGAAAGAGTTCTAACATGCGTTAAAAGGAAGAGCTTCCTTAGGAAATCCTATGGAGTCACAGAGGTGGTAGTGCTTTTTTTCTGCTGTTAATTTTCTTCTTGTTTGATTACAGCTCACAGCATAATGTTCATAGGCAGATGGCATTTAATTTGATCACATACAATTCATGTCTTCCAGTTCCTGAGTAGACATTTAGTAAAGGTGAAAAAAACCCACTGAAGTGACATGCAAGTAAACTTTAATCTGAAATGAGCTTGTTAAGGGCTATGCTTAAGCAGTTTCTATGGGAGCTCACTGATAGTTTAGAAAAAAGTCAGACAAGCTAGGCACTTACCTTAAAATCCCAAGCTATAGAGAAGCCAAACCTTGCAAAAAAACTGGGAAGAAAGTTTTTTAAATTACATTGAACTTCCCCTAACTCCAGCTAGCCAAGTTGCTGCTTCTGTAAATAAAAATATTTCACTGATGTCACACAGTAATACTTTTTTTTTTTTTTTTTAAGATTCAGGGAAATAAGCAGAAGACAATTCTTGTAAGGTTCCTACACACAATATGTATATGATGAGATACATGCTGATTGATGCAGTTCAGGAAACTGTTCGCTGTCACAAACTCCATCTTGGCATTTCTTACAAGTTTAATTGTATCAATAATAGCACACTACAACAGCAAATGTTTGCTGGCTTTTATAAATGAAATTTTGGAATTCTCTAGGAAATCTAAGTATTTTTCATATTTCTTCTGAAGCCTATTTACTACTTTCTCTTACAAAGATAGGTTTGCTTCTCCTCTGCATTTAACTAAGTATTGCTTTATTTACTTGGAGACAGAAATTTAATTTTGAAATACAAGGTCACTGTTGCCCATGCTTGACAGACATAACTAACAAGTTCTAAACAAGATCCCTGTATGTGGGGCTTTTGATTAACCTGCCCCCTTCCCATTGTGACTTGGAATCTGAAATCTTTTTACTGACCTTTGTATTTTCTGTAAGTCTGTGCATTTAGCACATGTATTTGCTTTGATTTACAGTTAATTTAGACTTACATGCCTGACATTTTTTGAAGATGAAACTGAAAAGAAGGGAAAAAAAACCTCATTAAAAAAATCACCGAACTGGATGCTGGTATATTCTACCACCCAAGTGCTAAAAGACCATTTTAAGAGCTGCCACTGAAGTCCCACTTGTTTACTGGAGCACTAAACAAATAAAGCTGAAGGGAATAGTGATTGTTGAGGACTACTGTGCATCTGGATAGCACTCACCCTATCTCAAGATAGCTTCCGTTATATTAAGAGCTTGTATCTCACCCTGATTAGCAACAGGAAATAATTAAAATATAATCAGGCTCTCTTCATTAGAAATGTTCTTGAATACTTTGAAAACTGTCAAATAACTGTCTTCAAAACTGAAGGTTCCTATAAATAAAGAAAAAAGTGTTGTGTCTCTGATTTTTTTTTTTTAATACATATTTGGCTCCAATACCAGGATAAGCATACATTGGTTTTGTAAATGCAGAAGACTAAAGCATTTTGGATATTTACACAGACTCAGACTAGCAGGGACAGCTCTTCCATAAGACTGAGATTCCAGAAAGTCACCATTTCAAGTCAGCTGGTGAAGGGATAAAGATGGAGTTCAGCCTCGGTGTAAAATGTATTTAACTCTGAGCCATTGGTACATTGATACTGGTAAGCTGCTTGTCCTGCTGTTTGGATCTCCCCCTGGCTTGGGCAAGTGCCCAAAGTGAAGTCCTTTCTTAGATAAAAAAGTATCAAAGGTACCTTTTTGTATGTTTCTCACTGAATTGCTCTGCTGTTATTGAAATACTTCTTGTTCAAAAAATATGTTCAGTGAACACATGGGACTGCCTGTAATAGCTTTTATGTATCTTCAATTAAAGCAATAAATGTCAGGACAAAGTGATTTTGCTTCCCCTTAGGCCTGTACAGTTGGTTACCAAAGAAAGCTGGTGGTTACTGCCAGGTAGGTGGTCAGTGCTGCTGCCCTCATTAGGTCTGTGATTGCCTGGAGTAATTATTATGCAGCTTAACATTTGTGCAATCAGTTGGAAAATACAGAGAAATATAAAATGGTATGACCCTCATGATACAATGCTGCTGTGCCCCTTCAAGTGAATTTTCTCTTTTGAAAGACAGATTTTTCCTGTTTTTTTCTATTTGAGAGAGCATTGTATGTACAGTGACATTGCTTAGTGGAAACTGAAACGCTTCTTTATTTCCCAAATTGCAAACCTTGGAAAAAACATAGGTGAAGTTCAAATTTGAGCTGATACTAAAATTTTTCAAGAGAACCTACACTTCCATTCAGCCTTTGTGAAACCTGAAGATATGTGGTTTTATAGTGAATTGAAACCTAGTTGTATTCTGCAGTCTTCTGCAAATTCTGTGCATCAGATTACAAGGAAAAAAATGTCTGCAACACAAGTAAATTTTAGGTTTATTTCTCTGCTGTATCAAGTTTGTGTTCTTCATCAGTATCCTCCATCGCATGTGTTTGCCCTTAATAGCTGTCTCTCAGAAATTCATTCAGCTATAATACTTCTTAATAATTATAGATTTTTTTTCTGAAATTTTCCTTGGTTTGTTTTTTTTTTTCTGGTAAATGAAAGTTACAGTGTAGCCAAAGCATAGATCTCCCTTTACTTACATATTTGTTGATAATGCCACTTCTCCCTGTTTGCATGAATGCACCTTGGGATGCAAGAGTGAACTGAGGAAAGAAAATCCTATTCCATCAGGATGAGACACCTTCAGCAGCTGTAAAAGGTACTGCAAGAGACTCTCTGTGCCCAGAAATGTGCTCCTTGATGTGCTGTGGTCTGTCACAGGTAGAAGAGAGTGAGACAGCAGATAGAAACTGTGAGATAGTACAGGGGGTCTGTCTAAAGCTGATGGCTTAGCAGGTGATTTCGGTTAGTGTGTCACCAGTGCGAGCCACACTGAATGTGCGCTGTGTACCCCACACATCCCTGCTGAATGCCAGGATGAGCTGTCAGCCCTGGCAGGCTGCTCCTGTGCCTTTGAAGTGAAACCATATGGAGTGTGAGTGCAATTAAGGCACTACTGCTTTTGCACTTGCTTGCAGTTCCAAATGACTAAAAATGCCCTGAGTACCTAAGGAATTGCTTAAAATATAATGATGATCATCTTAATGAACACAGGAGAAAGTGGTGGGATGCTTCTTTCAGATAGAATCATGTATGATGCCAGAATAGCCTCCTGATACTGAACTGATGGTATGAATTTACAAATGAGGAGAAGGTTTGCTGAAAAGGAAGTATCCTACTTTAGCTTCAACTGCACACTTCCTTCATTTTGGAAGTCTGGGATTTTTTTGTCAGCCATAGTCACTATAAGAGACTTGCCAATTTCTGTCTTGTATTGGAAGGACCGAGATAGACAGAGTGCTCCCCAGGGGACTTCACAGAGAGTAGAACTGGCCTTTTCCCTTGGCCTGCTGACCAGGGCACACTGCTGCAAGGTGGAGTTCACCAGTGCACCCAGATGTCTTCCTGCAGAAGTCAACACTTGCTCTGTTCTTTCCCACTTTCTGCATTTCTTATTGTATGGATCAACCTGAGCTTCTATAACTGAGGAACTGAACCCTGTCGTACATCTGGTTTGATACACGTGTGCTGCGCATAATAGTGCTGACGGGTAGTGGTCACTGAACTTCAACATTGATAAAAATGTTGACTCTCTTAAAAAGGGAAAATTTTCTTTGTGTGTTTGGTCTCACTGTGGGTTTGTGGTTTACTTGTCACACTGCAAGGGGAATGCTTCATTCCTTGCTGCCATGGTAATGAATCAAAGTTATCAGCAACACAGCAGTTGTGGTAGGTGTAGGTCAACTACAAGCTCAATCTCTTATAGTGCCTTTAATATCACTTAAATATCTCCAGAGACCTGCTCTGGAGATTGTCTTTCAATACAATAAAAATATTGTATTTCAAAACAATAAAAATAAATCATTATTTGTAGATAGAAAAAGGAGCAATGGTGTCATTTGCTGCCCCTTTTTCTTCACCATCCTGTTGTAAGGACAGAATCACTTTAGCAAATGATCACATAGCTGGCTTATTGCAATATGTAGCTTCATAACCGGGATAGCTTCTAGCAAATATATGTATTGAAGAGTATATGGTCTTTTACCTTTCTCACACATCTTGGGTCATTAATTTGTAACTTAGACATTGTACCCAACTTTTCCCAGTGTTCAGGAAGCTGTCTAACTTGCAGGCTTATAAAACTCCTTGTACAATAAAATCATCTTTCACATGTTTACTATCCCTGAATCTGCCTGATTATTGTGATCAGATCTAGAAGGTGGAGGTACCTGAAAGGCTCAGCAGCCTGATCCATTGAATTCTGCTGTCCTGTGTGTTTCCTTCCCTATTGGCAGAATCTGGATATTATCTGGTTTAGCTTAAGTCATTGGTGGATTTTGCTCTCAGACTCACTGCAACACTCAGATTCAGGATTTATGGAAAAGGAAGTACAATGGTTACGAGTGGAAAAGGACATGGCTCACTCTTTCTCAGAATAAAGAATAATGTACCTCTTGGAAAATCTGATTAAAAAAACAAAAACAAAATAGCAATGTGGTATACACACACCCCAAGTCCCAGGAAACAACTCCTGAAAGCAGCATGATGGAGTTGGGGAGCAAAATGTATATTATTGGGCTTCATTAATAATTATGTCATGGGGGAGGAATGGTCCACTACAAAAGTGTAGAATTTTAAACTATGCTTTTTATTCTTTTAAATGTTGATCCATTCTGCAGTTTCTGAAAACATGAGTTTTGGCCAGCAAGGAAAGAGTAAAAGGTGCAGTTTATTACTTTGGGTGAGTGGCTCAGTCTAAGGAGATGTTTTCATCTCAATTGTAATGCTAGCTGTGGAAGATGGCTGTTCCCAGACTTTACTAAGACTGCCTGAAAGTGACAGTGCAAACAAGCTTCTGAATGATGTGATGAACAGGGAAAGAGGGACAAGGATTAGTTTTAAATTGCTAGTTAAACATCCAAGCAGACTTATATTGGAAACTCACTTAGGTAACATTTATGAACCTGGGGACAAAAGCTGTCTGAACTGACAGCAGCAAATGAAAGCATGGCTGCTGAATTGTCCAAGCTATAAAAGAAATCAGAGAGAACATGGGGTACTTGTTGCTTTGGGTGTAACAGATGTTGCACTATGTACCTCTCCAGCCTTACAAAGTGCTTACTGTGACTTTGAAATTTTTTGTGTAGTTCCAGATATTTTATCTGTGGAAATCCTAAGTAAGTAGTAGCTGTGCTTCCCAGAGAGCAAAAATGCTTTCCTCTCTCTGGTTTAGATGGTTGGTACATCAAAGCCTAGAGAGTGAACTGCTTCCCTGTTGTTAAATGCTTGAGCTCTGAGACATTGGTGTCAGGGGTAGTTATGTGAGAAATGTCCCAGTAAATCTGCTGGGACATTTGGAGTACTTACGAACTTAAAACTAAGACTAGGGAGATATCTCAGGCTGTGAAAGTAAACTTGCTACTGTCACTTCTAGTTGCTCATATATTCACTTTCATTGACTGGCATTGCTTCGTGTGTAAATCTGTTGTTTTGTGGAAGGCTGTTTAAACATGTGATGGTTCTGCTGGCTGGGACATCCTGATTTCAAGCTTATAGATGCATTTGGTAAATTCATACTATTTCCTCTTACAATGAATTTTCTTCAGTTTGAATTCTTCCTTCCTGGTGTAATGGCCTCTGTAGCCAGCAGCTGTATTTCTCCCTTGCCCTTCATGGGGCTGGGTTAATGAAGTTCAGCTCTCTCTTGGCAACGCCAGACTATTGCATGTAACCCCTCAAAAGACAAATAGTTCCTGAACCTTTGGCTGGCCTGCTTTGTTGTGAGCCCTTGTAACTTTGGTTTTTAAATCTCATACCAGATATCAAATCTCACACGTAGCATCCATGCTTTAGTTAGTGTTATTTATTAAAATGCAGAAAAGGGTGGGAGTTTTTTCCCCCATCCAAACACATGGGAAACAGTTTGAGGTTCTTTAGCTGCATGGGCTTCTTTTGCCACATATGGTGGCATTGTAAGTGTTCCCAGTGGCTGACAGAGTAATTAACCTGGCTTTAATTATTTGAAATGCTATATTTGGAGGAGGAGGACACATAATATGAACAATGAGGCATCAGGATGAAACTAATTCCATCAGAGTGGCCAGGAAGCCCTGCAGAGCAGAGTTGTAGTGCACTTGAAATCCTACCAACCCTGAACTCTCTGGGCCTTGCTTGTGTCACTGCCTACTAATATGTTGGCTCAGTAGAGCACCTTAAATCAGGCATAGCTGGAACTGTAATTGCCTATTTTCCCCCACCCAACATTCTTCTGTGGCCTGCAGGGCAACTGCTGCCAGGGCCTTACTCAGTGATTTGTGCTGCTTTTAAAGCCTGGATTGTTTTGTATTCAGAATAGATCACAGTTCTATATAGATACTTTATTCACCAACAATGGGAATGGGAAGCTGGTGGTTCTAACAGCAATGGTGTCTTTGGAGGAGACTCCAGGAGCATGCAGCAGGATCTGAAACAGTGTTGTTTAACTCACTTAGAAAGCCCTGCTGTTAACAATGCACAGGGGGTCTAAATATAACCCTCCCACCCCCAGCATTTTTCACAGTAGAGGTACATCCAGTGAAGATCCAGGGGTTAGGCAGTGCTTCCAGGCACTGTGAGGTTCCTGTGGCTCCCCTTGGCAGGGGCAGGAGACGAGCCGCAAGGAGCACCCTTGAAATGTGAAGGTTTCTTCTGGTGTGGATCTGTGATTTTGTACAAATAATGGTGTGTTTGCTATACAGAAAAGAGAATTTAACCACCTCCATTAAGCTACTTGGTGGGCACAAACAAAGCTTTTGTTCCTGCCCCAGTTATTTTTCAAAAGAAGAAAATCTTCAGTAAGGGATGTTCAGAGTGACTAGAACAGAGAAGCGATTATTAATCCTGAAGTTTAGCAACCACAAACAATGGAGTTGCATGGAAAATTTAAATTTGGGATTGGCTTTTTTGACTCCATAGTACATAATCTCATATTACTTATTAATTCTCTTGAGGTTTTTGTGTCTTCTTATAAAATAGCAGTAGGTCCCCAATTTATTGAAGTAATGAGGAAGTATTTGCAACTTTTGACTTTTTCAACATCAATAACTTTACAACCCAGAGAGAGTCATAGTAATTCTGGTTTTGCTATGTGAGTTTAATGGTTTGTGGCAGCTTTTGATGTCTGCTAAGCCTCTATTGTTATGCAACTCAGAGGAATTAAGTGCTGGACAAGTTATTAGATGTCTTGAGTGTGTTTCACCAAATGTACAGATTGTCTTAGGATCTTTGAACATAGAAAACAGTTTAAAGCCTAGGTGCTATTTCTTATTATTACTGCAAAGTGTTAAATGCCAGGAGCATGGTTAAGCCAAACAATGGGAAGGAACGATTTAAAGCAAGGCCTCCTGTAGAGGGGCAAGAAATAAATGGCCCTTCCCCAGTGGCTCAGCTGCTTAGATGAGGACGGAACCCAATATGTTCTGTCCCTTGCTGTTGGCTGGCTTTCTCACATGTCTGAAATAATGAGTCAACACTAATGAGCTGCAAGCCCCTAGCACAGGGCCAGTGAGTCACTGGGCAGTGCTCAGGCTGCCAAGCACTGAAGCACAGCACAAGCTGGATAAGCAACTCCTGTCTCATAGAATTTGCAGCCTGAGAGCTCTTGCTGCTGGTGTAGCTGAATTCATAGGGTTTGTGGGTTTCTTCTCTTTCTGAAACTAAACTTCACAAATCAGTGTTGCCATGGAGAAGTGCCTCCTCACCATCAAGGGCAGACGATGAACTAATTAATTGCAGAAATCTGGCTGCAATAGTGATAATACCCCTGGGATATAAACCAGTTACCATTAAATTCAAATAGCCATTTTCAGGGAAGCAGTACTTCCTTCAGCATAATGTAGTGTTGGCTAATCAACTATGATATGAAAATATAGGCACTGATGGCTTTGTAACCAAGAATGTGGATGTTCAGCTAGTTAAGAGAGAATAGATACATCTGATTTATGCCTTCATTTCTACAGATGTGGATACAGGAAAATGAAGAAAAGGTTCTCTTATGCACATTTGGAGCACACACTGAAGATACATAATTTTTTTCCTTCCTTTGACATTTTATTATTGGTATAAACATGATACTCTGATGCAAGGAACTTTCTGATTGCTGTGAGATTTCTACATAACTGTTCTCCCTCTCTTTTTTTCTTGCCTACCAATTTGGCTTTCGTCTAGGAAAGTCCTTTGCCTTGTCTCTGCTGTCCTAAGTTGCTTGCTGAGGAGCATTATTAAGGAGAAGAATGTTACAGGTTTAAATAGTAGTGCTATTTTAAATCTTGCTAGCATGAAAACATTGATCAGTTTTTTATCAAAGGCACATTAAGAATGTCAAACAACTGGAGAAAGAGGTAAAATATCAAGTTGCTTGCAATTCGAAAAGGAATTTTTAGTTGCTATGGAAAGTAGGTTAAGCATGGGAGGGGACCTGCCTTTGCAATGGCTATGGGAAGAGGAAAATGAAAGATGCCACAAGCACCATATGGGCTGGTGTGTCATATGGAGCTGGGATGCCCTTTCAGTATACTCTGCAGCTCAGAACATGCAGGCTCCTCAGTCACTGCAGAAAAGGGCAGAGAGCATTTCTTTACCTCAGAAATGCCTCTGAAGTGAGGACTGAGGCTTTTTTAGAAGAAAGTAGGGATGCATCCTTTCTGGAGATAAATCTGAAGTGGTACGTGTCATCTTTGTCGTGGTGTGGTTATATCCCTTGCACGTCTCCTTCTGCACCTCAGTAAGCAGAGTCAATCTGTAATTACAGTGGCAAATCTGGAAAACCAACATCGGGATCTTTTACTGAATGATAAAGTTTCAACTAATCAAGCGGTCCACAAGAAATCCTTCACAGTGCCATGGCATGTTGAGTAGGATGTTTGTAAGGCTCTTTAAAATGTTAGGTAAGTTGAGAATTTGCCCAGAGAGTCGGAAGATGCATTTCTGCAGTTGCTTTAATGTTTGAGCTTCACTTTCCGCTCTAAAGGTGGATCTGTCAATGCCTAATGAGCTCTGTCTGAGCTCCAGCTGCATGTGACATTGTAAACAGTGCTGGCCTGTCCCAGTTCTCTGGTGGCTCTAAGTAGGAAAGCAGTGCACTAATGAGGGGGCTTGGCTGTGTTTCCTGCCCCCCTTCTGCAATAGGGGCTGCCTGGCTGGGCAAGGAGGGAAGCTGAGTACTATGGGTTGGTGTTGGCTAAAGGCACATGGAGAAGGGTGACCTTGGAATGCAGGGAGGAGGGTGACCTCCTGACTAACACCTCTGCACCTTGCTTAGACTATTGATTTTGGGGGAGTATGTTCAGCAGGGAGGGTAGTGCTGCTCTGTGGACACTATGAGGCTGTAGCTGTGAGCCCTGGAGGGAATGCACGAGGACTGGCTGACATCAGGTGGCAAACCTGTTCTGTTCTGCATGTGTCTGCAGCAGGAAGAGCTGGCTGTTGTTGCAGTGAAGCTACTGGGCTGGATTAACCAATGGTTTGAATGCTGAGGTAAATGGTCCTTTCTCAGGACCAACTTTCATACCAGTGTTTGGAAAACTAATCCCTTTGTAGTGAAGGAAGGCTAAGAGAGCAGGCATTTGCAGCAGACCTCCCTACCTGGAGATTATCTTAATTGTAAAAAAATGTTTTTACATTAAAAAAAAAAGATCAGTAGGTGCCTTTCTCATAGTTGTCTGCTCATTTTGCCTAGTTGTTGCAGTAGGGCTGAATGGAAGTGCATTTGCACAGGATTCCTCCTCCTTATCCTCTGTAGCAATGAGCTCATACATTAATGTATCCCTTCCTGGAATAACTCTGAGAAGGGTAGTGCTTGTAAACGAATGGAGAAACTAGAAATCATTGAAACACTTTGAGGGTATTCTGGTCACAAGACAACATTTGAATGCAGATGAGTAAATAACAGAACAAGAAATTTATGAGAGGCTGCTGCTTGTGGTTAAGGAACAGTGAAAAGTCAAATTAGCATAGAAATGGATACGCATAGATTAGAGGAATGAGGAAACTAAAGTTGCACCTGTAGTAAACTAAATTGGTAGGATAGAGTGTTTCTATTGACTGTGAAATAAATAAATAAATAGGAGTTCCAACCAAGGTCATGTCGGAAAGCACTTACCTAGAGGCTAATACAGCCTTTGTGCTGCCAGAACAACTCTGTTGTATTCAAAGCTGGGAATTAGATGCCCTAGATGAGCTGCTTATAGAGAACAGTGATAGAAATGCTGAATTCAAAAGTCATACAATGCCACGTGATAAAACAGTAACGAAGGCAGGTAACAGTCACTGCAGTTGTCTTGCCTGATTAGACTGAGGGGTTTGCATCACACTGTGTTCCAGAGGCTACAATGACTTCATCACTGTCTTGCTGGACACCAGAGTGATCTCTTGAAGACCTATCCTCTCCTGTCCTGTATCACACCATGCCTCAAAGCACTCCAAGCTGCTAGCAGGCTCAAAAAAACCTTCTTCAGAAGCTGGAAGTCCTCCAGAATGTTAAGATCTCTCCTTCCATCATATATGTTTTCCAAAGACTGTTCTCTGCACAGGATACGTTTGTACCAGCAGGTAAGGAAAGCTGAAGAGAGTCCTGGGCTACTTTGTATAAGCAGAAATAAATTCTTAGAGGGACAGCTGAAGTCATTAAAATGTTAAGGTACAGATGTAGTGGCATTTTTTCCCTATTAACAGGTGATTTCTTTTGGTTCTTGACTTAATTTTCATTGTCAAGTATCATCTTTAATTCACTTATAATCGACCTCTCCTCACGTCTTTTCATGAAAAGCAAAAAAGGCTTTTTTGATGGAGAAGATAAAGTTACTTAGGTGGAGTGTGAATAAGCTTGAATCTGAAGCACTGGGGTATTTGTCTCTGTGATCAGGTGATGGCTTTTCAGTTTGATGTTCACCTAGGAGAATATCTGTCCTGTTTCAAAATTCTGCATATTTATAAGATACCCCATTTCACTTGATTGTGTGATTCAGAAGTGTGCTGGATTGCCAAGGAAATTGTATTCTATTTGCCATCTGTATGGCAGTTGTCTTCTGTTAAGTGGGCAGGTTTTTTTATCTCTTCCACACCCACTCCTCCCTCCAGGGAAACATCTGCTTATAATAAGCTATTGAATATCACTGCATGACTGATAGGAGCTATAGTATCCCATTGTGAGATGCTCCACCCAGAGGGAGGAGCCAAGCATTCCTACACAGTTATAATCTTGAGTTTCTGGAACACCAGCATGGCTTCTCCACTGAATTTCCCAGAGGAACAGCTGCCTCTTCCACTGAATCTTCAGAGGAAAACTACATCCTTTCTACAGGATCCCTGCTCCAACAGAACCACACCTGACACTCCAGGAGGACTGCAGCCATATCTCCAATTGGACTGCCACCAACACCCTGACCAACAGGGTGTCAGGTTGTGCTCTGACTCTGTCAGCGTTGTTTTAGTTTACTGCATTGCTTATTTTTATCTTCTAATTTTCTTCCCTAATAAAGAACTGTTATACCATACCTGCTCCCATATTTTTTGTCTGAGAGCCTCCCTTAATTTCAAATTTATAACAATTCAGAGGGAGGGAGCTTAAATTTTTCCATTTCAGGAGAAGCTCCTTCCTTCCTTAGTAGACACCTGTTTTTCCAAATGAAGACAAGGAGTTGCTTTTTTTTCATTTTAAAAATTCTGGAGTTTCTTCTAATTTAGAATTTCTAACACATAAAGTGTTAGAAAAAAATAAAGTGCCATTGCAATCTACTCCATGATGTAGGTATTTTCTCCAGTGTTTTTATTTAATTTAAATTGCTTAGGCCAAAGGAACCATGAGCAAGAACTTTGCTCACGGAGCTTTCCGGTTGCTCAGTTTACTTGCCTTGCTTCACCTACAGCAAAGACCAACCTCTGAGACACTTTTTTACCAAGCAGGTTCATCTCTCCCTGTACTAAGCAGCTCACCAAGATTTCCTCATCCTCCTGCTTTGCCTACTCCCTCCCACTGCCTCTCCATGTTGTGACTTACTAAAACAGTAGTTTAAACTCAACTGTGTAGTGACTGATTTTTGAAAGAGGCTGTACCAGTCTCACAGCTGCTTCCTTGCACTGGGCATCAAATCCAACATTCATCTTGTCTGCCTGTCAGGAAGCTGACAGCTGAGTTCACTTCAATCTAATCAGTAGTTTAGGGAGGTGTTATTTTTCTGGCTGGATCAAAGGTTTGCACTGCAGCCACCTTACTGTTCAATCCAGTCAATAGGAAACAGGGTGAATATTTAGGCAGCAAGAGGTACATTTGGGTAGCCAGACCTCCCCTTTGGCTGTAGCCTCCTGTTTGGATGGATTAGGCATGTTCAGTGTGAAAGCTCTAACCACTAAAATTTAACACCTTGTATTCACCTAAAACTGAAAACATATAATGAGTAAAATTTCAGCAGTGTAAATCCAGAGACTTTGTTGCTGCTTCTTGATAAAGACCAGACACAAATTAATTAACCTCGTTGCAATTATTGGCCCTCAAAATCTTTCTTCCAGGGTGACCAGTAATTACTGAAAGAAAGAAATAGAGGAGGATCCTGAGCACATTAATCTATGTAAACTGCTAGAAATTGAAAATATCTCCATACTTTGGTAATTCTTTAGAGGGCTAAAAGTGGACCTGCTTCTCAAAGTAAACCAACTTCATTGATATAATAGTTCAGATTCATGTTGCTGTTCCCAAGGTGAGAATCTGGACAGGATGTGCAATGCCTTGTATCAAGTGCAGTTAGAAGAGACTGCACAATGCACAGACAGGTGGAAATGGGAAGAAAATGAATTTTCCATGTGCAGTTCTGAACCCTTTCAGATGTTCTGTTGCATTTTCTCATGGAGTCACTAGCAGAAAAGTGCAGCGTGTGTCAGTGGCTGAGATTTATTCCCCACGAAAATTTTAAAGCTCACTGGAAATTACAGAAAACTTCTTCAGAGGCCAATAGTATAATGAGGTGATGTTCTCTGATTCATAGATGTTAGGTTTGAACATAAGGTTGCTACCTGTAAAAGTTTGATTTAAAATCTCCTTTACCAAGGGAAAAAAATCTCTTCACTTGATTTGTTTAGGCTTGAATCTATAACAGCTATTATCTCTCCTTACGCTTAGCAGAATGATCTCTGAGCTCAAGGCAGTCTGGTGTGTGTCTCATGTTGTACAGGAAATGAGTGGTGTTCATGGCAGCTGTGCAGCATTTTAGAAATGTGAACATGCAACCAGGCACATCAAAGAGCCACTTTTGTCAAGAGCTCTAAAATGCAAGTTAACCAATGCAGTCCTTGCACAAATCACTGTCTGATAGAAAATCTATCCTCCAAGAAGTTTTCTCCTGTGAACTTTTTCTTTCATAATAAATTAATCTTAGTGAATGGCACACTTGGCATCTCTCCTACTGAATTATTTGTTCACTTCCAGCACTTAGCTGCTCATTTGAAATCCTGTCCTGTCATCTATGCATCAAGGAAACTGTTCAGTCTGAGGAATTGCTCAAGATGCCCACATCCAGTTTAGCTTTCCTTGGAAAGAGGATGTTTTTGGAAGAGGAGGTCTTCCTTCTTCCCATCTCCTTTGGAACTCAGGAGAAAAGCAAGAAGAAAATATGGTGCGGAGAACGGATGGGTTTGGGCTTGGAATGGAAATAACAACTGTACAAATGTTGGATCCTGCAAAAGGCTGAGGAACTGATAAACCTGTATGCGTTACTGTTCTCATGATGTGGTTGTGATGGCTGCATAGAAAAGCCAAGGAAGAAGCATCTGTGAAAGATGAAATCCAACATATGAAAACTCAATTTGAAATTATAGCTTGGGATCTGGCTGATTGTTCTGGTAAATGAGTAGCAGGAAAGCCTTTCAGGATAAAATTGATGGTGCTGCTGCAAATCCTGCTGCCCAGTGTTCTGCCACTGTGAGCTTCTTCCAACAATTTTTGGACTGAAGTCTGAACCTGGTTGCTAGTTTTCTGCTTTTTTAGGACTTGAAGTAAGTCCATTCAGTTTAATCCTGAGTGATTTTTTAATTAGCTCTTTTAAACCCTATATTAACAGCCCAAGTGTGTGTTCTAGAATCTGCCACTTGTGCAGACTAACATGAAGTATTTCCTCTGCACATGAAGCATGTCCATTTTGTTTCCTTTCCCTAACTCAACATGTGGGAAGGAGGGACAAATTTTCCATAGTGTATAGATGTGTCCCAGAGGCTGCTGGCTGAATATCTCAATTAAGATGTTCAGACTCTCACAGGAGTGATGCTGGACTGACAGGCCCTCAAGAAGATGATCTACTGAGAAATGTCATAATCTGTGCTCCTGTGTTTTGCAGCAGGGTAAGTCCAGGATTGATCTGCACCTTTTTTCATCACCCTCCTGCTGAGTTTTGTACCACCAGCAAGGATTGGAGTAAAAACAGAGCTTAGATGACATCGTTTGAAGGATGGGGAGGGGAAGAAAAAAAGCACCAAGCTCTGTGTTCTTACTGGTTTTGTGCTATCATTTGAGCAGGAGTGATGACTGACAGCATTTAAAACTCGTGTGCTCAGGACAGTGGTCTGGGGAGGCTGATGTGCAGATGTTGTGAATTGTGCAGGTAGCCCTGGCTTGTCATGGTATCACAGGGTGCCAGGAATGCTTGTAGATGAAGTTGATACCATGTGAGCCAGCAAACAGCAAATTCTGTATGACCATGAGCTAAAATAATTAATAATCAGTACAGTTGAAAAAATTAGATTTCACAGAATTTCTACAGGGTTTTTTGAAGGTTTCCCGCCTTGTCGGGGAGGGCGATGCCATCAATTAAACTTCATTAGCACTCTGAAGATACTGCTGGTATGCTGGGCTTGCAAACAAAGATTTGTTTGTGAAGATGCTGGCTTAATCCCCATTTGAATTCTTCTCGAAAGATAGCAGGGCAATATATTTTTCTTTGCAATAAATTATTCCCTGGATAATGGAAATGAGGAAAAAGTATTCTGCCATAAAAGCATTCCAAAATAGCTTCTACCTGGAGTCAGCAACCTTTTTGGTGTGCCAGATAATGATTTGCCTTGCCAAATTATAGGTGAAACATGCCCACAAACAGGGCTAGAAGCTGGAATATTGCCTCTTGGATGCCACTCAGCAGCCAACAAAAAGTGTGTTCTCCCTAAAAGAAGGCAGGGCTCCTGGCTAATCTGGCTCTAGCATGTGCCCAAAGCTGGAGGCTGCTGTCTCTCCCCAAACACCACAGCTTCCACCAGTTTTGAATGTCACTCCAATCTCCTCACAGGCTCTGTTGGGCAGATATTCCACTGGCAATGAAATCCAGAGATTGCATTGACTGATCTCCATTGTGAAACTGGATCAAGAGAAAATTGCAGTACAGGGAACTTGCCAAAATTGCCCTTCATGGAACACATACACATAGTTGCCTGTGTGGTTGCAAAGTCTATTAGACCTGGACGCTTAAAGGAGCTGCTTGGAAAACTGTTGCTCAGTCTGGAATAGATTTTCCTGTAAAAACTTAAAATTAATATTTTGGGAGAAAGGTAAGTTTTTCTGTTAGTGTAAATAATGACAAGGAAATCATAAAAGGTAATTGCAAAGACCAGGCTTGTGTTACGAGGGATGAATCATTATGTCTAGCTTCTTAAAAGTTATTGTATTAATACTTAGTGTGTATTGACATAATCTCCAGGAAGTTTTCCAGTAGTGTTTTATCTCTAACATTTTTGGATCAATAACACAAAATTAGAAATGGTAAAGCTTTTTCTCTAATGGCCACTGCTAACAGGCTCAAAAAGGATTCCAGTCAACAATTTTATTCAGAAGCCATTGTCTCTAATTGTAAGTTGCTGATTGGTTATAATAATATGCTGCCAACAATTGATGAGTCATACCAATAGTCAGATCAAGAGGTTTGAACAACAAACCTAAATATAGCAGACACAAACAAACTGGAGAGTCTGAAGTCTATAACCAAGGGCATTGCTAGCACAGCTGTTGGAATACATGGGGGAATATAATAAAAATTGTTTGCATTACAAAAATGTCAGTAAAAACCTGTTTCTTACAGGGATTGATCTGACAAATAACTTAGAAACTTCTAATTCAAACACTGGTCCCAGGGTGCTTATTGCACATGAAGTTTGATTTTTGCTGCAGATGCTCAGATTGGATTCATCAAAATCTGTTGTCATATGCCCCTTTCCCTTTTCTATTTAATTTTTTCCATTTGTAGAAGTGGGCATTGAAGGCCTGTTCCTGAGACTTTTCAACCTCAGAGCATGAAATGTGGTGTCGAGTCCTGAGCAGGTTGTAGGAGGACTTGTTGGCTTTGGCTTTGTTCAGGTGTTCAGGAGGGGGACTGCATGTGGACAGCAGCTCTCTAGAGGAGCAGAGGACGTGGCCAAGGGATACAGATGACTCAGTCAGCCCTTGTGGGACACAGGGAGGTGATGGAGTCTGTGGATGGATCTGCTACACACCACCCAAAAGTCTCTAGGGATAGAAGACTAAAGGAGTGGCTGCTGCAAAAATTCAAGCAAGAAGCCTGGAAGAAACAAAACCCAAATGTAATTTGGTTAAAAGAAGAGAAGCAGGTGAGGCACTGGTCCGTCTGCTAAATATAGAGGAAAGGGAGAGCCTTGAAAGGCTCTGGTGATAATGGCTGATTTGTGGGTGTAAGGGGCTGGAACATGGAAATGCGTGGCTTCATCTAAGAAAACAAGTATTTACCAACCTGTCCACACATTAGGGGGACCTACATATGTAAAAGTGCTTCATGTCTTCACTTTGCTTTATCTACTGATAAATTAAATGAAGGTCTTGTGTGGATCCAGGTGATGCTTTCGATGCCAGTGCAGGGGAGAAAATATTGAAACACTTGGTAAAATATGATAATATTGTTTTTTTAGAGTTTGTATCTGAAGCTGTCTTGGGAAGTAAAAATGTTTCCAAACAGTGTCATCACATTTTTGCTTATATGGGTGTAAGGGAAATAAATATGTGGCTGCAGAAAAGGCTTTGCTATGAGTATGTGTTAACTCAGATAATCTAGCAGGGGCCCAGGGTGTGAGCAGCTTGTCTCAGAGGGCTCAAAGAAGCCTCTCTGCCTTAAGAAAATGAGCCAAAATAAGTGTTTGATAGAGCAGCTATTCTTTTAGAAGAAAGGATTGCATCCCTCTCTGCTTCATTTAGAGAACGGGACTTGCCTGAATGCCAGCCTCCATTTCTACTGCTGGAGAGTGGTGTTTCTGTGCTTTTCTTCCCCCAGCTGAAGCAGAATTTGGGAAGGATCCCAGATGAATGAGAAGGCTGAAGTGAGGCTGTCTCTAGAAAGAGCGTGCCTGTGCACTGGCTGCGGCACAGGAGCCTGAGCTGTGTGGCTGCAGAGCTCCAGAGGTTTGGAGAGCCACAAGCTGGCCGGTGCTCAGAGGCTGCTGCTCCTGAAACGCAGAACTAATTCCCTCAAGGGGCTGTGACCCCAGGACAGGCCATGGCTGATGTATTGAAATATTGCTACAGCAGGTGAAGCAGGTCACTGGGCACTAAGGCAGTGCGAGGTTTCCTTGCTTAGCCCACTGGTTATGTACCAAGTGGGTTGATGATTTACTGTAGCTGTTTCATGGCATGTTGATCAAACAACAACTGCATTACATGAGAGGGAAAAGGAATGATGGAAAATTTTACAAATTCAGTTTAGATCATGCAGGAGTTGCTTTGGACATCATATGAAGTTAGAGGTTTGAAGGGCTTGGGTGTGGAAAGTGTGATCATTTCAACACTAGAGCTATACTGGCAGGAAAGGAAACATGCTCATTGCATATCCACATGCCTCAGTAGGTCAGGAACATGTTTGATGTAGATGATATTTAGCTTTGTAGATTGAAGAAATATGAATAATGAAGTATTTTCTTTGAATGCTACCTTGAACACACCTGTTGCCTCATATAACAAAAAAAAAGGAAGACGTTAAGGCAATAAGACAAATATTAATCATAATTTTCTTTCTTGGATCACTCTTAAGCAGCTGTCTTATTCATTGCTTCATTTCTACTAGAGGCCAATGAATTGGAATTACAGTACTTTTATAGCTGCATCTGTCCGAGTCCACTTTGGAAATGTTAGCTCATTAGCAGGAAGCCACTCTAAAATGCTCCACCTTATTTGTTTCCAGCTCAGCACAACCAGAGCAGAGAAAGCACAGATTTTTCTCTTGGATAAAATGAAAAAAAGGGTTGCTGTTGAGTTTTGCTCACATAGATCATGCAGCATGGACTCAGGCCCTCACGGCATGTGGTGGATTGCAAATTAGTTCTAAACAGTCCTGGAGGGTGAGCGCTGTGAGTGTGTGGGAGGATCCACATAGCTCCACTGGAAACTTAAGATCAAACTGTTTCATAATGTTTCTGTTGTTTGCATTTTCCAGCTGGGCTGTTTACACTAATAATGTCTCTTTTAGTATTGCAACATGTGTGCTTCCCTCATTATTTTCCTCTGCCACCTCTGTGAATCAGCTATGACTTGTATAAAAATGAAAGGAGAAACAACTAGGCAAGTACTCAAAGGCTCTCAAGGTTTAAGAAGGGATGGAAGCAGATGCTCTAATGTGACTAATCCTGCTTTTTGTCCTTTGTCAGCAATGGATGTTTTCAGCCTGGTGCTGCTTCTGAGTCTGAAGCACAGGAAATAAACACAGGGTGGGCATAATGCCATACCAACCAAGGAAGTTTTTTCGCTTAAATTAAGCCCTTTGAGGGTTCCAGGTTCAGATTGTAGGTGGTTTCCATTGCTTGAAATTTGCAATTGGCAATTTCAAGGCATTTTCTCAGCTTCTGGATCAAGAACTTGCATTAGTGCATGTAAACCAAGCTCCCTGGAAAGAGTAGTTTATACAGAAGACCATGGAAATAGTGTTTTAAGAGAGCATCAGCCAGTTTTAATTGAGTTGAAAAGATTTCCAACTGCTCCATGCCATTCCTTGGTGGGAAGTAAATTGTACTAATATGTCAAGGACAATGAATGAATGCCAGTACTTGCTAGTAGAGCCTTCTTGTGCCATTATCCCAATGTGGCATAGGCATATCTTGTGGACATGGGTGGTCTCTGCAAGAAATGAGGACTCTATCCTGCACTTGTATGAGTTTGTGGGCTCAAATCACAGATCATGCTGGAAGACAGTTCTGCAGACAAGGAGAGTCCACATGGACAGCAGGGTGCTCCTCTGCTCAGCACTGGCAAAGCTGCATCTGGAGAGAGGTGTCCAGTGACGGGCCAATAGAAGAGAGACAGGGACATACTGGAGTCCAGATAAAGGCCACGGAGCTTTTTTCACATGAGAAAAGTCTGTGAAAGAGCTTTGGCTTATCAGCCAGAAGAGAAAGCTTGGGAAGATCTCATCAATGTGTATCTGATAGGGAGTGAAGAAGCCAGAGGCAGACTATCCTCAATAATAATTTGTGGCAGGCTAAGAAGAATTGGGCACAAATGAAACAGAAAATTCCATCAGAAACCACTGCTTTACAGTGTGGGTGGTCCAGAGACATTTTTGATTCTTGGGGATATTCAAAGCCTGACTGGATGCAGACCTTTGCAACCCACTCCAGCTGACCCTGCCCGAGCAGGGGTTGAACTAAAGGATCTCAAGAGTCTCATTCCCACCTCAACAATTCTATGAAAATACAGTTGGATTCTGTGACACTGGAGCTTGAATGAGGACAGCTTTATTTAAGTATAAATTGGAATAAGGTGAGTAGGTTTAGCTCAAAGCAGAGCAACCATTCTGGTTTTGTGAATATATGTAACAGTAGATCTCCTCACAGGCTTCAGTCTTCTACAAGCTGCTCTCTGTGTGGTGCCTGGCATAATGAGGATGTAGCACTGCAGACACTGCTGAGCATAGAAGGGTAAGTTCTTCAGTAGCTTTCTTCTTTTCTTCTTTGTTTCAGAGTAGAGCTGTAGACAATTACTTGCTTTCACAAGTTGGACTTTTCTGGATTTCAACAAGTATTCCACTGTGCAGGCTCTTCAATATGTATTAAGACACTGTTTTGCCTGAAAATGTGGGTTTTTTTCTCGGCCAGAAGGTGGTAACATCTGCTTCTCTAAACTACATTATACTTGAAAAAAAAAAATCTCTTTCATTTGGTTTATGCTGTCAGGACCTGACTGACTTTTTCACAGCCCTGTAGATTAGGATCCACTATATTTAGTTCCATGAAAGCTGCTTAGTCTTGGCAAATGAGAAGAAAATCTGCAAGTACTTTGCAGACTTTAGATATTGCCCAGGTACTCAGGAGGGGGAAGTAGACCAGCAGCTTCCCCTCCCACCTACTTGGAGATGACATTGAGGGGATGCGTGACAAGTGACATGGTCTTGTTTTGTGCCCTCCTAAAGCTGCAGTTTGTTTTTGCATGGTATATTTCAGCAGAATTGACAAGTTTGACTAAAATTTGGTGCCAAACTTGTGTAAAGTGAGGCTGCAACAAGATGACAATTTATGTGGATAAAACCTCATCACAATGAGTACAGATTATAAACACATCAACAAATGTTAAAGATCTTGTATCCAGCAGAAAAGAAAAAGCATAACTGGCTGACTAACAAGTGTAACAGGTGCACAGGCAGGAGAAGCTTACATGTGACTGACCTGTTCTGGGTGCTTGTAGTCCACCTACTGTGGAGATGTTTGATTTCCACCTTTCCAGCTGCTCACGTCATGATCTCCACCCCGATCCATACTCATAACAGCCAAAGCAAACCCAATAACCATCTGGAGCAAAGGCTGCAAATTAAAGAACCTGGTGCATTTGAATCAATTTATAGCTGGATCTGCATGGTTGGATTTGAGGTGTTTCTTCCTAAATCATTTTAGTTATCTCTGAAACATTTTCTTTGCCTATGGAGGACATAATTGGCTGCATGGGAGTGGACGCAACACAGGGAAGTTCACTCTACCTTTCAGTGGCTGCAGCTGTGCACAAAGCTCCAGAACACCAAGACATGAGTCATGATGCTTTGGGAAGAGTGGGATATCTTGGTTGTTATAGCCCTGTAACCTGTTTACTTTGTAAGGACTGATTCTTGTTAGGCTCTTCCTGATTTTATCTTAGCCATCCTAGTGCTTTAGGTCTTTTTTGTTTAGCAGCAACATTTCTTTATTATTTTTTAATGACAAGGAAGCTGTTAACTAATTTGTTTTGCTCTTGCAATATATATAAGCATGTGGAATTAGCTTAATTTTGTATTATAAGAAGCAGTTATTTGAATTTAACACTTATTATCATAGCATAAATTAACATGGGATAATGTAGGTGTAGTAAGACAGTAGAGGCCACCGGTGGATCAGAGGATGTGTTACAAAGGAGTAGAGACATGGGGCAATGGAGAGGGCAAAGGATAATACTGGAAGCCCTAAGACTATTGATGGCCTGACTATTCTCAGTTTAAAAACTGCCAAACACACTCAGTTAAAAAATTGTAGAGCTTGACAAAGCCAGTTTTAGTCATAATAAAGAGAAAAGGAAGAGGTGTTCAATTTATGGAGAGAATTTCTTACCTATAGCAAATCTGAATGTTGCACATCAGTGCAGGAAAGATTTAGGTATAGAACTGTCCTAGAAAATGTATTAAATTACTCAAATGGGCACCCTGGAGGGAGAAGAAAGAAGCCATTGGTGGCATAATCCTCAGCAAAGGAGAGGAAGAAACCCCATCATGAACATCCTTCTAACAAAGGACTGGGAATGCTAACAAAATGTTTCAACCCTTGTCCCCTGTCCTTCTCCGTGAGCTGATCTTTGAGGCTGATTTATGTCACACTTGAAAGCCTGAGGGACACGGTAAGAGAGAGCAGAGCAGAACATCAGGGAACACTCCTGTACAGTGATCTTTGCACTACTGAGCTATGCATTGTGTTGTTTAGATAACTGGGACTCCGAAGGTTAGTGTCATTGCAACTGCACTGAAATAACAGTTTATTGAATTTTAGTTAGGCTGTTAAGATTTTAATTAGTCTAATATAGAATTCCTGGCCTCCCAAAGGAGGCATTTTCCCTTTTGCCCATAATAAGACTTTGAGTGCAATAACTTGTCACATGGGTACTACAAGGACTGAAGAATGATGAGTGTGTTCACAGAGAACAAAGGACTGTACTGATGCAGTGAAAGAAATCACAGAGAGAAGCAGACAAAGCCAGAATGATCTCCTTCCCAATGACTAAGGATAGAATACTTGTGCTGTATTACTTGTGTTATTTTAGCAATCTCCTGAGAAACCCAGCGGGAGGTGCTCCTGGTGATGAATAAAAGAAGCCAGAAAAAATAACAGCTGTCTGAAAGAATTTTCCTGCATTAGGTAAAGCAGGGATATGATGATGGGAAAAAAATGTTCAGCTGAGATAGCTTGGTAGTTCATGCCAATTTCTGTTCTTAGTTTAGCTCACAGTTGATTGGCTTCATTTGCAGGGAGTGGAAGCACTGGATGTTCCTAGGATAAGTCTTATTGTTTGTCTGGGTTTTTTTTCCAGATAGGCAGTTTCAGCCGTGTGATAGAACTGGGAATTGACATGAAGCTGACATCAACTAGAACCAGACACAAATTTAGGCAAAGCCAGCTGACTGATTAGGTGCAGAACTGTAATAAGTCAGTAAGAAGATAGTAAGAAGATAGTAAGAAGATGTGAAGGAGAGTCAATCCAGCACTGTCCATGCAGATTCTGACCTCCTTGAGAAATATTCCAGCTCCAGAGCAGACATTTTTCACATGAAAGCAATGCTTGTAAACAGCTTCCAGTAGCCATGGTATTTTAGGGTGATTTAGGTCATACACATGTGCCTTTACCTGATGCTGGTACCTGAAATTACTGAGTGAAAGATTATGTCAAACAATTTTTAGCTACATATTGTGACTATTCCTAATCAGCAAACAAAGCCTATGTGTTTTTTGGATATAATAGAAGGCCTTGAAAGAAGACTTCTTGAAAAAGATACTTTTATGCTTTAGAGCTTTACTGGCTTTTACTGAGACACCTAAGAGAAACTGAGTATTGTTACTTAAGGCTACAGATGGTGAAATGTTACTTGTTTACCCTTTATTTGGAAAGTAATTATTCCTTTTATTCTTAATATATCATCATGAATATGGGGAGTGTTTTATCTATAGGCTAGAAACCTTAAAAATAAAACACACTGTCCCCAAACAAAAACCCCAAAAATAACAACCCCCAATCCACAACCATGGCAAAAGTAAATGACTGCAGACTAATGACAATATGTTTGAGGCAAGTGGAAAAGGTAAATCTGTAATGTAACTTGCATGCTTGGATACTTTCTTGCTGCTTGTAGTGAAAAAAAATGTTTCATAGTATCTCTAAAATCTTAGGATTTTAAAAAAATATTAAACTGAAATTAAGATACCTCCCGCTGCCCCTTGGTAACAGGAAGGAAGAAAGCTTTTTTCCGTATGTTTAATAATTTAAGTTTCTTTTGAAACAAATTTAAGGGAAAATTTGCTAAATGATTCAATTTGTCCTAATTTGCATTTTCTGCATTAACCTCCAGGAAAATATTGTCCATGTTTCCAGCAAGAGGAGGCACGCCAGCAGTGCAGTGCAGTCCCAGATCCAAGCAATCACTGAAGGGTGGCACAGCAGCGAGCTGGGAGCCCACTGCCAGCTGGAGAGACAAATGAACCCAGGAGATAGTGCGCAAACCTCATGTGGTGCTTCCACGGTGTGGGAGGAGGAGAAGCTGTGCTGGCCTGGCAGGCTCAGCCAGGGGTGTCAGTGGTCACTCTTGGAACAGGGCAGTGGGCAGGGAGGGCATCAAGCGCCTGAGCTCTGCCGCCCTTGCACATGCACCATGAGCATCCATGGTGACCCTTGGTGGCTTGTCTTCAGGACAGGGGGCACACTGAGGGGCTTCAGGCAGTGTCCTTGGGCTTGTCCCACGGCATCCTCTGCAGCCAAGGGCCCTCAGCACATGGGGAGAGGAGGTGGAGGAGATGGCACTGGTGCAGCAGCTCCAAGTTCTTGGCTGGGTGTGTCCCTGTGGGTAGCTGATGGGTTGTCCTGGTTTAGGGCAATTTTGGGAGAAAAACCACTAAAGGTGTTTCCTCTAGAAAACAAATTCAAGTGGCCCCTCTCCCAGCTGGTTCAGGAAAAATATTTTCTTGGAGAAAAGTGAACAATATGAACAATATTAAGCAATAAAACCTCTCGCTGCTCCGAAAAGATGACAAACTCAGCAAGTTCACTTCATAGGCTGTAGCTCAGCTCAGTCTGTTATCAGTCCCTCAGGTGCTGGAAATGTTGCAGGCCAGGCCCGGCCCTGCCTGGGGCCACAGGTGTGAGCTGCCGGTGCTCCCCTGGATGTTCAGTCCAGAGCAGGTTTGAACAGCTCCAAAGAAAAAAGAAAAACCACAGTCCAGGGAACTTCTCTGCCACAATTAGTTAGAAACTGACTAAAAGCAAACGAGAGCTCTGTCCATCCACAGACAACACAGTCCAGGATAGGATGCGAGGGAGCAAGTAGTTTCTGATAACAAAGGTGCAAAACTTATTATCCAGCATAAATAGAACAGATGACTGGGGATACAAGCACCATATAGCCAGCCCAGGACAGGGTGCAGGGCTGAGAGCCTCTCCTGGCTGCAATGACAACCCCTAAGCTCAGGGCAGGGAAGGAAGACCCTAGGAGCAACACTTTTCCCAGGGTGGGAGATGCCAGTGTTCCCAGGAGAGATGGAGGCAACCCAGTGTGCTGAATGTGCAAAAGGAAGCAACTCTGGATCAAATACTCCATAGGCATGGCTGGGGCAATCAACAGTGTTTCGTACAAAACCTGGCAGAGCCCCTTGAGTTGTGACAGAGCTCTGCATTGTGCAGCACCCCTGCTTGAGAGACCTGAGCTCCACCGTCACAACAGAGACAGCACTTCAGGCTCTATTCTTGAAGCAGGAGGGCTTCTAGAATAAAAGATTTTCCTCTTCGCTTACAAAGCAGGCGCAAGGGAATTGATCTGATCTAGCATTGGCAGCTGGTACTTTCTTGTGCAGAACAGCAAAAGTCTTTGGTCAGTGTGTGTGGAAGAGGGTCAGACAGACCGGCTTCACTGACTGGTAACAAAAAAAGGAAAATATTGATTTCCTTTTGCCGTATACTGAGGTCCACAACACAGGGGTTGTGGGTTTATCTGTTTGTTTTTCCCCCTCATGCATAGATGGACTCCCAGGTTGAAGCTGTGGCATAAGGACATACTGTTCTTCCACTATGAAATAAGGTGTTAACCTCAAAGTCTCGGGTGAGGTGATTTACAGTGTCTCTTCCTCAGGAATTATCTTTAATCTAGAAAAGAACTTTTGCCTTCCAGTAATGCATCTGTTTCGCTTTCCCAAGTTGACAGCGCTGCTGATCAAGTGTGTTGTTTGGTGCCACAGGAATGCAGTTTAAGAGAAAAGTGAGTTTATAAATTATTATTAATCCCTCGACATCCACAGGCACAGGTGGTTAGTAATTTGGTCTCCTTCACTGCATGAATTATTCACAGATTTGTTAGAGTTTGTAGGTAGAAATTAAATGATTCTTCTATACCCAGATGAAATGAATGACTGGAAAAAACACAAAAAAACACTATGCAAAAAACCATGCCTCTGGTCTGTCGCGAAATGACTTGAAATGAATGACACTCACATGCTGAGATGTTTAAGGCAAAAAAGAGCGCATTTATTTCTTGACTTCAATATTTATAGAATTTCAAAGGTGATAATGGATTGGAGGATGCTAATTTTCCAACCACACTGGTCAAACCAACAGTCCATCAATTCATTCCTCCTCTAGAAAGCAATGCAAAACAATCATTATTTTACATGAAAAGTGCGTGACAAACTCTATGACAAAAATGTACAGAATGTACAAAAATGTACAAAAATGTACAAAAATGACAAAAAACATCAGAAGGCTTAGAAAAACTTTAGAAGAACATGGCAACACTGCTCCAAGATGCAAAGCCGATACATATTCTCAAAATTACTTGAGAGGTTGTATCTTAGAGCTTTGGGTCATGGTGATCTGTCTAATGAATTTGAGGAAAGGGGAAGGTGTTTAAAATGATGGAGAAACACTTAAAAAAATAAAGGAAAATTTAATAGGAATTAATGAATTTAGTACTACTTGGAAGCTGGTCTGACATAGATATATATTCCTCCTGCAGACAGTTTGTTGGAGAGAGTATATTTTAGGGAGGTGGTTAAGCATAAGTATGGCATTAAGTATCCAGCCTCGGAGGTATGATTGATTTATTTGGAAATGATGAGTGATCATGTGATGAGTGATCATTTCAAAATGATGTTTTGAAAGCCATGAAATGAAGTGTGTTCCACTTTGTGGATGACCCTTGGCTCTGAATTCCAAGAGATGACAGTTACTGGGCACATCAGTGAGGGGACAGAGGGGAAAACTGGCACACTGTGGTACTGTAATCAACTGTGAAGCTGTGTCACCTGTTTGGTTTTAGCAGCAGACTCGCCATGAAACCCAAGGAAACTGTAACTAGGGGGTGGGTGGGAATAGATAAGCCGAAGTGCTTTGATTCTTCTTTATGGAAATAGCTCTGATGTATTTATACCTTCTGGCCTTTTGCTTAGGCGCTAGATCATGTGAGGTAACTGGTTTGCTCTGAATCCATTTTTTGTGATTGATTTCTTCTGGTAGTTTGGTTAGTATTTGCAGTCCAATTACTGTGCCTCCACTAATACTGTTGTGTTGTGAGAAAATCCATTTAGCTTAGCAGCTCTGTGACTGGTCCTCTCTTCCACCTCATTTTTTGAGGTAAAGATGCCAAGTAAGCAATAGTCATGATTCTTGCAGACCTCTGAGGATATGTTCGATCAGAAATATCCTTGAAGACAGGGATTTCCATTGAAAATAGTTGCTGAACAGAGATCAGACCTACATCTTAGAACTCCATCCCAATAAGATGACAACCTGTGGGAAAAACATTTGGGAAGTCTTCACAGTTAGAAGTCATCTCTTTCCAACAGAAAGAGATAGCATTAATGAATCAGCTTGCCAAAATACTGAGAATCCTTTTCCAGTGTGAGGCTGAGATTTTAAATTTAATTTATAGTGGAAGATCTGATTTCAGGTTACGCAGACCTGCTGTGTCTTCACTTGCACTAACTGCAATGAAGATGCAATAGTCGATAGGGGAAGTATAGAAATCTTATTTGCAAAGGTGTTGGCTAGCAGATCATCTCTCCTCTTACTCTGCAACAAAGGTGCTATATCCAGATTTGAGCATCACACTTTCAGGAAGAGAAGGATCAATCAGAGGAAGCCTTGAGGATGAAACTGAGAGGGCAAGGTCTAAAAAACTTGTGGTCACTCAGAAACACCCCAAAGAATAGACTAACAGGGCACACAATAGTAGTCTTCAAATGCTTAAAAAGATATTGCAATATATAGGAAATTTGTTTCCTTGATGGATAGGACATTCTGCAGCACAGGAGGTTCAGTATGGACTTTGGCAAAGCTTGCTAATGATAAAGACAGCAAAGCCTCAGCAAAAGTGGCCTGCAGTGGCATGGCTGTGGAGTCTACATTAATGAATGTTAAAAACAAGCCAGCAAAGAGACTGTCTGGAATAGCTACTATTAATAGGTGTTTTTACCTCTGCCTTGCTGCCTTCAGTCCCTTCTTAAAACGATATATTTCTCTGTTATATGTAATGTATTTTTCTCTTAAAATGTTTTTAGTGTATTGTGTGTATTAAATTACAGTCATTCATCAGTAAATTGCCCTTCCATGTTCTGTTATTAATGGTATTATGCAGCTCTAATGTGAAGGCCGTAATGCATACTGGGAGCTTTATCAGATCATAAAAGCCTGTAGGAAGTCTTCATGCTAACAAGCTACAGCTTGAATAATAACCAGGTGCAAAGCATGAGATGGAATATAGTAATTTTTGCAAAAAGTCAAGTTTTCCTAAAAATGCTGTGACCTGAAAGATGTCTTTTGAAACCAGGTATCAATGTGCTTTTTGAGGAACTTTAAGTGAGGCTGGAGATGCCAAGTTTTACCAGGTTTCTTTCTGGTTAGCGATGGATTATAGCTTAAAAGTCTTAGCAAATCTGTGTTCAGAAATTATCTGTTGAGAGAGATGAGAAAAAGGAGAACAATGCAACACAGCCATTGTTCTTACACATGGTTTGACTCTGTGGGGGACATCATTCTCCAGCCTGTCAAAGCTCAGCAAATGGTAAAAAGTTCTGATGGAACGGATATTCCTTTTATGAGCAGACAATGCTCAAAGGAAAATTCTCTACAGAGAACAGACTGCAGACAAACAGCACTGCAGTGCTAAGCATTTCTGATATCTCCGAAGGATTTGGGTCTCTTTTATAGTATCTTAATTATGAAAGCTTTGCTTTTAAGATTGCTCTTAATTGAATACACTCGTTTAATGTACTCCTGGTGTGGGTTTCCCAACTCCAGCCAACAGGTGTTCCCTGCAGGCTGAAAATCATTTAGGTATTTTTATTACATGTTTAACATTTTGTACACCAATGCATGTATCAACTGTTTGATTTGAATCCATGCACTTGATCCTTAGGGGTCCCTTCTAACTAAATATTTTATGATTTCATCTTCCATGTAGAAAGATTGCTAACAAGAGTGACCACTTAAAAGCTGGGCTCACAGCTCCTACTCTTAAATGGTCTTTCACTACTTGAGCTTCATGCTCAGAAAGATGAAGGTGAAAACTGAGACAACATTTAACAGGAGGTATTTGCCTAATTTGCAAACCCTTGCAGTGGTGCTGAAACAGTCCTTACAGGAGAGTAAAGAAATACAGCCTGCACTGGAGATAAACACTGTAGCAAGAATCAAATGCCCACAGCGTCTTCCCTTGGCACAGGTCCCTCTGTGCTGGCACAGGTGTCTGATGAACAAATGTCTCTGATCCCAGAGGGGAAATTTCCATCCCATCTGGAGCAGCTCCTCAGCCATAGCTGTCAAACAGGGCAGTAGAGGTTGTTTAGCACAAATGACTTTGCCCATGGAGCTTTCTTGTTGCACAATTCATTTGTCGTGCAGCACCTTCGGCAAAGACCAAACTCTGGAACCGGTTTTTACAAGGTCCTCCGTGGAGGAAAGAAAAAGTATGATTTTGAACAAATGCCATAAGATGGAGAGTCATGTCTTCTTGTTTTGATCCCACTGCCCAGCCAGTTTAGAGGCTGTATGCATGCAGTTCACCAGAAAACACTGCCTTCACTCCATCTTAGCAGGGGAAATAGAATACTGCTTGTCAATACATTGCTGATAAAATAAGTGTTTTGTCTCTCATGGCTGTGCATGATACTGAAGCCTTGGCTGGAAGCCTTTTTTTTTGCTTTAAACATGGTGAAGGGAACAGAAGATCAAAAAAGTTAAGTAGTTTTGATTGCACCAGAGTTGTCTAGTTTTATTGCTTTCATTTTTTTGCACAAATTGACGAAAAGGGAAATGAAAATTGACTGCTGTTTTCTAATGGGGTCAGTAAATATGCAGTAAGTTTTTTGAAGTTTAAGATTTTGGGTAATGAATGCCCCTAGAAGTCTGGAGTTTGTAATGTTTGTGTGATTTATCCTCTCTCCAACTCCACAATGAAATATAGTTAAAAAAAATTTAAAAGCTATAATTCAGTGCTGCTTCAGAGGCTTTTTCTTTAGCTCTGAACAGCGTACTAATCGCAGAGATTTAACAGCTCTTGGGTATTCGTCACGTGTACTTGCTCTTACTTTAGATATTTAATTTAGTTGCAAAATAATTCTTCGTGAATTAGTAATTGCAATAATTGCTGTTAATAACCTGGCAAGGTAGTTGGCCTTTGACATTACACCAGGGGGAAAATATGATAGTAAGATAGCTCTTGCCTGAAGACTTAGAAAGCTGGAGAACATTAGGGATTGGAGGCGGATGGCAGGGTAATGAGGAAGAGAATACCAGAAACAAGGCATCACGACAGGCATCTTGGGGTGTTTGCAGTTGGGATTTATGCAACAGGTTTATGCAATTTGGCTGTACTTCTGTACAGAAGAAGAAGACAAGGTGTCAGATGGAAAAGAAATAATAGGGAGTATGAGGAAGATGAAGGCAGGAGAGTGTGAAATGACAGACAATTGGGAATATTTTGGAAGCAGAACAAAGCCATGTGCTGAGAGTGATACCAGTGGTAGCTCATGTGACAGCAGAGCAGAAAGTGTTTCTCCACAGGTAGGCAGCTCTCAGCTGGAGTAAGTCATCTCCACTAAGGTGTAATGATCCTACAGTGGAATGGAATATGTGGGCTTTCCAAAGCAGTCAAACAGGAAGAATTACATGACACTGAGATTTTTAGTGGTAACTGTTACCCCACAGCGACCTCGTATTTTGTCTTCTTTTCTTCCTGAGGCTATCTCTTCCCCTACTTCTCCCCTGATACTGCCTAAAACACCAGTGATGTTGAGAAGCCAACTCCAGGACATGGTTATGGATAAAACACTACAGTGTGTGCCAGAGGCTGATCTGCTGCGCCCTGCAGCTGCTGCCGCAGCCATGGCTGAGCACACCTGGCTGTGAGGACACCTGAGCCAGAGAGACTGGAGACCAGGGCTCACCGGGGCTCTCGGGAGCTGCGTGCTCACCCCTGTGGCTCTGCCTTGTCTCCAGCCTTCTCAGGCAAGAACTGACTGTCACAACCTTTGAGTCAGCAGGTGCTGTTTCTGGCTTGGGTCATGTGTGTGCTGTGGTTTTGTTCTAAGCAAGGATCAAGGTTGTTCCCCCTTCTTGCCCGTCTTGCTTGTCTTGTGTGATGGTTAACAAAGCAGATAGAATACAGAGAAGAGGGACATAAGGGACTGCAAGCTATGCCTTGTTTGTAGTTCAGCCCTTCTCTGCCCTCATGGGTGCTGTGTGACCAGAGGCTGGAGAGGTCACCCTGTATCTGGCAGCACCTGGCAGCAGGACACCCTGGCTCTGGCCTCAAAAATCATGTCCAGACTGGGGCAGCCAAGGGCTACTCAGGGCACAGACATCCCTGGTGTAGCTAATGAACTGCTCCAAGTAATTTCTTTCACTTCATTTGAAAGGAGAAACATCTTTCCTCACTTGGTGTAATTGTAAAAGTGTAGTATCTAATTTTTCTTCTGCCTGTGAGCAGAATTTAAATCCTATTCTATTCTTTAAAACAAGGGTATGCATCTCATTCATAGAAGTTAAAACTTTTCTTGTTCAGTCAATAAGGAAAAAAAATTGAGCTCTGCCTATTCCAAGCTGTCAAAGCATGCAAGAGCAGCATATAGATTGTGGGTACCATTAGAAAGCATTAATGTCTAATTGCTTCAACATGGACCACAAGGGAAGATGAAAGTTATCTATTCCTGGGGCTGCTGTTGTTTCATTTGTCAATATGCACATCAGCCTTTGGCACTCATTTTGTCTGTGAGGGAGTATGATTGATTAATAAATGTGTGTTCCTTTGTAGACAATCACAGAATGTTGGAGTATTTCTATAGCAAATTCTTACTGGAGAATCTCAGAAACAATTTTTTCCTTATTAATACAAGGGGAATAAAAATCTATTTCTACATTCCTCAGTTTTTAAAAATGGATTGTTTTGTTTTGTTTTGTTGTTAAACCTAGGCTGATAAAATCTTTGTATATATCTTTTCATTTGCAGTACAGTCATTTGAATATGTGACTTCCAAGATCTGTACAGAAGTTTTAGATTGAAAGGAGCCATAGCCATCCAAGAGATGGCAAGACCAGGCTATGGATAGATCAAGTGGAAATGATTCACAGGCTTGTAAATCCAAAGTGGTGGCCTTCGTGTGGCTGTCAAGGTGAACAACAGAAAGTCAATGGCTTTGATTTTTAAAAGGATGCAATTCCTCGATAAAACACAGCAATGTGCCCTTCTGTGATGTTCTGGAACACAGCAAGTGTTTAATATGACTTTCTTCCACCTGAACAAATACTGCCAATTTGTTCTGGGACTCTTATAATTTGCTCCTACATAATTTCTCTTTCTTTGCTTCTACCTCACTCTACTATATGTCAAGCATTCCTTGATGAAAAGGAGTGGTTATTGAAAACTAAATCTGATCAGGAATGTAAGCCCTTAAAAATGAGACTTGACACGGTGAGAGAAAGTTTGTAGCAGATCAGAGCAATGGCCTGTGTAATTGCCAAGTCAATCAAGCCATGAAGCAGAAGGTAAAGGCTTTGATTTCTACTGCTCCCATTCACAAGTACATGCTGGGCTCTCACTGCCTTCAGCTCCTACCCTTGAAATCTCTTGAGCTGCCTTTCTGCTAATTCATACTTGTAGAAATAGATTTGCAGCAAAAGCATTAATGTATGTTTTGAAATCACACCTATTAAATTATTTTTCAGAAAAAGAAGCAAGATTTAAAGGAGCAAAATTTTCTTCCCAGATGTCTGGCAAGAGACACCTTGCATGACTTTGTAGGCTTTGATATTTAATTATTAGAAAAGGTACATTTTTTTTTCTTTTCATTATTTTTTCCCCATTGAGACAGTCAATCTTATCAGTTGATTTCTCTAGGTTATCAGGGACATGTTTAGATAGAGAGCAGTTTTTAAAGCAAATCTACATACAAAATGTTCTGCTACTGTCTGATCTTTAACAGTCAAATAAACTTGGTGTACAGGATCTATCTTCACCTTTAGATTGATTCCTTTCACTTATTTTTTTTTATTTTTTGTGAAAGGAAAACATTACAAGTGAGACAATGTTCCAGAATTAGCTCAACTCAGCAGAAAAAGACTAATTGCTACTTGACTCGTGTGGTCTTTTTTATCCCCAGCTTAGTTTTTAAGGAATGATGTAAAAAGCCTTTAACATTGTCACGTTTTGTGGTAATAAATCATCTCCTGAGCAACCTCACAGAGTAGACACGAAGACTTAATGCACAAACTTAACTTCACATTGATGACTTTAAAGCTCATTGCCCCAGGCATTAACCAGGGAAAGGTTAGCGTTGCAAATCTGTTTGGTTCACTCTCAGAAAAAAAATTAAGGGCTTTGGCAGTTTGTCTAGGACGTTACTAAAGAATCTGAGAGGAAAAGGATTACTTTCCTTCGCTGCTGTCTCAAGGGATGGGGTGGAGAGAGTGTAGTTCAAATGAGCCTGGGAAGCAAGAGATGTCTCTTGTTTGGATCACACTGGACTAAGGCAAGCGGCCTGCAGGAAGTGCTGCCTCGTGGACAGGGTTTTGCCCACTCGATGAAATCACACAGCAAAAGGTTGACGTTGAAAGGCTCCTCTAAAGACCACTTAACTTTGTTCCCCTGCTCAAGGGGGTCAGCCAGAGCAAGTTGTCCAGGACTGCGACTCCAACAACGGTGACTCCACAGCTTCTCTGGGCATCATGTTCCAGTGCTTGACCAGCCTTACTGTAAAGAGATTTTATTTTTTCTTTTCAAATATAATCTCCTGCACTTCAGTTTGTACTCACTGCCTCTTGTTGACAAATAATGACAAACTTCTTCCAAGTTTGGACACATCTGCTGACATTAACTTTATTTTCTTCTTAGGCCCTAATTTTTTTCTTTTCTATTTACACTCCTAGCCTTTTATTTGACTGTTTGGTTTATTGATTCAACTTGTTCTTTGAGGCTGCAGTCATGTAACTTTAAAATTCCTTTGTTTTGCTGGGAATTTCTTCTCCTATGAGGTAAAGGGTAACAGAAACTCTAAAACATACTTTTTTCATGTACAGGCAGCAAAACCAAAGGTCTGGGTCCGGCAATGAGTTGGTAGCATGTAAAAAATAGCAGCCTTGGTCATTCTTACCATACCTGCTTTTTTGCCAGTGTATTGCTGCTTTCCCCATTTTGTTTTATTTTCCTTTAGAATGTCTCTCAGTCCCTCCTATAGTTTGATCTTTGCATATAACCATCCAATTCTTTTCTTCAGATTAGAGAAAATTTTTGTTTTTATTATTACTGACACTGCAGGGTGTACCTTTAAACATTTTATATGTGACTGTGTATATTATCAGAAGATTAACAATGCATAGATTACCTTAAAGACTGTATATTTTGAGGAACTTATTCTCAGGTAATAAAAAAAATCAGTTTAATAAAATACCAGGTGAAATAAACAGGGCAGGAGACTTTTTCTTCTTTTAATGCCTTTATTAAAAGTGAGCAGCTCAGGATTGGGCAGCTCGATGGGCCTGCAGTCTCCATCGTCTCTCCCAGGGCGATGAGAAGGATATGCACAGATTTGTCCACTGGGGCAGAGCTGGGGGTCCAGACCTCGTGGGAGCCTTTAGGATGTGACCTCTGGTCTTCAACCCCGCAGTCTCGCCCCCCTTCTCGGTCCTGGCGTCGGGACAACTCCGCGGTCAGGGTGAGAGGGACTACAAAGGTGTTCCGCATCTCTGCAGGCTGGACGTTCCTGATGTCCAGACATCACTACAATCTCTCAACTCTATGTTGGCTCGTTGTTTTGGGGGTCTTTTCAGCAAGCTAGAAGCAGTAGCTTCTCGTGGCATGCTGGTCTTGGGGTTATTTTGCATGTCTCCCCCCCCCCCCCCCCCAGGTCTCTTCTCCTCACTGTTCCAGGAGGTCCCCACCCTTCCCTGTCCCAGAGAAGAGCCATTAATTCGGCCCCAGCTAGGGCTTTTACTGATACAAAAACAGCTAGTAATGACAACGACCCGTAATTACCATAACAAACAAGTAGCATCCCAGCAGCAACAGTCGTAACTTTTTTCTCACAAAAAAATTGGCAGATTTTTTTTTATAACACCAGGAAAAATCCTATTTTTACTCTTAAGCACTCTTGGAAAATAGTTTGCATCACTTGGAATGGAATAAAAAAAATCAGTCTTTTTTTAGATTTCATCACAGTGATTCTGCCACGATGCTAGATTTCCTCAGCCCGGCCAGCCCCTGACACCGACAGCACGGGTGGGCTGCCCCCAGAAAACCCTCGAACCCAGGGTGCAGCTGCAGGGCACGGCGGCTCTACGGCTCGGGTGGACTGCAGACTGTGCCGAGGGTAGGGACAAGGACCAGGGCCAGGCACTCGGTATGGCTCCCAAACAAGCTCACGCCCAGAGGTTCAGTGACAGAAACGGCAGACTCAACACCATACATCAGATTATAAGGGGGAGGAGGTCCCAGGGAAGGATACAATCTTTGACCAATTGGGAGAAATTGGGGGTGGAACACAAGGCAAGGAATACAGTGATTAAACCAATAAGGAACTGCAGGGGTGGAGAACAACTTAAACCAGTGGGGTTTCGAAGGACACAAGATTGATAGGGAAGTTTCTAGAGAAACTTGGGGGCAGGCTTGGGGAGGGACTGACATTCAATAGGAGGAGGAACAGGGAACAGAGGGGCAGATCTTTGGGGAGATGGACAGCTAGGGCAAAACCAATAACATGGGGGGAAAGGAACAATCCATCAATAATAAAATATGTTGTAACAGTACAAAATAAGAAAGATTACAAAACTGACTGCTTGAAATGTATTACAATTAAAAAACACACAATGCTACATGATTCTCCAATGTTATATATATTTCTAGAAAAGCAAGAACAGATTTTAACCCTTATTGTAGAATTTACCTCATATTTAAAAATGTAGAAGTATATATTGATTTTTTTTAAAAGATAATTACCCTTGCAGAAGCCAGAGGATTGCTGCCTTGGCTTTGCATCCTTTAAAATCCTAATTACCAATGTGATCCACCACTCCATTTGAATTTGAAAAAAATATTAACCACTTAGCTTGGAACTACATTTCCATTTCCTAGAAAAGCTGTTTTCTTTTACAGAAAAAAATAAAAAAACAATAACTTTTTTATTTTTTATAGTTCAACTAATATTTTCCCATCTGTGCTTTGTTTCTGTGCTCTCTTTGTGGGGAAACTGAAGTCACAACCAGAATGCCTGGCAACAGAAGCAATGGACTTGATATTTATATTAGCACTGTAACACATGGACATCTGTTCTCTCTACCCTTTAGAAAATATTGCTTATGAGGTCTGATATTTGGCTTTTTCAGCTATGGGCTTCTGCTGATAGGTGAGGTTGGTGGGAGTCTTGGAAAGGACTTCACTGCAGCCCGTGGGGCAGCGCCTGTCCGGCAGATGCCCCAAGACAGACATGGAGATAGATGGACAGACAGAGGGGTCTTTTTCCATCCCAGGGGCTGAGGCAGTGCTGGGTTGGCCTCCTTGTAGTGTTGGGGCAGAGCTGCGTGACAGAGCCTTCTTCCCAGTTTGCTGCTGATTTGCAGAGATTGGGATGTAATCCCTTCCTTCTGTCTGTTTCCTTGCACTTAAAACAAGAATACTGAACCAGCCTATTTTGATCAAATATTTTTGAGCTCTACTGAAGGAAAAGTGCTGGTGGCAGAGCTTTTCATCAGTATGACATTCACCTATAAAAGACAGAGGACCAAGGAAGTTTCAGTAGAGCTGGGAGAATGCATTAAGCCAGAGATTAGTATTCACCCTTAGTATGTGTAAGTGCTGTTATAAATTATCAAATCGAGAGCCAAACTTTTAAGAAAATTTAGCAAAGATTTATTAATTTGGCTGCGAGACCAAAGTTCAGTCTTCAAAAACCACCACAGCCAAGGGTCAGCGTCGAGCCCAGGGTCAGCGCCGGGTGAACACGGATCTGACCTCCCGAGTGTCAGAGTCTCCCCCTGTTGACGAATGCTGCCTCTCACAGCGAGTTTTTATACAGTTTATTCTGCCCAAGGCAGAGATGACCAAATGTTCTTTGTGTCTCTTCACACGCATAACCATGGCTTTTCATGTGCAGAGGTAGACAAAGACTCAGTCTAGGTGTTTCGATCTTGTCAGAAGACTTTGGGGAAGCCAGCATTCACATGTTTTAGGGTGGCGCCTTCGATCCTTGGTAGATGTAATCTTCGAGGCAATAATCACTCTTGAGTGGTCCCGGCAACCCGGGGAAGCCAGCGATTATCGCCCTGGAAGCTTCTATTCTTACGTTAACAAACCCCGATGTTATCTCAACCAAGTCCAGGAACTAGGTGTATATGAATAAGACAGTGCTCCCAGCCAGGATGGTCAAAGGACATAGTTTGGATCTTACAATATTTTATATATTAATAGTATTAATTATCTATACCATATACTACAGTGCCTAATCAAGTTAGTTATTTACCTTCTGATTTAGGGTGAGATTTTCATGGCAGTCAGCTTTCTGTAAAAGAGCAGTTTGGAATGAACAGGTGTGGGCTGGCATGACTGCACTTTGCCTTTTCCTTTGGGAGCTTAGAACCTGTTATCCCAAAATACCAGCTCCCTGTGTTAAAAGTCCCATAGGAGCTCAGTCTTCCTAGTGCTGGGTTCAATTCCCAAACACACATATTCATACAGCAGCTGAATTACACAGATTGCAGATGTGGATGCTGCACTGTTTCTTATCTTCCTTCTTTAAAGTTTGTTTCAGGCCCGAACTCTGAACTGTGACAACAGAAATACCTCACAGTTGACAATACCTAGACAAGATGGAAGTACCTGCTCTTGGCTAGCACTGAAACTGTGTTGCCTGTCCTTAGGGCAAATGCAGCAGATAAGCCTGTTCTCTTGCCAAAGAGGTGTTGGACAGTTTGCATACCTTCCTTGCATTATTACAAGAAAGTAACAGGCTTAGTTACTCAGAGGCAAAACAAAAGTGGTGAGAGGACTCTATGCAGAGACCTTTTCATAAGCCACAGGAGCCAGGCTGCACCCAAACAGGTGCCCTGCCTCAGAATGCAGATTGATTTGGGCTTCAGAAGTTTATTTGTAGCATTTCTGTCCAAGTAAGAGCATTTTTGAGGGGTAGGCTGATGTTGTAGTGTGTTTGTTAAGTTTATTGTCTAGGTCCCCCATTTTGTATTGTTCCCCCCATTTTATGTAAATGGTTCTGCCCTTCCCAGTTTTCCCGCCATTGGCACTAACTGTCAGTTAAGTTATATAATTCCTCCTCCCCCTTTATTTCCTTATATGTGGACTTTCTCTCCTCCCTAGACCCAGTCAATCACCCCCCACTCCTCCTAGCTTTCCAGAATCATCTTCTCTCTGGGAGTTGTGGTTGGCTGTGATCCCGGGGCCCCTCCTTTACTTTGTATTTATTGGTTTTCCCTTTATGTCAGTTATGTTAAGTTCATCCCTCCACCCTTCCCGATTGGTTCCCTGTAAATCCCACCCATATACACCCCCTTCCTTTAAAATCCCACTTCTCCCTCCCCTCGGGGCCACTCCCTGGTTGGTTGCTCCTCTGTTGGTTCATCAGGAACATCAATAAACCAACTTAACCCCCGGTGAGTGTCCTGCTCCTTGCCTTGTCTATTTCATCAGCGAGAGCCTGTCCGCAGCCAGCACTGCCCAAGGCCATCCGACGCCGAGGGATGCTGGCAGGGAATTGCAGCTGGGCGTCGGCCACTGCCCTTAGCTAGCCGGACACTGACCCTTTGGGCCACGTACGCCTCGCCGCAGTTTTGCGCCCAACGTGAGGCCCTCAGTGGACAACTGGACAAGTGGACGCCAGACCACCGGACCCCGCAGACGGGATTTTATAATTCTACTGGCCGCCGAACTACCCTCGGTAGTAGCAGACCCCGTTCTAGGGGTAGTGCTCCTGGGGGATTAGAAGTCGTAACTCCCCACACCCGAGGAGGACTTCTAAGACGAGGACCACCGCCCAAGTTTTCGTTTGTGCCACCACCGGACCAGGTAAGCCCTGGCCCTGAGCTGGGGACTCTCAGCGGCTTCCCCCCTGTCTTTTTAAAATCCCCTAGGAGACCATGCCCTGCTTTGGGGACCACTCCCTACCCTTTCTCCTTTAAGGGCTGATCCCCAGGCAGTGCTCTCTCTCTCTTCACTGCTCTCCTTCTGGGGACAGTCCTTACCCCCTCGTTTTTTATTTTTCCTCTCTTGTGGGGTCTGTATCCCCAGCCTTGGGGCCAGACCTCACCACCCAATATCCCTTCTTTCCTTGAGTTGAAACCCCAGACTTGGGGACAGCACAGGGAGCGGGGGCCGGTGGCACGCACCTCAGTGTTTTAGTTTTCATTTTTCCTTGGGCAGGTGGTGTAACATCTTGAGTTTTGCTCCCTCTATGGTGGGGTTGTCTAGCTCACCTTAGGGGTACCATGGGTGCTGGGTTGAGCAAAACTCAAAAAGGAGTTTATTATGTTATTAAGGGGTTGTTGCTTGGGGGTGGGTTCCAAGCTCCCAAGAAAGAGTTAAAAATGTTAATAAAGTGGGTCTTTTCCCAATTCCCTGAAGTTTCCCCAGAACTTGTAAAGGAGCCACAGTTTTGGGCAGCCGTTGTGGCAAAATTAGATAATGCAGTTAATTCTGGGGGAACTCATCTTTCGGCCATGGCATACTGGGCGGGCAGAGTGCATTTTACACTCTGTCCGTCAGGGGAATTGAGGAAAAGTCCCTCATGTTCTAGTTTGATCCCCGGTTTTCCCAGTTCTGGTGCTTCTACCCCTCATTCCTTACCCTCTACCCCTAGGCAGGAGCCCTCGAGAGGGATCCTTAAGGCCGACAAGAAGCAGGGGGTCCACCCTGCCCCTGCTCCCTCTCGACCGGCTCGGCCTCCCCCTCCGAAGAGCCCTGGCCAAGCTCTTCGGAGTTCCTTTCCTGATCCCTTTATCCCTGTCCCCAAATCCCCAGTTTCGGTCCCTAAGGTTGTTCTGTTTATTGAAAATCCCCAAGATGGCTCCCAAGGAGCCCAAAATGGAGACGGCCACGTGGTTTTTCCCACCCTTACCCCTTCTTCTTCCCAGAATCCCTTTCTTCCCAAGTCCAACCCTTTTCTCTCCCTTGACCCCTCCCATTCCTCGGTTTCTCCGCCCCTGGGTCCACCCTCAGTTCCTCCCTCAGCTCCTCCCCTCGCTCCGCCCATGGCTCCACCCCCATGGGCCCCTCCCAGATCCCTCCTCCTTATTCCACTCCGCCTCCTAACTCCACCTTGGAGGCGGAGAAAACAGAGTCGCCGCGCCCCTGCCATTGCCCAGCCCACAAACCAAGCCCCGCCTCAACCTCCTCCAATTCCGCTTCCCACGCTCCCCCTTCCGGTTCCCACACTTCGTGTTCCGGGGGGGGAGGGGGTGGGGTGGATGAACGGAAGCCGGGACAGGTGCCTTTATTGGAAGCCACCCCGGTTACATACCGCCTCGGCGGGGAGGGGAGTGCTAAGGCCCAATGGGCGCCTATAGCCCAGGCCCGGATCAAGGATCTGTGCAAGGCCCAGAGGGAGTACTCCCGGGAATCTGAGTATTTCCGGGGGCTCCTTCGCCCGGTCCTTGCGCAGGGAGATCTGGTGCCCACAGATCTGAGGGCTCTCTTCTCCAGCCTTTTAGGGCCCATGGAATTCAGGGTCTGGGCGGGAGAATGGAGGACGGAGATTGTGGAGGTTCTCCCTATGCTTTGGGGGAGCCCTGCCACATCTCATGATACCGAGGGCTTGGTAATTTTGGAGGACCATCTTGTGGGCACTGGGCAGTGGGCAAGCGGGGCAGCTCAGGCGAAGGCTATGTTCACAGAACATCTTGTAGAGACCTGGAAGGCTGCGGAGCGTGCCTTTTATAAACTAGCCACCACCACCTCACAACTGGAGGAAGAGGAAATAAGGCAGGGCACGCAGGAACCTTACCTGACGTTTATGGAAAGACTGTACTGATTCGTGGAAGCGCAGGTTCCAGGGGAGAGGGAGAGAGAGGAGATGCTAAGGCCGATGGCCTATTACAATGCCAATACAGCGTGCAGGCGGGCCATCTGATCTCTCCCTCCAAACCCCCGACCTACCGTGGAACAGATGATCGAAGTATGCGCCAGGGAGGTTCCTCTACAAGACCTGAAAGCGCGCCCCGTAGCCTTCACAGAATACCCGACGCAAGAGGACATAGACGCCGAAGCTGCCGCCGCCACTGGACCAATGACACCGGGTCTGGGAGAAGGATTGCAGCGACTCACCCCTGCCACCTCTGTGGCAAAGTGGGACACTGGATGCCCCAGTGCCCCATGAGGCAAGACTATTTAGAGTATAGGAGGAGGAGAGAGGAGAAAGAAAGGGAGCAGCCAAAAAACTAACTCAAGAGCGCAGCCCCTCCCTGCGCCAAGACAAAAATGAGGCGGGACAAGTAACATCTAGCAGGGAGGGAGGAGAAAAGGGGGGCTCGCCATGCATGCTACCGGACTTGACATATGTAAAACCTGACACGGCTTTCAGCACCTGTGAAATACGGCTTCAACCTGCTCTAACTACTTTGTCCTCTGCTTCCCTTTATAGCTGCAGCTAACTACGGAAGTTCATCTCCCTAACAGTGACTTTCAGCTGGTGTCTGCTGACCTTCAACATCCCGGTCGCTGGAGGAAGTTAGGATGTTGCAGGTGGACCATTGTCGGGAGACACAAAGCACACGCCGCGAGACCTTTACATCGTCCCGGGGTTGGTCACTACGGACCGAGACCGTTTCGTGGTAGGGCTGTACTGTGTCCGACCCCCACTCTTCCTCCCCAAGGGTCAGATCATCGCCCAGGCCATCCCAGTGCCAGAAAAGACGCACTGGACGGAAACATCTAAGGACACATCACCTCCTACGGTGGCCTGGGCACAAGTAGTGGTAAGGGAGAAACCCCGCCTAACACATCAACTCTCGTTGGGTGGGGATCATAAGATCGTAAGGGGTCTTTTGGACACGGGGGCGGATGTGATGATCATTCCCTCTCGGGAATGGCCGTCACATTGGGGCCTGCAAAACGCAGCAGGAACGATTCAAGGTGTAAGAGGGCTCCAATTGGCAAAGCAATCTAGGAGCATTGTACAAATTACGGGACCAGACGGGCAATTGGCTTCAGTACGCCCGTTCGTATTGGACTACACCGAGCCTCTCTGGGGGAGAGACCTTTTAGCCTAGTGGGGAGCCAAAACTGACCTACCAAAGGCTCCCCAGGTTTTTCGGGCAGTGGCCACTGAGGAGCGCCGGACCTGGAAGCTAGAATGGCGGTCAGATGAACCAGTACAAGTCTTGCAGTGGCCACTTAATAAACAAAAATTAAAGCCGCTCAATGGGCTCGTTCAGGAGCAGCTGCTGAAGGGCAATATCGAGGAGACCATGTCACCGTGGAACGCCCCGGTATTTGTCATTAAGAAGCCCAATAAGGACAAGTGGCGGCTCCTGACCGACCTCCGCCAAATTAATGAAAGAATTGTAGATATGGGGTCTCTCCAACCAGGGATGCCCTCCCCAGCAATGCTCCCCCAAAATTGGAATTTGGCCATAGTAGACATCAAAGATTGTTTCTTTCAAATTCCTCTGCACCCTGATGATGCCCTGTGTTTCGCATTCACGGTTCCCGCCATTAACCGTGAGTCCCCAGACAAGCGCTACCACTGGCGGGTCCTTCCACAAGGAATGAAGAACTCGCCTGTGATCCGCCAGTGGTATGTCGCTTCTCTGCTGTCCCCAATATGTACAGCCCTCGGGGATGCCATCATCATCCATCACTATATGGACAACATCCTCGTGTGTGCACCTGACAATGACCTACTTGCCCATGCGCTTGACCTGACAACCAATGCGTTGGTTGCTGCAGGGTTCGAGCTCCAGCAAGACAAAATTCAAAGGAGCTTGGAGCTACCTGGGTCTTGAGATTACCAAGTGGACCATTGTGCCAAAAAAATCGGCAATACGGACTAAAGTCCAGACCCTAGCGGATGTTCATCAACTGTGTGGGTCTTTAAATTGGGTGAGACCCTGGCTGGGCATTCCTACCGAAGACCTGGCCCCCCTTTTCAATTTACTGAACAGGGAAGAGGGGCTTAGTTCCCCTAGGGCTCTCACCCCGGAGGTTCAGGTAGCATTGGAGAAAATTCAAAAAACTATTTTGGCCAGGCAGGCCCACCCCTACCATCCGGGCCTGCCATTCAAATTTATTATACTGGGAAAGTTGCCACACCTCCATAGCATAATCCACCAGTGGGACAAGATCTTGAAGGACCAAGGCTTGGGAGACAAACTCTTAATCACAGAGTGGGTCTTTCTGAGTCACCACTGGTCCAAAAGAATGACAAGGCCACAGGAGCTGGTTGCCAAACTGATCCGCAAGGCGAGATCGCGGATCAGGGAGTTGGCAGGATGTGACTTCGAGTGCATACACATACCACTTGAATTGGAGTCGGGCCAACTAAAAATGAAGACCTTCAATGAACTGGTGCAAACAAATGAGAACCTTCAGTTTGTGTTGGACAGCTACACTGGGCGTATTGCAGTTGATCGGCTGGCCCACAAATTATTTAATTCGGAGTTTAAATTATCCTTAAAGAAGGTCCAAAGCAAGGATCCTCTTGATGCCATGACTGTTTTTACAGACACATCTGGAGCATCCCACAAGTCAGTCATGACTTGGAAGGATCCTCAGACTCAGCGGTGGGAGACAGAAGTTGCTGTTGTGGAGGGTTCTCCACAAATCGCTGAGTTGGACGCAGTCGTCAGGGCATTCCAGAGGTTCCCAGGACCTTTCAATCTGGTTACAGATTCTGCGTACGTGGCCGGTGTAGTGTCTAGAGCAGAATCAGCAGTTCTGCAGGAGGTCTCCAATCAGAAATTATTTAATTTACTTACAAGGCTCGTTGATTTGGTCTCCCACCGCGAGCATCCATTCTGTGTTATGCACGTGAGGTCACACACTGACCTGCCAGGGTTCATTGCTGAGGGCAACCAATTCTTTGGCCGCGGCTGCAGTCACGCTAGGCCCACTCCCAGACATGTTCGGCCAGGCTAAGATCAGCCACCTGTTTCCACCTCATCTCCTGTTTCCTCCCCATTCTCTTCTGATTTAGATTTATTATTTGGGGCAGAACCATCTCTTTGAGTATGTTGGTCCTTACTGTTTTCCCTTTACCTTTTAGTACATATCCCCAAATGGCTCACTTTTGATTTCTATTCCTGTGATCCGCAAGCTGGCAAAGTTTACAGCGCCTGAGTGTCAGCCCAGCAGTGGCACAATGCAGCGGACCCATAGAGGCCGACAGCCTCTCTTCGGAGGCAGAAATAGCCGTCGATGAAGAGGGGGCCCACCGCACCACCATCAAGCTGCCCCTGGGTCGATGAACTTTATCTAACTCAAGAAGACAAAGGCACTTGTCAAGACCAGCCGCGGGTCACAGCCTTTTTAAGTTATTTCACTTGGACTTTTCAGTTTTACATGGACTTTTCCGTTCTTTTCTGTTTTATTTGGTAAAAAATGGGGAGATGTTTTAGTGTGTTTGTTAAGTTTATTGTCTATCTCCCCCATTTTGTATTGTTCCCCCCATTTTATGTAAATGGTTCTGCCCTTCCCAGTTTTCCCGCCATTGGCACTAACTGTCAGTTAAGTTATATAATTCCTCCTCCCCCTTTATTTCCTTATATGTGGACTTCCTCTCCTCCCTAGACCCAGTCAATCACCCCCCACTCCTCCTAGCTTTCCAGAATCATCTTCTCTCTGGGAGTTGTGGTTGGCTGTGATCCCGGGGCCCCTCCTTTACTTTGTATTTATTGGTTTTCCCTTTATGTCAGTTATGTTAAGTTCATCCCTCCACCCTTCCCGATTGGTTCCCTGTAAATCCCACCCATATACACCCCCTTCCTTTAAAATCCCACTTCTCCCTCCCCTCGGGGCCACTCCCTGGTTGGTTGCTCCTCTGTTGGTTCATCAGGAACATCAATAAACCAACTTAACCCCCGGTGAGTGTCCTGCTCCTTGCCTTGTCTATTTCATCAGCGAGAGCCTGTCCGCAGCCAGCACTGCCCAAGGCCATCCGACGCCGAGGGATGCTGGCAGGGAATTGCAGCTGGGCGTCGGCCACTGCCCTTAGCTAGCCGGACACTGACCCTTTGGGCCACGTACGCCTCACCGCAGGCTGAGGGGCAAAAAGTAGCACAGGGAAGACAGAAAGAATGTGTCACCCTGTTTTCTTCCCACAATTATGTTCTTTAATTTTCAACTGCCATCTAAGACAGCATTAGAGATTGCGATGCCCAGGTATTTGTCTAGCAGGGGCCAGCTCATCCTGCCTATATTCCTTCCCTCCTAACTACAGCCCTGGACATTTCCATGACCTCTGCAGTACTCCCTGCTGGAAAATGGGACATCTTGAATGAGCATCCAGTATGGGGATGAGGCGAGTGTTAAAAACGGGACCAGACTCCCGGTACTAAAAGTGATTTTAGCATTTATTATAATAAATAGAAAAGGCCTAAAGCATGGAGGCTTGCTGGCCGAGCAGGCACATTCTCGTCGAGGATGCTGCAGTGCCAGCACTCAACAGAGATGTCCCCGATGTTCCAGGTGGTGCGGTATGGCTTTCCTGGGGCAGATGCCCCTTTTTATCCTGGTTTTGTCCCTTTAGATTGGCTTCTTTTTGGATTCTTCATTTGCATGAAGGTTTTAGGCGCTTGATTGGCCCATTACAGTTCTGTCCAGGCTGGCTCGTTTCACTTGGGGAGAGGTGCATTTTACTTAGGTGTAATACGGTACATTGAGTACTGTAATTATTAAAACAACCCTTTTAACCCCTTTTACAATATAACAACCAAACTAACAGTACATGCTTAACAATTATCAACTATTTTACAACAATTTCTAACCTATTTTTAACTGGAGGCAAAATTATTTCTATGCAGGGGAGGAGGGGAAGTGCACAGTTCCTGTATTGTAAGGCTGGCTTGCAGTGCTCAGGCAACAACAGAAACAACAGCAGGGAAGAAAAATGCTGCATGAAAAGTGAGACAGGGCATTTTGAAATGGCTGTGATTCAATGATAACCTTGACATGAAATGTTTGGGAACTGACTCATGGATTCACCACTCATATGATTGAACAAATAAACAAACAAAAAATACAGACTTCCCTATGAGGAGTTCTTGAAAGCATTGATGTGCTGCTTTTCACCTTGGGAATGCTTCCTCTCCTCCCCTGTACACACCTATGCCAGCTGGTAATTGCCTGAGCTTGAGATGTGCCACAAGCTGGCACCTCGTGGTCCTTCATCTAGTTCAGAGATCATTCATCCCTAACTTAGTGTCCTAGAAATTACAGTAGACAGTGCAACAGAGCACTGTAGTAACAAACAAGTCCCTTCCCAACTCAGAGCATTGTGGAAGGAGGAGGCAGAGCCAATGAATCAGGGTGCTGTGATCGTCTGTGGGGATTGACTGACAGCCGCAGCTCCCTAGTGATGGGGAGACCTCAATGCATGTCCTCAGCATGCAGCAAAAGGGCTCCCTTGTGTTCCACTGAGCCCTCTGAAACCTGACTGGAGAGGGGAGAAAGGGCATCAGTCTCTTTCCTGTCCTCTCTTTGGTGACTAATGCTTATGGAATCTCAATTGCATTGTGTGGGTTAAAAGCATAAGCATGGAAACATAGCAGCTTCTTTCAACACCAACAAAACCAACTTACTTTTCTCAATTTATTGGACTTTTTTAAAGACAAAGGTATAATCCTTCTAATTAGGGCAAAAAAAAAGTTCAGTTATCAACCAATCTGAGAAATCAACAATTTGTGTGGCCCAATTTAATATCCTTGTTGCAGGAGGTGCCAAGCTGTTTTAGTTCAATTTCATTAACAGAAAGTATAATCTTAGCCATATTAGTCTGGAGTTTGATTGCTGTCTTTAAGCCTCTTTTGTAATTGCAAAATTCTGATGAAAAAGCCTATGACAGAAGCTTCCAAGAAATATAACTGCTTGCAGACAGCTAAACAAATCTCTGCCTGAAACAGGTAAATCTTATGATAGTAAATAAATGTAAAATGGTGAAGAGGAACTGTAGATTGGCTAGTTCAACAGCTGAACAGTTTAATGAAATAGTGAATTTAGAATTCAGACAGAGCTTGGACTAAAACTATCATGATAAATCTGCATCGTGCATTGATGGCCTTGGTAAAATTAGTTCTATTGTTTTGTGGGACTTCATATCTGATGAACAAGAGGAATTGAGTCGATATAGTTCACTTGCATTTCTCTGAGACATTTGGCTACAAATGCCATATGACATCTAATTCTTGTCTTTGGATAAAAACTCCAAAACAAAAATACCCTAGTTAGATCACACAAGATGTTACCAAAAAATGGATAAATTCAGAACTGATTTAGTTACTGGCATCCTTCAGCCTGTCAATGGGAGGTTGTTCGTGAGCTCAGTGATGGTTTTTTCCTGATTTAGAATTGCTGGATGCTTCTGCCCTGTTGTCAATGATTGGAAATCTGAGGCAATATAAAACTCTCAAGGGACAGGGTACCAAACATTACATACAAGGTTGTGGAGGTATTAATCAAGATTGTCTACTTATGTGGCTTCAAAAGGCAGAATAGCCCTTCCCTTCAGTTCTGCAGCTTTGTGTCTGCTCAGGGATTGCATCAGAGCAAGGCTGTGGGAGGTGTCCTGCCAGGCTGCCCTGGCAGTGAGCTGTGGTGTGTGTGCTGTTCTGGGATCAGCTGGGTGTGCTTGGTCTGTCCAGCTCTGTGTCCTTGTTGGCCCTTCCACCTCCACTAATTCAGTCTTAGGGGACTGAATGAAGATTTTAGTTCTCCCTTTCCCTCTTCACATTGAAAATTATTCTGGGAAGTTTAACTGTGTTTGCCCACTGAACTGTCACTATTGTAGCAGTATTTGTTGGGGGATGAAGACAACAGATGATAGTTATAGTTTTCAGTTCCAGGCAACCTTTAGGAATATCTTGGCACTAATTTGATTTCCAAATAATGTGCCTGCTTTATGGGAAGAATTCCTTATGTATCTTGCTTGTAACACCCAAGACCTGAACTCCACTCTCTTAATCTCCAAAGTCCCTGCAACTTTCTAAGCTGAAGGAAAACTCACGCATTTCAGCAAGTAGCAGACTTTGTAGACAGCCCAGAGACAGAAGCAAAGACAACGCATCTTTGCTCAACAACATGTGATAACTTTGGGGATTTTTCATTGCTGTTTTTCTTCCCTTCCAGGGATTAGAAATAAGGGTTTAATGAAATGGGCTGATGATTAGAAGGAGACCAGCCAAATCTAAGACTGTTTTTTTGAGAAGCAGATTTCTAGCCACTAGAACACTTATTTGCAGCTGGTTTCAGCTGCACACCTTTCTACATCTTTATTTCAGTAGCTGATGTAGTTATTTTGGTGAATCACTTGCTAATTTTCTGCAATACAATTGCTTGATAGAACATATTTTTAGAGATATGACCTCTCTGAAGCTCATGACTGCAGTTTAGGATGTCTGTTCTTGTGATGTGTGAAATACATTCCAGTCTATAAAGGTCAAATGAATTTTCACAGAGGCGGGGTCTGCAGCCAAAGAATTTATATTGATTAACTGCTTTTTGAGAACCCCCTGCATGAATTTCTAACCCTCAAATAAGTCACCACTTGGGAGATCATTGATGACACGGACATTTGTCTCAAAATTCAGCCACTTGATCTTTATTGAACTTGATAGGTAAACATTTAAATGATAATTGAGACACTGATTAAAATGCTGTGCCTGTACTCTTGGTTCTGTATTGAAAGGAAAGACTAAATTATTTAATGACAATCTGGGGAGTTACAGGTACAGATCTTTAGCAGACTTGTAAGAAAGAGGGTTTATTCAGATGTTTGAGCACTGCTGCTGCTACTGCTGTTCCAAATATTCCAGTTGATCCCCTGGCTTTACAAAGGCATCACTAGGATCCCACTCACCATAGTTTTCTAGCAAGTGCCAGGACATCATATCTACTCTGGTGAGCAAAACTGAAGTGTGGGGCCTTGGTTTTGTTTTGCCTTTTCTAGTAATTTTCATCGTGCAGTCTTGATAATATTAATCCACATCTGCATTTTTAAGTTCACCTTCATAAAACATAATCTGGCTCGTGACTGCAATCAAATTGTCTAATTCTATGTTTCAAATTATTCCCTATTACTCTGATATCCATTCAAAATAAATTAGTTGCTTCTTCCTTCATTTTCCACCCTGCCCTTTATCATTGTTCATGTACATCCCTACATTTCTGCTTGTTTTCCCTACTGACACACTCGTGGCAGCTGTTAAGGTGTGAGGATATTAGACCTAATCAAAATGTCTCAAGTTTTTAGTAAGTCACATATGACTGTATTCACAAATTACTTTAGATGATTATTCTCCCAATGCAGTCACTTCTCTGCTCCACTGTCCAGGAACCAGAAAAGTGAAAATCAGGCTTGGCACTTCCACAGGGATCTCAGGGGTAGGTGTGGAGGATTTTATTAAGAGTTGGTTAGCTGAGAAAGGCCATACTGACATAATGCCACTGGTTAAGCTGAAAGAGGGAGATCAGCAGTCTCTGATTCAGTGACTGCTGACAGGCAAGAATGCCGGATGGCCTTGCTGCAACATGAGGAAAGGGAGTATTGATCCTACTACTCCTGTACACCTGACAAAGGAGCACCACCTTGCCTTGCAACAAATTAGTAATTGTGTACAACAGGGATATGTGTCTCGTCGACAACTCGACTGCCCTATTGACCTTACTATTTGGAATAGTCCTTGCCATTTGCTTGGTGCTCTCTCTCAACAACAGGAGAAAACGGGGGAGATATGAGTTCTGGAATGGTTGTCACCATCACTACAACATAAAAGAACTATATTCTCAAAAATTGAACAATTGGCTGTGTTAGTCAAAAAAGGGCGTCTCAGAATTATTGAAGTGGATGGTCGAGAACCTGCTACCATTAGATTGCCTATGGAGAAAGAGACTTTGAACTGGTACTTGATTAATTCAAAGAACTTGCAGGAAGCATTATTAGCATCATCTGCTAAAGTAGAAACCAGCAAATTAGTGCCCAAAGTTTTGCAATGGATGACAGAATGGAACTGGATTACTCGACCATTGAGAGAAGAATGCCCTATAGAAGGAGCTATTACAGCTTTTACAGATGCGGGAAAGAAATCAAGGCGTGCTGCTGTCACCTGGCAAGAAAAAGGACAATGGAAGCATCAACTTCTTACAGCAGATCCTGCAGATAGTTTACAAACTTTGGAATTGTTGGCAGTAGTATGGGCAGTGTCTAATTTACAGGAGCCTTTAAATGTGGTCACAGACTCTATGTATGTTGCCGGAGTAGCCAGACGAATAGAGGAAGCAGCAATTAAGGAAGTGAATAATAAACGATTGTATGAGCTATTGATACAATTAAGGAAAGCTTTACGAGAAAGAAGTGCAGCATATTCTGTGATTCATATTAGGAGCCATAAATGGTCTGAAGGTTTAGGAGAAGGGAATGAACGTGCAGACAAATCGGTTACTTTACCCATTGATAACTCTTGTCCTATTGACAAGCATACATTGGCCAGAGAAGCACATAGCAGATATCATCAAAATGCAAGAGGGCTTGCAAAACATTTTGAGCTGAGTTTATCAGAAGCTAAAGCCATTGTTAGAGCATGTCCAATATGTAGTTATCATAATGAGGGAATAGGTTTAGGCATGGGAGTTAATCCTCGAGGTTTGGAAATAAATGAAAAATGGCAAATGGATGTTACACAGGTACCTAGATTTGGTAAAGTTAAGTACGTGCATGTCACTGTAGATACATATAGTCACTACATATGGGCTACGGCTCAGGCAGGACAAAAAGCTACACATGTTATTAGGCACCTGTTAAGTTGCTTTGCTGTTATGGGAGTTCCAAGAAGTATCAAAACGGATAATGTTCGAGCTTATGTGTGTGCTAGGGTCCAGAAATTCTTAAATCGGTGGTCCATTAAGCATGTGACAGGTATTCCACACTCTTCTACTGGACAGGCAATAGTGGAAAGAGCAAACGGTACCCTTAAACGGTATATTGAGAAGCATCAAGACTTAACAGACCCACAATCATGTTTGGCTAAGGTTCTGTATGTGATCAATCATTTATGTATTTTTGGAGAAGATGATACCCCTCCTGCGATTAAACATCATCCAAGGTCAGGTCAGAAAAATACTGAGGAGACAGAGGTCTGGGTTAGGTATAAGAACCCGAGTACAGGATTATGGGAAAAACCTGCGAAAGTATTATATTGGGGTCGGGGGTATCTTTGTGTTTCTTCACCTACAGGACCTTTGTGGGTGCCTGCTAAGTGGACTAAACCTGTTTTTGATGCAGCCTCTAGTGGATCGCCTCACAGAGGAGGACAGGGAGCGACTGAGGGAGAAACTGCCTCTAGTCCTACAACCGCTGCTGCTACAGCTGAAGGGACACTCGAAAGTGTTGGACAGAGCACTGACATGTCACTATCGGACGGCCCAGGAGTTGATTGGTTTTATTGACTCATTATCAACTTTTCGTTTAACAAATCCAGCAAAGGAACATTGCCTTGACTGTTATGATCCACATTGTGCTGCCTGGATAGCTCTACGTTGTGGGGGCTGTGATAATACTTTTTGGATAGAACAATCATTATTACGGGATTTATGGTGTCATACTTGTGAGCATGAGCACACGTGGGGAAAAAACTGGCAAGATGAATTAAGGAGACAAACGGGGCTAAATGCATATGTAGCTTTAAATCTTTATGAGTCTCCTGAACAAAAAATTCTTGCTTATTATCGTTGGGAAGTACAATGTGTTGTAAATAGAATTAAGGTTCAAGGTAAATCACGTATAGTCTCTGTAAGGTGTAGAAAATTAGTACCTTTAACACAATGTTCGATTGTAGGGTCCTTCAGAGGGAATCCTGAAAGAGCACTAGACTGCTGCATTGAAAAGTTGCAAAAATTAAGTTTGCAAGTAACAGTACCAGTAAAGTTAGGAGCAGCAAAACTGAAAACAGATAAGAAAAAGAAGGTAAGATAGGGAACAACCTCATCTAAATAAGGCTATTAGTGATTGCTAATTAGTTTTCTATGATTAGGGCAATTTCACATCTATGGGACTCTGCCTTGTGGGATGCTGTAGCTCCATGGGACCCTGCTTCGTGGCATGCTATAGGTGTTGAAGAACAAGAACAACGATTACGAGATAAGATACATGTTGCATTAAAGAAGGAGCTTGAATTGGTAGCTGTATATAGTAAGAAAGCTGAAGAGGCTTTGCAATCACCACCATTGAACTGGTTGGCTTGGATCACACAGACAAACTTTAAGACTGATCCTTTCCTATATACACGTCCTTGTTATGTTTGCAAAAAGGATAATGATAAGTGCTATGCTTGGGTAGCTTTGCATTGTGCTGATTGCAATAAGGTTTATTGGTACTCACAAAGATCAATAGGAAATTTATGGTGTAGACCTTGTTTTGGGAAGTGGATTCAAGATTTTGTCTGGGTTAGAGCTCTTGAGTAAAGTACTGGCCTGCCAGGAAGGGCAGGATTAAAGCTTTTTGAGAGTGCAGAACAAGTGGCTATAGCATATATTAGATGGAAGTTACAGCAAGTACTTAGAGAGCTTGAAATTACTACATCCTCACGCATCATAGCAGCTCGCTGTAAAGCTGATTTGCTTTTAAACTTACCTCACGCTATACCTGTAAGCAAGGATGCTGATTTGGAATTAGACCAGTGTATTCAGAAATTGACTCAGCCTTACAATAGACATTCTAACAAACCAGGGAAAAGACAACGAAGAAAGGAAAAACAGAGAAAGCAGAAAGAAAAATGAGGTTTGTTTTTATTATATTGCTCAATGCTGTAGCAAGTGAAGCAGTAGGAATAACACATTTCAGTCAGCCAAGAGAAAATCTATGGGTAACACTTGCTAATCAAATTAATCAATCATCGCTTTGTCTTAGTCTTGGAGGAGTTACTAATCCATTTTGAACATGCCTGGTGGGACTTCCGGTGTGGTCTCCTGGAGAATTTTGCGGTTTGATAAATAATCAAACCTTATGTATGTCTAACATGTCAAACATCACATTGCCAGTGCAACAAGGGTATACTGCAGGTCAGAGTGATGGCTATCACCAATGCTTACTAATCCAATCACTTAACACTTCTTTGCATTCTCCTCCTGAGGAATTGGATCTTTTTGGAAGTGCAAATGCCAGTATGCCTAACACTACAGCTGGAGGATAGTTTAGTTTCAAACCCTTGGATGTTCAAAATTTAAATCAACCTAAAGAAACATGGGCCACCTTAGATTCATCCCTGAATTTGAGTGAACTCTCTCCACAGTATTACAGTCAATGTAACAGTACAAAAATCACGGCACCAATGAAATTACCTACAGGAATATTTTTAATTTGTGGAGACAGGGCATGGAATGGTGTACCAGCTAAGCCACAGGGTGGACCCTGTTATTTGGGAAAATTGTCCTTGTTTCACCCTAATGTATCCTTGCTAATGCAGCTCAGTCAAACATCAAACAGGAAAAGGCGTAGTATACAGGACTTGGACTGCAGCCAGATAGGAGATCCAAAGTTTTGGGGTACATTCAGGCAAGTAGTAGTTTCAACTGTTTTACCAGGAGGATCTGCCAATAAGGCTATAAATTTAGCAAAGCAATTAGGGTGCTGGGCAAAAAATGAGCTGAACAAGACATCCCAAATTCTAGACATGTTAACTGCAGATGTGCAGAGTGTTAACCATGCTGTTTTGCAAAATAGAGCTGCTGTAGATTTTTTGCTCTTAGCACAAGGACATGGATGTGAAGAATTTGAGGGAATGTGTTGTATGAATTTGTCTGATCATTCGGTGTCCATTCACACTAAGATAAAAGAATTGCAACAAGGACTTCACAATCTCAAGGAAGAAGAAGGTTTAGGAATTGACGAATGGCTTAAAAACTTAGGACTTGGGCCATGGCTGAGGAACCTTGTGATCTATGCTATAGGACTACTGGGTGTAGCTTTACTGTTTTTGCTTATTTTGCCTTGTGTCTTTAATTGCATTCAAAACATGGTCAGTCGTATGATAGCAAAAATGCAGACTAGTCTTCTTGCTCAAGAAGAAAACGGGGGAAATGTGGAGGATTTTATTAAGAGTTGGTTAGCTGAGAAAGGCCATACTGACATAATGCCACTGGTTAAGCTGAAAGAGGGAGATCAGCAGTCTCTGATTCAGTGACTGCTGACAGGCAAGAATGCCAGATGGCCTTGCTGCAACATGAGGAAAGGGAGGTGAGATTAGTCCTGAATATCTGCAGAATGTAACAGAAGAATAAGCACAAGAATGTAAAAGTAGGTGTAGTTGCTGATATGTAACTAACCAATCCTGAGCTCAACTTTTGCAATATGTATGAAGCTTATTAAGAACTATATTTAACCCGCCGTATTCGATCAATAAATTGGACTTGGATGAACCAACTGGTGTCTGGGTCTCCTTCCTCCGACAGGTAGGTAAAAATTTCATCACTGCCAGTGATTTGTTCCCTGTGCAGAACAGATTTGTCAACAGGGCCTGCAAAATACTTACAAGCTTAGTACAGCACCAGTTCTGCTTCCTCCTTTCCTGTCCTTTCCGTACCAACAGTGTGCAGCAGATCAATTTCCTTCACTGGGGGGAGTCAGGAACTGCTATGGGAACAGATGCTAGGGAAGCAGATGGGGCAAGGGTTGATTTGGAGCAATGACAACTCCATAACCTTTTGGTGTCTGCCTGAGATTGCAACTTCCCTGTATTCCACAGCAGAATGCAAGTCCAGGCTTAGCACTGTACTCAAGCAGTGGTAGGTGGCAGCTGGGCTTCTCAAGCACAGTGTGGTGGCCCTGAAAAGGCAGTTCATGCTCGAGTGGGGCTTTTTATGCATTAGGTTCCAGCCTGTATTGCAGGCAGTACCTCAGGTTTTTTCAGGAGTTTGGTCTCACAGGGCTTGTCAGCCCAGCAGTGCTGTAAGCTCTTATTTCATACATGATGAAACAGAGACTGTGAACTGATCAAAAGTTGCTTCTCTAATAAGGGACATCAACTCCTGCACTGATTTGTCAGTTTGAATGAGAAGTGTGTGTCCCATGCCAGCCAGAAGGGTCTGGGGCAGAGCAAGGTGTGCATGTAGATACACAGCCTCCAAGCCCCAGACAACAAGCAGCTGTCCCCCACTTCCCCAGGGGCAAAGATAGCATTTTTGTTCCTGTTTGTCTTTTGTTAGGCTCAAGGGCATGCTTGGTGTTTGTGTTTGCACATTTTGTAGGGGAAAAAAAAAAGAACACTTTGGTTCTCCCCTATGATTTATCTGGATTGTTCATAGTATAGTAGAGAACTTCAAAAGTCTAAGGATATAAGTCTTCAGCAGCAAAATAAAATTTGTTCTTTCATCCAGGTAAAATGCCATTTAGATGTACTCAATTAAAAATCAGGATTTAACCATTTAGTAAGGTTACAGAGAGTTCCTATATATGTATCCCAGATATCCTGGGTAGTTTATTCATGATGCATTACAAAAGATTTGTTATGTCAAACTACAGGGTTAAGGCCAAATAAGTGCTTTTGGAATCAAATATTTATTATTTCTGGTGACTGATAAACAAGAAGACCATGAAGATTGAGAGGTACTCTGCATTTTATTTAAAAATGTACTTCAGATCTGGCCAAGTGATCATCAAAATAATTTATATTTTTTCAACCTGATCTTTACCTTGAAATATGTTTTAGTTAACGAATTTCCTCTTCTGAAGTTGAATGACCATTAACACAGAATCTGACTAAAAAGCTGCCTTCCTATGCATGATTTATTTGCCAGGAAGCCAATGATAACATATTAGAACATACCAGAACGTCTTTGGTCCCATTGTGATGAGAAGGCTTAAGAGCAATGGCATAGATGTGATGGGACTGGAAATAAAAATGTATGTAATTGTGCATTTAGTGTACTTTCACAGAGCTCCTGCAGATTTTCTTTATTAAATGACTGTCACTTGAGAAGCAGCAGAAGTGCAAAAATAGATGACTTTGTACAGCACGCTTTGGTGTGCTGTATTACTCTTCAGCATAAGATTTTACCCTGTGTCTCAGGACCACATGAATCATAGTGAAGGGAAGCTGACAGCTTTCTAATGTTCTTTTTGCATGTGCCTGTCTATCCCCTTACCCTCCATTCATCCAAAAACCAAAATTAAACTAAACCGAACCCCAATGAGATGCTTGCCTGAAATGCTTTTCTGTAGACCTAAGCCAGAGACTTTTCCTAGGGTGCTGTGTGTTGGGTAAATTGGAATAAAAATGCTGTTCAGCTGATGGCTCATGCTGGTGGCACCTGTAATCTTATCAAACATCAGGCTCTTTATGGTGCTAAGTGGAAGGTAATGCCAAGTGTGCCTGAGTGTCTTACCAGCTGTCAGGCTGAGCTCGAGAAGTATGATTAAGGCATTTCACTGCCGGAAGCTGGGCCACAGTGTGGGGTTGCTGTGATTTTCTGTGGTGGACGCAGACCAGGCTCCTCTGAGGAGATGTGGCCAGAACTGAGCTTTGCAGTCCACTGCAGTGGTCAACGTTCCTTATGTGACACTTGTCACTGGCCAACTCCAAAACGTTCTCTAAGATGGAAGAGCAGTTTGGAGAGTTATTACAATATTAGCACAATACTACAATGTATGTCCCTGTCAGACATTGTGCACTGCTGATTTACAGCTTTAAAAATTGTTATTGCTTGAAAAGGCTGGTATCAGCTGATAAAGCTGATCTGTGCCATTCTGAGAAGCGCAGTCTCATCCTAAAAACTTGTGGAGGAACAGGGATGGGTCAGCAGTTGGCAGTTCAGAGAAAAAGTGTCACAACCTATGAATATGTTTTCTTACATCATGAAGACATGCTAGGAGACAAAGATGAAAACCAGCTTGTGAGGATACAGGCAACGATTACAGACAAAATGCTCTGTGTCATGAAAGGGGAGGGAAGGAACACCAGGGTCTAAAACACTTTTGGGTGCTGCAACCACGAGAAATCTCCTGAAATCGCTCAGCCCCACTCAAACTGCTTTTAGTAAACAAGTGACTAAAATTCAAGCACTACCTTTATAAAGCCTCTTGGCTTCAGAGAAGTGGCTCACTGTCTGACAGTTCACTGGGAGGTTCTCCAGGATTGCTTCCCTCCTTGGGGAGCCGCCTGGAGAGCCGCTCGCACGCTGCGCCAGGCAGGCCTTGCCTCCCCCAGTGCCACCTGCTCGGCTGAACGCCGTGCCGCGCTGAAGGCGCCGCCATCTCGGTGCCAGCTCTGCAGGGCGGCTCCGCACGTCGGGCTTGGCTGCTCTCCCTCGGCAGGAAGAGTTTGCCGAGCCCTTTGGCTCAGGAGCACTTGGCAAGCTCCGGAGTGCATTCCGCTGGGCAGCGGCACACACGACCAGGGCGCTGCTGTTGTGCCACATCCCGGGGGCTCCCCGCAGGCTGTGTGTGCCTGCGGGGCGCTCGCTGTGCGGCTGGCACCGCCCTCAGACAGCAGGCAGCCAGAGCAATCGCCGCTGAAGGGTTAGCAGGAGAACACGCCGCAGTCAAAGTCGAAGGCTGAATTGAGATATAGGTGGGGGCGCGGCTATTATGTTCCAGCTCTCTTTAACAACCATTCTGAGACTTGTAAGGCATTGTGTTGTGCTTGTTGCTGGATTTAAGGCTGCTGACTGTCAGGCGGTGAAAGTCACTTTGTGCTTTCCTCTTTAAGGCAAGTTGCTGTTTATATTACCAGGAGACCAGCACTGCTGACTAACTCTTGGCATGTTAACCTGGGAAGCATGTTCTCTCCTAGGGAAAAGGTCTCCCTTAGGACCTGTATAATTGCAGAGTTGTATATCATGAAGGTGTCGAGCCCAATCAGAGCTTCCTTGTCAGGATGTGTCAGGGCAGCTGCCTGTTATCTGTGTGACAGTGCACATCTCTGCCAATGAACTACTTTTGCTCTCCCTTATGCTGTGTCTGCCATCTGCATGACTGTTGGAATGCTGCCAGGGAGAGAGAGCAACTGCATGCACAGAGGTGTCTGGGTGGCACCTCTTGTAATCTGTTCTGCACGGTGTATTGATTGGCTTTGTGGAGGGATCCCAGGGGCTGAACACGAACATCAGTACCAGAGCATGACATTTTAATCAGAGACATGTTTAACCACTGGGAGCAGCTCTGGTAATGTCTACTTTGAAAAAAAAAAAAATGCTCCAAAGGAAAAAAAATGCATATGCTGGTTAAGAGCTATGTGCAGTTCAGTGTAGAATACAAATAAGTAGGTTGTGCCAGGGCCAAGTGCACTTTGAAGTAAAGCTGTAGTGAGTGCAAATCAGTGATACAAGTGAAGACAATGAAATAGGGTTTTTGCACGTGCATCTGCACAGACCATGGCTAAGCAGCAAAGCCTGCACAGCACAGTGCCGTTCCTGTCTGCCAGCTGTAAAATCACTTGTCTCAGAGGATGAAAAAGTGTTCCACAGGAGATGAGGCTGACAAGGAGCAAGAGAGACTTTAGAAAAGGTAGATGGAGTTTCCTCTGTATTTGCAATAGTTAAGAGTTGTGAGAAAAATCGAGCTCTTTTGGGGTTGGTGTGCCAGGTAATTGCACCAACATTTTGAATAAGGGTTGAAAAATGACCACCTCAGAAACATCAGGGAAGGTTATTCTCTTCCTCAGCCCATAACAAGCTGTGTAGTAGAGTTTACCCTTCTGTAATAAAGTCTCAGAGTCTCTGAAGAGCTCTGTTAACCTTGAAATCTGTGTAGTAGGTTACTTTCCACCTGCAAAGTAGAAAGTACCACTTATTCACAGGCATGAATGACACCAAATCTAGTCCGGAGGCAGACTTGAAAGGACATTTATCTGATGTTTGTGGGAATTTAACTGAGAGGAAGCTTCTGAAATACCAAAACAGAGAGAATAGTAAAATCATTCCCAAAGCGCTGCCTGCCTGCCTGCTAATTGCTGGCCATCTCCTTTTGTAAAAAGAAGGAAGAGAAATAGTTCACACGTGCAAAAGCAATTGCTGACTTCTGGGGAAAACTGTTCTCTTTCTTCTCTTGATTTCGGATATTTTAAATGAGGAAAGCAACATATCAGACTAGGGAGAGAGGGAAAACCGTCAATGTTACCTTGGTATCTGATGATCAAAGATATGTCCCCTCCCTGCAGTGCCCTGAGAATGGCAGCACTTGTTCCTGAGGAACTGCTCTTAGCTCAGAACAGGCAATGTCCCTTCATTCCCTGTGCTGCCACACAGATCAGGAGCTGCCTGCCTGCCTTGGGAGAGCAGGATATGTAGCTTTTCCCAATAGAAACAGGGCAGCTTAACCAGTTATCCTCTGCCAATGAAAAGAAGCAGGAAGATAAGTGTCAGAGAATGGTTGTTCCCTGGGTGGTGACACGGCTGACATGTATTTTCTTGTGAAGATCCAGTGAGCTACAGCTATGAAATAGCCGGAATTTATAAAATTCATGGCCAGCTTTCCTACTCACCTTCCTTTCATCATTTGAAAAGTCTGTGACTTTTTTCTGACTGCTATACTTTAAACACAGAAAATAATAGAAGCTAAGAGAAACATGGGTTTGTTCTTTACATTCAGCTACCACTTTACTGTGTGCATTTTAACACTCAAAATGTACTGGCTTTCACTGACATTTCCATCATGTTGGAGTGCCTGTATGCCCCTCATGTTTCTAATGAGGCACAGAGTATAGAGAACATAAGTGACAGGAAATAGGCTGCAGTTTTTTTAATGACCAAAATAATATATATTTTAAAGCTCTAACCTAAGGTTACAGCACAACAAAGCAGGCAGTCTCTTTCTTCTGCAGTTTACTTGAAAACTAGGACCAAATTTCAGTCTCCCCAGGTGACAGAAAACAGCAGAGTTCCCAGTACAAAAGCAGAGACCCATACACCATCCAGCTCTGTAGTCTATTTTCCAAGAATTCAGTGACACCTTTCGTTGTAGAAGTAAAGCAGACAAGGGCAGGACAGACAGTCAATGAGACAAAAGAAAATGGAGAAAAAATTAAAATCAGTCTATACTGTGAAGACACTAGGTGAGGGTGTTCAGGACCTGCTGTGAGAGGCCTAAATCAAGACATGCATAACAGTTTCCCCCATCTCACCAGGCAAAGGGTTGCACTGACTTTGCATCAGAAATGATGAACAGCATCAGCTTGCCTGAGTTCTTAATATACATCACGCCTTTTGTATAACATTTTGCCAGAACTATGGGACAATTTTCTGAGATGAGAATTATTTTTTGCCACCTGTAAATTGCACTTTTGTGAGGAGCAATACTGAAGAAAAGGAAGGTGAGATGTCGGTGGTGTGAGCTGGTGCATCAAGGCTGCACAGCTGACAAATGAGATTTCTGACAAGGAGAGCTGTAGGAAGAAAAAAAAAAACCCCAAGTTCAATTCCTGGTGATTTGAACAGACTGCTGAAATTGGAGGCTGTCATTGGGAAATCCTGGTTTGCAGACACAAATGGACAGTGGACATTGACATGAAAATGCCAGTGTGAGTCAGTCTCTGAATTATGTTTTTAGGTGTAAATAGTCTTTTACCTGGGTCTTGGCAAAGGGTTAAGACAGGGTATTAGCAAGGTCGTGGTTACTGCTTGCATTACAAGGCATGTTCAGGACCCATCATTCCAGCTGCAGTTTTCACAAGCAGTATGTATTGAAGCTGTTGTGTAAGTACACATAAATACATGTATACGGGCTGAAGCCTCCTGAGAACCACTAAATTCATTTGGAGAGATGAATGACAATGAAAAGAATTTGTTCATATTCCACCTGAAGAGTTGAACCCGGGGAGGAAATAAAAACAAAAATAAACACTATCTAAAGCTATCTAAAGATTTCTTATTCCTTACTTCCATGTCCTTTGCATTTTACCAGAAGGTGTTACTAGAAATATTCAGTGGCAAAGGGTGTCTGTGGTGTCAAGATTTTTCTTGTTCTTTCTGATGCATAGCAGAGTTGCTGTATGATGATGGAGCAGGAGCAGTCCAAAGGCTTTTTTATTGTGTGAACACATGGTGTTGGCACATTAATCTGTTCCTTGGGCTTGAACTTCCATTAAGTCAACTTATGCTATAGTACTAAAAATGTAACAAAATTTAATTTGGGGAAGGCAAAACTGATAAGAGATTTGCTGCTACTGGGAGTGTGAATCAGACCTTTTCTGTAGCAAAGTTGCAAACATTGTCTGAATGTGAGTGCACAGAGACAGTGAACTTCTTTTCTTGGTTTTAGCTCTGATTTGATAGAGGGGAGTACCTGTTTGTTTCTATACTTAAGAGATTGTCTGCAAACTAGCAACAAAAGGATCTATCCAAGATGCTTTTGATAACTTCCAGACAGGACAGCACAATGAGCATAGCAGCTATAGATGTATGCTCTGATATCAAGCCATGAGTGCTTTTTGAGATAGTGAGGTGGATTTTGTTCATATTCAGCAGTGCCTTGGACTATCATTTCTGAGACATTTTCACGTCTATCTTTGATCTGAAATGTGTTAATCTAATGAGTGGGTAGAGAAAATGAGTTACTATGGGAACAATGTCTTTAACTTACTGGCCCAGCTGGTTGCTCTGGCAGTCGAAGCACGCCGCAAAATGGAGTGAGGCCACCAGAGACAAACGTGCATTTCAATCTTAAAGGAAGCACTCACCTTGGGCTTGGGGTGTGAAGGATAACAGCAGACCTCTGGGAGCTCCATCATGTGCTTAAAGCAAAGAGAGAGGATGGGGAGTGTAGGATCTGACTCTGATAAGGAAACTTTTCTAGTGGGAAGGAAACAAAGGCTCTTCTTCTGGGTTTCTTGGGGTGTAACTGATAAATTATAAGGACAGCTGTTAAAGCCTAAAGCTTTTAAATATGTTCTGGTGGTCATTAGCAAGGTATTTCACCGTTAAACAGTTCTGTGACCTGCTTTTGCTTCCTATTTCTTCTGTAGGCTCACAGAAGAAGCCCTGAGTATGAAAAGCAGGGGTGTATTCACTCTTGACCTGGAGAGTAGTGGTACCTGCAGTGGTGGCTCGTGATCTCTGTGGAGGAGTTGTTGGCTGGGAAGCAGCATCCTGTATTGGTATTAAATGTCCTCTATTTGCACTTTCCTAAAAACTTAACTGCTTATTAAGGGGAGAACTTTCCTCTGAGTGGGAAAGTCTTAATTTTCTCTTATTTGATTCCTGTCTTTGGCCTATTACCTGAACAAGGCAAAGGGAAAAACCTGTGGGCATCCTGCCCCCCTTCAGCTCACTTCCTCTCAGTGGCATGTGAGCATTGCGTGAGTACTCATCCCAACTTCAATACCTACAGGTGAACAGGAAATAGTTCCTCTGGGTAATTTCTTTTATACCTACATTCCTCACTGTGTAATGTGTGTCCTACTTTCTAATGTGGTTTTCGTCTACTTTCTCGGGAAAAGCACTGTACAATTTATGTGGTTAAATCAAATCAGGATCTAAGCATTTTGACCTGCATTTTTTTAATGAAAAGTAAGTGAAGAACAATTAATGAAACATTCTGGATCAATATCAACTCTGAAATATAATAGTAGACATGCAAACATTATCAAATTACTATGACTTGCTGGATTTCTAACTGGCTTTTGACCACCACTCTCCTATTCCAATGTTTCTCTCCACAGTCACAAATTTTTGTACCTTCTTATTTTTTCAAGTTGATTCCTGCCCTCAAGGTCTCTTAGCAGTCCCTTGCTTGCTGTGTAACCAGGCTGGCAATCAACCTAAGGTAGATTAGTCATTGATCATTTCCTCCCAGCACTGTGAGCTTTTGGGTGATGCCTTCTCAGACAGCTGCAGGTCTTACACTGCCCCAAGTTATGTCAGTGTTGATCTTCTCCTGGCTACTGTTGTCCATGAATCACTGTGGGTCTGTGTGGATTCCCCACACCTGCCCTCAGACTGGTCCCTGCCCTATTTCTGTCATTGGAGCTATGCTGCTCTGCCTGTGGCCCTGGTGCTTGGATTCTTCTGATTTCTGTGTCCCTACAATTAGAACTTCTTCTCACTGTTTTTAAAGTAAAGTTTAGTACTGTTTCTAAAGTTTAATGTTCTGCTCTTTGCTTGACTCATTTATTTGCTAACTTTGTGTGTATGCATCTCTATTGGAAACCTCAGGGACTTGCCTAACTTTGAGCTCACCTGCCCAAGAGCACCTAGCTGGGGAGGGCTAGGCTGCTTTTTCATGTGTACATGGCAAGGGAAGGGTCTCACTGTCTTTAGTGCCACAGGCACATCCCCAGGCCAGGTAGGGTCACATTATGCAAGGGTTTGGACACAAGGAGACTGCCTTTTTCCTGGTTTGAGAATGAAAACACTGGTGAAAACAACTGATAAAATCCACGGCACCCTGTTGTAAGCACCCTGAGCTGAGTGCTGCAACACCTGCATTCCCAGTCCACAGAAGTGCAACTGCATCATCTCCCTGCCAGCCTTTGGCAACTGGGCCTCTCCACCTCTGGCATGTTCCCAAGCTCTTCTCTGGAGAGCTTTCTATGATGCAAAGAGGTCAATAATACAAATAATTAATGTCAAGTGGCTGTCAATAGATACTAGGTCTGAAAATGTAGCACGTGTAAGCCCATATTAATTAATTGCATCCCATTCTGAAATCTGAACATCAAGCAAACTAGGAGGGATGGTATGGTGATAATGATCAATGCTTACTTTTTCCTGAGAGATGTTGCGAAGCAGAGCAGCTTTGACACAGCTAAATCAACACAGAGTTGATTTATCTCTCCCTTCTTCTGAAATTGAATTTTTAAATATTTGATAGTTAATGGTGTAATTCTTACTTTACAGAAAGTTGAGGTGCTCAGGCGTAATATTAGAAATTCCTTTAATGTATTGATTTAAAATACAAAAAGAAGAATTACACAGGAAAGCAGCAAATGAGAAATTAAGTTTTTATCTCAACACACAGACTGCTTTTTCATGTGATCTGATCCATTGTTTTTCTATTTATATTTCATATTTAGGCCTTGCATCTGGTGCATTTAGCCCAATCCAATTCCCTGCTCTCAGAAGCATTTTATGAGGGTGAAGCAACAGGGATCTCATCCTGGCACATACAGACCTTGAAAAGGGTGATAACAAACAAGACAGATCAGACCAACACCACCACCATGTTAAAAAGAGCCCTTGTAAAGATCTCTCCCGTACAGACATATTGATGTCTATATTGATTTGTAGGGTGGGAGCTGTTGGATTTTTTCTGTGATATTTCTAAAGCAGATATCTGATAGTGTCAACTTTTCTACGTTGCAAAACTTTTTTTGCCAAATGGGAGGGAAAGAGCTACAGGAATAAAATCAGAGGCTTTATAAAGGCCCTGATTTTTAATATACAAAATAGTCTCACTAGAATGAGAAGGAGGGGATACATGGGGGAACAGAGTAACGTATTTTTTACCTTCAGAATAATGCAGATCTTTACTCAGCTGTAGAAACATTTCAATACAAGATTTTTTCTTTGCGTGCTGAATATGACACACAAGTAAAGGCTTCTGTCCACACCAGTCCCTGTGTCTCTTTGCTGCCCCTTCCCTGCTGGCGGGTCTAGGTCCCAGTGAGAGTGCAGTGAACAGAATTCCTTTCCCAGGGCAGTTCTGAGGGCAGGGAGCTGTCACTGCGGTGAGGCTGCAGGGGACTGGGGTGGCTGAGGGTGGGGAGAGCCTGGAACACATCTCCAAGCGGTTAAGAGTCAAGGAGCCTGCCTGTTAGGTGCCACTGAGCTGAAATTACTCTGCTGGTATGAAAATAAGTAAAGTTCTCCAGACTGAGATCTTAACTTTGGTCATGCTGGATATTCTTCCAGCTAAGCAGCATGACTTGTTGAGCACAACAATTTTTCAGAAATTGCTCTATGGAGTCCCTTTGGCTGCTGAGAAACTTCAGTCTGTGGTGGAGTAGCCAGTGTTATCGAAACGTATTGAATTGCAGTAATTCCTACAATTACTCATGACTGATTTATCACTTGATTGTAGGAATTCAGTTTAAATAGATTTTTTTCCATCTCTCTTGCTCCCTAATTGATTATTTTTTTGAATGCTGAATGTTTGAGTTTCTCTCATAAAGTAGATTAAAGTCATTATAGCTGTGTGCTTTTTAATCATTCTGCTGTATAATTACTGTTGCTGCCACTCTCTTCTGGTTTACACTGCTTCTTTATTAGCAACTTTTATTGCCAGAAGCTTTAAACATTTAATAATCTGTCAAGCTGGTAATTTGTTGTCTTTTTTTTCCTTTTTTTTTCTTTTTTATATTTTTCCTTTTTTTTTCTTTTTTTTTTTTCTGAAGACATTTTCAGTGATATCTTCAAGCACCTGGCCTGCCCAGATGCTTTAATGTTCACTTATCTCTGTCTAGTTGGCCTCATTTTTAATTGCCCTTCTTCTGGATAACCAAAGTTACCCATTCATCTCAGAGTGTGAATAAGTCATATGCAACTGCATCAGGCAGTAGGAAAACAGACTGTCCAGAAACAGTAATGAGGGTGATGGCCAGAGATGATGGATAGGCTGTCTGTTGGCACCAGCAAAAGATCATTATTGGAGCCTGATATAGCATTCATGGTAAATGCCGGCTGTAGTGGTTTCCATACCATGAAGGGATTATGCCCCAATTTCTTCTTTTTAATGCTTTTTGGGGTTTCCACTGAGGGTCTCTGCAGAAACACAGCCATCCTTCTCCCTGAGCTCCCAGAGGCTTTTCCTATATGATGTATATCAGCTCTGGAGTAGCTTGCCTTTCTCAAAAGCCAGGAAATGCCAAACAGTTAATGGGTGGTTTTTATGTCTGTAAGAAGCCCTTGGACTGCAGTTCTGGCCGAGATGAGCAGAAGTCACTGAGCTATGGCTCCCTGAAGAGCCTGAGGAGCCCTGTTCTGTGGCAGCTGTGTATCCATCAGCCTTCATTGTCGCTGACGGGCAGCACTGCTGAGTGATGGCATTTTGCAACAGTGGCAGCAGTGTCCTCTGGGGTCACAACCATGAGCTGCAGCACTACCCAATTCTCATGCAGTTCTCATTCACCCAGCACACCCTGTGCCCCACTGGAACAAGGCACCATTGGTTCTGCTGCAGCGGCTGCTCTTTACCCAAAATATTCATTGGAGCTGGCAGCTGGCCCCCACACGTGCCCCTGGGCCTCACCACAGGCATGGGACCTCAGAGGTAGGGCAGCAGTTTCCAAGGCAGCTTCTCCTGTGGACATGAGGTGCTGGGAGATGGGACAGCAGCAGGAAGGGCTGGAAGAAGTGAGCAGCTCAGTACAGATCACTGAAAGTGGGGACATGGTGGCCTGTTGGTAAATAAAGGACTGTGGTGGTGGGGAAAGAGTTCCATTCTCCCCGTCCTCATGGACAGGACAAAATGAACAGCCCAGGTTCCTCTGGGCTGGAACTAAGAATTTAATTCCTGATGAGGAAAGAGGCTGAAGCTTGGGAGCAGAGCACCTGGCGACCTGGTGGCATTTCAGCTGCTGGTGGTTTCAAAGGAGTGCCTGAAACATGAGCCTGTGGAATCTGACACATGTATGATGGGCTCCTCCCTTCCAGCAGGATGGGTCAGGCTGGCTCTTAATTATCTTTCTCCTCTGCTCTCTGTCTGTGGAAGTGCAAGCCAGAGGGAACAGATATGCTGGGATTTGCACATACATCTCCCCTAAAAATCAAAACAAAAACACGGAATAAAGGTTTTGACACACACAGAAAAGAGTACAATTCAAAGACATCAATCATTTATGACTGAAAATAAGGAACAGTCAATAATTGCTTGTGAAAAATAAGATATTTACCTATATTTTAAATGACATCTTACAAATTTCTATTTTCTTTGTTTTATAGTTGTTTGTAGGGGAAATAATTACTTTACTTTTTTCCTAGATTCCTTCAACCATTTTGGGATAAGCTTTTTCATTAATGGCAATGACTGTCTGCATTTCTTTTAGCACCTTGTCTGTGCCTTATTTTATCTTGTCAGAGAAAACTAGCAGATAGATAGCAATTCTTAGGGTTGTTCTTGTCTATATGATTATCCAGACAGGATTTTGACAATTTCAGTATAGTAGTCTCCTCTCAGGAAGTCTTTGATTGTACTAAAACATACTCTAAAGTGCTAATTTCTTAACCTTCCAGAGTTCATTATTTGGAGAGATAAAAATTGAGTTAAAAATTACCTAACAGGTCATCATGCCAAGGTATAATCCAGTTAAAATTTTCTCAAATTGAATTAAGTAGGCAGTATACCATGTATTGATTTTAAAAATCTTCTTAATGTAGTCATATTATAAAACTCTTGACTTTTTTTTCTGTTTTGACAGAGCTGGTTTTTACTTCAGCATTTTGTTTTGTAAAACTTTCACCATCTTGATGGCTTCTCAGTTGTATAAGACTTTGACCTCTGGACCAACTCTGGGTTTGGAGAAAACACAAGGGCAAAATTATCTACTTCCTTGCCACTTGTGAATAAGTTTCTCATATTACATCAACATGAAGAAGCTGAAGGCTGCTTTAGATTAACTTCTGAAGGACTGATGTTGTGGCCTTAATTAAAATGCATCATTTGCATTTTCAAAACAGAAATTTTTGTAAGTTCTTCTTTCAAGTGTTCTTTTTGCCCTGATAATTATAATTCTTGGTTCAGTTCTTTTTTAGCCTGGAACAAAAGCAAAGAAATAAATAGTTAAATACATGAAGAGACAACTTCAGCTATGACTCATATTTCTGGAAGGTGGGCAAAAGTCAGACAAGTTGAATTCAAAAGCTGCTCTGTGGTGTTGGATAAAGAGGAGGATCCCAACTTCATCACTCCTTATCCATTCCCATCTATGGCTTTCCTCTGCAAAATCTTTGTTTTGTGGATTTGGGAACTACAGCCATAGCCTCCTGTCGCTGGGCTGTTCAGTGACCTCTTCTAGGAGAACAGGAAAAGGTCTGGTGCCTCAGCATCGATTAATAGCCAAAATATATGTGGCAAAAGAGAAACAAAAGGAAAGTGGAGTCTGGATGTCTCTACAGGGATAGAGTTTTAAGTCTTCCTGTGGACCTTAAAATGAAATTTGAATGTCCACAAGTATGGTGAGTATTTGAACTTTGACCTCCTCCAGTTGCTTTGCTTTTAAAGAAGGTAATTTCAATAGTGACACTGGCTTTCTGATGGTCTTTGGCTCATCTACAGACACTGCTCATCTCAGTGGTTGAGGAGGAAGGGAATAGTTTGTTTGGGGGGTGGGGGGGCTATTAAAAAACATTAAAAATTTATTTTTGTTTATATCTTAAGTGTTGAAAATACCATAAAAAATGCTTGTCTGGTATGCAGATACTGGTCTTTTAAACATAACAATGATTTGGTTTAAAAAAAAATTCAGTTGTCCTTTCTTTAGAAAAAGATATCTTGTGGCAAACCTGAACTTGACAGTATTTGTTCAATTCACTCTAACTACTAGAAATGCTTCATCTATTCAAAAGCTTTCATGACACCCTCAGGCTTTAATATAGGCTTTAATGTTAGGCTTTAATATAATCTGGTTTTATATCTAATTTTTCTCTCAGATGATTTCCCCTTTTGTTTTTTCAACTTGTTTAGGTTTTGTTATTATAGTATTAATTTTTTCACTTCAAAGGTAAGAGCAAAGCAGTAGTGTTTCAAACATTTTATCTAAATTCCTAGGGTCCAGTTCTTATGCAGAGCTAAGCTATTTATTGCTAAAATAATGTTGCAGGTTTGCTAGTGAACAAGCTCAGTCAATCAATAGTTCCTGTTTGGTAGACTAAATAAATGATGTTGTGCTATGTGATAATCTCTGAGTTTTCCCACCACCTGACAGAAGGCTCATACTGAAGTGGGAGTGCAGAAATGGAGGAATTGACAGGCCTAGAGAAATGGACAATTAAGTTGGTATACTGAGGTCTGTGGCAAGGCAATGGAATAAGGTAGAATACGTGCCTGGAATATCAAAATCTTACATGCTAGTTTAAAGTGTCCCAGGAGAACTACTGGACAGATATTGCATGAAAAGCAGATGATATTCTTGTTTCAGCAGATTAGGTGGCTTATCAGCAGCCTAAAACTTGGAAATATGGGGAAATGAGGCCAGAACACTTTGGAAAAAGGAACATTTTTCCAAATATATATTTGGGGAAAAAAAATGTATATATTTCTAAAGCAATAATCTGCTTATTTTCAGCAAATATGTTTTGAAGCAACCTCTGCTCAAAGAGGAAGAGTCCTGAGGTGTTGCAAGGAACAAAATGGTGTTTTCAGCAGCGGGACCCTTGCTCCAAGGTTGCAGTCTGGTTGGTGCTGCCAACAATTACACAAGTCACAGATTTCAAATGTCACTATTATCCAGCCACATCTGCAGTGTCTCACATGGCAAAGTGACAATGAGAAGTGTTTATATTCAAGGTATCACTTGCTTCTGCCTTACATCCATACTGTAAAATGTTCGATTCTATTGGTTCTTATTTAAGTCATTTCCCACTTCAGAAGAAGAAAATGTTTTATCAACTAAGTGCAACTGCCTTGCCCCTTGGCTGGGACAGAAGAGATGCATCAGCAAATGCCTGGGCAGATGTAAATGCATTGCTAAATAAATGGGCCCTTATGAGGATCTGATTTCAATTTTGGGATAAGTAAATGTGTTTGCTTTGGCATTATGTGAATCATAAATAGAATTATTGACTAAATAGAAGCTGTAGGATCTATGCTGCCAATGTGTAAGCCAGATAGCATATCTTGACTGTACAATTTTATTTCTATTTTCATAGAAGCAGCAGTTAAAAAAATCATTATCGCATGCATCTGGGCTAATCATATTTGATTTGGATGTTACTGGGATGCAATAGACAGGAAGCCCCAGGGTGCCATTTTACTAAGACAGTTTTCAGAGAGGAACCACAGTTTCTGCAGCAAAGCACCACTGATTTACATGGATTTTCTTGTCACATGTTTTGGCAAAATGTATCAGCTTGTGCTTCTTAGCATCAACAAATAATACTTGACTTGCAAACAAGCTCCTTGGCAAGTACCCAGCCACAGGAGGCTTGGAGACTTGACTGTATAAAAAGACTTTCATTTCACCAATTTCTGAACTGGCACTGGCCCTGCCATGGTTGTCTGCAGCCGCTTGCTGATCCCTACTCTTGATTCTTGGATATTGAAGCTATTCAGCCTGTTAGCTTTTACCAAATTCCAAGCAATGAAAATTAAACATTTATTCTTTCAATTTCCATGTAAATGCCTTAAAGGGCTCTCAAGCTCATTTGTGCTCTCATGTTTGAAATTAATCTTTTCTACCATGTGACATTGGTATCTTTACCCTCACAATGTAGGTCTTTCAAAATGTACACCTTTTAAAGAAAAGAGGCAGCTTACTTTGTATTTTTCCTGTGACGCCTACTTGTTCCTAATGAGCTTAAATATAAGAAGCATAAACCCATCTGGAAATAAAATTATGCTGTAGGTTCACTAAAAAAAGTAATTACATTATAATCAAACTGTCACTTTTGGAGATAATGGGAGGTGAAATACACTACATGCTGACAAAAGAAGAGGATGGTTTGCTCTTTTAATCATCATCCATGGCACAAAGCAGTGAAGCAAATCTGAATTACATACCGTGTAACCAGGAGCCAGGCAGGTAAACCTCAGCAGTAGGACCAGGGAGATAGATGAGCTTTCCTTTGGTGGGATGGGAGAACTTTCAGCTTATGCAGCCCAATACATGTGCAGGCTACTACTGTCAACAGACTGACAGCCCAAGGGTGTTTGGACACATGGTGGGAAGCACTGACCTGTCATTAGGAAAGGCACTCTATTCCTGTGTCATGTTTTGCACAGAATTGCAGTCTTTGCTGCTGTAGCAACTCTTGCATTACCCTCTTTGCTTCAACCGAAGCAGTTATGCCCCACCAAGCAGCCTGTGCTCAGCTGAGGCTGACCCCTGTCTCAGGTTAAACATGTGAGGGAATTGGGCCAATCTGAGTGTGTGAGTTGCCTTTCTCACATTTTGCTGTACGTTATGACCCTCTCAACCTGCACTACTGGAAATGCCTTGGTTTAGGTGAGATCCATGGTCCTGTGTAGCCCCTAGGCAGATGGCAGCATTCAGGAGTGATTTTTTTCAATCCTTCAGACCCTTGCCATATGAGTTGAATTGTTGAATTAAGTCCTTTTTTCCCTTCTGCCTTAAATTCTTTGAGATACAGATCTGTTCCCTGTTTTCTGTTCTGTCAGCAATGGATCCTTTTCAGAGGCAGATCCTTGTTCTGACACCTGACAATGGGTTGGTGGCAGGCGGTGGGCATGAGAGTGCTGCACAGGGAGAGGGAGAGGAGCTGGTGGTGAGAGTCAAGATGCCAGCTTTGTTGTTCCATCAGGAACCAGGGAGGGGACAGGTAGGTGACTGCAAGTTTGTCTTCCTGGATGAACCAAAGCTGGTGAAAGATTTATGCCCAGGAGAACTTCTCTTGCTGCCAGTAATCTAATGAAAGAGAAATTTGTTCTCACAAAAGGGCTTTCTCCTGGTAACTGAAAATAAAAAAGCTTCAGAAATATGAACAGATTGAAATTCATGTTTTGTAGTCTGTTTTTTTTCTGTTCTAGATATAGAAATGCTAACATACTGAGAGGTCCATGCTGTGTAAGTGGCACAGCTGATAGCTTTATTCAGTGTCTTGCTTTTCATGCTATGAATATAGTGACAGAGCAGCACTCCTTGCTGTGCTGGCCGAGCACAGGATTACTTTTATACACAACAGATAAGACTCGCTTTGTATATTCATGACACATCTATATCGCAGGGTCCTGAGAGCCTCAGGAAAACAGAAAGTAGGGGAGCTCACTGGAGACTTCCTGATACTACACCTTGCTTTTTCAAATTTAAATCCCTTATTTTTTTAACTACAATTAATTTTTATTTCTTTTCTGAGAAGACTGGAAAGATTTCAGTTCCAGAACAGGAACATGAAATAAAGCTTCAGCAAAGAGAAATAATAATAAAATCTTGTCCAAATGCCTGTGTAACTGTGTAGCCTCTGTTTTGACAGAAATAGCTTTTGTCAGAAACAGTTTTTGACAGCAGCTCTCCCCAGATAAAAGCAATCATTTTAAAGCTACTGTTCTTAACTTCTGGCACCAAATCTCAGCACAGGCAACCCCATTCATGATGTGCCAACAGGGGTTTACTGACAAACTATTAACTTGTGTACTGAAGGCCTCATGGACTAAACTTTAGCATCCTTATTCTGCATTTTGTTGCTGTTCTCAGCCAGAGACTTGGTTAAATTGCCATAGCCTTCTTTCTATTAAATTCATGCTTATATAGCCACCTTGATCATGCAAGACATGTAAGAGATTTTGAATTTGGAAAAAGCAAAACAACAGAAACAAAAGAACTAACAAGCCTCAAACCAACCAAACAAAATAATCAATATTTTCAAGACAGAAGATACAGATCAGGTTTTCGATGTCTGTGCAGATACTTCCATGAGGCTACTGTGGCCAGTTGGGCATATCAAGGCTGTTTAGAGCAGAAACTGCACTCATCCCAGTGCCTTGGGCAGTCTCAACTTTTCCCACTTCTATTCTGCTGGAACACGATGAAGGCAGGGGTGCTGGTTCATCTCCATGCCCCTCTTGCTGCACACATCAAGGCTCACTGTTCACCCTAAATTCACAGCAGAGCCAAAGGTGGAATTTGTGCTCCCTGGTGGATTTTAGTCCTCAAGAAGATTGGAGGATGAACATATGCCATGCATATTCACTACCCTTGGGACCCGTTACCTTTCTGGCTCTTTCTGCTCACATTTAAATTGACCTCAAGTTGCAAGAAGTGCAACCAAAAAGGCTTCCAAATAGATTAGATGGTGCTCCTCTTTTGGTTTGTTGTTGCTGTTGTTATTGTGGTTGTTGTTGTTGTTATTGTTATTATTAGCTATTTAGTTGTTTGTTTGAGGCGGCTTTTTTTCTATAAAAAAAGCTTAAACAGTTTAAACAACTGGAGCTTGAGTTAAGCTGTAGAGGTCTGTTTGTGGTACAGGCAAGCATCATTGTTTCTACAGGGAAAGCTGAGTTGAAGAAGGGGTATAACCTTTTAGAAAAGAAAGACAACCTCTGGATCTAATCTTGCTCGCCTCTAGCACAGAAATATGTAAGGCTTTTCCTTCTGCTCCTAGTCAGACACAGAAGATATGTTGCTCAAAGCTAGCAAGCAGCTTGGGAAATGGTGTGAAAGAACTAGCTGTACTCTCTGACTTTCGTTTTAACCTGAGCTGGTCATCATTAGAGTCCCATAAGCAACTACATCTTTCTGCTACTGTATGTCCTTGCCCTGTAAAGATCATAGCAATGCAATAATTTAGCCCAGATAAATGTGACACTGAAAGGCTAAGATCTTTCTTTTACCTGCTTGCAGTAGCTTCTGCCTAGCAATGTAAACATCTTGCATGATAAATAGGAAAATTCAATTTTTCTAAAATATTAAGTCCTTAGGGTTTTTTACAAGTGAAGGCATGGAGGAAGACAAAATTACCCATCTGGGCCTGAAATCATATTCTTGGTATGTATCACACCTCTGGATAGTAACAGGTGATTTTGCTGATTCTTCTTTGCCTGAAGAAATAGTGGCAAAATTACTGTAAAAGGTTCATGACATGGCTGGTATTTAAGGATTCTGCACAAACGTTACAAATTCTGGCCTGACTCAATGAACTTGGTGTTAGACTTTGACAATGTTACGGGTTTCTTTTTTTTCTCTTTTTGTTTCCCCTCTGTGTTTCTTTCTTCAACTACTATTCTGAGTGTAAAACAGACACCTATGTATCAGCTGGTCTGTTAAGGTCTTTTCAGGGGCTGATGATTTTTCCTGATTCTGAAAGGTAGTGAGGTATTAGACCTTTTTGTTCCTTCTGTGCGGGGGGGCCAGGGCACAAAGTTTCTGACACAGCTTGACACTGAGGGACTAGATGTACTTAAAATGTATTAACAGAGCAGGATTATTTTCTCGTTTCTGGCCTTTTATCCATATATTTGTTTGAGGTGCTGTAAGTCCCTCAGCTGTCACCAAAGGACTGCACTTTTCCTTGTAACCAGGCTTTCATGCAGTAGTCCTTTGGAGAGCCGAAACCAGCATCCTCTTTCCTGAAATGGCTGAGGATCTCTGTCTCCTGAGATTATGTTGCTCTCCCATTCTCCCCCCACCCCAGTGCTGAGGTGCATCTTGTGGGCAGGGCAATATGGCTCTGAAACTGTTTCTCTTATAAAATCATTCTCTTATAAAAGCCCATGTGAAGAGTGGTGATGCTGATAACTCACATCACTTCTTTTTGGCTTTTCCTTCTTCAGGCATGCTGACACTGAGGAAAATTAGTATCACACTTGTTATAAACCCATCCTTGTGGCATATGCAGACCCACCTAAAAGCATGTCAAAACAACTCACTTAAGCATGGCAATTTGCTAAAAAGTCATAGAATGGAAAACAGGACTTTGGAGGACTTTGCAATTAAGATTTTCAATAGAATATCAGCTCAGAGGTGGGTGATGAGTTTTGATTGCAAAGAAAGCAAGGATGTAGGTTTTAGGAATCAATCTCTGATGCATTTTAAAATCCATCTGTGCAGTGTCTACGTGCAAGAAAGCAGCCTTCTATGTGATCCCTGCTCTTCAAGTAAAGGCTGCAAGGATCATTGACATGGATGAAATAAATCATTGGTCTTAGTACAATATTGGAATGAAACATCCTCTAAAATCTAACCTGCTTAGGCCTAAAACAGCTTTCACTTGCTCGAGTGAGAAGCTGCTGACCTGCTTGTTTAGTTTTATACTGTAATTATCCTTGTCTTTGTAAAAACACATTACTTCAATTTCTGCTCTCTAGATTAAAAACAGAATTGCTAATTTTAGTAAGTCAGGATTTTATCCTGATTAATAAATCAAGTTTTTCTGTTTCATTATAAAATTCACATGGATTCATTAGAAACAATGTGGACTGTTTACACTCCTGACTTACAATGTATGTGTGAAGGAAAACAAGAACACGGGAAGGATCATCCCACTCTCACTTAATGCATTTGATAAAGAAGGAAAACCCCTTTCTTTGCAGCATCTAATAATAAGCTCAACTGAAAACATAGAGGCTTGGAAAAAAAGTGTTTCTTTACATGACTGCAAACTTTCTTGGCCAGCATTTCACCAAGTTCTCTCTAATGTAAATCATGTAAATTACACAGCACTTCAGTTCTGGCCACAGAGGTAAGTAGAAACCTGAAATCAATAACATTTAATCAAATTTGGTTGGTTTGGGGGTTTTTTTGTTTGGACTAAACATATTTTTCCAATGGAGACATCGCACTGCATGCTGGACCTAATTTCCTAGTAGAAAGAGGCAGTGTGCCAGAGCTTGGCATGTGTTTCCAACTCTGTTCAGAATCTTGTGTTTTTCCTGTCCTTATTGCCATGCAAACTTCAGTTCTTTCTTTCTCCACAACCATATCTGACCAATGTGTGCAAATCCAGTACTAATTGCAAAGGCAAGAAATAAATCTAAAATGGGAGACAGAGACATAATGGCTATGTGGGTTTATGGGGTTTTTTTTGTTTGTTTTACATTTTCCTGTGCTTCAGTACTATTAATTAATTTTATTAACCTCACTGTTCAGTCTTACCAAAGTGATTACTTCAGTGCATGACATCTGCTTGGTGCAAGCCTGATTTGCACTTGCATCTCTTTTTATGTATAGAAGACAAAACTAGCAAGTCATAGTTGCTGAAACACATGGATGTCAAGGCTCAGGAGGAGTGACTACCTAGACCATTAATAACAGAAGTAAATTGCACTCAAATATGAAATTGCAAATACAGTCAGTGTTTATCCCTTAAAAATGTTTTGCACATGAGCGCCATAACATTGAAATGAATCTTTCTCCCTTTCACATTCTCTATTGCAAATAAAGTTGCTGCTTTTGCTGAACCATCTTTCATACCAATGCTCTGTGGCAGCCATGCTGCAAAGATACTGATGAAAGAAGAGAATTCATTTTACGTGGAGCTGGTGTTCCATATGAGTCTTGCTTTTATCATTTCCAAAGGCTGGATTTTATGGAAGCTGCCAACAGACCTGGTTGGAAAAACAGTGATCTGAAAGATGGCCTTGTCTTTCTCATGGTCTGCCTAATTAAAAAGCTAATTGAATATCAGCTCAGTATGAGCTTTCTCCCTGCAGACATGATCTTTGCTCAGACATCAAGTGATGCTTTTGAAGCATCAGAATATGCAGGCAGTGGTCAAGGACTAAGGCTGAGAACACACAGCATCCATTTGAAGCCTCAGCAGGACACATTTGAGAGTGAAAGCCTGGACTGATTCGGTCTTTATGTTTCCTAAAGGCACTTGGAAGCACAGAGCAGTTTATGGCTTTTTCATAACTAAGACAGATCTGAAAGCCATTGACATGGAAATGAGATTTCAGGTTACAATAATGAGAAATATATCATGAGGACATGATAAGTACCCAGTAAAATGCATGAGCTTTTTAATGTGCCTCTGTAGGAAAGAAGCTGTCTTAGGCAAGCCATTGTGTCCTTAAGGCTCTGTACCAGTGAAGGTTCAAGCAGCAGCCAGAGAAAGGTGAGGTCAGATGGTAGAGCCAACATTTTTTATGGCAAAAGAGTGACAGAAGACAACCTATAGCAAAAGTACAGTGTTGCTGTTGTTGCGCAAATTTCCAGATGACTAACTGTGGTGAAAACCACTCAAAGGTGCATGAGGCCAGTTTCTGAAAGTCTCCCCACATGAGCAGCCTGAAGCCCACACTATTTCCTATGAGCAATTTACTTTTCAGCCAGAGCTGCACCTCCATGCAAAGTCTGTTTCAGAGCCTCAAAAGGGGTTGGGTCAAGGGTGAGGTTGACCAAAACATCCATCTCTGTTAAAAGTTGCTGCCTATGCAGTAGGATCATGTATTTTTTTCTCCCAGCACAGCACAGCAGTGCTGCAGCATCTCCTTCACTTTTGTTCAGGATTTGAACCCTTCAGGCAGGAGGCTGGACTGGAAACACCTGGGCTCCCCTCTAGCCTGATTTATCCTGTGGCTCTGTGTCAGACCCTACAGGAGAAATGCTGGCTTGAAGCCAAGCTGGCTTTGAAACTGGCACTTCTATTTGTTGTAGCTTCAACATGAAGCTTGTGTGGGATGTCAATAGCTAAAATAACCAGTTCTGTCAGACTCGGTGGATAAGATGAAGGGATCCTGTCCTGAAGGAAAATGGGGGGGGGAATAGCAACTAAGCGGAAAGCTTAAGGATGGAGAGGTGAAGCTGGTTCACCAGGCTTACCAAGCCTGCAGGAGCTGAGAACAGAGTTGGGGTGTTTGGAATCTGAAAAGTATGTGTGTTTCTTCTTATATACACAGAATAACAGATTTCTTTCAGGAACACAAGTTCCCTGGCTTGCTTGATGCAGGACAAACTGTTTTCTGAAGCATGGAAGATACAACAATGATTTGCTGCTGAACTTGTTAAAGATTGAGCTTGTTATTTGTTAGCTACCTTATTTAACATATTTTAGGAATAATGTCATAATGTCTATGACATTACATAGACATTAATGCATAACAGTCATTCTGATTTATACAAATTAGAAGTGGGAGAATGGGCTTAGGTAATGGGGATGTCATAAATATCTCTGAGTTATGAAGTGGTAAATTATCAGAAAGGTCAGGAGCAGGACACAGTGATTGCTCACGACCTCAGCATAAGTCCCTTCAATAACACCTTTGCACTGTTCCTTTTGTACCTTTGAGAAATACACTCATAAGCAGATAGCAGGAAACGGTGTCTCGAGAGGATCACACCACAAGTTAAATTAACTCTAGCAGAGGTGGATCACTCCAGTGGTAATTCTTCCCTGTGAATTGGTGTTATGATGTCAGATGCAGTGTACATTCAAATGTATTTCTCCAAGGAGAAATGAGGCCAATGAGCGATTGTTGTATCGTGTAATCAAATAACTATTTTTCAGCAGCCTGTGGATTGGTTGCCAGGAGGCACTTGTGCAGGGAAAGCAGGGGCATGTGCATGAGAGCCACCACAGCAAACCTGCGATCTTACCCCAGGGTAGGTATAAGGAGGAGGGGCTCTGTGATCAGCCCCAGCAATAACTTAATGTTGTAGCTTCTTTTAGTGGATTTTTGGGTTAGTCTTCCTGAGGTGCTGGTCTGAGATCATGCTCTGCCTCTCTCAGAAAAGTCTGTGGTGATGGCTGTGTTCCATTCACTGTGTTCAGGTTAAGGTGATGGCTGTAAGGAGCCAGTTATTAAAGGAGTAACTCTCACTTAAGGTGTCCCTGTAGGGAAGGAGTTCAGATGGGGAAGGTAAACAGCGGAGATTCTGGCTGCATTTCACCAAAGGGAAGCTGGGTCAGCAGAGCCCATCAGGATGTGTGCTTACACACATTCCTGCTTGAGAATGCATCTGGTATGTACGTGCAATAGATTTGATGCTCATAACGCCCATCAGAGATATTCAGTGATATCTGGCAAGTGTCTTGGGATGAGTATGCATTTCTAATATTTATAGCACAGACTGCAGAACTGGGGAGGAAAAACATAATTATTGCATACATTTAGAAATAGAAATGGCATATGAGATTTAATTGCCAATTTCATTGTCAGTTTTTGCCACAAGATGTTAATTAGTAGAATGTTTAATTGGAAATCCATATATGCAACAATACTTGTTCATTTCATCTGAATTTTCCTTTATTGGCTTTTCCCAATTATTTTACAGCAGAAAGTACTCAGAGAGCATCAAGTAAATTTAAAAAAATTAAAACAGTGTGTGGATGGGCACATATACAAATAATTCGGTATTTTAGAATGCACTTTTCAGACAAAATTGTTGAATTATTTAATTTCTGAACAACTTTGTTGTATTTGTGGTTTAGAATTTATTTTGCTCAGTTAAAAATTTTCATAATCGAAAGCTGTGTCTCAGATCCCACTGAGGGTCATAACATTAATAATTAACGTGTCTCAATGAGAATGAAATCACTTCAGTAACCTCAAAGTTTATTTTAGTGTTAAGAAAGGTAACAGTGTTCAGCTCTACAGAGATCATTTTGTTCCACATCAGTTATTAAACAATTAGGAAAGTGGGGATTGTCTTTGAAAGGGACTGTTCTCTGGGCTTCTACTCATGAAGCTGATCATGAAGATCTGGTGCCTAATGTTTAGCAGCTGATTCAATGCCAAGAGTGATCAATTTCAGGCTATGGAGATTATTTTTAAGTTTAAATTTATAGGAATGTTTCTATTTGTGATTTTTGACATTGCCTTGTTGGTCATAGCTTGCTCTGGAGTATGATATGTAGATGTTGATGATACAGAGGTTATGAAATAAAGGACCTTTCTGGGATGTCCTGGTTCAACAAACTTGTCACTTCACATTTTTCAGTTTTGTTTTATTAAAAAACCTGTGGTTTTCACAATCTGTTGGACTTGTCTGGATAATAGAAAACTCTGCTTAACATGTGACTTGTGGCATATGCTCAGACTTTCTGATCCAGTGGAGGAACCATCCAGAGGAGAGAAGTATGTTCAATTCTATTGCACTCAGGTGATGCAGATGTGGATGGAGTGCTTAAAAAACCAGACCAAAACAAAACCAATTCTGAAAACTTATGGCATTGATAGGTGTGAGTATCCTTTGAGTCAAGGTAATGGCTGTGGAGGATTCAAATCTCTTGAATAGGATGGTTGCTTGTAGTCTGGATGGCAACAGGGCTCTCCACTGGAGGGCCTTTGTATCAGCATTTTATCCATTGCTATTATCTAAACTACCCTCAGAGCACCAAACTGTTCAAACAATGGTGACCATTTCTGCACTAGCAGAAAACATTTCTACTATTTCCAAGAGTCTCACCTATGAAGAAATTGTTCGATCATGGAGCAGGAGCTGCCTGGAGAGTCCCTGGGACAGCCAGATTCCCACCTTGGGTGTTCATCAGCACATCAAAGCACAGACATTGCCCTACCCATAGCAGGGATCTACCTGGGGGAATATAACATTTTCCAGAATTCCCTCCTGAATAGCTCCTGAGAGAGTTAGTTGTGTTGCTGTGATACAGACTAGGAGTTGTGTGAACACCATACCTCAGATCCACTTTTCTCTTACCAGTTCACTGTTTTTGCTGTGCAGAAACTAACCTGTTCTGTTAACATGAATCTGTTAAAATCCTGGAACCCAAGGAATTAAGGACATAAAGACACAGGACATACAAGCAGGAACAGATTTGATTATGCCACAATTATAATTATATACCAAACTTCTCATCACTCACAACTAAATTAATACTATGGCTTTTGCCACACAATACACATAACAGTAATTTCCAAGGTGTATTTCCATTCTTGCTGATGCCCCAGGAAATGGTAGATGCTTCCAAGCTCACACATCAGGAACTCCCTCATTTCTATCATCATTAGCTAAAATAAGTCATTTGCACCACAAAAAAAGTTCAGTATATCTGCATGCACAATATTGTTGCACAAAGCACTGTTCTCATACCCTTGTAAATTGAAGAGACAGCTCCTTCTTAAACTATGGGTTGAATTTCACAATTAATTAAGCTATAGCAACAACATATTCCAGTTGTAAGCTTTTAAACTTAATTGTAGCTACTTCACCTTTCATGTCTTGCTACTTGTGACACTGGAGCTTTTGTAACATTAGTAGCTGTTTTTAATAGGTTGGTGGATAAAAATAAAGTTAACAGGGGTTTTTCTGATAAGAAAATGTCAGAAGAAATTATTGGTAATGTCTTGACAGTTAAAGGATCCAACTTAAGATGCATTGTGAAATGTTAGTAATTGTTCAGTACTTTTGATTTGCACCTTCATGTGGCAAAGGAGTAAAAAGCCAAGCTAATGTTAAGCAGCTTTTGGCAAACAGAAATGAATGTGTAGAAGCTGCACAACTCAAATTGACATTTTCTACAAACTAAGGTAACTACACTGTTCAATAATTGAAAAATCCCTGTGGCATGAACATACATAATGATGGGCAGCAAAAATGCTTCATCTTCCTTGCCATGGTTGCTGCGGGTTTCATGGCTGGAACTTGCTGAATTATTCATTGGAAACAGTTAATAGTTCTTATTGTGGATATGGCTTCTTTTTGCATTCAGAAGTCAGGGATGCTACGGTTCAGTTAGAAGAAGATATGATATAGATGACTCGCTGGGTCATCTCCAGTGCTCAGATGTATAATGCTGGGATGAGAGAATCAAAACCTCCTTCTGTAGAATAACAACTGGAGCTTTTCAAAATTCTGTCGTCTCCCTATTTGTATTTAGTCAGTAGTTTATCACACAAGTGGGTGCCATTCTTTTAATCCTATGTGCTACACAACTTCCTACATGGGTTTATTGCTCCCTGGACATGTTCTGTATCTGGATACACATCCGTGGATCTTCATGTGCACATTCAACCATGTGAAAACACAAAAAGGACTGAACCCAAGGTGTGAAGCTTCATCGTCATCGTGCTTTCCCAAATAGTAACCTGACCAATTCAAGGCTTTCTTTGATAACCTGAAAGACAGACAGCTCTTTCAAGTGTATGTGAAACCTGGTCTCATACAACCAGTCTCTACCATGCCTGCTCCAACTAGTCATTGAGGATTTTTGTTCTATCAAATAGTTTTGCTCAGGTCACCAGCTTTAGAACCATAGCATCACTGAGGATGGAAAAGGCTTCTACATTCCTCCAGTCCAACCAGTAACCCAGTGCTGTTCTGTTCACTGCTAAAGCATATCCCTGTGTGCCACATCCAGACATTTTTCTGAATGCTTGCAGGGATGGAGATTCCACCATATCCCTGGACAGCCTATTCCAATGTTCTCCATGTTTTCAGTGAAGAAATTTTCCCTACTATCCAAACCTTTCCTACCACAACTTGAGGCCTTTTTCTACTGTTTTGTCACTTCTAGAAGAAGAGACAAACACCCTCCTTTCAGGTAGCTGTAGAGAGTGATAAGGTCACCCCTGGACCTACTTTTCTCTAGGCTGAACGACCCCAGTTGATGTCCTTCTTGTAGTGATGGTCCCAGAATTAGATGCAGCACACAAGGTGTGGCCTCACCAGTGCCAAATACAGAGAGACAATCTGCCCTGGTCTTGCTGGCCACAATCCTGCTGATACAGGCCAGGTTCCATTGGTCTTCTTGGAAACCTGGGCAGATGCTGGCTCACATTCAGCTGGATGTCAACCAGCATCCCCAGCTCTGTGCTTTGGAGCACAGGTTCCAAGGGAAACTTGTGTCAAGGGAAAAGTTGTAGAAACTCCTTTAAAAAGTATTGTCAGTGTTCTGCTGGTCATCAGGCAGCTATCCCTGTCAACTACTGCACACTCAGTCTACAAAGCAATGAACCGTCCAAAAACCTAGTTCCTTGTGGCTGTCATCATCTTTGATGAAGTATGACTACTTTGGAACCATCTCACATCTGAACAGCATATTCAGTCAGTCAGCACTGTTGCAGGGAAGTGGAGGAAAGTCCATATTTTTGGTTATGATGCCAGCAAAGAGCTTAAATATGTCCATCTCTTCCATTTTAATTTGTAAATAAATGGCCTATGAAAGCTGAATTCTTGTTTTGAGTAAAGTCTCATAAATCACAAGTGAACTGGAGAGAGACAACCTTACCCACTGCATTTTAATAATTCTCATGTATAACTACTTATCTTTTCCTAGGGAAACGTTTCTTAAAAGGGCATAAAATCTTCTATCATTAAACTTCACCTATCCCTCTCTGCAACACATCCTTTTTTTTTTAATTGAGAATTCTTTTTTATTTTGACACATTATTGAAAGCAGGATTTCAGTATATGCTAGAGTGTTTTGAGAACTGCATGCTAAACTACAGTAGTCTGCAAGGTTCCTGAATTTTCAGAAGGGCTTCTCTGTTATTATCACTCAGCATAAATGATTGGTTTCAATTTTTTGGATGTGGGGAGGGAGAACTCACCATTTCTCCCAGTTCTTTTTTTAGACTTTGGTAAGTCATTTGAGGCTTGTTCTGTGTTACAAGCAACAAAGTTTGATAGCTAAGGAGGGAAAGGAAAGTCAACACTAACAAATCCACATGCTGTAATTTTGAATGACAATTGCAAAAAATTATTTCTATTCTCTAGGGGGAGAGAAGGGAACCATATCCTAGAAAAAAAATCCCAGTCCAAGATATCTCTTTTTAAGCCCCAAACATTCAAATACATTCTTCACTTCTTGTCCTAAAATTTTTTGTGCTCAGTTTCTCAGTGCCCTATATTGTGTACTATTATTTTCCTTGCACCAAAAATCACAGATAGCTGCTTATGTACACATTGTTCAGTGAAGCTGGCAGGTACAAGATGTTAGGATTCAAATGAGAATATCAAATAAAGTATAGAAAAGGGAAGGAGATTTATGGCACTTGGGACGTAAAATAATTTTTTTTAAAAATGTCATTAAATGTTAGCAAAATATTCATGAGGAGTTTCAAATAAATGTTTGAATTGACCAAGTAATTTAAAGATGACCAAAGTAATTAAGAAATCCAGGTTTTAGTTTAATCTGAGGAAGAGAAATATTTGTACAACAGAATGTTACTTTTCAATATATGAAAAACAAATATACTAATATTTGTTTTAATTTGTTTTAAAAGTAACAGAATGTTACTTTTCAATATATGAAAAACTAATATACTAATATTATACTAATAACAAATACCATATACTAGTTCAAGCTCAAGCTTCTTTTAATATTTAAAACCATCCTAAATATAGTTTTCTTTACATGAAGCAAAATTAGTTCCTTTTTTACCACCCATTTGTGGGTGAGATGCATGAACAGGGGAGCCATTTTTTTCCAGACTTCACTAGCTAGCAAAAAAATGGTATGGCCCAGCCTCAGTCCTGATACCTCTAGGACCAAATCCAACTGAACATAACTCTAGTCATGGTGGAGCAAACCAATAGCTGCTGACTGGTGCTCATGTCATCTTGTCACTGTGAGAGGAACCACCAGAACAGAGCTCTGCCCCTGAAAAAATTGCTCTCTAGTGTATTTTTGACAACTTCATCTTGCCATCCCTGCAAGTTCCCTCTGTCACGAACCCTGACCAAGGAGTGTGGGGTGGCTCCTTGCTAGGGCTGCTTTTAAAAGCAGCTTATCCATGATGGTCTCTTGTCTCTGGACTTTTCATCTTGGCATCCAGCTCTGAAATGTCCAGGAGCTTTTTCTGTCCTCAGAGCATCACTGCTGGCATGGAGGGAGGCCATGGGACCAGCTTTCTGAAGTCAAACACCACCAAAAAAACAATAGGAAACCCATGAGAGAGATCTGGTATCCAAAACTAGTGGTGTGGTACTCTGCTGTATCAGTCAGATCCCCGTGAACCTCCTAAATCTTTTGTTCAATGGCAAGAAATCAAAGGTAAATATGCAAAGAGCAAAGTACATATACACTTGTGAGTGTAGCAGCTGAAATTGCCTCATAGGGGATCATAAATCCAACAGCCACCAGCATTTAAAAGAGCAAAAGTAGTCCATTTGAAATAGCACTGTGTGCCAATACCAATGGCTCTATGTGTGTCAAGAATGGCATTTGAACACCATAAATCAATCCTTTAGATTACTAGAAGGAGAGGAGGTTTGGTCAGAAGATGTCAAGAGATACCAGGCTGTGTCCAGATTTAGGTTTTGGGTTTTGCTTGTTTGCTTCAGGGGGATGTTCTCACGTGTTTTGTCTCCAAGGAGCTGGAGGAGAGATGCTGCCTCTAGTGCTGCAGTCTGCTGTAAAGGAAAATGTTGGTGTATAGTGCTTCAGACAATGCTTTTTGATAGCAAGTTTAGTTGCTATGAAAAGGGGATTCTCCTCTGCCTTTACCACCACATCCCTTTCCCCCAAGAAGTGTGGATTACACAGTAATCAACAAGACTTTCTTTACCCTGACCCTGAAGCACATTTCAGCACAGGCTTTAGGCACCAAAGGTATCAGTTCCCATTAGTGTCATTTATTAAGAAACAGAGTACATTGAAAGGTGTGGATGCAGATTCCAATGTTAGGACATAGTGCAGGACATTGCCAAGTCTAAATGCTGGCCTGAGACATCTCTGAAAGAGTTCCAGTTGAAACCAAGGAGTAAAATGCAATAAATTGTCTTTCCTACCACAGAGTAAAACCTACTGAAACCTTCACGTGCTAAATCAAGGATCTGGTGCAGTAAAATGCCACATTTTCAAAAAACAGGACTTTGAAAGTACCCAGTACAATCCAAAATTAAGTGATGACCTTTCAGTGACTTAGATTTGGCTGTTGTGAAATAAGTTTTTTTGGAGATGGGCACATCCCTCATAGAAAGGGACATGCTATTGAATTCTCATACAGGAAATTCTGTTGATCCATTCAAGCACTCCCAGAGAGGTGTCATGAACTGGAGCAGGCCCTCAAGACTGTGTGTACTCTGAACAGTCTTCAGAAGCAGTTCATTCAGGGTTAGGATAAAGGCATGTTATTGCTTTTCTCCTGGTTTCTTGTAGGGTAAATGAATATTTCTTCACTTCGAATATTTCTTCACTTCAAATATTTCACACTTCAAAGCTGTCAGTCTAATGACCCCTGCCAGAATTAGTACATCTTTTATGGAAAATACGATTTTGTTTAATTGCACCATGAGGAAAATGGGACAATAGAGGAAAGCAGAATGGTAAAATGATGCCTTCAGAGATATAAATATAGAACATAGTATTTCCAAAAAAAAAGAGGCAGTGGGGGAAGCACAAGCAATTTTTCCTGACAGTAAGATTAAAACATCTGATTTCATTTGTGCAAGAGGCAGTGGAGGTTTCTCAAGTGAGGCCTCAAATTTTTATTTAAACAAATATTATTTTTAAAAAAATTCTTACAGGAAATGTCTCAGAAAAATTATATTTCAATGGTTTTTTCCTGATAGGGGGAAAGTTTAACATCAGGAAAATGGTTGGAGCTGTAGCTTTCCTGCTGTGGGAGAAAGCAGAATGTCTGAAACATATTTACGTCAGTCGTTGAATTTACTTACTACTCAGATTTTTCACTTATAGATGAGTATTAATTCAACTATTAAAATCCTGACTTTTTGCGACAGCCTTTTTTTTTAGATTAATGGTGATTTATAAGGACATTTTGGGCTTTAAAGCAGAAGGCAGTGGGAATAAAAAGGATTTATATAGATCTACAAATTTCACACATGTAAAACATATATGGAACTAGGAAATGAAGATAGCGTGTTTCTTTTCCCCAAGAAATGCAAATAAAATGATTGCTTATCAATAAATACATAAAGCACATGATGACTGCATTACAAACAGTGGAAGATGAATGAATTTCAGTTACACAGACCAAGGATATTGTGCCATTCATTATACAAATCAAACCTAGGCAGAGGCCTATAATCTTTTGCTGCTTCACTGATTTTTATTGCCATACAAAATGATAACTGGAAACCATATAGAACAAGGCAAATTAAGAATCTGTTGGGGGAAAATGCAATTGGAAATGAACATCTTCCTGGAAGCTACATTCACAAATCAAATGCCTCGTGAGACTTTATCTTCCATGCAAAATGTGATGATATTCCTGGGCATATATGGTTAAATTAATTTTCCATTATCAGCATAAAAATGTAGCTGGCCAAAATAGATTAGAACTGCATAATATGTTGGATTGTATTTTATTTAGGTGGAGAAGAGGAAAATACTTCATTTCAACCCAGAATGATATTGAGCAGAATAAATTAATGAGTTCAAACACAGATATCATGCTTTCTGGGTGTTTTCTCTTTTGTTGCATGAATGAAACTATCTGTAAATTCATGACAAGATTATGATTTTCTCAGTTTCAGAACAGTGATAATAAAATTATTTAATCCAATATTAAAACATTATTGAACTTGTGATTGTTTAACCCTAAGGTGTGATTTAATTGCTTTTTTAAAAATGTTTTTAAATGTAATTTCTGGTTTTTGGTGTTAGATATTTCAACTCAGCACTTCAGTAGGCCAAATGGGTATATTTAATTTATACCCATTTCTACTCAATAACTGAGAAGACAATACTTCATCTGCTTTGGTCAATTTGCCAGAACTGAGTTCTCTCATCCCAACATCATCCTGCATTAAGTCCCACAGAGGCTGATGGCACAGCTCCCATGTGCCTGGCTTCCCACAGACCTCAATGAATATCTCAGCTGAGGGAGCCTGGGAGCTAATTCCTGCTCACACTCCCTCATGACGACAGAAAATAGCCTCTTGAAAATGCACTTAATAAGACAGATTTAGCCTGAAAGTGCATTGAATAACTCCTGTGGTACTGTTCATTGTGCAGGAGTTCATGTAGCAAGTACTTTGGGTGAGCCTCCTGAAGAAATACACACCCCACTATAAACATGACAAAAAAGAGAGGCATTTTCTCAAGATGTTGCAATGTCATCTCTGTGCAAGAGCAGAAAAGCAATGATAAGAAGGATTCTGAGCCATGAAAGGGCCAAGCCTGTTGAAATGCCAGGAGATGGAAGTTAATTGGCTTAACAAAAGAAAAATTATTCCTTCAGATTGTGGGATTTTGCTGAAGTCATAGAGGGAGTAGATACTGCTTTGTTAGACTAGATTGTGTTTATTAAACAACAGAGCAATTTGGCTGAATAAAATAAGGTAAGAATAATGAAACAGTGGTTTATCCGCTGTCATTTCATTCTTACATGTTTTGTATATCATAATTAAAACTGTTCATAGCTTTTTATACTCCATACTAGAAATCTCAGGTGCTATGTGCCTGGTTCTTGTGGGTTTTTTAAATTGTTTTGTCATCGGGTTTTGTGAAAGATAGTCCTTTTCCTTGCAGATCTCACTTATATCTATGGACCACTGTATTTGTAAGAAACAGTAGTGCCTCCCCTAATTCAGATATGTCCTATTTGGGCAGCCAGATGCAACAAGAGACATGGGAACAAACAGTAAACAATGGTAATTCACCTGATTTTACCAGTAACATCAACGTCTTAGGGCAAGTTTAGTAAATTAAATCTGGTCAAAATAATTTTCAAAATAAATATTTTTGGTTTGAGTTCTTTGTGATACAAAGCAGGTGTTTAAACAGCCAACACTTATTTTAGCAGAATTCTAAATGTCAGTTTAAAATTCATGATTCCTATATTTGAGGGACAAGAAATAAGAAAACCCTTCAGGGCAGTAAGCATGTATTATATAAAAGTAGAGTTAATTTAAAAATTAAATCATAGACTGTTCTCCCTCCACCCCCCAGCTTATGTGCAAGTGGAAAGAGGAAGTGGCAGCTATTGTGGTAAAACATTCCTTGGTCCATATGTGTTGGAGTAAATGAAAAACCATTAAATGGGTAATAGAAAAACAGTGCAATGAGGTGCTCTGAGAATCCATCAATAAAAGGATGGCAAGCAATTGTTAAAGACAGCCCTTTCTAAATGTAGTTTTATTGCCAGAGGATGGAAAATTCAGAGAAAATGTGCGAACAATTGAATTTATGGTAATGGCAATCAGTGTATTGTGTCATCAAGGCAAAGCTCAGAGCAAACGTAAAGACAAAATACACCACTGTCTCTTGGAAACCCTGTGTTTCACCCATTATCTCTTGGTACGGGAAACTGTAATATTCTGATATTAAAACCTAATTCATTGCAAAGTACTTTAGGAGGCAGTGAGGGTGATATTCTGCTCTGTGCCTGCTTTAAGGTGAACTGCAGGACTAAAAGCAATTGAAGGCATGACCTACCAGCAGCTTGTTCCTGTGTACTCAAAATAGCTTCGTTCCTTTACCTTCAGTGATACCTGGACAGTCCGATGCTCTTACCTTGGCAGTTTATGGGTAAACTACCTTGAGATAATTTGAGTCAATTTGAATGTTAAGCCTGTTTGAAAAGCAGCAGACATGACTGCTAAATGGCAGGCAGGAAGAAAATTCACTGGTGGGCTCAGAGGGAGCCTCCCAATAACCAGATAAACAGCAAAAGGGAAAACCAACTTCCGCTGCAGGTCACAGATACTTTCTCTGGACAAAGCCCCAGACAAAGACTGAATGAGCTAACCTTGTGGTTGGAAAACCACAGGCACCAGCAAACTTTAGCTTTGAGACACTCTGCACTCTGCACTCAGCAGTCAGGCCAGTGTTGAGGGAGGGAGAGGGAAGGTTTTCCCGCAAGACTTATTTTGATTTTTATGTGCAAAGAAATTGCTGGCACATTTCCAGAGGTTATTTTTGTGTGTTTGGGTTTCTTTTACTCCATGTCCCCACCTCGTGGTGCCAACTGACTGTTTCAGGAGCTATGTCTCCCCTGATGTCCAGGGGAGTTCCAGCTGTCCTTGATTCTGCTCTGTCCACGCTGCTGCTCCCATATAACCAACTGTGCACAGTACTGCTCAATGGAACAGGGAAATGCCCCTGCATTAAAGGAAGTCTGGGAGATTATTATTAGTAGTAGTAGTAGTAGTAGTGGTGGTAGTAGTAGTAATGATAATAATCATCATAATAATTTTTTTTATGTGTAGAGAACAAGCACAATGTGTTTGGATGTACTCTGGATAGAGCAGTGGATATAGATGGGGTTACCTGACAAAGTTCCTAATCCTTGATGAGTTGAGATTCTAAAGATAATCCTCTACAAAGCACTGAGGGGATGCAGCATTTGCTAGATTTATCTTCTGCAGATTTTGGGATGAGAACAGTGCTTGGAAACAGAACAAATAGGAATAAAATACCCCAGGTCAGTAGATGTCATTCAGAAGCACCTGCTCTCCCTAAATGGGCACAAACACTGCTGCCCCAAAGTTCAGCTAAACTGTTCTTTGTCTAAGTCCTCTGCAAAGACTGAATCTGTAGACAAGTTTCCCATGCTAAAAAGTCCTACATTAGATGAACAGAGCAAATGTATCTTTGTAAAATAATAAAAAATCTAATTTCTGGAGATTACTCCCCAGATCTCAATACCAAAAACAAAGAATGGAAGATGGAGAGTTTTGAAAATGGTAGAAGTTGTTATGAGGTAACCAGCAGTGAGAAACTTCATGTTTCAAAGTAGTATGGGCCCAAGGAGAGCCCAAACAACTTAATTGGAGAAATGAAAGTAAGAAGCAGCAGCCAGTCGCAGTCCAGACTCATGGACAGCTGAGCTTGAAGAATGGCACTAAGTGTGAACAAAAATCCAAGAGTGTCCAGCTGATGGCCCTGCTGAGGTGGTGGGAGAAATTACCACCAGGCAAAATAGCTGTAAACCAAGCCTCTGTTTTAAAGGTAAAGCCTTGAATGTTAGTGGCTTGGGTTGTGGCACTGCTTTGTGTCTCTTTGCAGGAAAACATTTACTAAACATGTCATTAGTTCATATTACACTGTTGCTGCTATTAATGATTCTACCCTTCTTGAAGGAAAATATTTCTGATTTATGAATGAGTTAAGCTTTTTTTGTTGTTTTTGTTTTACATGATTTAGCCCTAATAAGTTGGGGCTTTGTTGCTTTTGTTTTACATGGTTTTGCCTGAAGCATAACAATTACTATGTCTCTGAAAAGCCCATAAATGACAGAGGCATGGCAATGTGAGTTCTCTGGAAAAAATTAAGCCTGTCATTCCAAGAAGTATAGTTGTCTCAGCAGCAAACAAGGATTTAAATACCTTTGAGACATTTGCCTTTAATTGTAGAGGAACAGCATTGTCAGCTGCAAAAATGTTTAACCTTCAGAATTGCTTTTCTTACTCATTAGCATCTTGTTGAGGCACTGATTACAAATATGAGGGCTGGGAGAGAGACCTGTAGGATGGCTGCACCTCAAAAGAGTCTATTTCTTTGAGTAGCTAAAGGTCTGAGCATGGTCGCATAATGTTACGGGCAGCATATACCTGTATCTTTAGCTGAGAAGGGAGGAAAGTCACAAGCCTGATAAAGCTGGGGAGCACCTTTGGGGATGTTGAGGTCTGGGATGGTGTCTGGTCACATCTCTTTTTAGGGCACGATGACTGTGTCAATGTTGTTTCCCCCATCTTCACCTTGGGCATGCAGGAGTTGGATGCATCTGGTGCCTCAGATAATATGTCAGAGCCCAAGGGGAGGAGCCACTTTGGCTTCAGCCAGAGCAGCTCAAGATCTGTACCCTTTTTCTGTACCACCAGAGCTCTTTGATTAAAGGTATATGCATGGAAATTATTGTTTTAAATTCCATTTTCCCAGACAGTTTTTTATACTAAGAAAAAGAGATTGGGTAGCCTGTCTACATTTTTTTAAAATCACCCACAGAAATTAAAATTGATAAAAGCTTTATGACTGTGCAGCCTCTCTAATTATGAATGCTTCAAACCTTGCTTGTCAGGAAGCTATGCTGGACTTTGCAAGTGCTGCTATGTAGCCTCGGCTGCTGCTTTCTCCCCAGGAGCTGCCTCCCCCCAGTCACCACCAGCACAGAGGTGATTTGATGAGCTCTGCCAGGCTGCCTGCATGAAATCATAGGCTGGTCATAATGAGTGCTCAGCAGGCTGTCCTTGCCCCTTCTGCCCCCTCCAGTTCCCCAGCCAGGATTCCTAATTTACTCAGCTGTCTTTTAGCACAGGTCTGATTCAGTATTGTATTTGTCATCCCCAGCTTTCTTGATTCACTGGCTGAAAAGCAGGAAACACAACACTGCACCTGGTGGGGTCCAGCACTGGAGAAATGCCTGTCTAAAGACTGGAGCTGGGCTTTCCTTTTATATAAATTGAGTAAGTTTACAGGGAATCTCTTCTTACAGGGAACACACAGAGAATTCTCTTTCTTTGTCAATCTCTGACTTCTGCCGAGTGCTCAGCTTTCATTCCAGGTCTGTTCACCATCAGCCCTATATTCAATTTATTCCATATAAGTTGAGATGCTGTAATTGGACTTCTCCAAGTCTGCACAGCCTTGTCTTAAAGTACGTCAAATGTCTTATCCAGGCTTTGATTACTCTGACGGACTACAGACATCCTGTTTGTTTGTTTATTAGGCAGCTTCTTATCTCACTTGCAGACTTAGGAAACTCCATCATTTCAGTTGCACAGCTCCAGCAATTAGGCTTCCTGCTTTTCTGATCTGGCTGGTGCTACCATACCCTTTGTAAGGACCAGAAGAAGGAGGTGTAAGAAAGAAAGCATCACCACTGGAAGCAGTCAGCAGTATAAGGTAAGAACCCTGGTCATACATATCCTATGCTGAATCCTATCAAGCTGGGGTATTGAGCAGAACAAAAAGGTGCTAAAACAAGGCCAGCAACAAAAATTATTAATAACATAGATTACTATTTCACACACTGAAAAAAGGAGAATAAAAATAATAAATTAATTAAATAATTAATTTTTAAAGTAGGTAAATTAGAATAAAATACTTTTTCCAGATTTTTTTTCCTAGCAGGACAGATTGAAGAGTAGCAGAATGCCCCATTCCTGGGAAGTAAGTCTGGTTGGACAGGGCTTTGAACAACCTGGCCTAGTAAAAAATGCCCCTGCCCATGGCAGGGAGTTTGAGTAGATGATTTTTGAAGTTTTCTTTCAACCCAAACCAGCCTGTGATTCTATAAAAAGTGCTTATTGCCTTTTTCCATTGTCAACCCATACAAATCACATATTCACGGGAAGATGAGCTTGGCCTGGGGGTGCAGAGATACATCTGAATCTTCACCAAATGGCAACATACACCTAACAGGCTGCTAATATTCTGAATTTTCCCCTGCAATGATACCAGAAGTTAGAAAAAATATTGAGGATTTATAAGTGCCATTTATCCCCTGGAGAAGGGAGCCTGACTTGAATGCATTTGAAGGCACTGCAAATTAGAAATGTTTTAATCATTTATTCCCATTGGTGAGCACACTTAACAGCAGCAAATATTTATCCAGATGGATGAATGCAAGAATCAGTTTTGGCCTCAAGCTGTCACTGCTCCCAGCCAGTCACACATGTCACTAGTGGGTCTTGCTGACACATCATCTTCCTTGCTGAGAGCATCTGGTTGTCTCCAGCTGCTTGCCAGCCCTTCCCTCCCCTCACTGGGCTGTTCCCAGTCACTCTTCAGGCTGTGCCAAGTACATCAGCCCCTGGAGAAGGTCTACCTACCAGCCTCTCACAGGGGAACTACTTGGGGCTCTTTTTCTGGAGGTCAGCAGTACTGCCAGGATCTTGTATGGTTTCAACAGGCTACAGGGGCCTGACAAAAAGGTTAAACCAGACATTTGCTTGGCACAGCTTTAATTGCCCAACAGGACAGTCCAGAGTACTGCCTCCAGTGCTGCTGCTCATTTAGCTGCCCTTAAATGTTGTTCAGGTAGTAAGGAATTTTAATAAATTATTGCTGAGCAAAGAGCATGGATATAGTGCTGTGTCATTGGACGGGACATTTTTTAACCAATTTCAGTCTTTCTAGGCCACAGTTTAGCTTCTTCCCTTTGAACTCTTGAAGGGAAATCCAATCCACACTTGGTGTTAAGTGCTGTGTTTTCTGAGCCCTTCTAACAGAGCCATGAATGCCTTAGTTTTTCATACAGAGAGCCTGATCCCATGAGGATCAAAATGAGGAAGCTACCTCTTAGGCATGGCATGAATCAGCAGGGGAAACTGGCCTTTATGTGCAGGATCTGAGACCCAAAAAGTGTGACTTCCATATGTAGCTTCCATCCTCTTGACAAGTTTCTGTAGTAAGATTAACTGTAGCTGACATAATTTTAAGACTAAATCCTGAAGAATTCTGGAACAAGACAGGTGAAGTTCTATTATTAAAAGTGCTACGGGCTATTACGGAAGGGCATTTTGAGAATGATGATCCTAATGGCAGCAAAACTGCATCAGGATTATGGTGTCAGAGCAATTTCAGGGCAAGTTTTGTTCTTGCTTTCCAGCAGAAAAAAAAAAAAAAATCCTGTGTTCTGGCAAGCTTCTTCAGGCCCAGAAAACTGGGTGCTTAAAATTCCCTGAGAGCTATGTAGTTATGGATTAAACTACCCAGGCACAACACGATTCCCTCAAGTGATGCTCCATGCGGAGGGTGGAGATTGTGGATGCCAGGGGAGCTCTCTCACGTACATGAGAGCTGTGGGGAATGTGCAAGGCAAGGCCACAGGTGCCCTAACCAGCCCTTCTCCCCAAACCACAGCAGGAGCACAGCCTTGGCCTGCAAAGCAGTGGCTTTAAAAAGCATCCCCAACACCAGCTGCATAATTCAGAGGTCTCTCCAATAATGACATCTCTTTAATGCACTCAGGAGAGATATGCAGGGCACAGAGCCCCAAATGTCTGGAAACCAAGGAGATTGGGAAAAGCCCTGGCATTGCTGACCAGGGAAGGTGGCTGTTTACACATGGCAGGGGGCAAATGTGCTCCATGAAGCTTGTTCCATGGCCTGGCAGGCAGGGCAGTGGCCCTGCTTCTTAACCTCTCTCAGGGTTTCTGCTTTGGACTTGAAATTAATACAAGTTGTCATAAAAAATATGCATACTGACCATCCATGTTAATTAACTTAATGAGGATCTAACTGCCTCTAGCCCATCCCAGAGAAGTTAATTGAGGGGATTGTGTTTATAATCTGCCTACAGAGTCCTAATCTTCTCTTCTGACTCCACCAAGTCACAGATTGATTGATTGATTGATTGATTGATTGATTTTGGTCTCTTGGAGCAAAATAACAACCTCCTGAGACAGACTTTGGCAGTTTCCCAAAGAGAAAGTACACAGCATAGGGAACCAGGAAAAAACATACAGGCCTCTCTGTGGAGTTTAAATGTGGGTTGCTAAATCTTACTTCCTTGAAAATGCAAAGCAGTAAATGTCAAGCTTTTAGGTGCACTTCAGGTCCTATGGAAAAATCATTGCTGTTGGCGAAGAACTTGTGCTGTTTTGTACAGATGATGGATGGTGAAGTTTTTCTCTCAGAATTGGTATGGGGGATTAAATAAGACAAAACAGAAGGTCCTCCCTGCCTGTTGGGGAGTGGTAGGTCTTGCAGAGGTAACTCCCAAGTCTGGGAACATCCTCTCCAGAGGAACAGACTGGCTACTGGAGCTGTTCTACATAGAGCAAGTCAGAGGCTGGCAAAATATGATTCTGGTGAGAGAAGGAGAAGTCAGCCATCAAGAAATACTGCAGAAAATGGTAACTGAAAATGGAACATTGCAGAAAAACATGCTGGAGAGCCTGTCAAGAGATCTAATTCTTCATGTGTTGCCAAAGTCAGACTAACTGCACCTAAGCTATTTTTGGCCAATATTTTTTTAGGTAATAATTCTAATAATAACATAGGTAATATACTTGCTCTGTTCAATATTTTTTCCTTTTTGAAACAGCTGATTGCTTCCCTGAAAAAAAAAAATCCTAGCTCTTTCCTGTGGCCAACCAGTGTACCAATGTCATAAAGCTGAGCATGTACTTTTTCTGTTCAGGAAAAGTTAAGCAATTCTCCCTAGGATCCCAAGGCATACACTTGTTGCTCCCAGTGTTTTCAGATCTGGGCAGCATCCACACTGGTATAATGAAATTTGCCTTCTGGGTGAATGGACCACATTCATAGACTGCTTCTTTCCCTTTTTGTTTTGTATATAGGTTTTAAAGGCTTCTATTGTACAAGCCACTGAACCATATATGAATTTTCTTTGAACTTACATTTCTTTCATTATTCACTTCACTCTCTTCAGCTTCTTGGGAATGAGAGCCAGTACAAAGCAGGAAGTTTTTCAGGTAAGTCCAATATCTGAGGGTGTTATGAGATTACAGCCCCAATCTAATAAGGATAGATTAGTTTTATTTCCAATTTGGCCATGAGCATTTCTCTTTGAACCAGATATTAAATCAGACTTCTAAAATTGTACCTGTACTCAGAGCAGCTGGTCAGCTGTACTAATCTTCAGGCTCAGTACTTTCTCTTGCATCTTGAAAGACCACAGCCAAGATGTGGCAGAAGCACTGCGAGCCAAATGTGTCTATGGTGTATGCAGGTAAATCACTAAAAGGACCCTGAAGCAATTTTGATCCAGCCTCCTGCAAACAGATCTGTGGCTTCTAAACTTGTGCTTTTCATGCTGTTCTGTGGTGGGCTTTTTTCATTCCTCCTTGACATGCTCTTTATTTAACTATGTGAGTAAGTGCAATTTTAGAGGGAGAAGGGATGACCAGTAATGGCCACAGCTGCCATAGTTTGCATGATGTTTGGTGCTGCAGCTGCCATGCAGCTGAACAGAGGACAGGGGAGGAAAGAGTTCACTGAAGAGTCTGATTCACAGAAGTCAACTTTGTTCAGTTCTGTAATGAGTGGATTTTTTTCTTATTTGTGATTAAAATGTCAAATAGACTATTTGATTTGTGCTCAGTCACAGTGCAATTCTCCAGTTTACTGACTTGCAAGATGCTGCCCTTTCTTTTAGTCCAATTACAGTAACAGACTGAAATTAATTTACTGAAATAATTGATTTTCCAAGGGGCAGAAGGTGGCTTCAGCTTTTTGGGAAAGAAGGCTTGGGTAACATCAGCGGCCTTCCTTGTCTACTGTGTCTTTTTGGGACACAGTCTGGAAACACCCAGGAGCTACCCATCAACTTGGGCAGTTAAACCCACTGAGCCACTATATTTTCATTTTGAAAATGCAGGCAATCATGCAAAATAGAAGTTAACTGCTCTGCTAGAGGTCTCAAATTATTTCATTGCCATTAGCAGCATTGCTAAGCTCAATCAGCTGTGGAGAAGTTAAAGCATAACCTCATTTCAGGCAGAGGAAGAGCAGTGTTCATTCGAGTGGTGCCTGTGTGTCAGTGGGTCACAAGCAGGCTCTTGAGAATGGTTAGGTAACACATCAGTGACTGGGAGGGAAATAGTATTGGGGACAAGGGGTCAGACTGGGAGGAGGGCTAGAGGTGATGACTACTAACCTACTCTTTGTTCACAACTAAAACTCCAGTTCAGGTATGGCACTCAGGGATGGTTTTCATTACTTGGCTGTCCTTTCTCTGTTTTATGCAAAAAAAATGCGTGAGCAGTGACTTTTTAAATCCCCGTTATCTGAGATATGAAATTTCACTGAAAGAAGCAGCAGCAGTGGCTAGTATTGTTTTGGGAGGTAGATTCAACTAGAAACTGAACAGGTATTTTACATGGACAGTGACCCTTACAAATCAACATAAAAGTAGAAGCCTTTCTTAATTTTAGTGGTGGTTGAAACTTTAGTAAGTCATAGTGAATGTTGAAAGAAGGAATTTATGTTAAAACTTATCTTAATTCTCTGTCCTTTTCTTCAGCTACTTGGCCACAAGAGCTCTGGAGGGACTCAGTGCATGTTGCCGCTCTAAAAACTCCTTGTGGGCTCCTCAGGGCATGTTCACATTATGCCTTTGAGCACAGAGGGAACCAAAAGGATTCACATCTGCAGTAGCTACATGTTACTCTGCTTATGGTGTAGAAAATAATATTATACAGAAATATCCATGAAATTTCCTACTCTCCATTTTGCCTTCTAGCTGCTGCTGTGCTGTGTTTATCCTACCTGACTGCATCATCTATTGAGATGCCCTGATTCAGGAATGCTTCATTGATGCTGTTGAGTCAGGGACGGAATGAATGGTTCCAGTCATCAGAAGGTGAAATAGAACCTTTATTAGGAAGAAGGTGTGACTTTTATAGTCTGACTCGCTAAGCTGAGACCTGATTGGTCTCAAAGTGAAAATCTCTCACACTGTTGGGGAACAATGAATAGCATACTCTAGAGAACCACATCTATAAAAAACGGTTACAGAAAGAGAGATAATAATTGAATTCTTCTCTCTAAATTTCCCACAGCTTCTCAGTTTCCCAGGAAAATCCTGGGAGAACTATCTCTTTTTCTTTTCAGAGGATATGTGATTACCACACTTCATCCCATGCTGTGCTCATATAAGGAGCACTTAGCTCTGCAGAGCCTCCTGGAGATGACCCTGTTCTTCCCAGGACAAGGTGAGGTGTCCTGCTACGCAAGGCTCTGGGCTAAAGCACCACAAGAGTCCTAACACAGGTTCCACTGAAATATACTTTCTTCTCTGCAGAGCCAGGCTCAACATGAGAAACAACCTCTGCTTTGCTTTTTTGATTTGTACTTCACCAACTTTTCTAAAGAGACAGGAAATTATGGTTTAGTGGACAATTTAATAGATGATGGATGTGATGGGAGTAATACCTAATTTTCCTGTGGTTGCTTCTGACATGCTGATACTGTGAAAGGTACTTATGGGCTACAAAGATATGGCAGGCATGCAAACAAATTCATTAACACCTGATGCTTCCAAAATATTCTGTCAAAAAAAAAATCCAAGTTATGATTCTCAGTGTCACTGTAAACTTGGCCTTTTATTGTTGTATATTATTTTATTTCTTTTCTAATATAGACAGCTCTGCTGCCCTCAAATTGTTGCTGCTACTGCATCTGAAGTTAACTTTCACACCTTTAATCTTTCTATTTGTTAACACCTTTAATCTTTTCTGTTTGATGTGTTTCCTCAGTGGTGAATTCTAACCTGTGTGCCATGTTGTGCCCTCGCCAGGTGGCCTTCAAGATATTTTTATAATAGTATGGATGAGTTTAAATTAACTGAGGAGCACAACACATTGGAGATAGTCTGTGTGGTAAAATGAGCTGTACAGACCATCTAGGTTTACATCATTTCAGAAGCGAACATAAACTTTTCAGTTCTGACCAGGTGGTCTGTTGCTTGTCTTATTAACTCCCTCTGTCATGCACCACTTAAAATAAAGCCCCACAAGCTGTGTCTGAGAAAAATTCTTTCACAAGCAGACTCCTCTTGCTGGAGTGATTCGCAAAAGCTGCTCCAAGTTTCTCAAGCGGCTGCCAAAGTGACCAGGGGATGACATGGCCCTTCTGGGAGCCTTTGGTGGAATCTTAACCATGTAGTCTTACATGAGCAGGTGTTTCCCAGCACTGGCAGCGGGTTATCCTTTCCAAACAAATGCCTTTTTCAAAGCTATGGGTGCCATTATATTTTGTTACACAGTTCTTAATCTACTTTGAAACATTTTCTTACAAAACCTGGAAGATAAGATGTACAAGAAAAAAGCCCTTAGCTGATGTTGTTGTAAACAGTGGGGAGTCACAGCTTGTGCTGTATCTAGAAAAGAGAATGTACCAAAGAAAGCAGGGCTGGTCTCATATGTGCCTTCCTTTTCATTTTAGAAGTAACGGCTGTGTAGGGTCCTTAAGTTTGATGGAAATATCCAGCTGGATTTCACACAGTGATATTTCATTAGTGGATAATTGTTGGGTCAATATGCCTGTTATTCGTTTTGTTTTGCTCATTGGTTGTGCTTTTTATACTCTGCTTTTTCAGTAACTTGCACTTTGCACAACAAAATGCTCAACAGCTTACCCGAACAGAACATCATTGGTCAGAAATTGCATTAAATGAGAGCAGAGGACCACAGGAGCCTGTGGCTGGAATGGCAGAAAGGTGAGGGAGCTCATTCTCCTCTATTTATCCCCAAACATATGATCTCTTTCTCTGAAACATGACCTGTAAGTTAGGCCTTCTAATTAGAAAAAGTAACTAGAAAGTTGAAGCAGGAAGGCACCTAGACCTGAGCTGCTCTTGGTTTTCTCCCATACTCTGACCTGTCAGTGTAATAGGGAGCAAAAATTCACTCAGAGCATTAAACATCTTTCAGATGGAGAAACTGCTGGTGAGAGGGAAGTGTGTATGCCTCGCTATGCTGCCTCCAGACCCTGGCTGGAACTGGGGCTGGATTGTGTCATACACAGGAACACATGCAGCTGTGAGGAAGGAGGAGTACAAGGAGGAAGCAGAGGAAGAGACCCTCTTCCCTCTTGTACCCCACATGCAGAAGCGGCAGTGCTGCAAGCAGGAGAGAGGCACCAGAGCTAGGAGTGGGAAAGGGTGACAGAGGAAGCAGGGGGGCACTGAAAAAGCCTAGTGGGTGTCCCAGTGCCAATTCAGTGCCATGTCCCCTGCAAAGCTTCCCTCCCAGCCCATGCCACCCACTTATCCAACCCCTCACGAGGTGCTGTGGTCAAAGGGGCCTGCTGGCTGTGCAGTCATTAGTGCAGGTTTCAAAGAAGGTCAAAACAAAAACACAGTGATGAAGTGGGAGTTTCTGTACCAAGTGCCAAGTGAACCTGTAAGGTTAGTTTAGTCTTTAACGAAATTCCTGCTTCAAAGTCTTCCTCTCTTTTCCACTGGGGACCTGTGCTTTCTTTAAGCAATATTTAGAGAACACCAGTCTGCAAGGGTAATCATTGACGCCTCTGGCAGAAACGGCTCATGCACTAGCATTTCTAAAAAGTCTCTCTTTATGAATAATTGAATTTGTCTCTGGAGTTCAAGATTTCTTTTTCTGTGCGACTGACTGTAGCTGTGCTTGCTCCTTAGGTACAGTTACTGTAATTGAGGCAGAAGAAATGTATTGCAGTGGAGGGTTTTGTGAGCATGACGCATAATAGGGTGATTGCGATGGAAAGAGTAATTTGCAGTGTTTAAAATACTTCCTCCAGTGGTGAGAAGATCTGCATAAAATTATTAAAGGATCTCCCACTGCCATCCTCTGCTCCCACCTGAATGGAAAAAAAAAATTAATGCTGCATGAGATGTTCCGGTGCAGTGGGCACAGCCCCTCTCTGCAGAATACTGCCAAGGACCCATCCTCGATGATATTCAGAGCCCATATGTTCCTGACACCACCTGGGACACAGGGAACTATCAACCAGGTCAAATGCTCGTCCAGACTAAAAGAAAACACTGTGGTTCACACATCCACTGACAAGGGATGTCATTTGCTTGGGCACAGTTTCTTTTCCTCTGAAACCTACCAGCCTTGCAGTGATTTCTGGGTGTCTCTGGATGGCAGGAAAAACCTACACATCCCAGATCTCAGACAATCATCCCTGTTGCTTCTCCACCAAGGAAAAGCCAAATACAGGTACGTCCTCCTTCCAGCTGCCAACAAGGTCCATTATCCCTGGATACGTTTCATAACTCCTCGCATCCTCAACATCCATAACCTCGCATGTAACATCCAACTGTGGCATTTGCAAAGCTGCCTGTAAGTAACTTTCAGGAAAGGGGTAGAGGAGGGAAAAAACTCTCACAATAATTTGCTGTGAGCCGGGCCTCAAGCCTGGCTCCAGGGAAGACATATCTCCCTGCCAACACATGAGATAAGTGGAGTGTCTCAGGATGGGTTTTGCCATCATTTGTAGAGACAGGGTTATGCTGTTCATGCACATGAATGTCAGCAGCAGGATGACTATTTCAGGACCTAGGCTTAAGGTAGGAATGGGGGCAAAACACAGCTCTGAATGGAACAAAATTCCATCATGCTGGGAGGTTTCTTTCTTGTCTGTCTTTAATCACCAAGCACAGCAACAGAGCTGAGTGGCTGCATTCAGCCAACACAATGAAATTTGGCAGCAGTATATTTTTAGGATATTATTTCAAGGGGGGAAACAAATTCTAAGGGCAAGATACTGTGATCTAGAAACTCAAACAAGCTGCTCAGGTATTTCTTTGTGTCTTGAATATGCCACACAGCACTTGAGCTGTCTTTTCAATTTGGGATGTGTGTTTCAGATCAATAAAAAATCTCATTCAAGACAAAATACATTCTCTCATGGTACAAAGCTTGCATGACCTGATCAGCAGGAAAAGCTAAGGTAATTGCAATCATAAATGAAAATCCAAATTTTAGACTGAAGTCAGATTTTCTTGCACTGTAGTATCTGCAGGTAATCTCTGTGTTCTTTGTGGTCTTTACTCTGAAGTGGAAACCAGAACATATCCCTTTAGTATTTTACTCCCTTCTGTGGCTGTCAATTACCATGGCTTGAATATTCTGTTCATCCTCAGCTTCAGGACTTCTTGATCATCTGGGACAGATCTTTCTCTGTCAGATTTCTGAATGACAAGCAGAGATTTCATCCCCGAGAAAATTCCTTTAGCAGTAACCTGGGCATCCAGTGCATTTCCTACAAGTGCTCTTAGTACATTCCATCAGGTAGAAGATCAAAGCAAACAAAAAGACTGTGCAGCAGCATTCATTCTCCAAAAGATGTGGAGCCCTGACGTAGCCTGGCCAGCACTATCAGCTCCAGCTGGAGCCTATTTAAATGTGACATCAAAATTTTGCATATGCACAAATTAGGGATGTGGTTAACACCTGGCAGGTCATCAAATAGGAAAATAATCAGAGTCTGTCCCTTTTCTCGGCTGTTTTATGGCCTGGAAAGGCTCGGAGATGGCCTTGGGCAGCCCGCGCTTCAAAGGACGAGAAGAGGCTTCAGGTCTTTCTCGGACTTCAGTATTTATTAGTTGTTTATCTAAAAGTTTTTCTCTCTGCCCGACAGAGGTCCGCACAGCAAGTCAGCCATGTGCACACTGCGAGCCCCCGGGGCGGTCACTTATCTTTATACTCAAAATTACGTATACAATATTTACCTATTCTTTCCAATACCTTTTACCCTTATTGACCGGTGCACTTTTAGTAATAACCAATCCCAAAGTGCCACCATCACCACAGAAGATGGAGGCCAAGAAGAAGAAGAAGGACAGGACATGCCCTAATTCCTCCATCTTACTTCTCTAGACCCCCCTGTACAGAAATCCTAAACCCTGTGTTTTACACTTTAATTAACTTATCCCTTCACCATTTACCCCAGTGAAATCCTCCCATCCTCATACAGATGTCGTCTCCCGTGTAGGATCAAAGTCCAGCCACCAGACACTTCTGGCAACATTCCAGGACTCCCGAGCCCCCCAAGGGTGGTCTCGGTCACTCTGCACATCAGTCCTGAGGTGCTGAGATCCCACAAGAGTCCTTCTTTTTCACCTTTTCCTTTGTACCTTTCATTCTGGAGGTATGGGGAGCTCCATGGTTAGCAAAAGTTGGCAGTCAGGAAAAGACATGTCAGGACTCAGCTCAATCAAGGACTCCCTCCTGAGGGAGGGCACTGCTGGTAGAGAGAGGTGCCTGTTTAAGGGACTGTGACACTTACTTTCTCTTCCCCAAGGAATGGGCTGGAATAGGCTCTGTCACATAGTACAAATGGTAGGTTGTCCTTGGGCCCCAGAGGATGGAGCTATCAGGGGCACCAAGTGTCCTGCCCATCCATACTGCCAAACATCCACACTGTGAAGAGCCAGCACATAACACATATCCATGCTGTCTACGTGAGGTGTCCTGCCCTGCTCTTTGGCTCGGGGGAAAGAACAGTGATAAGCAAGAACTCAAACCTCTTTCTTTCTGTAAAACTGCCAACAGCAGCAAATTTGCATGACCTGTCTGCAATGAGATGCTTTTCTGGCAGGTCTGTGCCTAATTCATGGAAATACAGTGTGTTTCCAGGACAGCTCAGAAGGATGTACAGGTGACTTGCAATAAAGACAGGTGACAGGACTGTCAGGAATCATGCCCCTCCACCTGAGGGTGCTGCCATTAACAAAACTGGCAGCTGAAGGACGTTAACCACACCAAGGGACATTGTCACATGTGATATTGCACTTCATCACACCACAGAAAATAATTGGTGTTCTTCTTAGGAAGAAAAAGGAGGGGGAAAAGTGAATGTAGAAACCCTTATTTCAATCTGTATTTATTTCTGGAGATTGTTTATGATGTTTTGCTGTGTTTTTAAAAGATACTTAGTGTAGAGAGTACAGAAATAGTATATGTGAGACTAGCACATGAAGTAAATGAAGAAAAAAAGAAAATCAGCTTTTTTGTATGCTATCTACCTTATAGTACACAGAGCATACAGAATCATCAGTGTTGGAAGAAACCTTCAAGACCAATTCCAACAGCAAACCTGGCATCACCATAATCACCCCTAAACCACACTCCCAAAAATTATGTATTCAAACTTAGGTACCTGGTATATTTTTGAGAGTGTGTAAATCAGTAAACTGCTTACTCTGAGTTAATCTGAAAAGACAAAGGAAAAAAACATTGTTTTCAACATGGGCTAAAATGTAGGTAATGCTTTTGTCTTAAAAGTTTTACAAGATGTACTTATTTTATCACTCTAGCAGGAAACTGAGGCTTTTGGTTTAATGAAGCATTTCTTTGAAGTCATGCTGAGTGACTGTGCTGCACATCTGCCTGTCTGCACAGGGCGGGCCATTTCAACTTCCTTTTCTGAAGGAGCACCAAGACAGCTTCATATTCACCAGAACTTCATCAAGTGAAGATGAAAGCAAGGTGGCTTTTCTCTCTCTTTTGTTTGCTCTCAATGCCCAGTGTCATAGGTAAGAGTGTCAGGGGGACATCTTGACTCAGTTTATGATGGTGGGTGGTGAGGGGCAGGATGGGATTAGTGGGTCTTACTAGGCCGAGCTGTAGTTACTGGCAATGGTTTTCTATTTCCTGACAACTTTCTAATAACCCTAGTTATAATGTGCAGCTAGTAAGGAGTAAATGCCTTGTGCTGAGCAGATTACTTAATTCAATATGCCTAACCTGCTGGAATAATCACTGGGATGAGCTCACTTGAAGTAGGGGATTGTGTGCTCCTCTCAAATGGGCCAAAAGGAAAACTTCTTTCAATGGGAAAATAAAAAATACCCCTCTGTCTCTGTCTTACATACCTGTGTATGCAGAGAGAGGAAGAATTGAAACCCTTCAAGGCAAGAGTAAATTGTACAGGTGAAACTTCTTAAACAGATTCTTCCCTTCCTCTTCTCCACCTAGCCCCATGTGCTAACATCTAGAGAAACAAGTTTGACATTCAAGTAAAACACTCAGAAAAGCTGACTAAGGAGACCTGTACCTTTGTCAGAGGAATTTAAACCAAAAGCAATCTGAGAAAAACCAAGAAAAAGTATGATGTTCACAAAGCCCCACCCTCTCAAAATTCTGACCATGATAAATGCAGGAATATTTATTACCAGCTAGGAACAACAATTTTGTAGGATACACAATTTTCAAGTTAAGAAGGGAAAAACTGGATGTATTTGACTAGCAGTGAAGGATGCATCTCACAATCTGGCATAGGCTGATCTTTTTTGCACTGAGGCAAACTGGTTCTTAAAAATAATTCATACATGTATTCATAGAAAATAGAAAATCTCAAATGCAAAGAAAGGAATAGAAGCCTCAAAACATGCACATGTAAGAAAGAAATAGCAATTACAGAAAAATAGGAGTTGGAGGGGTTTTTCCTCTGAGATGAAATCCTCACTGAAGTCATTCAAAGGTGAAAGTGGAAGCCTCTATGCCCTTTGTGGAGATCAGACACCAAAATGTCTGGGAGTTACTCTAAGAAATTTCAACTGGAGCACAGGTATGCACTACTGGACACTATTTGATTTTGAAAAATAAAGTCAGCATAAAATGAGATTGCTTATTTTGGGATGCTATCAAAAAGTTAAGAACACTTTTGCACAAAATGTTTTCAGTTAAAACAATCTACTGCACTAGGCTACTAAGATATAATGCAAATTAAAATGTTGTTTCTACATATATAATTTTTTCAACTTAATATAAATTACTCAAGTGGCTCTTCATAGGTGTTCTTTATATGATCCCTAGACCTAAAGCAGCATCAGCATGAATATGAGAGACAAAATGCTGTGTGTCTTTTGCTTGATAGTCTGATTGCAAGATTCCTAATTGCTTTTCCCTTAACTTTTACTGATGCAAAACTTGTGGTGAAATCAGAGAGCATTTCCTATAATAAGCTCCTTGCGCTGACAAAAATAGTTTTAGTAATTTTTCTCACAGCACAAGGCCATGAGATTTGTCATTCAGGCTTATTTTTATTTAACCTCTAACGTCACCACTTCTTTTAGAATAAAAGATGAGCAGAACATGTGCAGCAATGAAACAACAGAGATTAATGTAGGCCATGGCCATTGAGTAGCTTTGTTCTCCACACATCTAGTCTCCAAGTGTCCATGTCACCCACCCCTCAGTGTACAGGTAACAAATCGGAGCCAGCTCTAAGAGGATGTATCACTTTGCCCTTGTGCCTTCTCTCCATCAAGCCAGAGCTGAGGGTGCACAGTCCCTGCCTGGCTCCTTCCTGGCTGAGCTGGGGGAGTGTGGGGCACACTGCAGCCCCACTGAGAATGCCTAAGCTCAGGCGCCCCAGAGCCAAATACCACACAGCAAAGCCAATGTCAAAGCAAAGGAATTGGTACCCAGCTTTTTCAAGGAAAGAAGGTGAGCAGTGGGCACTTGCAGCTGGCAGGACTGCAGGGCAAATTCCCAAAGCAAATATACAGAGATGTTATGGTACAGAGGGAGGATGATAAAATGGAATATAAATGGGAGGCAACAAGTCTCTACCTAAGGACAACTGCACAACTCCTTTTTGTACAGGGGACTTTTTGTGTACGGCTCTATGGAAGTGATTGATTACTTTTCTCACTGCAACAACCCTCTCCATAAATTCTTCATCTCCTTGAGTTTGTCAGTGCCCTGCATTCAGGGGTTTGGGGACTGCCAGACTCTTACTCATAGGAGGGAGAAAAGGATATAAATCAATTGTACTACAACAGCAGCTAAACCAAGTGGTACAGGCTCCTGCTGAATGCCCCTTCATTCCATCGATCCATTACTCCTTTATATGGTGCACTAAGGACTGCCACCTGCTTTAGGAAATTAACAGAGGAAGAAAACAAACACCAGAGCAGCTCACTTTGACACTGAGACAGACACTGGTTTAGGACATGCAGGAGCTGTTTAATAACACAGAGAATTGCTTTCTCTGCTGAAGCCACAAAGGCAGTGGGCAGGGGGATGGTGCAGGGAATTAGCCAGTGGGGATAACCTATTTGTTCTTGTAAAAAGAACTGGGGAATAACTGTGTCCAGCTTCTGCTTTATTTATATTACTTGAAAGATTTTCATTTTCACAGAGACCCTCAGAGCTCTCATTTCTCTCCAAGAAGTGTGACAGGACCTCCCTGCCATCTTCCAGACACACATGCATTTGCTCTCCCAGTTTTCTCTCTGCAGTCTGTACTGGTTGGAGATTTGCTGGAAGTTGTAGGGTCTTTACAGTTGTCTACGGCTAAGGCACCAAATCAAAGATGGATTAGGAAAAGCTTTGTTTAAAAATTACTTGCACTGAAATTGATCTTGTCTTTTTTTTAAGGCCAGACTGCAGATGTCATTACCCAGACAGAAGTGGTCCACGCTCCACCAGGTACTGACATCACCCTGGTGTGTGCGTTCCCAAAATTGCACAGCACCCACATCATACAGACACAGTGGTCCAAGACTGACGGCAGCCCCTCTACCAAAATAGCTGTATATCACCCCACCTATGGCACCCATTACTTCAAGTTTTTTGAGGCTCTGTACAACTTTTCAGTGTCCTTCAGCACATGGATACGCTGCAGTGGTGATGACACAGGGTCCTCGTGTTCCACCAATCCAAATGCCATGTCTGAATGCAATTGGTGGGTGCTGCACCTGGAAAATATTACCGTGTCCCTTACCAGGCAGTACGAATGCACTTTTGCTACCTACCCATATGGGACAAAGGCTGCAAAAATTCAACTTATTGTCAAGGCAGAAGGTAAGTGATTGCAAATGAGATTTTGTTGTTTCCTAGTGAGGTGGGGGAGAATATCAGGATAGATGAACACTTCTTGGTTGGTGATGGTGATTTGTTTGGGATTCACAGTAGTGCCACTGAATGTTGCTTTTACAGTTTCCTATTTACCAGGCACTCTTTAGTTCTTTTTTCCAACTCATTATTAGGAAACCTTAATTGTTTGGTAGAATTAAAAAGTTTGATAGCAAAGTAAAAAAAGGTGGTGAGGTGGGCAGTTTCTGCATTTTCATTTTGGAGAAACATTGTGGGGGAGACTGGATGAGCAGCTCAGGATATGGTGGGACTAAGGATGTTGGATCTTCAAATCATGTGGTGCTGCTGCTGTGGGTGTGCAGCACTGGGCACCAGAAAGAGAAAACACCCTTGTCTGATTGAGGCTGAGGGCTGGCATCTGCAGAACATGCTGAGTGTTTGTTCCATGGAAGGATGAGTGTTGCCACTGACACCTTGTGAAGGCTGACCTAGAACAGAGGATAGACAGAGTTAAAGAATAAAGTAGGTATTTATTAAAAGGCCTCAACAAGGTGCCAGGATACATCTTGGGCAGTATAAGAGCCCAAAAAGGGCTGCAGCCAAGATGAACCCAAAATGGTCGACCAGTCACGAGGTCTCACATTTTTATAAGTTTTGGTCCATTTGCATATTCAAGTTAATTGTCCAATTATAGTTTTAGGTTATGAAGTCCCATCCTTCTTGTTTTTCTCTCTTCAGCCCACATTGTTTATGCTCTTGGGCCTGAAACTAATATCGATTGTCCGTGGTCCCAAGCTGGAAAAGGAATTGTTTTGTCTACCTACTCTGTGAAGAGAGTTTGCCAAGCCTTAATATGAAGTTCAGAACTACACACTAAAGCAGCACAGAATCTGAAAAATATAAAAGTTAAAACTTAAGGCATCACCACCACCAAAAAGACACTGGAGCAAAGTGGGGAATTGCATAGGAGAATCACAGGAATGGGGATTTGGCTGCTTCTGTCAGGCAAAGGAAGCTGGAAAGCAGTATGACTGCTCTCAGTAAGTAAGCCTCACGGCACAGTCTGAACTCCAGGAAGGATATTTAAATTATCGTGGTAAAGTAACAAATTTATTTAAATCAGATGAGAATGGATTTGACAACAAATTAAAAAACAGTGGCAACTGTCAGTGTAGCAACTTTGGGAACAGCTATTTGGTGACAGCAGTGAGGGCAAAAGCCCAAACTCCTGTGAAAATGGAACCTGGCATGAGTGTTGAGCAAGTCTGTTGTTGTGCACATGGGGAACTGGATTTGATGACCTCAGAAACCTCTTTCTGACCCAGGTTTCTGCTAACAACTCAAGAAGAATTAAAGTAAACAGCAAATCTGGCACTGTTTCAGTTCAGATCTGCAAGGCCAATGTGCTCACTCTGCATGGGCCCAAGGCTGTAGACAGAGGAGACGTTCAAGAGTTAGGAGCAGGGTGGGTGCAGGTCATTTTAGGGGCATTTTGGTGTGCTCCCACTCTCCTTTTACCTACATCACAAGGCCAGACTGGTAGTCCCCACTCTGGACTGTGTTACTCCTGTAGCAAGAGGAGGTCCTGTGCAAGACTCATACTCAGGGATGTTTGACACTGATGGCACCTGCATGGCAGTGACTCCAAGAATTTTGGTGCTGTTATCCTGGAGACATATCTGGACCAACCCTGTGGCACCTGCCTGCCCTGATGAACACACAGAGGCAAAGAGTCAATACCTCTGCCCAGCTCACAGAGGATCGGTGTGTTTAAACAGTACATGCTGAATAATTGTGCCAAAGCTGAAGCTGCCACTCTGCCTGCTGTATAGGGGTGTGTTGTGGTAGGCTACCCTTTTGGAATTTCCTTGTGCTCCACAGGGCAGAGGGATCACAGAATCACAGAATTTCTAGGTTGGGAGAGACCTTTAAGATCATCGAGTCCAACCCATTTTCTAATACCTCAACTAGATCATGGCACCAAGTGCCTCATCCAGTCTTTTTTTAAACACATCGAGGGATGGTGATTCCACCACCTCCCTGGGTAGATGATTCCAGTATTTGACCACTCTTTCTGTGAAAAACTTCCTCCTTAATTCTAGCCTGTATCTCCCTTGGTGCAACTTGAGACTGTGTCCTCTTGTTCTATCTGTTGTTGCCCAGAGAAAGAGACTGACCCCCAGCTCACCACAGCCACCCTTCAGGAAGTTGAAGAGAGTGATAAGATCACCTCTGAGTCTCCTTTTCTCCAGGCTGAACAACCCCAGCTCCCTCAGTCATTCTTCATATGGTTTGTGTTCCCAGCCCCTCACCAGCCTCGTTGCTCTCCTTTGTGTCACTCAAGTGTCTCAAGGTCCTTCCCAAACTGAGGGGCCAAAACTGGACACAGCACTCAAGGTGTGGCCTCACCAGTGCCGAGTAAAGGGGAAGAATGACCTCCCTGCTCCTGCTGGCCACACCATTCCTGATACTGGCCAGGATGTCTTTGGGCTTCTTGGCCACCAGGGCACACTGCTGGCTCATGTTCAGCCGACTGTAAACCAGCACCCCCAGGTCCCTTTCCACCTGAACACTGTCCAGCCACACCATCCCCAGCTTATAACGTTGCAGGGGGTTATTGTGGCCAAAGTGCAGGACTTGGCACTTGGACTTATTGAACTTCATCCCATTAGATTCTGCCCATCCATCCAACCGTTCCAAGTCCCTCTGCAAAGCCCTCCGTCCCTCTAACAGATCAACACACGCTCCCAGCTTAGTGTCATCTGCAAATTTGCTAATGAAAGACTCTAAACCCTCATCCATGTCATCAATAAAAATATTAAACAGAACTGGCCCCAGCACAGACCCCTGAGGGGCACCACTGCTGACTGGCCGCCAGCTGGATGCAGCACCGTTCACCACCACTCTCTGGGCCCGGCCATCCAGCCAGTTCCTAACCCAGCACAGAGTGCTCCTGTCCAAGCCATGGGCTGCCAGCTTGTCCAGGAGTATGCTGTGGGAGACAGTGTCAAAGGCCTTGCTGAAATCCAAATAAACAACAACAACATCAAAGGGAGTGCAGAGAGGTACAAACTGTGCTGGTAGCCCTGTGAAACCCTCCCATGCTTCTTCTGTTCTTCATGCAAAGTTTCTCACTTTCTAGTACAGCAATTGAGCTAATCAGGTATCGCTTTTCTTCTCCTGCCCTTGGTTGATATAGACAAGCTCAATGCTGTTATTGCTGTCTACAGTTTGGGCAGCCCTTGTTCATATCAGCATCACTGTGACTTTTTTCAGTAACTACAAGCTGTAGCAAGCTATACTACTGATGACTGCTTGCCAGAAAGAACTAAAAAATTGAGTTTGCCACCTTTTGCAGGTTTGTGTTTTAAGGTAACCAGATCTTTTTCAATAAACCACTCTGACTCAAAAGAAGGCAAAAAACCTTAAACCAGCCTATGAGTGAATGGGATGAATAAAGGTGACAGTCTATGATGAAGTACAGTTTTCATTTACATCAAAGAGAAGTGAATCCAGATGCACTCAACTTGTAAAAAGCTCACAGAGCAGCAGGCCTTTGTAGGACAGACAGACACAGAGGACTTTAGCCAACAGGCTGTTAATGGAGATGGGAGTCAGAGATAGGAGGGGGAAGCAAGTAGCTGGGACATGTGACTGTGAGAGTAGGCAGAAGATGTTTCCAGACTGGACTCTGGGATGACTGCTCATCTCCACGCTTGTACTCTGCACGGCACTTTTGCATGGTGGCTTGTCCCAGCAAAATCTTCTGTACAGTTTTGTTCCTGGAGAAACTATAGACTTGCTTGCTTTGTCTTTTCATTATCCTCTCTGCACTACCCAGCCCTGTTAGGGCTTCTGTGCTCTCTGTCCTGCTGCAAAAGCTGGCTCCCCAGGTCCTTCAGTCTCAGGGACAGTGAAGGGAAGCTGCTTCTGCTGCTGGCTCTCCCAGGCACAGCTCAGGGCACTACCTTTCTTCACATCTCTGTGGCACAGGCTACATGCTGGCGCCATTGCTCTGTGCTTGGGTGCCAGGTACAAAGGAAATTTCAGTCACCAAAAAGTCCCCACTGACAAATAACATGGCAGTCTGGGACAGCTGGATATTTTCACTCCCCTCAAGATAAAAAATAAATTAAATACATACCTCTTCTATCTCAACATGCAAGCCAGAGCTACCAGGACAGCAGAGCTGAGGAGTTTTCCTGTGTTGAGTGGCAAGGGAGGATGGCAGGATGGGCCACATCCCTGCCTGCCCCATGGCCAAGGGTCAGAGAGGTCTGTGCTGACCATGGCCCTCACAGCATCTCCCACCCAGCACCACTGCTCTTCCTGCTTAAATACACACATGCACACTCACAGACCCAACATCTGGATCACAGCAATGCACTGTTCACTGCACCACTCTGGTCAGCCTCTGCAGCTGGATGGAGCCCTGGATTGAGGATAGGTAGGGTAGGAGGTGGAGAAATGGCTTTTGAAATGGATAAGAAAGGAAAGAGTGACAAGTTTGGTGTTAGTGGGCAGGTTGGAGAATAACAAAAGGAAAAACAGGGTTAGTCCTAACCTAACTGACATGCTGAATAGCTTGCTTAGTGAAAAAAGGACATCTGCAGATATCTTCAGAGAAAAGGAAATAGAGGTGCACAAAATTGATGTGAAGGTTTATTGCCACAGAAAAAAAAAGAATTGTAACATAAAAATTGTAGCTTCCGATTATTCTCAGCTCTGAAAAGAGACATCGTGATCCTGCAGTTAAGAAAAGCTTTTTTTAAGAATTGCCAAGAAATTCTGGTAATGCTGTGAATTGAGTCATGAAACTGCAACTAGAATCGGATGTAGGGCTTTCACTTGAAAAATGTGTGTAGGGGTAATGGTTGAAAATTACAGTTCCCTTCTAAACCAAGAAGTGCCTGCTCCTTGAATAGAAGACTAGTCAGCATTGGTTTTCAAAGCACAATGAACATCATGTTTCTGATTTTCCTTCTTGGGTTTTGTTGTTGTTGTTCCAATGATAAAAGAGGAGAGGCACTACCTGAAGAAAGTGTGGTTAAAGCAGACTTTAGAAATTCCATGCCTTGAGGATGAGACCTCAGAAAATTTGTCCACTTATCCTTTGAAATGGCTAGTGGTAAGTATTTTTCATCTCAGATATAAAGTTCAGAAAGAACTGCAGGGTATTTTTGCAGATTGAAATGAAAATGTGCTACTCCACTGTGTCCTGCTTGCAGAATCTGCTAAAAAACTTATCAGACATATTGGACTGTGATAATAAAGGGGAAAAGTATAACCATAGAATTGCAAAATATACACTGCAAATAATAACTGTTAAAGAAGCAAAGAGGAAAAATTCCATCTTAATTGCTTTATTGCTTTGAATTTTTCAGAAGCACATAGCAGGTTTAGGGAAAGTGGCTAATATAACAAAACAAAAAGATTTCTTGTATTGGTTTTCCAGCGAGTTTTTTTTGTAGTGAAGCTTTAGTATCTGAAAAATGCATGATTACTGTGTAGGATAGTGAGATAGGCTGCTCTGACATAGAAAAGAAAGGTTCTGGCTAATGTTTTTGGTTTTGTGAACTTCTGTGTCACAGAGGCCACTGAAGACATGCAAACCCAGTTATCAAGCTAACCACATAAAAAAACTGTTTTTAAGCAATTTTCTGTCAGATACAAAGCTTGCTGTATTTTTGTACTTTATCTCACTTTCTGGATATATATTTATATGCATGTTTTAATGCAACCTTTTAGCATTCGTATCAGTGTGTGTGTGGAGATAAGTATCAGTGATCAGTGTCCTTGAGTTTTCCTGTTCATTTAAATATGCTGTCACTGAGAAACTGTAACTGTTGAGGATTTCCTTGAAGGTGATTTTTAAATAGTTTTGGTTTTTTTAACCTTCTGTCCTGGTTAATTATCTACTTAGATCTCCCTTCCGAAGGTCATTCTTAATATTAAAATTTAAATCATTTTGTAGAAAACACCCTTACCTTTACAATGTCAGTTCTGCCAGTTCCCTCTACAAAGTACCAGAGGAAAGGGGGAAAAAAACCCCCAAATATATGATATATGTGGGTTGCCACGCATTGTACAGAGTAAAGCTTGCAAATATGTACTGAGGCACAGATGTCCAGGACATGCTGGTTGTACTTATGACCTGGCTGCCACACAGATAATTAGAGACATAAATTTTAGTTATTATTATCAAGGTTCTCTACTTAAAATTCTAAAACAGCAAAGTTTTCCTCGAAATTTCAGTCACATTTAACATGTCTGTGATGTTCAGCATAACTTAAAGACTAGTGCAGTGAGAAAGCACCTCTGTTGCTCTCTCTGCAGGCTACAGAGAGCAGAACTCACAAGACACAGCTATTTACTCCATATTTTATTGTCAAGATGATGACTGCTCTTGGTATTGAAGTTCTGAGAGAGAATATATTTGGAAAAAAACCACCAGATGTTGCAAATGTCCCCTTACTGCTACACAATGTGCAAGGGAAGCTTTTCATAGTGGGAATAGAGCTGGCTTACAAAAACATTTCACTCTGTGTGTCTGAACTTCACAATTTTGTTGGTTTTTCTGTACACAGGATGAAAATGGGTGGAAAGAGGAACTTGTGACCAAGGAGCCCTCCTGTCCTGCTATGTACAGGAACAGCAGCATGCTGTACGGGCAAAAAGTCCTCCTGGGTTTGAACAACACCCTAAAGGTTTTCCCCACCAAAATCACTGATGATGGCAGAGTCTTTTCCTGCCACGTGCTGTACCACCCAGAGAGAGTCCAGAAGAGCAGCACCATTGTGAGAGTATTTGGTAAGGGGCTTATGCCAACTGCCTGCTGCCTTGCACTTGGAAAGGTGACACTCCTGCCTGGTTCTGAAGCCAAGAACTTTTGACAGACACTCTGTTTTTTTAAATGTAAACATATTCGCCTTGTCATTTTTTTCAGCTGCAATGACATAAAAAGTTAGCAAATGGTGGAGTTTACTCAATTCTTAGAAGAATTTGAGTCCCTTCCTTCAATTTCTGGCAAGAAAAAATAGTAGGTTCATTGCATATATATCAGTCTCACTGTCATGCACATGGCAAGACTCTTACCCTGATATGTAGGCTTATGTTGGGATTCTGTGGGTTACAGGGAAGCACACTGGTCATCAAGATCTCCGTGTCCCAATGACCATGCTGTCTGTGGTCAGGAAATCATAGCTGTAATTTAGTAAGCAGTTTGGAACTACAGTTGTAGCAAAATCACATCCTCAAATGCATGTGACATTCAACTGCTGCCAAAATGAGGAAATGAGTGTCTGGAAGTGAGGATCCTGGTGGGGGGTCTCAAATTGGCCAGGAGTGGCAGAGCCTGTGTACTGCAGACATGTGGGCTGGCATTTCATTTTTTGTAAGCCTTCCCCATCTTTAGTTACTTGCCCTGTCCCATTTCAAATTGCTTAGGAACTGCTCTACTATCACTAAGGTACAACTGAATCAGAAAATTGCTACCCACTTGAAAACCAGGCTTTATTTTCTCTTTAGAGATCAGTTGGTCAGGAAAACATATTTCCAAAGCTTTGAAAGTAAATGAGTATTAAACACTGGGCCTGTCAACGGTCCCTTGACTGTAGCTGACTGTCCAAGGAAGTCCACAGCTTGAGGATGGCATGGTCATTGAAGGCTGATACTCTGAAGTCAAAGGAAAGTTCAACAGGGAGCAGCTGAAAAAAGAAAATGTGTCTGAGGGTTGTTGGTCACTGATGTAAAAGGAATAAAAATAGGAGTTAATGATCTGAAACCTCCTCTTTCGTTTGCATGATTCAGACGCTTTTTAAAATCAACATTTCTCATATAGCAACAGTGTTACCTGGGTAATCATTCAAGGACACTAATATACTTGAACTCTCTCTCTTCCATCGCTGCTGATGCTCTTGCCTAGATTTGTGTGTCTCTTACTAAGAGGTTGCTTTATTTACCTTTTTCTCTGTATTACTGAGAAATATGTGCTTAGCTGTGCATGACCCCACATCAAAATATCAGTACAGCAGTGTAGAGGGGCAAACTAGAGAAAACAGCCGCGACCCTTGGTGGTGAGCAGTCTGCATTTCCCAGTAAGTGCTGGCTGGCTTTGAACCAGGATGCTGTGCCACCAGCCTCTCTCAGAGGGGTCCCAAGGGCAGAACTGGCTCCCTGAGAGCCTTGAGGTTTGCAGTGGGTGCTGAGGAAAGTCTCTCAGTTCTCAGCTAAGTAAAGTCCACCACTTGGACGAAGTGTGCTTTTGTGCTCCTAACCCTTTCGCATCTGAATTTTGCAAGTGAAATAACTATTTTGCATCTTGTCTCACTCTTTACTGTTACCATTTGCTGAAGTTGTGCCACTTATGATTGCACCATCCCAGTTTTTCTCCATGTACTCTCTTGTGCCCTGAGCCAGCCCACATCCCTGCACAGCACTGGCAGAGACACTGCCCAGGATAATCCAGCATTCCCTAGGTGACATTTGGGGACAAAGAGCCCTTTCAGATGGCAGCACCTCTCTTGTTCCTTGTGCTGACCAGAAAGTAAAGAAATTAATAATTGTGTTCTGGCAGTTAGATCCAGCCTCAAATGGGTGGGACAGAAACTAAAGGTAGTATATGCATACAAAGTCAACAGCACCTTATGTTGGTTATATCTGTCATTCTGGCCATTAGCAAGGGCACAGCTAGGGAAAAAGGCCAGTGGAAACCTGGGGAGGTTTTCCCATCTTGGCAAGCCAGCATCTCCCCTGTCACCCGAATACTCATGCAATTGAATCCCTCAGGCTGGATGTCTTAAAAGTAGGGCAGGAAGGGCAGGCAGCTATTGCAGCACAGAGCTGAAAGGGACAGGAGGAGGAAAGGGTGCCTGTGGGAAACTCCTCATGCAGGATCCCTCTGAAAAATACTTCAGGCAGAGCTAAACACAGCAGAGGCAGGCCAAGTCTGAGGAGTGACAAATAGTTTTCTCTCACAGCTGCTTGGGGTGGCCCAATGGGGCTGAGAATTGGACTGGAGAGGATGGAGAAGGTATGAAAAGATCTCTCAAGGAAGTTGAGAGTCTTGGTTTGTTGGGAAAAAACAATCATTCAATCAAGATAGCTTTTTTTAAGAGGGTGCTTTTGGATCAAAATACTTTCAAATATTTCTCTTCTAGAATAGAGTTCTTTTAAATACAATTTGCTATGAGAAGGTATGGCCTTTTCATGTGTAACTTTGCCAAATATTGATTTCTCCTTTTTGTAAAAGTTCAGCAGCAGAAACTACTGAACTAAATATTGAATTTCTCCTAGATCCAAAACATTGGTAAATATCCTAGCAAGACAAATGAATGTCAAAGTGTTAACAGGGGCTGAGATGTTAATTGGAGAAGATCTATTAGACCATTCAGAGCTATGTGTGAGAGCTGCCTGCCAGTACAGCTACCCCATAAACACATCTGAGAAAGCAGAGGATAGTGCTCAATACAGGTGTGGCAAAGCATACCTATTCTCATGATAAAAACCAAAAGGAAGAGCATGCACTAGACCAGACATCATTTAGCCTCCTGGGCAACTTCTGCAGCGATTAGAGGATCCAGTTCACGAGACTTTTCCCTGTATCTGAAAAAGTCTGTCTGTCTTCTGCCAGCTCCACTACCATCTGTACAGTTTTGGCAAAGAAGAAAGAATGAAATCTTAGGACACTCATTTCCTGATAGGAAGAATCTAAAACCCCTGCCCCACCCCACCCTCCAAAAAAAGCAGAAAAACTCAAAACCCAAAAGAGATTTTAAAAAAACAGGAAATTCCACCCAAAAAAAGCACTGTAAGTCCAGAAAATCATAAGGCCATAACAACTAAATGTAAGTCATGCCCAGGCAGAGTCCATCAGTAACATCAGGCAGAAAAATGGAAATTAAAAATAAAGTCAGGAGGGTCCTTGGTGGATTAGCTGTATAAAACAGGGAAACCTGGATAGTTCACCTCAGGGGGGATTGTAATTAACTGAGGTGGTTCTATACCAATTAACAGTAAAAAAAAGAGAAAATTATTTTAATGGTAGAGATTAAAGTGAGGTTTAGATTTAGAATTTTGGACCTCCTAAGTAATCCAGCCCAATTTCAGGGCCAGAAGCCCAATTTACTGAGGCTTCTGAGATTTGTTATACACTAACACAGTTTCAATAGTCCTTACTTAACAAGTCAGTCAATATTGTTTCAAATCAGACATCCCAATGGCTAATTTGGGAATGTAGTATAGGGAGGCTTAGGGTACCTGATAGGGTACCTGTTATATATATATAAACAATCAGCTGTGCCCAGAACCAAAATGCTGCAAAACCAGAAAAAACCAGTTATTTGTTTCATGTGGATGTGGTCATCAGTGCCCTGCTGCTCTGCTGTGAGGCTTCCTCTGGGCTTCCTGGCTAGGCAGGAAGCATCTGTGGGGACACTGTCACACATCTGTCCAGGCAACAGCATCTGGATAGCTGGCATCCAAAATCAAACATTTGGGGAATGGCTAAAGCCTTTGGAGACACCTTTGGCAAGCACACAGAGGAACCAGGAACTGGGGTACAAGTGATTTCATGGGGCCCAGTAAGGGTGGCTCTACTGCCAGAGCTGCCAGGCTCTACTGCCTGACTGCAGGATGGTTTCAGTTTGTTTCCCCAGCAAAGCCACCCAAGTCTAGTTGAGGTAGGCAGTGAAATGCATCCCAGATCCTGTGGCAATAGCTGCTAATACAGGCTTGTAAACCAATTCCTTGACCTCAAATTGCAGTTGTAACACTTTTATCTTGCTTGATGTGTGGCTGGAGGTAGGATTTAATTCCCACCCTTCTTATGATACAACGCTGTTAAGTGTTATTAGAAGCTGTTATTGTTATCTGCAGTGTCCATTTCACTAATACATTTATGTTTGCTTTCCAGCTTACCCTGAGATCTTCATTAGCTTGGAGGAGAGCTCAGCCAGCGTCTCGCAGAAGGTGAGCAATTTTGGACAAAGAGTGATGCCTGTGACTGCCACCATGCCACCCAAGCAAGGCCAGGCAAGCTGAGCTGAATCAGGCATAGGAGGCATCCACCAAACTGACTGAGCTCACAGGGCAGCAGGCAAGGCATTGAGTTAACACAAGGTGCTCACGCCCTTTCCTCTGAGCAGCTGCCGCCCCCACAGCAGTGAGCACAAGCCAGGGACTTCTAAGGACTTCTCTGCGGTGTGGGCCTCTGTTTCAGTTTTGGTAATGGCAAAACCTAAAAGCTTACTGAATTGCGCTGGCCATGCTTGGTATAAAACATATTCATGGCTCATATGACTGACTAGTAAGCCTCTCTGGCTATTAGCTATGGTGCTTTGCTTCCTGTTCCATCCCTCCAAGTTAAAACTTTTGATTGGCAAGTATCTCAAATCAAGAAGGTTTTCCTTGGAAACAGAGCTCATGAGCAGGCAGAACCTTGTACTATCCATAACCACCCACTTTACACAATCCATGTATCAGTTGATTCTGAAAACTGGTATAATTTTCCTGGTGACCTATTTCTGGGTGTGGTGTTGGACATTGTAGGCTTTTGTCTGCACTGTCCTGTTGAACAGAGCAAGGGGTGCCTGCTATCACAAGACTGGGCAATAGAAACTCCCCCAAGAGCCTATGTCTGTTCTTCACCTCCAACAAACACTGACTTCTTTACTTCTCTTTTCTGCCTTTTTTTGCAAGGCTTAAATCTAGTGAGGATATCAAAATTCTATTTATTCATAGGAAGAATTGAAAAAATATTATGAACCTCAAGTGCCTGAAAAATAAAGGAATAATGAAGAGGAAAATAGGAGAAAGCCATTATACTACAAGCTCAGGTACAGTTTACCATGGCAGGAAAAGAGTTTCAGCTGGATTGTTTCAGTCTTTGTACTGAATGATTGACTTCTGCTGGCTTCACTACATCAAGCTTGCTTCCAACTTAATGTGGGAACCACTTTCTTTGAATGAGGGAACAAGAGAGGTTTGTGCTGCATGAGTAACACATGCTCTTTTCTTCTGTTGAAAAGAAGGCCATTTCTCTTATAACAGTGTTTAGTACTTAAAAGCAGTCATAACCTGCTAAATAAATATACTTGGGAATCTCCAGGCAGCATGAGGATGAGACCTCTCACCCTGCTAGTGCCCAAGCCTTCATCTAGCCTTGACTTTGAGGTCATGCCCATCTATTGTTTGCTGAGAAATTAAACTGAGCACAAACGCAGATCTTTGGAACAAGTGGCATAGAACCAGGACTACTGCATCTAAAGTATCCAATTCCTTGTGATTTCTGGAAATGTCATACATAATCTGTCTGCTACAAAGGTATCCACTTTTTTATATTCAACATATCAGGCTAGGCAGTCTTTTTCATGGGAATTGTCTCTTTCTTTATCTGCCAAATGAAGAGAGGATTTTCATGGCAATCAGAAAGTGTCTTATTCTCATCACACACACTGCACCCATTACTAGTTCCAGTGTTTTTCCATGTGAGTGTTTGTCTCTGGGAGCAGGAGGGTGGGGGTCACTCTATATCTCTCCAGCCACAGAATAGGACTGGAGGAGATTGGAGTCCTGACACTCAGGGCAACAGGGTTGTCCCCGGGCTCTCATTCAACAATGACTGTCTGCAATCAGAAAAATGAGGGAAGTGTGCAAGAAACACAATAAAGAGAAAGCAAGTGCTTCCTTCCAGAGCATTGTCCATACAGGCGTTTGGAAGCTGGCAGCCAGGAGGCAAACGTCAGAGGCTCACCTAACACACCTACGTGTGTGTGTGTGTGTGTGCGCGTGTGTGTGTGTGTGTGTGTGTGTGTATTTAACCTAACAACTGCCTTGTGCTGCCCCACAGCCTAATGTGAGCTGTGTCGTGAGGAAGGCATTTCCCAAGTCAAGCCTCCTGCGGTACATGGACAGAGCAAACCTGACAGAACAACCTGGAGGTGAAACAACCTGTCCACAGAGAAACAGCACAGCTACAGGAGTGGTTCCCAGGGAAAGCTATGACTCTTCCCCACTTCTGCCCCAGGGAGCCTGTAGGTGTCTATGTGTCTGAAGGGGAGAGCACAAAGGAAACAGCTCTCAAAGGAAACATCTGACAAAAGGCTGTGACCAAAGTCCCCTGCCAGGGATGGGAACTATGGTTTGGCATGACCACACCATTCTTGCCAAATATTTGACAGTGTCTCAGCAAAGAAACCTGCGGCTATATGATCCTGCTTTCCAGTACCAATATTTTGCACAACTCTGACTTAGAGTTTGGAGTGTAACAAGAGGCTACTTTATTTTTTTTTTTCTCTCCCCAAGAAATTTCTGTGGTACAAGAAGACTTGCAGGACAGTGAAGATTTCTATGAGTTGAGGTCGACACTGATGTTCCAAGGGACTCATAAGACACATAAGACATTCTCATGTGTGTGTCTGTGTCCCTTCCTGGGAAATGAAATGAAGATTATTTCATCAAAAGAAATATTTGTTTCCTTTGGTACATTTTTCTTTGATAGGACACAACTAAAATGTTAAGAACACCAAACACATGTATCCGCTTGTTATTTAAAATACTGAAGAAATGCCAACAGTATAAAAGCTTTATTGTACAAGTTCATCACACAGTTTGGACTCTCTGGCAGGTTTTTTGGCTCAAATATTTGCTCAAGCCTCTGAATGAGCTAAGAAACTTCTGCACAAACAGAAGACACTTGTTTGTTTAGGCAGAATCTTGCTGTACTTCCCATGCCCAAAAATACTCTAATATAGCCACATGGCACTAGTGAGCTATTATAATGATGTGTTTCTCATGGACCACTCATGGCTCCCTGGGAAAACAAATCCTCAGACTCAGGGATTATACACCTTCAGTAAAACATGCAAAAGGCTGCACCTCTGTGGATAGTCGAGAAACTCCCTTATAATCTGTACTGTAAGAATTAGCTACATGATTAGGGAAGTGGGGAGAAATACTGTCCTGTTTCTTTGGTAAAAGCAGGATTCTTGGTGGCACAGTTTTCAGCACCTCTGAGGATGCAGGGTGACTGGTGAGAAGGGGAGACAGATTTCCTTTAGCACCCTCTTGTGCATGTCTCCTCTTACGTGCAAATGCTTATTTATATCTTTTTTTTTTATTATTATGTGTGCTCTCTGCTGCACAGACAATACAGCTGAGCTGCTGACACCTTAGCAGCATCTAGGGGCATGTCACCTCTCAGGGCAACTATTTCAGCTCAGCTGGGTTCTCTTGTGGCTGTGTATATTCCTATTGATATGTTTTTCCACAAAGTAAGACTGTAGCAAAACCCACAGCTTACTCCTCTGTAAACACAGCTTCAGAGAAGAGAGAGATAAATCATAAATTTTTCTCAAAAATTACTCATTTCTTCCAATTTGTAGTTTTCTATAAATGTATTCCTATCGAAGAGCTGTCAGTTAAAGCTGTGTTCTTGCCAGGAGGCTATGCTAATGCTAAGATAGATCCACTCTGTATAAAAATGTTAAAGTATTTAGATGTGATAGAAAAGAAAGTATTACTTTCATTTTCAGCTATTCCTTCTGTGAAGGTGCACAATATAAAACAAGCCCAAACTAAATTTTCAGCCCTTATAACTACTTTTAAGAACTGCTCTAATCTTTCTCTTTTTTCTCCCGTCACAGACAATAAGTCTAATGAAGCTTCAGCTGAAATTTTTACTACCACGGTTTCAGATGGTAGGATAAATTAGAGAATAAAATAACTTGGGTTGTGTTTGAGGTCTGTTTATAAAGTCCTAAAGCTGTTGTAGCATTTACTACTCTAAATGGGTAGTAAGGAACCCCTTTCTGCAGCTTTGACTTCAGAGAAAATACTACAAACCAATATTCTGGTGATGTAATCTGTTATAATTAAGACCAAGCGTAATTAAACTCCAGCCTTGAGAGGTACTTAATGTTATTTCTGATGCTGCAGCTGGCCTTCGAATATCGCTCGCACTTTTGGCAAGTGCTGGTTGTAGTAGGCCCTGGGGGCTCAGCCAATACCCCACTGGGTGCCAGAAAACCATCCCAGATACTGGGGGACCCTGAGAGAGGGAGACTTTTTCCTCTGCTGGCCTCTGCAAGGTGAACTCTCAAAGGAAGCCTAGCAGCTCGCATCAGACCACCACCCTTCTTTGTCTTGTACACTCTGCAGAACCCTCTGGGAACCAGGCACATCTCAAAGACCCTCACTGCTCTGGTTTTTAGGCCTGTTGCATCTTTGGTAAGGAATCCTTTATATCAGCCAGCTACTGTGAAATCCCTGTTAGTGCAGGCAAGGCTCAGCTGAAATGCAAATGAAAGAGCAGCAGTCACAGGAGGTACAAGTATTAGCACAAAAAAGCAGCTGGAGAGTGCATGGTCATCTGCCTATGCTAAGATCCAGTCTGCAGTCCCACCTGTGCAACACCACTCAATGCCCTCCACACATGCCTGACCAGACAGAGGTATTTTCTGGCTGCCTTCCCAGATATATTTTTCTAATGAAGTGTGTGAACTTTAATAGGTCACTTCCTTCACGGACCTTTTTGGGGGGACATTATCCATCCTTCTGGCTTACTCGGGAAGTACTTCACCTCTCCTGCTGGGAAAAAATAGGAAAGAAAACAGACATCTAGGGCATATATGCTGCTTGGGCAGGATGGTGTCTCTGCTGAGCTTGCCTGTGTGGTTAACAGTTTTTAATTAGAAGGAATAATTCTCCCTCCTCTTCTCTGAGGACTCAGTGAGCACTTTTCAGTGCAGTGTGTCCCTGAAATTTCCTCTCAGAGTTGCAGCCTCTGAAGTGCCTCACGGATGAAACTGTTCAGGCACCACCACCAGGTCATAAATGTTGTTTCAGCATCTGTGCTAATACAGTGCACCTCTTTTTATGGAATAAACCCATGTGATTCATTTCTGGTTTTTAAGCTGAGGTGCCAGGGGCTCCAAAGTTTTTTCCCCAAAACCTTTGTTTCTCCAGGGATTTCTCAGCACAGTTACTTCAGGTATTTAATGTTTCTTTCTGGACTACTTGGCTGAGTTGTGCATGGAAAGATTATTTGGAATTTAGGTGTGATACACTTTCTTGCTCCTGAACCTTTCAATCACCCACTTTCCTAAAGCAGAATAAAGACCTTTCTCATGCTGAATGTTTGCTTTGATTTGTTATAGACTTCAGTAATTCGACACTTACATCAGCTGTTATGACAGCCTCAGGTAAGGGGCAAAATATTACTTATTCAATATATGTAGGATCTCTACTTTACCACTGCCTAAACGTCATGCACACAGAGTCAGAGGTGTGGCAGGCAAAGGTCAGTATGTTCTGGTGCTGACAGCACCAATGTGCTGCTGCTTGGGAAGTTGTGAGCTGTGAGGTTAGCCAAGCAGAGATATGAAAGAAATCTTGCTAAAATTGCCATGTTAGGACAGAACGTTAAATGGCATGCTGAATGTTATATATAATTCTTACCTATTCTTATAAAATTGAATAATTGGCCTATAAAACTGTAAATAAATTTTTCCTATTGGGACAGAGAGGTGCATGTGATAGAAAAGTTAAAGCCATCACTTTTCTTTGACCCAACAGCAGGGCATCATTCCCATTCATCAATTATATAACTAACTCTGTTTTACCAGAGCATGGATATGGATAATTACATAGAACTACCTTCAGCAGCTGAGAGGAAAACTCACTAGAGCAGGTGATCTCCTGGGCTGATGTGGCTGTGGCCTGCTGTCATGGACGGTTTCTAGCAAGGCCCTGGTATAGCTGGGGAGCACCACGTTTAAGTGCGCAATCCACTCCACAGCAGTCAAACCAAACCCTGTGTACAGAAGCACAAATAAGCAATGCCAGCAGCCAGCCAGCAGGAAAGCGTCAGCATTGATAACATCAGCTGCCTTGCAAGTGCCCACTGGAGTTGTGAAATGTGCTTTGAGCATTTAGCCTTAACTCCCACAGCAGGATTTCTGCTGCTCAGTCTGCATTTACCCAATAGCTACTGCAAGGTCGTCGATCTAGGTTGTTTTGTAATTTATTAACATTATTTTCTGAAGAATCTATTGACTAAATGTGATACCATGTTAACTGTCTTTAGAGCACCAGTCGACATCTGTGGCCTCTCTGGATTTCACAAGTCCAGCAAATTTGACTCCTGCTTCCACAACACAAGGTAATCAACTGTTTTCTCTATTGCTTCAACAGTGTAGAAGAAAGACACATAAACACAATAACTATCTTACTTTTTTGGAAGCAATACATTTAATGTCCATTGAAGTTCTTTTCCTAGCGCTTTGTACACTAACCACTAACCAGTGGTTACTCTAACCCCTGTCAGTGTAACCACAGTTCAGGAATAAATATATGAGAAAATACTGTCTTGATTTTATCTTTTTTAATGCTCTCTTTAGGATACATTCATTAATTTTGGCAGCTGAACAGACATCGAGTGTTATTAGTGTTTACAAAGAAGTTAATTAGTGTTATTATGGTGGTTATGAAGAATACCTACTGTTTTTAGTTAAATATCATACCTAAATAGAACACGGGAGGAAGATACTAAACACAAGGCTTTGGCCTGCCCCAAAAGAGTGCTCTTTGGGAGCTGAATCCCTCAACATAAAGCCCAGGGGCTTGCAGAGGCTTGACTGAGATATGCCGAGGCAGGAACACAGATTGCAGCTGAAATGAAAATTTGCTGCTTCTCAAACTGCCTTCCCCATCCCCAAAAGAGAGACATTTGCCTGGCTGACAGCAGAACACCAAAGCTGCTTGTCCAAGTGGACTGGAAGCCCTTCCATGTCAACAAAAATAATTCATAACAAAGGCTATAAATATGCAATGTGAAGAGAGAGGGTTCTCCTTGCTGAATTATAGATTTTCCCTGGTTGAGGTGGTGCAAGGTCAAACTTGCAATGTAAGATGGATATGAGCCATTTTTCTTCTGCAAGTAGCCTGGGAAGCAATTGCCTTTTAGCCAGTGATCCCAACATGTGCCAGTTACGGTACGACAGCCCTGGGTTAGCACTTCTCAGGTCTGACTCACTGCTGGTCCTCACACTGGTGACACCAGTGTGCTTAAGATCAGCTTCTTGAGCAAATCCTCTGGGCTGCAGTCAAGACAGGACACCAAGCTCAAACCTTCTGTTTTGAGTCTACTGGTTTGGTTCATTCCTGTTATTTGCAAGTGAAAATCTAAGAGACAGCTGAAAATGCATATGAGAGAAGAATGCACATATATAGGCAAGAGGAGGAAGAGGGGGAGCAAAACCAAGGCTGCTAAAACTGTAGCCTGATTTTGCTTAGTTGCCACAACTGCTCCATCACTGAGCCAGAGATGCTTAGGCTTTGAATGATCAGTTAAAGCTGCAGTTCACCTTTGCAGGTTTGTTCAGATGGCTTGATATTTTTCCAAAATGAGACAGTTGTTAAGAAATATGGATTCTTTTTAGTAAATGTGAAATAGTTCTCTTGGGAAAATGAAGGTCTACGTGCTAGCTACCATCTATCTGTGTTTGAATATCAGATAAATACCTAGCTGAGCTCTAGACACCTTAGCAATTAAAAAATGCTTAAAGGAAAATGTCAAATAAGTTGGTATTTGGTATCAGACATTACAGGTGTGACTCTTGTACTATAACTTTTTCAAAACTTCCTTTTGCTAGTTGGGAAAACAGTTCTATTTCACTGGAGCCGGTGACATCCTGTCTAAATTCTGATTTATGTATGTTTGTTCATTGCTCTACTGGTTTCAGTTCAAAACCAGCCAGTACACTCAAGCTCCTGAGGTTCGCATGAAAATAAGATGAAATATAAAAATGCTTCAAATGGTTTTTCTAAGTTTATTTACCTATCTCAGTAAAACTCCTCTTGAGTTTCTAACTTGTGATAAGCTTTCAAACCTGACGCAGCTTTGTGTAATGCCTGTGTGAGGAAAGCCAGCATCTCAAGTAACGGGCTACACCTGTTTGACCTCGTTAGTCAGAAAGCAGGGAAGAAAGAGGGGGGTAAATGAAAAACAAGTGATATGGTTCCCTACAGCAATTTTTACAAGGCTTTGTGCTTTTCAGCAGGAGCGCTAATTCTACCTCAGAGGCAAAAGGCTATACCAGTGCCTTTGACAACAGCACGTGAGTAGACAACACATCTCCTTTGCTTCACAGGACTACAGCAAAGGAGTTCTGAAGCCAAAGTGCCAATGTGGCACCAGCTTAGTGAATGTTGGGTTGCAAACCTACAGTAATCTGGAGCATCTTGTAAAAACCACAGCAGAAGGTCCTCCGGGGCTCAATTTGTGATGCCTTCTCTCAGAGCATTAGTTCTGTGGTGCTTATTTTCAGCTGCTAGTTGAGAGTCACCACATTGCCATGCAAAAATTATTACTAAGCATGGAAAACTTGTGTCTGAGCAGAGGCCAAACTCATGTGGAGTAACATGTACCAGATTTTCAATACTTCACAGAAGCAATTCCCCTGTTGAGTTCCACTGAGTTAGAAGATAAAGGCTTGGGTTGCCAAGCTGTCGAGGATTTGCAGTGGCAAAAGAGGAATGAAAAAACATTTGAGTATCCTGGTTTCATTAGACATATTTATTTTCATAATATTACAATTGAGATAGTTGCTAGGCAAATGTAGTGAATGCTGAAGGTAGTTTATAGATGAAATAAATTGCCAGAGAAGCTAAATAAAATTGCAGAGCAGCAGTGAAATAATGAGATAATGTGAAGTAATAAAGGCTGGCTAATAGAACATTGAAAGACAGCCTCATTAAAGATCAATAAATCAATAAAAAAACCCATAGGGTGAACATTTTTTCACTAGTCTTTCCCTTCAGAAAATCTCTGCAGTATAAAGCCCAAAGTGACTTCCTTTTTTAACATCTTGGTTTGCATTTGTGGTTTTGGAAAAAGCAGGACTTGTCAATGTGCTTTTGCATTTCCATGGGAGTTGTCTTTTGGCTGAGGCACAAATGTAGCAGCTGCTTTCCATTTTGTGAATGCATTTTTAGTAGCACCCACAACCATGCAGTTATACCACAACCTTGTGACAGCTTCTAATGCTCCACAATTCTGCTCTTGCACAGCTTGCTGGTTGCAATTTTTTCTAAAAGCATGCTGAATTACTCTATTATTTGCAGGGGATACTGTGTGTTGCTCCACTCATCCCCACATCCCCGCCACTGCTTCCCTATACCTGTGCCTGCCTGAACACCAGCTAAGAGATAATGGCCTTGAAGGGTCCTTGGTCCAGCAGCTGTAATTGAGGGCAGTTTCAGAGCACACAGGCACCAGTGAGTCTGCTGAGGCATACACATGAACCCCTGTGCCCTTCTGGGGTCCCTGGGCTCCTACAACAGTGATTACCATTATCATTGTGGTCTGGGATGCTCTAACATAAGCCATTATGTAAATAGGAATAAATAATGCTCATCAATGTGATGTATACAGCACAGTCCGATCGGATTTCTAAGTGTATATTCTTTTTTTTTTGCATATAACTTTGTAAAATGCTATGCATTTTACAAATGTGAGATGTGTCATACCTATTCACTTAAAATCAAACACCTAATAAGCAAGTAGAAAAGAACTGAATTAACATCCAAAAATCTCAGTTTTTAGCGTGCCCTAAAACTGCATCTTTTTAATGCACACATACACACACACACACACACACACACACACTTGAACTCTCAATTTCAGTCAAAGCCAGCAAGCATCTCACAATAAAGAGATTTTCTTGGTTCTGTCTGGTTAGTAATTTACATAATTTAAAGCTAGGTTTTTGTCTTGGATTTTTAAATCAGCAGTTATAGCAGAGACTGTCAGGTTCCTCTGTTGTTTCATTTGTTGTGTGCATCAGAGAAAGTCAGAGTCAAAAACAGCCACAGCAGAGCCTAATGAAGTAATCGTGTACAGTTTTGTAAGACAATTGAAGGTCATTATTTCTTTTTATACAAATTTGAATAATTTCACCACTGGATCCCCATATCAGAAGTGCCATGGGAGCTCTGGAAATGCTGTGCCATTGTCTAGATGAGTATTTAACAATTATTTCAGAAGCTGTGAATGTAGAGATGGCTAGAAAAAACAGAAATGTGTCCCTTATGGGGCACTGATCTTAACCATCAGTAGGAAAGGAAAAAACTGTCTATAAACAGATGGTAGATGATTTTTGTGGGTCAGACAGAAAAATCATCTGTGGTTCTTTAGGTTTCTCATTACCATCAATGAGGTAAAGCTTATCATTCTCCCAGACAGCTCTGCTGCTCAAAGCTGCCTCAATGCTGGCTTGCTGGAACATCTTAACTTCCTTCCTTCCTTCCTTCCTTCCTTCCTTCCTTCCTTCCTTCCTTCCTTCCTTCCTTCCTTCCTTCCCTCCCTCCTTCCTTCCCTCCCTCCCTCCTTCCTTCCTTCCTTCCTTCCTTTCCCTTTCCCTTTCCCTTTCCCTTTCCCTTTCCCTTTCCCTTTCCCTTTCCCTTTCCCTTTCCCTTCCTTCCCTTTCCCTTCCTTCCCTCTCTCTTTCCCTTCCTCTTCCCCCTTTCCTTCTTATAATATTTCTTTTGATAAAAGCACATTTTTTTAATCCGACACCAGGTCATAGACCAAAAATGTAGGTATCTTGCCAAGTGAATTTTTACACCCTGATCCTGGAAATTTCTGACTTTGGAATTTTCAGCTGGGTGAATAACAGAGGGTTCAAAACAACCTTCATAAAAAAAACCCAAAAAACCAAATAAGTAACTAAAAATGTTCTGTGCCCATATCTTTATAGGTAACCTGTCCTACAGCATCACAGATCAGACAATTTCAGTTACCAGAGGAAAAGATTTCTTTCCTACCAGCAGCCTGCTGAACAGTACTGGTAAGATGTTATCCTGCATATCCTCTTCTTTCAGCATGCCACTGCAGAAGCACGAAACCTGGAGCATCACATCCATTTGACCAAGAGATTCCAAAATAAGGGAAAAGAGATGAAAAGAGGAGTCACAGCTTCTGTATCCTAATATCACAGGTTGGCACAGGCTTTTGGTATTCCAGCCTTCTCCCTCCATCTGCAAGTAAAGTTCCAGTGCATGCTTTCTTCCAGCAGCAAAATTTGGCCAGTAACACTCCTGTGCCCCAGGGAAAGCTCATGGCTCACGCAGCATGGTGGACTGGCCACAGCACTGGTTGCCATGGTGGGTAAGACCCTGCCTGGGTGACACACCAGTGTGGCCAGCCTTGCACAGGGTGGTGATGCTAGCTTAACGGGCGTTGACACTGAGGAGCATCACCCATGGATCTCTCTGGCACCCAGGCCACTGCTGCACCCTCTGGCAGCTGGAGGAGGACTGTGCTCCTTCTTGTCTTCTTCTCCACAGCCAGGACCTGAGGGCACCTCTGTCAGCATCCCCAAGGGTGGCTGTGCAGAAGTGGGAAGGGGAGGGCAATCCCAGCACTGCAGTGGGGAGAGGCAGCTGGAATGGGACTGGGAAACTGTGCTGCTGACAAGAGCTCACCTCAAAAGGCAGCTGAGCCCTTGGCCAGATGTTTTGGCAGGGTCTGGTGTCAGTGGTGTGAAAAATAAACCATTGGGAAGGAGGGCAAGGGTTGGCAGATGTGCCTGTCTGCACTGTGACATGCAGCTTCTTGCAGAGCAGCTCAGAGGGGAACAGAGAAAGCCAATGCGGTTTGGATGAAATGCTCTCTGGGCTGTGCCTAAATAATCTTGAAAAGTGAGCCAGTGGGTGTCTGAAATCAGCTCACACACCCAGTCAGAACAAAAGTGGGCTAAGTCCGTAAATCAGAGCTGCAGTGCTCAGAGTTTGGGAACCTCAGCCTGGTGATGAGTGGCTGCACTGACAGCAGCGCTATGCAGAGCAGGGAGCAGTAAGCCCCAGGCACCAAGCCCTGATTTCCCTCCTCTCTGAGGACCTTCAGATGAGCTCCATGTGTCCCTTACATGTGACAGGAGGAACGCCAAAGCCAGTGGCTTCCCCTGGCCAACAGTAGTAGCTGTCCTGCTCCTCCTCTGCAGCACTCTGGTAGCTTTAGGTATCAAGAAATGGTGTCAGTACCAGAAAGAGATGTGAGTACCAGTGAATGGAGCCATAGGGGTGGGAAGGGTGGCATAGAGGGCAGCACCAACTCTAACCCAGCTGTTTGGATTTATACCTTTTCATTTGAGACGACTCATAGCACACAAGGCCTTTAAGTACATGGATCATTAATGCCATTTTTCTCATACAGCAGTATGTAGAGTTTTCTCAGTCCTTTCATCTGTTCTGTGGGTTTTCTTTAAAATAAACTATAGAAAAGAGCTGCAGTGCAGCTTCAGGGTGTAAGGGAAAAATAAAAGTCAATTTTTGTCCCCAGAGCCCCCCATTTCTATTAGCCTCCCTGCCAGCTGCTTTTGCTCTCTCATTTTCTATGGTTACTTGAGGACATGTTTTAATGAAATTGTACTTCTAGGGCAGGTCCATTTGAGTTTTGAATGATATATGTTAAAGTAGGCTACCCAAAACTCAATCCCAGTCAAAAAAGCATGGAGTGTACAATTATTACCAAAGTTTGATTCCCTACTAAAACACTCTAAGATCTACTGGCGAAAGCAATATCTAAGAGGCAATTATTTTAAATCTTACCAACATTATTAAAATACTCAAAAAATCATAGTTATAATTAATCACCTATGATTCTAGAAAATCCTCTTAAAACTCAACTGTAAATCCTGTATATCAAAGATAAAAACAAGATTTATTTTTTTAATTAATTTGAGGTGGGACCTTTATTCATAAATTGATCAAAAAAAGTTACAAGTCTTTAAATATACTTTCAGAGAGCAGTGTGAGCAAAAGACCCATGCAAGGATTTTGAATAGTTCATCAGGACCACGTTTAGTTCTTTTAAAACATGAATGAAATAAAACTGTGAGGTGGGAGCTAAGAAAGCCAAATTAATAGCAGAAGGTGTCCTGGGGTTATAAAACAGACTCAGGGAAGTCACAGTATGTAAGAGCTAATGTCAGGTGCTCTTATAATGACTTAGTGCCAATCCACCTCCTCCTGTGAACATTTTACAACTATCTTTTATGCTACTTTCATGCGACAGTGCATTTTCTCTCTTCTATTTCAGTATGAACAGACCTCCATCTTTTAAGCCACTGCCACCTCCAATAAAGCACACCTCCATGGTAGAGTCTGATGGGACTTCCCCATCCTGCCATGAACTAGAAAGTCTGTAACACCACCTGCACCCCTTGTGTAGCACACAGAAGACTAGCACAGTTAAAAGGCCCTGCCTTTGGAACAGTGGTGGTACAGGAACTTGGTGGTAATGACCCATATTAAAAATCAGAGCTCCTACATGAAATTAATTTTGGAAGCTGAGCACTTCTTGGGAGACTCCTTTCATCCTGTGTATCTCTATGTATGCACTACATTCGTAGTAAGTGTCGCTGTGAGATTACACATGCTTAATTTGAATTGGGTGATGAACTAGGAATTTGCTATCTTGTCCATGGTAACAGATTAACACGTGAGTCTGCCAGCCTGACTGAACAGTGTTGAAGCTTGTCCATCTATTCAATGTATAGAGATGAAAACTCTGCTGTATGAACATCACAGTTACACAGCAAACAGTGGCTGAACACAAGATTTTGAGACCTACACGAGTTGTTATTGCAATTATTTCTTTTCTATTGTGGACTAATATAACCCAACATGTAATTTTCTATCACTGTGAAACCAAAAGAAAGAATCAGCACCATACACAGGCAGAAAATACCCTGCATCTCTTGGCACAGGATTGCAGCACTGGATCATGGAGGGTGGTTGGTGAGATGAAAGATCACCAGCCCTGGCGCAAGTGTGTGCAGAGAAGTCCCAGCTGTCATTGGTGAAGTCACAAGAAAGTCAATTTTGGTCCAGAGTCTTAAGGACTGAAGCAAGCCTAGAGTTAATGGAAAATTCTAGTCCTTTTGGAAGCGCTATGCCTTTGAAATAATACTTACTTTTAAGTCTGCTTTTCAGAAATTATATTTACAGTATATGTGAAGGAAAGAAATGTACTACTTTTATTTTTCTTTGGTCTTAATGAGCTTTCATCACATGCTATCTTCACATTTTCCAAGACCTTAGGGGCAGTTTCCCAGGTGAACTTAAGCCTAAACTTAAGCCACAGGCTTAAGCCTGTGAAAGAGATGATCCAGTCTTCCCCCTGTCCTGCCCAATCTACAGATTTCCTCATATTGACACTAATGAATAAATGATGGTGCAGTGGGTGGGCTTGGCTTGGCCCTCTGCACAGCTCTCAGCCAGGTCAGCAGCTGTGTGATCACCAGTGCAAGGCACCAGAGCTGCAGGAGGAGCTCTGCTTTTGGCAGCAACTGCGGTACCTTCAGGCAGCCAAGAAACCATCCCTCTGAGCTTGTTTAGAAATGTATTGTTACCGCAATGGTATTTCTGTAATTAATGCAAATCAGCTAAATTTCAATTATGTCAGGCTTAAAATTGATATTTTGATTTAGGAATGGGATTTGCTTTATTTACTGCTAAACACTGGTCAATGACTGTCAGGGTTCAGAGCACTGTATTTCCTGGGACTTTAGATTAAATGAATGGCTTACTGGAAAAAATGATCTAACAGACCTTTTTTTAGAATATTTTGTTGTATTATTTATGTTGTAGTAAAACAGTTCTAAATCCATCATCTGTGCTGAACAGAAAACACTTTTTTTTCCTACAAAACCATACTGACCTTCTATGCATGGAAATGTCGATGTTAATTTGAGTATTTCTTGTCTGTGTTGTAGAAGGACAGTAGTTTAACTTTTGTCATGTTACCAATCACTGCAAAAGAAGGCAGTTTGTTGGCCTTGAAAGCAAATTGGAAAAAACCCACAAACAAACAAACAAACAACATCAAAAAACTCAAACAGATGGATAATAATATTCCAAGGGGTGTGGAGAGCCAGGACGTTCTTCCTAGCCAGGACGTTCTTCCTTGTCATTAGACCACTATTCATAGCATATAGACTGAAGGGGGCTATTTTATTGTCTCGGGTATTCTGATCCCCACGGTTGCTTCTGGCTGGAGATGTTCCCTCTGACCGTGAGCAGCACTTATGGGTGTCACCGCTCCCTGCAGTGAGCGCCGCTACCCGACCGCACATTCCCGAAGGCTGCTGCTGCAGTCTCTGCAAGCGGTGCTCCGCAGGATAACGATGCCCGGGAGAGCTGCCCTGGCTGGGGCGCTCCCGGCCTCTCCCGAGGGCTTTCCTCTCAAATCCCTGCGCCAGGACACCCGGGCGGGCACGGCGCCCGCGCTCCCGTCACTCACCAGTAGGTGGCGTCGCGGCACCGCGCCCGGCGGCGAGCGGGGCCGCTCCCGCCTCTCGGCCTGCCCCGTCCCTTCCCCGTTCCTGCCCATCCTCCCCTGTCGTCCTGCCCCGTCCCTTCCCCGTTCCTGCCCATCCTCCCCTTTCGTCCTGCCCCGTCCCTTCCCCGTTCCTGCCCATCCTCCCCTTTCGTCCTGCCCCGTCCCTTCCCCGCTCTCCCCTCTCGTCCCTCCCCATTCCCACCCCACCGGCAGCAGCGCGGCAATGCGGCGGTGTCCCTCCCCACCCCGGGGCGGAGGGACGGGCACAACGAGTGTGCCTGCCCTCCTCTGCCGGCTTTAGAGAGGGAACAGGGAAAGGGGCAGCCAACAGATTGGGACCCGAGGGAGGAAATTCCCCCGGTGCCAGCCCTATCTTCCTGGTTTTCTGCAGGTAAATTTGGTGTAGGACGGTTTATGTTTCTGTTTGCCTCTATCTGCTCCTCACCACGATAAGAATGGAACATATCATTCACTCTATTTGAAAAGTGCATATTAAATGGCTCTACACAGATATTTACTATGTATTACGTTGTATTGATTAGTAGTGCTGCATTAACATTTTAATAGTATGATAAATGTAGTTTTGTGGTTAGAATCTAACTTTTGTAGTTAAAAGAGAAACTACGTATGTGGAATATTTTTTTAAAGAAAGAAATGAGGTACTCGCACCAGACAGCAGCCACAGGACACATAAATCTTTCAGAGGAAGAGAATTTATTGCTCCATTATCAGAAGAAACGAACTTCTTCCTGCCTTGCTCAGCCATAAGATGCTGTTAGGATTAAGATGAAGAAGTTAACATTGACCAGACAGAATGCTTTGTTTGAATGGAATTTATGCATCATGTATGAGATGTATGAATATGCAACAGGCTATTGCTTTTAAGGTTTAATCCTCTGTTAATGTGTGTCCTTTTTTGTGTGTCCTTTTTCAGGCTTATTTTGCCCAGAAAGAGGTACCCAGACTGTCTGTAACTCTTTGTTTTCATGGTCTTGTATTGTCCTAATCTCAATTGTTCAAATTTTTATTACTCTAATTATATTACTATTTTTATAACCATTTTATTACTATTAAACTTTTAAGATTTTAAAAACAAGTGATTGGTATTTTTCACACTAAAGAATTGTAATTTACTTCAAAATTGACCCCTACCTTAAAGAAAAAAAAATAAACAAAAAAAACCAAAACAAACCCACAACAACAAAAAAACTCCAAACAAACAAACCGAACGCAAACAAACAGAAACAAAAACAAAAAACCTACTCAACTGCAGTAACTTCAGAACTTCAGCTGTCCTATCCCTGGAAGTGTTCAAGGCCAGGCTGGATGGGGCATTGAGCAACCTTGTCTAGTGGAAGATGTCCATGCCTATGGCAGAGGGGTTGGACCTTGATGATAACTTCAGGATTTCTTTAAACCCAAACCATTCTACAATTCAGTGATTATTTTTAGCAGCAGCTGCCCCACTATGAAAGCTGGAATCATTGGCTTGGACTTGGGTTCTGTCAAATCTGAAATTATTTGGCAGATCTAGTTACCAGATGGTTGAAGGTGGCTATGGGAGTATTAGATAAAAACTTTTCTCTAAGTGGAAAACGTTCAAAGCTTGCTGTGTGGATATAGTAAAGATTTTTAAAGAGAGTCTTAAATGTTTGTCATGGTTTAACCGCAGCTGGGAGATCACTTTCACCAGTAGGATGCTGAGAGAACTGAAAGAATAAAAGTGGGACTCGTGTCAAGAATCCCAGCCAAAGGACACAAGATGAGAAAATCAACGAACAGGGTTTTTGGGAAAATGGGATTGAGAAAGAGTAATTGCCAGAAAAAGCCCCAAGAAAAACCTCCCCAAGATCCTGAGAAGGTTCTGCCTGAAATCGCGAGGGGAAGCCTGTTGGGATGGATGTTAGAACACTGGGACAACAGCCCCAGGAGGGTGGGAAAGTCCAAGGAAAAGATTATACATTTTTGTATGGAAAAGTGGGGGGGAAAGGAGATTGCGAAATACGTGGTTTGGCCGGTGTTCGGCACTTTCGAGATATGGATGTGCGAATCCCTGTACAACCATGTAGTTGATCACTGCCTGCAGGACTTTGAGGAAATTGAGTACTCTGAGATGTGGAAATACGCTTGTTCAGGGTTATACCTGATCAGAGCCCTCAGACGCTCGGCAAACTGGGGCAAGGTGTGGGAACTGCTGGAAAACCTTCCACCACCATACCTTGTCCCTCCGCCCCAGCCCGCGCCAGCACAGGTACCTCAGGTGCCCACATTGTCTCCCAAGGCGTCGATCCCGCAGGGACAGGCTTCGGTGCCACCACTCCCACTGGAGCTGGCCGCAGCACCTTCTCTCCCACGTGGGCAGGCAATGGCGCCTTCGCTCCAATGCAAGCAGCCACAGCCACCGACCCTTCCCAAGACTGAGGAGAAACAGGTATTTCCCTCAAAGAAAGCAAACTCTCCTCCTGCCCATTGAACGAGGAGGAGAACGAGGAGGGCAACCACTGGAGATAGTGATGGCAAGGAGGAAAAGCCCGGTGTCTTCCCTTTCCAGGAAGTACCGCCAGCTCCAGGGGTTATCGGCTTTGTACATGCGCCAATCAACACCGGGGACATGAGGGCTTTCAAGAAAGAGATGGGGAAGCTAATGGATGATCCTTTGGGGGTGGCAGAAAGGCTAGATGAATTTCTAGGAACCAGCACCTACATGTAAGAGGATCTCAATGCGATCCTGAGGTTGCTGTTCAACAACAAGGAGAGGGAAATGATCAGACAAGCTGTGATCAAGGATTGGGAGCACAGGAATCCCCAGGGGGAGCGAGGAGATCAGAAGTGGCAGGACCAAAAGCCATTTTGGAACACCCAGACAGAGGAAGGGAGGCAGAAAATTATCAACTTGAGAAATATGATAATACAAGGTATCAGGGAGGCAAAGGGACAAAATATGAGCAAAGTACTCAGGAAATGTAAGGGAAAAGACAAAACCCCCCCAGAATGGCTGGAAAGGCTCTGAAAGAGCCTGAGAAGGTATTTCAGGACGGACCCTGAATCTCCAATTGGGGCAGTCTTGCTGAAGATCCAATTTGTGGCAAAATCATGGGAAGATATAAGGAAGAAATTGGAAAAGATAGTTGGATGGCAGGACAGGAAACTGCAGGAATTGCTCTGAGAAGCCCAGAAAATCTACATGAGAAGAGATGAAGAAAAGCAAAAGATTCAGGCAAAAGTGCTAGTGGCTGCAGTGAGGGAAGCACAGAAACAGGAACAGGCCAGAGACTCGGTGAAAACGGCACCAGCAAAGAAACAAAACCCTTCCCAAGGAAAGGGTTCGAACAACCAGAAAAAGGACTTTGAGTGCTACTACTGCAAGCAAAAGGGGCACATCTGGAGGAATTGTCCCAACAAGGTCAAGGATCACACTATGTTTCAGGTAGATTAGGGGTGTCAGGGGCTTTTCAGTTTGGGTACTGGAACACCAAGGGAGCCCTTGATAAAATTAAGAGTGGGACCCCACAGGCAGGAAATTTGGGTTTTAGTGGACTCTGGAGCTGAGCGGACCACGGTGCAACAGAGAGGTTGCTCTCTGAGCAATGATGCAATGATGGTAATTGGAGCAAAAGAGGAACCTTTTAAGGTTCCGATCATAAAGAATGTCAAAATAGAGACAGAAACTACAAATGTATAGGAAATTTGTTATTGATAAAAGATGCAGACTTTAATTTGCTGGGACAGGATTTGATGGTGGCATTGGAAATTGGTTTAGCAGTGCAAGATTCTCAGCTCATGGTGAGATTGTATAAGCTCACCACCCAGGATGAGGAGAAAATTAACCCAAGGGTTTGGTATGTCCAGGGGGAGGCCAGGAGATTGGACACAGAGCCAATCCACATTGAAATTGAAAGGCCAGAAGACCCCATTCGGGTCAAACAGTACCCCATCCCCATGGAAGGGAGGACGGGACTGAAACCAGTGACTGATGAACTGATAAAGAAAGGAACACTGGAGCCATGCATGTCCTGGCACAACACCCCGATTTTGGCAGTGCGAAAGACGAACGGTAGCTACAGGCTAGTGCAGGATCTAAGGGCTGTGAATCAAAGGACTAAGACACTGCTCCCCACGGTCTCGAATCCTTACACCCTGTTGAATACCATCTCTCCTGAGGACACGTGGTACAGTGTGATCGATTTGAAAGATGCTTTCTGGACCTGTCCTTTAGTGAAGAACAGCAGAGATTACTTTGCGTTTCAGTGGGAAGACCCAGAAACAAACAGAAAGCAGCAGCTCAGATGGACATCGTTGCCTCAGGGCTTCGTTGATTCTCCAAAACTTTTTGGGCAACACTCAAACAAGTGCTGAGTCATTTTGTACCAACGGAGGGAATAAAATTGCTACAATACGTAGATGATTTTGTTAATTGCAGGTCCGAGGGAGGAAGATGTGAGGACAAGTACCACTGAACTTTTGAACTTTTTTAGGGGAAAAAGGATTGAAGGTGTCTGAGTCAAAGGTGCAGTTCACAGAGCCTGAGGTCAGATATTTGGGACACTGGTTAACCAAAGGGAAAAAGAAGTTGGATCCTGAAAGGGTGGCAGGTATTATTGCCCTACCACCCCCACAGACAAAAAGAGAAGTAAGGCAATTGCTGGGGTTGTTGGGATATTGCTGGCAGTGGATGAAAGGATACAGTGAGAAGGTGAAGTTTTTGTATGAAAAATTCACCACGGACAGAATCAAATGGACAGAAAAGGATAAGGAAGAATTTAGGGGAGTCAGGGAAGCGCTCACAGCAGAACCAGTGCTGAGCCTCCCCAATGTGAGACGGCCATTCCAGTTGTTTGTGGATGTGAGCAATCACACAGCACATGGTGTGCTGACACAGGACTGGGCAGGGGTCAGGAAAACAGTAGGTTAATTGTCGAGGCTTTTGGACCCTGTAAGCAGGGGTTGGCCCACGTCCTTGCAAGCAATTGTAGCTGTAGCATTGTTGGTGGAGGAAGCCAAGAAAGTAACTTTCAGAGCACCTTTGGTAGTATTTGCACCACACAATGTGCGGGACATACTACAACAAAGGGCAGACAAATGGCTCACGGATGCTAGATTGCTGAAGTATGAAGCCATTTTGATTCACTCACAGGACTTGGAATTGTGGACAACAACTGCGCAAAAGCCGGCTCAGTTCTTGTTTGGGGAAGCTTTGGACAAACTCATCCACGATTGTGTGGAATCGGCCAAATTGAAGACAAAGATAAGAGCAGATTTGGAAGAAGAGGAACTAGACAAAGGGGAAAAATGGTTTGTAGATAGCTCAAGTAGAGTGATCGAAGGGATAAGGAAATCAGGATATGCAGTCGTGGACGGGCGAACAGGGAAAGTGATAGAAGCAGGCCCCCTGAACACAGGTTGGTCAGCACAGGCTTGCAAATTGTACGCAGTTCTGAGAGCCTTGAAAGGACTGAAGGGAAAGAAGGGAACAATTTTTACAGACTCTAGGTATGCCTTTGGGGTAGTTCAGACCTTTGGGAAAATTTGGGAAGAAAGGGGGCTGATCAACACATGGGGATGGGGACTGATGCACAGCGAATTGATCCGGAAAATTCTGGATAAGGGAGCCGGAAGAAATTCTGGTTGTCCATTGGAAGGGACATCAGTCAGGGATGCAGTTCCGGACCCGGGGAAACAACTTGGCAGACCAGGAGGCAAAAACCGCGGCACTGATGACGGTAAGTACCCCAGAGATCAAAGGGATTGAGGTCCCCGAGGACCCTCCTCAACCCTCCCCAAAGGAGACTGAAAGTTATGAGAAGACTGGGGGAAAAGTGGAGGAAGGTAAGTGGAAACTACCGGATGGCAGACAACTAGTCGCTAAAGGTTTTACCAGGAGAATTTTGAGGAGACTGCACCAGCAAACACACTGGGGGGCTCAGGCCCTGGCTGAACAGTTTTTGAAATTTTTCAGGTGCAGAGGAATTTATGAATTGGCTAAACAAGAGGTACAGGGATGCCTGATCTGCCAGAAAATTAACAGAACTAAGGCAAGACAGGCAATCCTGAGGAGTTGCCCCTTTGCCTACCGACCTTTTGAGAGAATTCAAGTTGATTTTACTGAATTTCCCAAGGTGGGAAGGTTCAAATTGGTGCTTGTAATAGTGGACAAATTGATCCATTGGGTCAATTTACCCCAGTCCAAGGGCAACGGCTCATACAGTGTCCAGGAAATTGCTGAAAGAAATTGTGCCCCGATATGGGGTGGTGAATTACATAGACTCAGATCAAGGGGCTCATTTTACTTCAAAGATTATTAAATAGATGGCAGAGGCACTAGGCATTCGATGGGAATACCACACCCCATGGCATCCCCAGAGCTCAGGACAAGTTGAAAGGATGAATCAGACTTTGAAGGTGCAGTTGTCTAAATTAATTTTAGAAACTCGAATGTCCTGGCTGAAATGCCTCCCTCTTGCCTTGCTTAATATCAGGACAATGTCTCATTCAGAGACAGGACTCTCACCTTTCAAAACGCTATATGGAATGCTATATAAGCACAGGATGACGGTGGGACACCCCAGATTAAAGGACAGCCAAATTCAACCGTATTTAGTAGCGATAAACAGAAACTTACAGGGATTGAGAAAACGGGATAGTATCTCAGAGCACCCCTCTGGGATTTGCTATCCACAAAATTCAACCGGGTGACAGAGTACTTGTGAAAGTATGGAAAGACGTACCCCTCTCCCCTCACTGGGAAGGCCCCTTTCTTGTTCTTCTGACAACAGACACGGCTATATGGACGGCAGAAAAAGGTTGGACACACACATCTACAGTGCAGAAGGTCGAGCATCAGGAGGAGGCTCCTGAGTGGAGGATCACCTCTTCTCCAGGCGATCTGAAGATCAAGCTCCGACGTCCTCATAAATGACCGATGGATAGGTTGTATACTGTCAGATTGTGTATGCTATCTGTTTGTACACTTCAAGTGTGAATATTGTCAAGGGGTTTTTGTTGTACATTGCAGAAGGGGGCAGAGGCCAAAGGGATTCTGCACCCAGTGTCTGGAAGAGGAGCTTGAGCTGACTGACTGCATTCTAGCCCTAGCCACAATTTTAGGAATTATTGAATTAGATTCAAAAGAGTGGTTCCACATTTTCCAGAACGGGGTGCATAGAAAACTCAAATCTAAGGCAGAAATACTGGATGTGGAGTGTCGGAAGTCAACCAAAGTATTGTGCAGCTCAGATGCTGTCAAGATCTCAAGGTGGGGCACGTTTAAGAGGAGGTATGCGGCAAGGTCTGAGAATGTATTCCCTGAAGAATACTCCTGCTGCCATGAAGGTGGTCTCCCTCTCTGCTGGTGGCATCCCAGGTGGTGGAGGCAAAGGCAGAGAAGTATGCCTGGTGGGAATCCTAATTGGCCTGAGCCTAGCCATGTGCGGGACACAGAGTCTGCGCATTGAGACCCCGATCCATGACAGAAATCAGAGCTCCGTGGATGAGCATAGTAAGTGCACTCAGATGGTCCCAATCGAGCAAAGGGACAAGGGGATCTCAGCATACCAAGCCACAGATCAGAACCTCTGATCTGTACTGCTGAGATTTGGAGAAGGTCTTCTTTAATCTCCTCTCTGAGGTTCTTGTGATTCTTCTCTATCTTATCCTCTAAGTTCTGCAGACGTGTTTCCATTGCTGCGATTCTGGCATGTGTTGGGCCATGCACAGCATCCGCATATGCTCGGAGCTTCTTTGCCATATCAGGCACAGTCTCATCCCTCTCATCCCTCTTCATTATGGCTAAGGCAGAAGCATATTCATGTGGCCCAAGTCACACAAGTTTTCACCACATCACAGATGTGCATGGTATCAAGTCTGGGTTCCTAGTTGTTACATCATCTGAGAAGACAATCTCTGCCACTGCCATTTCTCTCAGGCATTGGATCCCTTGTTCTATGGTCTTCCACTGTGTTTGCTGCATATAAAGATCATCTGCACACATCTTTGTGCAACACTTTCCAAGACCCATGCCCAGAGGCTGTGTGGATTAGCCCCCCTCATCATTCCTTGGTCGATGACAGGATCATGTGACAGGGATCCCACATGCCTCGCTTCAGTGCCATCCAGAATTGTAGCCTTGCCTGCAGCATCCCAAGGACGGACTAACCAACTAATTATGGATTCATCAGGTCATCGGGTGTAATCCTTCCTTAGGCCACGAAGGTCCTTCAGGGAAAAGGACTCAGTATTGGCTTCTGATCTTGCACCTGCTGCTTTGACTCCTGATTTTATGTCAGGAGGTGTTGAGGGTCCTTCTCCTGCATCATCATCATCATCATCACCATCATCATCATCATCATCATCATCACCCACTGGTCAATTAGTCTTGTCCGTGCATTTCCCTCTTCTAGTGCTAGTAGCAACAGCCATTGGTTGAGGCTTATTGTCTGGTTTAGCTGCTGGCTTAGGCTCACTAGCTAATTTGGCCGCTGGCTTCGAGCCTGGGGTGTTGGCTGCAGCTTGAGTGACTGGGATAGCTGCTGATCTATCTCCCTGCCCTCCTGCCTCTGTCTGCTGCCCGACAGCGATAAGCATATGCCAAGGCTCAGCTCACTGCAATGATCTTCCTCTCCTTAGGGTCATCCTAGTACTTTTCTTTCAGGTATTTCCCCACCTCTGCTGGATGCTGAATTTTTTCATGGGGAAAGTCCCAGACTGTAGGGTCAGAGAATTCCTTCAGGATTTGGCCCATATCCTCCCATTTCCCACACCACTTGGGATTTTCCACACCTTGGTCTACTCCTGGGTCAGGGGTCTCATCAGCCCATCTAGAAATCTGGGGGTCTGGCAGGTACTGTTTGATAAATGGCACTCGGGTCAAATTGCGCAGATCGGGCAAAGAGATCTTGTGTTTAGATCTGAAGGCTGGGAAGCAGAACAGGCAGTCAGGCAAGCACCAACACCAAGTACTGAAAAGAAATGTAGAACCAATGTCAATCCCTGTTTGCAGCAACTGAACAATGTGGGTTGGGGAAAAACAGAATCAATTTTTGTAGTGTATCACCAGGTGAATCCATTGTGTTATGACAATGTGAATCTGGGAATGTGCGTGATGAACGGGAAAATGTACTAGGTGGGAAGAAATATAAAATTTGATAGCAAATTCACCCTGAACAGAGAGCCGATCATATTGGACTTAGCACAGGCAAATGATGATAGAGTCTGCCTGCAAAATGATAGGGCTATCTGTTTTACAAGGAACAAAGATGGAATAGATCCTGAGGGGAAAATTAATGAGATTACTCAGGAGCTGAAAAGTAGGGAGTCAGAACTGAGAAAGAAAAGGGTGGAAAAGGAAAGATTGAAAACTTTGGGCAAGCAGTATTCAGAGACAATATGCTGATGGGGAACTACCTTCCCCAGACCGAAACTTATTCATTGATTTAGTTCAGGAAATTGCCACAGAATTGGGATTGTCAAACTGTCGGATTTGCGGGGGGCTGAAATCGACAGAGAAGTGGCCTTGGAAGGGTGAGGGTTTGGCTCCAGAACAGCTTTTGAAATGGGACAATCCAAGAGTCTCAAAATTGGCACAGAGACCTGAGGGATGGCTGTTAGATCAATAAGTGATTGGGACAATCTGCATCAGTAGAGAAGGGAAAGAATATACTGAAATGGTGGGATACGTGCTGTGTATAACCACTTTGTCGGTATTTAGGTTGCAGAAAAAGATAAATAAATCTTTTTGCATTTTTGATAATTTGGCTTTCGATTGATCATTTATAACACTCTTCCATCTGGTTTGTAGTTTATGATGCTTTATCTTTTTCCTTTCAAAGTCTCTTGTACCAGTTTGCCCAGTGGAAAAATAATGTATGTATTTGCCCTTTGGTTCCTTTCCAAACGGGATGACTTCCAGATTGATTCTGGCATGCTGCATAGCCTGAAACACCCTCGTGTGGTGTAAATGAAGAATTGAATAGCTCGCTATTGTCAAACATATGGCTCGCAGATGCCAGGGCTTGGCTCACAGCAAACAAAGGGAGATAGAGAAGCAGGCAATATATTGATAGAACTGACACTGAGGCTATAAGTGGTGGGCAAAAAAGACAGGGGAAATCAATATTACACAGGGTATATTTTGGATTATAGAAATCTAAGTATTTGCAATGGGCTTAGGAGGTGCAAAAACTGTGATAGTAACAGTGGTTTTCTGACTTGATGTAAAATGGAAAATGAACACCACTGCTCGTTGTGCACTTGAAAAAAGTGGCATTTTCAATGCAGTGATGTCTGCAGAGCTTTGTGATTGAGTGTGTCTGATGGTTTGAGATGTTAAATGATTCCACTGCAGTCAGGGTAGAAATGGTAATGAACAGCTTGGAAGAGTCTGAGTATACTTACATGAAACATTTAGCAATTAGCTTCTCTCTCTCCAAATGAATCCTGCAGTTTTCTTCTCATCAGCAGCAAAGTAACCTTTCAAATACATGGAAGACACAGAAACTGCTCCAATAATTTACTAATCTCTTGCCTGCTGATAAATTGCATTGTAAGGATTTGGAATTTACAGGGCACTGTAGACTTTGGGCTGAAAAGGATGATTTTTAAAACATTAACAGAAAGCTTTCTAACAGTGTAAATGTGGCCTGTTTAAGAATGGGATGTGTTAGCAGGGTATTCAATGTGGTAAGGAGAAAGAGGCTAAGCTCCCTGTAGCACCTGATATTATCAGCTTATTTTCAGTTCCTTTAAAGCTCTTTTAAAAGTTCACTGTTCTGGATTTATATTCTGTATATGGCAGCTGACATATTAAAATTGAAATAAATCACATTTGTGTGTTTGGAATTAGCTAACAGTGAAAACCATATGCCTCTTGGTGCTTAAATAGCATCAGCCTGATCTGCACAGCCAATCTTTTTACTATGCATTTGAAACAGGAGGGATTTGAGCTGCTAGATTGTCTGGGCTGCCTGTGACATTGGCTTGTGCTCTGCACCCAGACAAAAGGGAATAGCTGAGTTCTCAGTAAATCCACGTAAGGCACAAATGTGACTATATAATCTGTGGGAGAAAATTGATAGTAAAATTTTAGGCTATCTTCACTGCTGAATGTAATTCATATGGGAATGCTCCAGCAACATGGAAAAATACAATAACCTACTAGTCTTGATACAGAATGAAAAATGTCAATAATGTGGTGTTTTCCTTGTCTGCTTAGGCATTCATTTTTGCAGCTTAACACGTTTGTTTTGCCACTTAAACACTTGCTTGAAGTGGAGCATTTCATTGGTCTCAAGTGACAAGACCCTACATAATTTGTGAGTTTAGTCCCTGGAAAATAAAATTGTATTATTAATGCCATTTGTTCCCTCTGGCTATCTCAATTAATGATCATGATTGCAAAGTTTGGTACTGATTACAGAAAAAAATTACGAAGTTTTGTGCAGATGGAAAGAGGTTTTGTGGAGGCAACAGGTAATTTAATACTCTTCTTTCTTAGAAAAAGAAGGGGTTTTTGGACCACAAGAAAGTTTTGCTAGTGGTTACTGCTGGCAAGTGTCTGTGAGTCTCACCCCACAATACTGAATGGATGCATGTCCTCCTTCCCTTACCACTCTGGTTGCAAGCTGGTGGTGTCCCACGCAGTCTAAATGTTCTTTGCAGGTTGGAGATCTAGACACCATCTTAACCACAAGAGCCAGGGTGTGCTTATCCTGCACATCATAGCCCGGGCGTGCTGAAACTACCTGTGCACAAGGGAGAAAGTAACTGCGCTCTGACAGCACGGAAGTACCCGATGCTGTCACATTCTCCAGTACCATGAAAGAGTGTAGGCAAATGCTCAGAGGTTTTGGGGAATCTGTGAAGAGAGAAGGTTTGAGATTCTTCCTGCTTCAGCTGTAGACCCCTCTTTTCTAGCTGATCTGATGGCAGAGGACTGCTAAGATCTGCTGTCATGGCAGATGTGATTAGATTCCTTCTCCCATGTCAGAGCACACCCTCCTGTTCCTCTTCAGACTCTGTTGCCTGTCAAACACACCATACTTATGGCCTTTGAGAGATGGGAAATTGTTAGAAATGCAGGATGGGGCCTGACAAGGACACCCAGCAGTACTGCGACAGTAGTCAGCCTTAACAGTTTTGGTTCTAGACTTCAGTGTTTACAGTTTCCCTGCCCAAAGGCACAGAGATGTCCCTGGGAACATACCAACCTCTGTGAAGTCATTACCCCTGAACTGCAAGGCTTTCTCATCCTGGAAAGCTACACTTGGCACAGCCGTGGCTGCCAGCTGCATGCAAGGTGTTCACAAGTGCTCTTTTCCTGGACAGCCACAAGCTGCAAAGTGGGAGCAGGACAGAGTGAATAATGTGCAGCAGAACAGATATTTAAAGGAGATAAACTTGCAGGGGGAGGGACTGTTTGGAGCTCCTATGTAACACAGCATAATGTAACCACTCTCTTAGTTGAAGATAAAAATTTCTTTAGAAGAGAAAATGTTCATGGTGTCATACACACTGCTGTCTCCTACATCAGGGCAAGTGTGGTCTTAATGGGAAGGGGGAGCAGGGCTGCAGGACAATGAAATGCATGCCATGAGATGCTACCCTCCATGTTCTTCCTCGAGTGTGAGGGTCAGGAGTGCCTTGTGAAAATTTATAATAAAAATTACACTTGGTTTAAGCCTCTTCAGTATCAAAGATCTAAAAGCAAAATGTCTTTGTTGGCTTCCTTGAGAAGAAAAATGCTGACTTATGGAAGGAAACAGAATTCTGGTTGTATTCTATGAAAATATACAGTTAATGCGTATTTACAAATATATTATGTATACTTTAAATATACAGTTCAATCAGCAGTTTCACTGTATATCAGTTAAAGTATTCTGTGAATAATGTGCAAACTGTAATATACCAAATGAAAAATACCTGGCTAATTAAAAAATACTTCCTTACAGACAAAACAGAGGACTTCCAAAATACATATCTTTGGTGTTTTGTATTCAGCCTTTAGTAATTTGACAGTGAAAAATTATATTTCAGAATTACATTTGTGGGGTTTTTCTCTTTTTTTTACTAACTTGATGGAGTAGGTCTCAGTGTTGCCTATCTGGTCATCTCTATATCCTATGGGAAGAGTAGGGAAATAGTATGATTGTACATATTTTTAAGGAGTGGTTAAGAAAACTTGCTCACAAAGCATTATCCTTCAAAGTCACATAAGAATGCAAGGGAGGAAAAGTGTATTTCAGAAGATCAATTTTGTGTATCACAGCAAATCCAGAAATTATTTTGGAGAAAATTCTTTCCCCAATAACTAAATGCAGTGAAAGGTCAAGTGTAAGAGTGTCAGGCGAAAGGAATTGTGGAAGAGCACGTGGTGGGGGATTGCGCTATCTTGCTCCTTAACCCTTCTGCTGCCATGTTGGCTCTTGCCAGACAGTGGTAAATCTCTCCAGATAAGACACTTAACTGACCAGCCAGCATCACAAAACCAAGCTACTGGCCCTCTGTGTCGGGGGTAGCTTCTCAGGTGCTATGGTAGAGGGAATGGATGAATTTTGGGGGACTGGTGTTTCTCTGACGTGGAACTGCTGAGGGAACTGGGCCTGTTTGGTCTGAGCAGCCTGAGAGGGGACCTCGTCAATGTCTATCAGTATCTAAGGGAGGGAGTCAACAGAATGGAGTCAGGCTGTGCTCGGTGGTGCCCAGCAAGAGGACCAGAGGCCATGGGCAGAAACTGAGTCCCAGGAAGTTCCAGCTGAACAGGAGAAAGAACATTCTTCCTGTGCAGTAACCGGGCACTAGAGTAGACTGCACGCACAGGGTGGCATACCGGAGGCATACCAGACCCGTCAGGACGCCATTCTATGCTGTGTGCCCCGAGGTGTCCCTGCGGGAGTAGGGCGATGGGCACAAGGCCCAGCAGTCCTCCACAGCCGATCCATCCCGCCGAGCTTCCATGAACGCCGCAACCCCAGCCCCGCCTACCCCACCGGGCGCGGGGCTGGGGGCGGGGCGCGGGGTGGCGGCCAATGGTGAGCCGCCGTACCCCTTGGCGTCACCCCCGATTGCATAAGGGTGGCGGGTGCCGGAGTTGTGGCGGTTCCGCCGCGCTGTCCGCCAGCCATGCGGGAGCGCCGGCGGGGCGGCGCCGTGGGGGCTATGGCTGACGGCAACGCCGACTGGATGGGCTCGCTACCGCCCGCACTGCGCTCCCTGCCGCTCTCCAACCTCGCCATCCCGGGTAGGGCGGCGCGACGAGGTGTACGGGGCCGGGGCTGTCCGGGCGGTGGTGGGGGAGTCGCCTCGGTCGCGGCGTCGCGTCCCCCGTAATAAAGTATTGAGGCAGAGGCTGGGGCTGAGAGGAACCCGGTCCATCGCAGCGGAGGATGGTGGGCTTAATCTCCTGTGATTGCCGCTGTGAGACGCTAACCATCGACCTGCTGCTTTCACTGCCTGTAGAAAAGGTAGCTGTGACCGCTAGCGGCCGTCCTGAGCGTTTGCAGGTGCTTTAAGTCGGGCTGAAGTCGGGTGGGGAGAATGGTTTGGCTGCGTTGACCCAGCAGCTGGAGGTTTATCAAATGGAAGATCTGCTGAGATGGGGCTCTGAGCCACCTGCTCTCGGGGGGAGTCTTCCTGGTCGTGTCAGAGGGCTTGGAACTATGTGATCTTCAGGCTCCCTCCCAATCCAGACCATTATATGGCATGTGTTTTATACCCTGGTTTACAGGTAGATAAGCTTATAAATGACGACAACAACAGATGACCTGAAACTTACTTAGACTGATTTTTTGTCTCTAAAGGGTAAAAAATATTCTTCCTTGCAAATGTCAATAGGGAAGATTTTAGAGGTGGTTACTGTAGCTCCTTCTGATGCTGGATGTTGCAGTCTGGTACAGGCTTGATTTTCATTTTAGTGCTTTAGCTTGTCACTAGCACTTGTATGTATGTTGTAACATACATACTGTCTCAGGTTGTGTCTGCGGAGGTTCAGGGTGGGCGTTAGGAGCAGTTTCTTCACAGAAAGGATGATTAGACATTGGATGGGACTGCTCAGGGAGGTGATGAATCACTGTCCCTGGAGGCCTTTAAGGAAAGAGTGGATGTAGCACTGAGTGCCACGGTCCAGTTGGCAAGGTGGTTAGGGCTTGGGCTGGACTCTTATCTCAGCAGTGTTTTCCAATCTTCTTCTGATCCTATATAGCAGACATGTTCCTAGCAGTGTGGAATACAGGTGGCAGTTGAGGAATCTTTGCAGATGCTGAACAGCAATGGAGATCATCAGTGTTACCTTCAGAAGAGAGATCAAAGGTTGAATGAGAAGCAGTTTTGTCTGTTTTTAACACTGTGCATATGACAGGAGTAGCCTGCTTTTGTTCATCTGAGGATACATTCTCCCCTGGAATGATGGACTCAATTGGTTTTGATTTGAGGAGTTTGTTTGCTTCCCCACCAAGCTCCTTGTCATCCTTTGTACATAGGAACAGAGACAGGGCTCCAGGAGTGGAAACCTTAAAACTTTTTTTGAAATAAAATCAGCACTCAAAATCATGACACTGTTGCTTTGCACTTTGAGGAATTGCAGCATTTAAAGATTTTTTTTTTTTAAAGAACAAAACGATAGTATTATGGAGCTATTTAAAGTGAATGAATTGAGAGTGTACACACAAAAGAAACTTCTTAGATTTAATTTATTGTGTACTACTGTGAGTGGGTAACTCCCTTCTATATTGTCCAAGAGATCTTCATAGGGTTCTCCTGCTTAATTTGTTGCAAACCTTTTGCTTTCAGAGCTGCTTGTTTTCACTGGCTGTAGAAAAGGTAGCTGTGACTTCTGGGGGTGCTTTTAAAGCTACATTATTCTATGATTCCATGAGCTGTTAAATAATGGTGTGAAACACCTTATTTGATGGTAGAGAAGATCATTCTTTCCTCAGGCTTTAGAACCAACTGGTAGTAAGTAAATAATGTTGAAGATGAGTGTTCATGAGGTATATGAGCTGATTACATAATTATTTAGCTCTGCTCAAAAGGAAGAGAGACTTTGAAAGAGTTAAGACCCTTGTGTGTGTGATCAGTTCCCATGTTTGGGCTTTTCTGATACTTCTGTTGGGAAAAACTCTGGCCAAAATGCTAAACCAATATAGTCCTTTGCAGGGAAAAGAGATGAGGTTTCCTGTGCAATGGCATGAGAGGAGGAATCTTTTGCAATGAAAAATTGCCAAATACTTAGTAACTAAAACGTCATCAACGTCACAAGCATGCAGTATAGTCAACAAAAATAACCGCCTTCAACAAGTGTTGACCTTATGTGAAAGTTGAAAGGGTTTTCTCTTAATTATATTCCAGTAATCCTCTTTGGATGGGGGTTTAAAAATGAACCCTTAAACATTTTGATTGTGGATGTGATCCTTGGCAGGGTATTGTATAGTGCTTGTTTAATCTCAAGCTGATTTACATTAAAGAATTTTATGAAATCACAACTATGATGCTTATATTTTCCTTAGTAAATTTTGATCTGCGTCTGCTACTTTTCTTATTTCTCCATGTAGAAAAGGAACACAAAAATCTGGAATGCTCTCACTGATCAACTTCCAAAGTAAATCAGCTAGTTAAAGAATTAGGTGGAGAGCCTAGCTGTTCCTTGCTTGTACTTACATCCTAATAGTTGATAATACCATGGTATGTCCAGTTTGTACTGTTTCATTTGAACTGCTGCAGAAATTTTTAGAAAGGCAGGTATCTTGATGTGAAAAATGTGTGTTTTATGATTGGCTTTTTGCAAATATTAAAATGAATATTAGGTGTTGTGTTAGAAAGTAATGCTGTATTAATTCTCTTAAGTACTATGTTAAATATAGTTTTAGGTTATAGCAAAATTATTAAAATAGAAACTATACTATGTAGGATGCTTTTTTTCTGAAGAAAGGACTCACACTGAGACAGCAGTCGCAGGACACCTAAATCTTTCAGAGAAAGAGAATTTATTGCTCCATTATCAGGAGAAACTAACTTTTTCCTGCATTGCTCGGGCAGGACGACACCATTAGGATTATGAGGAAGAAGCTGATGGTGACCAGACAGAATCCTGTATTTGAATGGAATTTGTGCGTCATCTATGAGATGTATGGATATGCAACAGGCTGTTGTTTTTAAGGGTTAATCCTTTGTTAACGGGTGTCCTTTTTTGGGCTTGTGCTGTCCAGAAAAAGGTACCCGAAGTCCATAACTCTTTGTTTTTATTGTCTCATATTGTCGTAATTCAAATTGTCCAAATTATTATTAGTTTAATTGTATTACTATTTTAATAACCATTTTATTTCTATTAAACTTTTGAAATTTTAAAAACAAGTGATTAGCATTTTTCACACTTGATTACCTTGCTGCTAGAGTCTGAAGTCTCTGCATCTGAAGGTATGGCACCATTTTCCTGTTTCATCAAACTTTTGTATTGATACTTGTATTAGAACAGGTGAAACACTTTTTCTGTCTCAGTCTCCTTTGTGTGAGGTCATGATAACCTCCTGCCTTTTGGTTTGAGACAGCAAGGCAAGGCACTCTAGCAGATGTTCACTGCCAGCTATCAATGTTTAAGTATTTTGTTCGTCCAGCCTCCAAGGTGCTGGATGAATGTTATGAGAAGAGCAGGCAGTTCTGTTCTCCTTTGGGTCTTGGTAATAATACATTTACTTAATCCTGTTTGAACTATTCCAACTTTAAGTATGGATGTAACAGGTATGCTTGGAGTTTTGGATCAATCTGTACCCCTTGCTTGGTTCCCAGTGCTGGTCAGGATAGTTAGCTATGAGTTTTTCCATGCTGCTAATTTTTTTTCTTTGTCTTGCAGAGAAAGCATATGATGGTTAATGTAGGGATCCACTGCTGCTTGCAGGAGCACCCAGAAGAATTATGGGTGCCCTTTAATAAATAAAGTAAGATAATCAAAAGTCCCTTCTGTCCCCTGCCTTTCCTTCTCTCCCCCTCCAAATATAAATGAGTGTGTTCCCCAGGCTAACCTGAGAAGGTTTTTGTGGTGGTGATAGTTTAGAGGGATTTTTTTATTTTGAGAAGTGGTTCTTGTCAGAAAACTCCTTGCAACAGCTGCTCACAGAGTTGGGCAAGCCCTAGGATGGATGCTGGACTGTGTGGATCTCCTGAGGGAGCACAGACATTAACCTGAGTTGTCATGGTGCTGCAGATGTGGACAGGAAAGAACAATAGTTAGAATAGCTGTAGAATAAATGAGTGATTGTTTTCTTTCTCATAGTTTGGCTGAAGCAAAGGCTATTAGTAAAAACTAAGCTTAGTCATGGAAAAGTTAATTTCAATCTGAACTAAGTTGTTTGATAAGAGTCACTGAAGAAGAGAGCTAAAAGATGGAAAATTTGGGAAAAGTAAAATGTTTTACTTTAGCACTTCGAAATGTGATACTAAAAAAAAAATCTTACACCAATGGTTTTTTCCTAAGGTGTTAGATTTCTTTTTAAAAAATTTAAGTAAAGATGTTTGTGTTGTAGGTCAAACTTGGTATATCTAAGGCTGATTTGAAATAGCTTACTGTTTTTTTAATTATTATTTTTAAGCTTTTGCCACTAGAAGTCAGTTTTTCAACCACTGATACACCTAGAGCCAAATGTCACACTCAGCAGAGTGTTCTGCTGCTGTGGAACATGCAGGCTAGGCAGGCTGCCTTTCCAGGGAGAGCTGGGACAGCTCTCCACCTGTGGCTTCTGGTGGTGTCCAGGGCCTCTTCTATCATCTTCTAGTGATCCCAGCTGGTGTGTTCTTGCTTTCTCAGAAAGCATGTGGATAGCAGGCCATAATCTCATTTCTAAGTCATGCAGAGCATTTGGAATGTGGAGCCATTTCTGTTAGCATCATGTTGGACAGTGGCTGAGGAGTTTCCTGTGGGATGCTGGGTTGTAGGTAACTAGAGATGATAGATAAAAAATGGATTTTACCATTCCAGAAACTTTTTTTTTAAACAGAGAAAATCATATTGACCTGAATATGGCCAGAACAAGACCATATTGGAGACTCAGAGCAGTTGTTAAAGTCTTGAACTTGGCTGATCCCCAAGAGATGTGTCCTGGCTCTTCTGAAATAGTAAAACTTTGCTGCTCCAAACTATAGCATAGTCAAGCTGCCTAATTCCCCCTTATGACACGCACCCTCTTGACTTTCTAGCCAACTTGTAATATAACTTTCCATAGTTTGCTCATGGCAGTGTCAGTGTGACTAAGTCAAAACTTGCCACAGGACAGTGTGCCACTGTTTCTGCCCTTCCCTGAGAAGTTCATCCCAAGAGCCTCAGTAAGAAGCTTCCTGATTTTGATTTAAATGATCAAAGTACTATGAAATTTTCATCCCTGGAAAACAAAGCTTTACAAATACAGCTGGTAGGCAGTCTTAACAAGGAGCAGTCCTGCTGGCCAAGCCCATGGTTCAGCTTAAAGGGGGGACGGAAGGCATGGAGAGGTGTTTCCTGAGTTCATAACCTGCTGCAAGTGACTGAGTTGGTGCAGTAGTGTGACCATCCATCCTCATGTGCCCCACCCCTTGGAGGTGATGGGGCCCTGAGCATCTTCTGTACAGGATGCCATCGTCCTATCCACCAACTAACTGGCCAACTCTGCTGTCCTGACAGTGTAGCTGTTCCCTAAAAGCCCTGTGAGCTGCTTGACTTGGAGTTGGCTAAGAAGAGCCAAAGTGGTTCTGAAAAGAAGCAGCAGCAAACACTGTCTAGCTGAGAGCTGGCCACTAGGCTCTGACTGGGTTGGGTGGTTTTCCTCTTTGTCTGCCTGACCCTGGGTGAACTGCTGAACTTGCTAATGCTATGATTTTTCTTGTTTATTTGTTCATGGGCTGCTGTGGGCTCTGGATGTGTGTGCTGAGAGGAGTGGCGGTGACCTTGAGGCTGCATCCTCCTCTCAAACAGTATTCCTATGGAGTTCTCATTAAAAGCATCATTGAATCATCTGAACTGGCCATCTATTGGATTGGAGCTCAGAGGGAAGAAATATAAGATTTATGTTCTGTTCTACCAAGCTTTATTTTCCCTCTCAATTTAGTTTGTATCTACCGATGAATCAGGTGGTAACCACTAGAAGAAAGTATCTGCATGAGTATAATGATGTTGAGTATGATTGGTAAATGCAGAATTTTCTGAAAAAAACAAGTTATTTTATTACTTTGTTAGGCTATTTAATTGTAACAGCAACTCTCAAATATTTTTAGAGAGGCTGTTAAACTATCTGGACTGTTACACTGGTGAGAACATTTGATGGAAGTTGTTCCACTGTTCTTAAGTAACCAAGTATTCTTTTTGTATGTCCTTCTGTGAGGAACTGGTCTGGCAGACACTAGGTCTGTGTAGGAGCTCCCCTGAAAAGCCAGTCTTACAGCTTCTCTTTTTAAAGAACTTCTGTTATCTGTTTAGCCAAAACCAAATTACTCTTGAAATACCACAAAATTTTCTTCAGACAGTATACAAAGGTCCTAATTAATTTGGTTTTTTTCTGGAAAAAAATTCTTCCTGTGATTTTTTGAAAGCTGTACCCTAGAGAAGGACTTAAGTGTGTCTAGTAAAGGAGTCTGTTCAGTGATCTCCAAGGAGAGATGTAAATGAGTGCAGAACATGCCAAAGTTTTACTCCCAATGGAGAAAACTAGTTACAGTGTTGGTATAAATGGTTGTTGTTCTCCTTCCATGTTGTGAAAGTTTGTTTGCCTGCTTTTCCAGCAAAGATGCTAAAAGAGGAGAAAATACCATGTAATAAAAACTTCTCTATAGCTTTCTCAGAAGAGAATGAACCCTTGGTCCACTCAGTTCTGAGTGGTCACAAAAGAGGAGTTTAGAACTCTAAGCTGAAGGGTTTTTTCCTTTTTGAGTGTGTGGATCCAGTCAGGCTTTGAAATGGTAGTGATATGCTGTGTCTTTCTTGCATTCCCATTGCAGACAGCTGAGAATGTTGATAAATGAGAAATCATGGCTAAGTGACCTTAAACTTCAATGGCAATAACTCCAGCCAGTGCCAAAAGTATTTCTTCTGGCTGGAAAGAAAATCAAACTACTCTGTGACATTGTGTCTGACAGTTTTAGGTTGTCTTTAAGCTCTTGCATCCCATTGCACTGCCTGAAAGGGGCAGTGAGGGAAATCAGGGTAGTTCTTGGATAGAGAGAGGGAGTTTTCCTAAGAGGATTTGATCCGTACTAGGATTTGTCTTTCTTAATGGGACTGCATTAAGAATATCTAATTGATTCTTGTAGATTTCTTAAAATATACTCATCTCTATAGTTTTAGATAATTGATTATCAGTAGGATGTTTCTCATTTCTGCTTCATCTCCTTTTGCTGGACAAGTTAGTATGAACTATTTGCTGTTCATTATTGATGAACTTTTAAGATGTTAATCTTCTAATAAGAAAATCTGGATTGTTAATGGCCTGAATCCTGAGGACTTCTAGACTTTGAGAGGCATTTTTACTTATCCTATTTTTCCCTCAGTTTTGGCACACACAGGAGATCTGGTTGAAAAGAACATCAGTGGGATAGCCTTGACTTGCTCGCACTTACATCCTGTGTTTTTGGAACTTGGTTACTGTTCTTCTGCCCATCTTGGCTGTGTAATGCCTGCTGTGCTGTGTCATGTGCAGTGGTTTGTAATGTGTGGGGAATGTACTTTGTCTGGTAAGCAAAGCTTGTGCTCAGAAGTTCAGCGTCAATACAGCTCAGGTGATTCTTTGGTCATAAATGACCCTGTAATGTTTTTAAAGGAATGAGTATGTTTTGTTGACCTTGCTTCTTAGCTTCATGCTATGTTAAACATCAGTTTCTTGCAATTTTCATCCTGTTAGTATTCTATTCATGTAAAGATCAATCCAGCTTATTCAGATTTATTTAAGTTTACTCACAGCACACTTGTCTGCCCTTGTGCTTTCATTTATTGCTTCTTGGTTGGCCAGATGTTTGCAGAAAGTGTCTTAAGCTGCTGCTTCTGACTAGTCCACAGCCTTGGAACCAGGGAGGTTTGCAGTATGCTGAAACATGCTTGTATCCAAAAAACCCCATGAGTTTTTGTCCTGTTTTTGAGTGATTGGCAGCGCACAAGTAATGTTCTATGTTGGAAGATCTCTGCACTTTACATGCTGTATAATCATATTTTTAATATTCCATGAAGGTAAATTTGCAAGGGGTTGGTGACATGATGCTAATCCCTGTCCCTCTGCAGTATTTGCAGGAAGTATTATGTGGAAACAAAAGATATTACCAAATGGTATAGAATCATAGAATATGCTGAGTTGGAAGAGACCCACAGGATCATCAAGTCCAACTGCTAGCCCTGCACAGGACGCCTCCAAGAGTCACACCCTGTGCCTGAGAGCATTGTCCAAACACTGCTTGAACTTGGATAGGCTTGGTGCTGTCACCACTTCCCTATTCCAGTGTTTAGCTGCCATATGGGTGAAGAACCTTTTCCCAAGATCCAGTGTAAGCCTCCCAACTCAGCTTTGTGCTGTTCCCTGAGTCCTGTCGCTGGTCATGAGAGTCAACAGCTATAGCTAGTATTTGTTGACATTGGAGGCTTGGTAACATTCTGTTGATCAAGTGTCATTTGTTTCAGCTCCTGCCATGGGTTATTTGACTATCTGTGAGTAAGCAGCATGACAAATAAACATACTGGGAAGTTAGATTTTACTGCAGATTGGATGATAAAAGGCTACTGTCCAAAAATCAGCACAAGGGCTTCAACAAGAAGTCATTCTGAACTGTGAAATACAATCTATTTAACATATAAATTGAATTGAAAAGTGAGCTGTTTAACATGAAATTAACTTGAGGAATTAGTATAAGCAGAAAAAAAAGTTTAAAGATATGAGTGAAATTTAATCCACAGTTGCAATTACTAGGATAAAATTAAGAGATCTGTCCATCATTTTAAGTCTGGCATCTGGAATATATATACCTATATAATATTCTAACTATAACACAGCTTTTGGTAGTTAAATGTCTGGGCATTTGAGGGCATGTGACTTCTTTCCTTGAAGTTTTTGTCAGATGAAAGAAATGAAACAGAAATAAAGCTGCCGGAGGATTAGCAGTCCCCTAATTTTTGTCTTTGAATATGCAATCTCTTTCATGAATATTGCAAATTTAATGCTTGCTGCTTTGTGCTGCACATCTTTACCCAGTTGGAAGCAATTGGCAAATCATGATCTCTTCATTGTATTGCCTGTGCCTGACTCAGTTTTGAGAAGGGCTGAGCGCCAGTCTGCTGCCATGTGAGGTTTGCTTTCTGAACGCTAATCCGGTCTTGTGTACAGTGATTCCATGTCCTGCATGTGCAGGAACATGCTTTTGAGGCGGTTCAGGCTGGACTTAAAGCCTCTCCTTACCTGAAGGACAATGAAGATAAATTTTCTTGGCTCATCTCTGACTTTTGACTTCTCGGTGGGTGAGGTGGAGGTTATAAATACCTAGTTTTGTTAGTTGTTCTGTCCACAATCAGTAGGTTTAAGGAATAGCTTTACTATAGGAATAGGATGTTATTTATACTTAAGTTGTTAGTTATCATGTGAAATGTCTTGCTTCAATAATTCTTGAGGTTGCTTTTTTCCCCAGGAAAAGTACTCAGCATCATTTGTGGCAATGCACGTTATTTGTGTGGTGGGGAACAAGAGATGGTGAGGATTTTTTACACATGGTGGGGTGAGGGATTTTTTACAAAGACTTTACAGTGTGTGTTGCTGTGAGAGTTTTGTGGTTCTTGCTCTGTCCAGGACCTGCCAGCCTTGCTGCTGTTGCTGGGCAGTGTCCAAGCACCTTCACACGTCCTTGTGTCAGACATTAATTGAGAATCTGCTTAGCAAGCTCTAACACTGAGCTACTGACAAAATGGGGCTGGTCTGCTCCATTCCTGCCATGTAGGCTCTGCCCTTTGCCTTTGAAGTTTTACAGATTTGGGTTGGTTTAGGTTATGCTTTTTCAAAAAGAAATCATACTGTATCACATGTATCAGCAAGCAGCTTGGCTCCTGCCATAGCAACAGAATGGCAAGACTTTATGAGTTTAGAGATAGAGCAAAGGACAGCAGGGATTATTTTGACATCATGATGCAATCAGCTTAGCATGTACTTAACATTTAACAGCTAAGCTATGTTAAAAGGCAGTGCCTGATCTGGTAGTATATCACAGTGATCTTAAAGAAGGGCCTGGTGGATGATGTGGGTCTTCACCTTGCTGTTACCCCTCAGCCCCACAAGTATCCAGTGCTGTTGCTGCAGGGTTTCAGTTTTTTGACCAGAGTCAAAATATTGTGGGTCCAGGTTTGGCCTAGATATTGGTGACTGGCCTTTTTAAATGACCACTGAAGACCCAGCTGGACTTCAGCTGTCTTTCCAGCCTCAGTATTGATCACAGAATGATCAACAGAATTTGTGATGGTCCCCTGCCCTTCTTAGATAGTGATGTGCTACCAGGAGTGAAAAGGAGGATACATTTTGCAAATGCAGCTAGTGTTCTGCTTGGTTATATCTAGGTATACATGTTGACTTCGATGTAAGAGGAAAGCTCCATTTCCTAGGCTTTTAGCAGAGCCATGGGGCAGGAGTTAACAGGATCTTCTCTAACTATTAGAAGCATGTCACACATAGTTCACTTTCCTGTTAAGGAGTGCAGTTTTTAAAGTATGTGTTGAAAAAGTTGCAATGTCGTGACTTGTTTGGGTTTTTTGTGGATTTTTTTTTTTTTAATACTGCTTTCTAGTGCTAGGTTATAAGTAAAATTTGGTTTGTGATAGTGCAGGGAGAAAATTTGCTCTTTGTATCCTTAAAAGCGCCTTGTAAGTGTCAAACTGCAAAGGAAAGACTTTTGTAGCTGCTAAGTGAATTACCAGAATAAGGAAAATAAGTTGTTTTTTGGTTTAGATTTACTTAGACAACTCTGAGGTGACGACAGTGTATTAGTGGCAAGATAAAATTCTCATTCCTCTGTAAGTCAGATTTATCAGTTTAAGGGAGCATAATGGTGTGAGTGATTCCTATAGGTTCAAGGATGCTGCGCTGTCTTAGGTAATACAAAATTATTTATTATGTCATTATTCTATGTTATAAATGATCAATCAAAAGCCAAATTATCAAAAAATGTGAAAAGATTTATTTATCTTTTTCTGCAACCAAAATATGGTCCTCAAAACCACCACAGCCAAAGAGACAGCATCGAGCCCGGGATCGGCGCTGGGTGAACCTGGATCCGGCCTCTATCGCATCGAATCCCCCCACCCCCGTTCATGAGAGCCACTTCTAGCAGGGATGTTTTATACAGTTTATTGTGCCCAAGGCAAAGGAGTCCAAGTTTCTTTTGTAACTCTGCATATTCATAGTTGGCTCTTTCACTGTGCAGAGCTGGACAATCGCTGTTTCCTGGTTGATAGCCAGCGTTGATCGAATCCTGGGAAGTCGAGTATTGGCATGTATCTTTCTGGCTTGGCTGTCTTGATCACTGTTATCTGCAGAGCGAGATGATCGCTCTTAGGCGGTTTCCGATGACGGGATAGCGGCGATCATCACGTCTTGTGCATCTATTCTTGGGCTAAAGTGCCGATTCGACTCCAGGAATTTCGGAGTTTGAATAGACATCTGCCTCTCAGCCTGTTTGTGGTCAGAGACTCGTTTGGATTTCACAATCTTTATAAAATACATTCTTTTATAGCATGAATTATTTCTAACATATATTACATTCTACAATGTTAAACTGTCTTCTACAGTGACCTAAACAGAAGAAAAAATAAAAATTAATAGAATTAAGACCTAGGAAAAAACCGAACAAAAAACACAACCAAATGAAAGATTTCTTTGTGCAGAGATACTAATTCCAAGGCAGAAGGCAAGCCCCTTGTGATTAGTCTACTTTCCAAATATTGTAGAAGCTTGAATGACTCATTCTGCTGTACAGGGAGGTAGGTGAAACTCAAATATCTGTAAACTACAGTTTGAAGCATCATATGGCTTCTGAAATGTCTTCACTAGGTGTTCGCTCCTGGATTTTGTTTGGGATTGCATGTTTGGAGATGGGGAAAAAGAAAATCTAGGTGTTGCTCCACAACTGACAGCCACTTTGTGATGTTTATTGGGACAGGTACTAAAAAGTTGCTTAAGATGGCATCTTTGGCACTTCTCACTTCTGTCTAGAAGACTGAATGGCAAACCATAACAGAAATTCACTTATACAAATGCTGTGAAGAATTCATGGAGAATTGGTCAGAATAAGTTTTAGTGTTCATTTGTAAAGTTTAAAAACTCACCTTCACACTACCTGTTCACTGGTTTTGAACTAGTTGAAATCCATGGAAACAGAGTGCATTTAAGGTTATTGAAAAGTGATGTTTAGTTTATGCACAGTCTGTTCTTTCATCTGGATTAAAAATGCCAACAACATAATCCCATTAAATCATAATCTTGTTTGTAGCTCTTATGTTGCATCACAAAAAATGCATCAGTGCTCAAGTGAGCACTGGTACACAAATAAAAGGTTTGGATAAAGGAGGCTGTGAATGCCTCAAATGTTGTCCAGATTGAATGGTACAGATTGGGATTTCAAAGAGTTGCAGACTGAGATAGAGGAGGAAATTTGAGAAAAGCATAGTACTAGAAGCAGAGACAAACATGCAGGAATTTAAAACACAGGTGCCAGGTCACTGTACCCTGGGGCAGCTGGAAAATGAGCTCCTTGGGTGAAGATGCTTTCTCTACACTCCAGCACAGATAGCAAGTGGGGTCTGGCTTTAATGGGCCAAACTCTCGTCACCTATGTGCTTGCTGGAAATTCACAAGGAAGGTGAGCCTGGAGCAGCTACAGCTTCTAGGCTAGATTGCTGGTACCTAGTGCAAATGACCACAAATCCTTGGTAAGCCCCAGTCTGTGGTGGATCAGCTTCTGCTAGTCTTTGCTTTATGCTGTTCTGATACGGTGCAGGCCAAGATACGCTGCCTTTTCACTCTTTGTTCTGTTGCTGACTTGGCTAAGGTAGGGATATTTCAGCCACTCTGAAACTTTTATTTTGGAGCTTTGTTGCTTCTCAGGTTTTTTTCCCATTTACTACTGAATTTTCAATTGGAGATTTTTCTAATAAGCCATAATTTTATATTGGAGGTGCAGTTTCTCTGCCAAGGTACAGGTTGTGTCACAGGAGCTTTTTTGGACGTGCATTATTTTGGTTGGGACTGGTGATTTTGATTGTTGGTTGTTATAAGTGATCAGATCTGTAGCCAAATTTATAAAAATTTAACAGATTTATTAGATTGAATAACAAAAAATAGAAAATTTCGAAATCCCACCACAGCCAAGACAGCGTCAGCCCCGGGTGCAGCCGCTGGGTGACCTTGGGTTCCTGCTGACAGAGTGACAGCCTTCCCCCGAGTGTTCTTCGCAGTCAGCTTATATACAGTTTATTCTGCCTGAGGCAGAGATGACCACATATTTCTTTGTGTCTCTTTGCATGTAAAGTTGGATCCATACATGTGTAGAAACAGACAAAGAAGGAGTCCAAGACCCAGACAAGTGTCTGAGTACCCAGGCAGAAGATGTATTTGCATGGAGTAGTTGGTGCCAGCTCCTGAGTACCATAGATTTAATCAGTCCAGGTGCCCAGTCTTGTGAGCTTCTTGAGACATTCCATTAATCATCTCCCAGGAAGGTCCAGATGTTATTTTCAAATGCTGGTGCCAAAGGAAACCCCCTCTGATAGCCCATGTCTGTCTATTCATACGGTAACAGATCTGGTATTGTCTCAGCATGGTCCAGCAATCGGTTACGATGTGCATAACTCTGTTCCAGTCAGAGCACTGCAGGTGTAGCTCATGGTCCAGGGCTCCCCTATTCATACTGCAACAGGTTTGATATTATCTTAATGCTCTTTGGGAATTGGTTGTAATGTGAATAGAATGCTGTTCCCGGCCAGAGTGGTCACAAGCATAGGTTTGATTTTCTCCTAATATTTTATATGTACATATGTCTATTTCTACAGCATGAATTATCTCTATCATATATAACATTGGTTGTACTTTTTTGATGAATTTTCTTTTCACCATGCCTTTGGTCACTTGAAAGCTTGCCAGGTAAAAGACATGTTCATGAATTTGTTTAACATGAGCTTGGTATCCATCCACACTGTAACTGGTGGTGTGTTCAGTTGTTCCACCTCTACGTCCAGCCAGTCATTGCCCACTGTTCAAACTACTAATCATTTATCTGCCATCTTGGGGCTAAAGGGAGATGTGCTGGTAAGGCGTGTGCAGGTGCAGATCCCTCAGTCCATTATGTGAATAAAGAAACTTGTTCCAAGATGTTTGGTGTGTAAGGTTATGGTTGCATACACCAGGTGTAAAATAAAAAATTAAGTCTCAGGTTTTTAAAATTATTCTGGAGCCTCATCCTAGATCAGTCATGTACAAGGCTTTGGGAAAGCTGTGGGGGTTGATTTATAATTTGTGAAGGAAGGAATGAAGGAAGGTTAGAAGGAGGTTTACCTTTACCACAAATGTTTTTTTTTGTGGTGTTCAGAGAGCGTTGAAATTGGGAGCTCGTGAAAGAAAGTTCAAACTGAGGACCTTATGAAGCGATATGTGGAATAAATAAACTCCACAACCAGATATAGTTATGAAGTGGGTATGTCAGCGCCCAGCACAAGCGAGATAGCTCTCGTGAAAACTTGTGCCTTGAGCCTCAGTCTGACCCTTATCTTTATTCACAAAGGTGTTCCATATGCAATACATTGCACAACTTTGCCATGCATATTCAATCTCTGGCCCCCCCTGTTCTTGCTTTGCATGGTAATCAGATCCACGCCCTTCTGGGCATGCGTTGTTTGCTGTGGTGGTCACACGGGGGTCTCTCAGTGGTCTCTGAGGCTGAAGATTGTGGTCTTCCTCATGACTGAACTTTTGAACTTTTCTCTTTTGTGCATGCGCTTTTGGTCCCTTGGTGCTTATCTGAGTATGTCTGTCAGCCTTGATTAGCTCAGAGATGGAGGAGTCCCTTTATCTGGTTTCTTTGCATCTCTTGGTCTTTTCTGGTACTGTTCTTTATGCAAGAAGCTCTTCAGAAATTTGCATTTTACTATGCCCTTTGTATCATGGCAGAGGTTTCTCAAGTAAAAAGGTTAAAATTCAACACATAGTTCTACAGGCTAAACTTTAAATGCTTAATTCATATTGCTAACTCAAGTGAACTCCAAAAATCTCTATTTCACTTATGCTTAACTCTTGTTATACTGTCAGGGAAAAGGTGTAAAGGATCATCTGAAAGACTCACATATGAGCATAATGCTTCTGCACCCCTGTCACACATGTAGACTTTGTTCAGTTTTCAGGCCACATGTGTTATGGGATAGCCGCTTTTTCTAAAATTAATTTTTCTTGGCTTTTTTTCTAGGATCACATGATTCTTTCAGCTACTGGGTTGATGAGAAATCTCCAGTGGGACCAGACCAAGCAACAGCCATCAAACATTTGGCCAGAATTTCCTTGGTTAGAAAGATCATGAAGAAATGGTCAGTGACTCAAAATTTGACTTTCAAAGAGCAGTTAGAAGGCGGGATCCGCTACTTTGATCTTCGTGTATCTTCTAAACCTGGGGAAATAGGACAAGAGATTTACTTCATACATGGCTTGTTTGGCATCAAAGTATGGGATGGGCTGAAGGAAATGAATAGTTTTCTTGAGCAGCACCCCAAGGAAGTAATCTTCTTGGATTTCAATCATTTCTATGCCATGGATGACAGCCATCACCACTTCTTGATCAACAGGATCCGCTCAGCATTTGAATCCAAACTTTGTTGTGTTGAATGTGTAGAATATGTCACGTTACTGTACATGTGGGAGAAGAAACACCAGGTAGGGAAAGGATGTTTAATGTTTTTCAAACCCAAAATGTTAAGATTTTAAAGAGACAAGCCAAGTGTAGCTCCCACTCACAGATATTGGACCAAGGATGTTGCTGATGGTCAAGTTAAAGCCCACTAGGGCCTCGTCTATGCAATGTGCATGTTTTCCTCCATTTACATGCAGCCATGTATCCCCTCTTCTATGGTGTGGCCAGTCTGTCCTGCTCCCAAGCACATTTGTTAAATAATTAAACTGTAGTGTCCTTGGAGCCTTGTGCTCCTTACAAAGGGTTTTCTCTTCTGGAAGGGCATGTAATGCAGAGTTGTGTTGGTGAGGATTTTATTAACTGTTGTCTTTCTAGCCAGTGTGAAGCATATAAGCTTTAGCATGACTAAGGTATGGATGCAATTTCTTACCTCCTTTGCAGCCATCCAGATCTGCAGAGGTGAGGTTAATAGCTCTTCTCTGTGGTAACTGCTTCCATAGGTACACAAAAACTGAGAACAGAAAAGGGTTTCAGCAGCAGCACATAATTCTTGAACTGGAAATGAAGCTTTGAGGAATTGTTTTGAACTGATGCTGTCAATGTTAAGCTTCAAGATTAATCTTCTGTAAATGTGGGTGTTTGTAAAAAATGTGTCCTCTTTGTGCTGTAGAGAAGCACCTTACAAGGTAAAAAACATTAATTTTGGATTTGAGGGTTTTGCTGACAGCAGGACTGCCTTTGGTTTCTCATGCAGCAAGTGTGAGCACGATGCCAGTACTTCAGTCATGTGCCAATCAGCCCTGCACACTTTGCCTTCTTAGAAGGAGGTATTCAGAAGATGGCAAGGCTGCTAAAATCCTTACCTTCAAGTACAGATAGAGTATTTTCTGGCATTAGAAGTTGCAATGCTTTTAAGCTGAGCTCTTTAAATGACAAAGGCAACTTTGTCATTTTAAACTGATGACCCATAAAGCCTGAAGCAATCTTGTCCTCAAAGCTGAATAAAATTATCTTAATCTCCTTTGGCTGTAGTGCAACAAATACACTGACACTCATGACTCAAGTTACACTGACACTCATGACTCAAGAGCAACTTTTTTACTTAGTCCTCTTCACTGCTATGCTAGGTGTAACAGTACTGTATGAACATAAACCAATGCAGCAGCCTGTTAAAATAAAAATATGGTAATTTTGACTTGTTTGGGTTTTGTTTTTTTCTTTTTTTGTTCTCTTAGGTTCTCATATTTTACCACCACCCTTTGTATCAGGCATATCCCTTCCTGTGGCCAGGTAATAAAATGCCAGCACCATGGGCTAATACAACTAATGTGCACAAACTGCTGCAGTTCCTGGAGACCACACTTGGGGAACGAAGTCGTTATGGGACTTTCCATGTATCTCAAGCAATTCTCACGCCTCGAGTGAAAACGATTGCACGGCATCTGATTCGTGGTCTGAAGAACACACTTGTTCATAGGTAAGGACTTGTCTTGATTGTCTCAGTTCTTTACTTAACATGTCTGGTGTTGAAAGAGGCACTGAGCAAGAAACAAACTAGGAGATGTTTGCTTAGGCTTGCTGAAAGCATGCCATTTTGCTCAGTACTGTTGTTCATGAAAGATACTTGCAATCATTGAAAATAAAGACAGTGGAAATAATAAAGGAACAGGGTATATATGTGTTTCCTGGTAATTGGAACTTTTGAAATGTGATATGATTTTGTAAAATGTAGGATGGATGTGTGGCTTCAAACCAGTAATTCATTTCAAACTGGCTGAAGTTGGATTTAAGGGAGGAGGGGTGAAAAAAGCTTGTGCCACAGAGGAAAATTGCTTATTTCTGGACTTAGTTTTACATTTATCCATACAGATGTCTCAGTAATTTCAGTAACAGCCAGAGGTGTATGACCTAGGGCAGTATTCTACCTTGTATTTTAAGGGAGCTGGGGGGGAGGCTTTCCAAAAATTAGATTCACCATTTGACTTAATACCATTGACCATTGTACAATTAATTTTCCTATGAGTAAGGTCCCTGTAAGAGAATTTTGCTTTGATTAGCAGAGTGACAGTGATTTTTATTAGTATTAACAGCATGACCAGGATAGTTTAATATTATTTATTTTATGGAATTACCACCTTCTAGCCCATTTGCTAAAAATTACCAGAACTGTAAAAGTCCTCGTGGATATTAGGAAGAAATCTTTACTGTGGGGGTGGTGAGGCCCTGGTTCAGGTTGCGTAGAGAATTTGTGGATGCCCCATTCCCTGGAAGTGTTCAAGGCCACGTTGGGTCGGGCTCGAAGATGTCCCTGCAAAAGGCAAGGGCTGTTAGACTGCGATGATATTTAAGGTCCTTTCCAACCCAGGCCACCCAGTGATTCTGTGAATAAGAAAATCCCTGGTTAGGTATAAATCTCGGCGTTTTCAGTCCCGCTCGTGCTTGGAGGCGTTAGTCCGGCCCGAGCTGTTGGTTTGGTGTCGGGGCCGCGCTCGGCACTAGGTGGCGCTGGGAGCCCGCGAGCGCCGGACCCTGCGGGGCATCCGCGCCGAGGCCGGGCGGGATTGCTGGGCCAAAACTACGCAAGGATCGTTGCATTTCGTGGAATGGGCGGGCAACTCTGTTTCGAGGGACTCCTGGCACAGATCTGTGCTCTAAGCCACTGTTAGCGGGAAGCCTGCCTTCAGTCCGTCCCTTTCTCTCATCCTTACCACTTGTTTGCAATTAAACCAAAAGTTGCAGATAGGTGCTGCTGTTTGCGTAAGTGTGATTACTTGTGTGCATTTGCACAAGCTAGCTGATAGGCAAATCTGTCCTTGTTTTATGTAGATACCTGCCTTCTTGTATGGAAATTTTGCCCTGGATTTGAATATTTAAGTGTTCTCAGGTCTTGCTAAAGGAGACTTGCAACAAGTCACACTTACCTGGCTGAAGTGTGGTGTGTCCCTTGGCAATAGTTATGCCTTTACTCATAGTTCTTGATAAGCTTTATTTTTTATTGTCCTGATTCAGCAGGCGTGAAGTGACTTTGTTTTTTGGATTTGCTTTTTTCTCTTAATCATTCTGTTAGCTAATTTGCTAGCCTACCATCTTCTCAAATAATGTATACATGTTACAGCACTAATCTAAATAATGCAAACATATTTAACCGTTTGTGTCTAACTGCTGAAAAGCATGGTATTTCATGTTAGAGTGCAAGAGAGCTGGTGCAGACTCCTAACCTTGAAATTTCTCCCCATAGTAGAATTTCTAACTCTGTTTAATTCAGTTCCTGACACAACTCTCCTTTATCCAGTTGTAGCGATGTATAAGCAGGATGTTCAACCCCTGTGGAGCTGACAGCTTCGTTCTAGGTTTGGTTTCCCTGACCCCATTGCTCTTGAGTGAGTCTGGAAGCTGGAGAGAATTTAGGAGAAATGTGATGCTGCTGCCTCCAACTTTTTCTCCTGCCTCCCCTGAGGCAGAGGAGGGCAAGGGAGCATCTTGGGCCAGGCATGGCCTTGCTTTGTGTTACACTGGTTTGTTGTCAAATTGAGCGTTTGACTTAACGTGTGCTTGGGTGCAAACAAACCACGGTGGAGAAATTTTTAGTGCAGTGTTAAATCCTGAAGCACAGACCACCCAGTGAATATAGAGGGATTTTGTATGTCTGCTAGCTGGCACTGATGACTGACCAATATGTCTGTTTGATAGCTAATGACATGTGCTCTGTTAAGCACTCATTAGCCAATTGCATTTAGGGTGACATCCCTGATCACAAATATGAGATAATATATTTTGTAAACAGCATGTTGTGTTTGAAATGAGAAGAGTAGGTATACAAAGGTGCCTCTTTTAAAGTGTTTAATTTTCTTTATTTCAATTTCTTTAGGAACCTGCCCATGATTTTGAATTGGGTGAAAGCACAGAAGCCTGGTGTTATGGGTGTTAACATAATTACATCAGACTTTGTGGAGCTGGTTGATTTTGCTGCTACAGTTATTGCATTGAACGACCTCCTTTTGGAAGAGGATGAATCTGCAACTTAAATCCTGATTGCTGTGTTCCACATGTGCTCCTTAGTGGACATCTTTGAACTATGCTTAATGTTTTACTTGTCAAGTGAAACCTATTGTAATCTCTCTCTATGAAAAAATGTTTCCTAGAGGAAACGTGGTTAAACATCATGTACAGCCAGGTCCCTTCTCCTGGAGTTGTGTGGACCTGAGTCAGCCGAGTACTCTGTGTGTGTGCTGCTGTGTCTGTCTGTCTTTCTGTGTATGCGTGCTCTGTGTGGCTGAGCTATGCACACATCTGCTGCTGACAGGGGCTGGCCTCTGGAGCAGATGTACCCTATTGTGGCACGCATCTCCTCGGTGACCATACTCCCAGCGCCCATGTGTGTGCATCCTGCCTGCTTCCCAGGCCAGGGCTCACTCCAGGGATCACTGCTGATCCCATTGGCAGCCTGACCAGGCTGACCGGGTGGAGTTGTTCTTGGGCCACCTCTGGCATAGCTGAGTTCAGCTGGAAGCTCTACTCGTTATGCTGTTTTAGACACTACCTCTGACTTACTTGAAGAGACAATACTGCTGTTGTTCAGGGCAAACCTGTTAGCACTGTGTTAAATATCCAAACTGTCCTTTGGGCCTGAGAGGTGAAGGCTTGGCACAATCTTTCTTCTTGACCTCTTTATTTTACTTTATTACTTCAATAAATTAGTTGCAACTGTGATTAAGTATATTTCTTTTGGCATTAATTTGGAGAATATTTCAGTCTCCAGATTTTGAGGATTATGACTCAAGTCTGAATTCCTGTTTGCTGTGACATATAGGAAACATTAATTTTCCTGAATTACTGGCACATTTAGGAAAATACAGCATCACCTTTCTTTTTTACCTCTTGGTCACTTGGGTTTTTTTAATCCATCAAATTTTCTTTGGGGAAAGTCTATCACCCAGGCAGCCCTTCTCTGGAAGGAGGTGAGCCAAGTGGGGACTTGCTTGGTATTCAGAGAACTGGAGCTGACATGGACTGCTCAAAGCCCAAATATTGGATCATTGTGATCTGTGATGGGACAGTGAATTCTGCAGTCAGACCTGAAAACTGTGCTTTTAGAGAGCCACACCTATTAAGGGAGAAATTTCTCCAGCCTTCACCTGCTTGTGACAGAGTAAGCAATAATCACACAAGCAGAGGAGGGTGTTAATACTGCTTCTTTCTTTAGTCACATTTATTTTTGTGCTGGTTCACAATGAAATGTGACCATGTATGTTTGGGCCAATGCAATCATATATTGGTACTTATCAGCACTTAATTTACTAGCTGGCAGTATCCTATGGTCTCATTTATTGTTTTTTTTTTTTTTTTTAAAGCACAAAAGGGACTGATTAGCAGATACTTCTCTGCTCAATCATCTTCCTGAAGAAACTGTTGGTGCACTATTTATTCACTGATTATGAATTTGTATTTATCTCTAAGCTTATTTATTATAGAATGGATTGTCTATATACATATTTAATTCAAATGAAAAATTCATCTCCAGATTTATTATTTCTTTCATTGTTTTATCCTGTGTCTGCCATCATGGTCTGACAGCTGTGAAAAATCACAGCCTTCTTTGTTTGCTAGTCACAACTCAGGGGAAATGTAAAGGTTTGCAAACCTTCCATGTGAACCTTGGCCGAGTTCAGAGCAGACCGTAATCTGAATTATCTGTTGTTTGCATGGCTTTCATTAGAGTTCCTTGAATTTTTTAACTGAATAATTTCTCAGAGGGAGTTGGAGGTAGGGGAAGTGCTTTTCACTCAGTCTCCTTTCCACTTGTGTCTCAGTGATAGGGGACAAGTCATAAAAATCAGGGTTTGGGAACTATGTTCAAATTTCTAGTTTAATACTTCTTTTTAAAACCACAGCAGAAGGTTTTTATTAGGTTTGGTAATTTTTTTTCTTGTTGATGAAACCATCAGAACCTGTTTTGAACAGTTCTGTTTAGACTGCAAGTTTATTTAAAATACCTGGATTTTCCTTAGCTTAATTTTGTTTACTTTACTACTGATTTACTCATGGCCCCAACTGAAACTCCATGTGGATTTGGTTTTGTTGTTTTTCTTCTGCAAATTGTCTTGGTGCTCAGAGTTCAATTGGATGTTAACACCAAGGTTGTGGATTTGATCCCTGTATGGGCCATTCATTTAAGAGCTGGATTCATGACCCTTACGGGTTGCTTCCAACCCAGAATATTCTGTGATTCTCTAACCTGGCTTGCATGCCGGTGAGGCAGAAATAATACCTTTGCAAGGTTCCCCTGCAGAACCGGAAGATAAAGCAAGATGAAGTGAGTATGATGTTTGTATTTGACCCTTAATATATTTTGTACTATATATATATATCTGCCTCAAGAGAGATTTGGCTTAACCAGTATTTGTATTATGTGTGCACAGTAATGACTAGTATTAGTCCTTCTGCTGTATTTATTTGAATAGAGATGGGATGGGCGCAGGACTTTGGTTACACATTTTTAAGTGCAAACTCAGAATTTTCTCTAACGTATTGGCTGTTAGTTCTTGCCTCATGAAACATGCTGGGTATTAAGAGTATTAGCAGAGGGAAAAGAAATGGAAAATAGATTTAGTATTAATGGTTTAAGTATGTGGGGGGGAAACATTTCTGTAAGTTTGGCCTCTCAGAAGAGACTTGTCATTTCAGAGCTTGGTGGTGTGCATCCAGTGTGAGGAACCTGACAGTCTTAAATGGTGAGCTGGGCAGTTGGCAGGTAACATTTGTCTATGACATGACATCTCCTGGCTACTCTGGGCAGCATTCATGCTGGTGTTTAGAATTGGTCCTAGGGTTGTCCGGAACCATCTCAAGCAATATGAACTACCTTTCATGTATTCTGTTACACAGAGAAAAGCTATCCATATAATGGGCTTATCTTGCTTACTCAACACCAAAACATACTGACTTCCTCATGCTTTGCAAAATTGAGCTCATCTAGGCTTGGACTTTGGGTTGTGGACTCTATTTTCCAGCATTACAAAATTAAAAGGTGTGCTGGGCAGGAAGGGAGGATCAAGGAAGTAGGGCAGTAGTTCTCATTCAGTGCCCACACAGTAGGTGTGGTAGTGCTTAGCCCAGTTCTGGGCAGCAGAGTGGAGCAGGTCTGGCAGGTGAGCAACAGCCTTGCAGCTCACACTGAGGCACTTGGCCAAGTCTGGGCCCTGAGCAGTCTGCTCCTGAGGTCAGCAAATAACAGCCTGCAAGGTCAGGATGTGTGAGCTTGAGGAGAATAAAGATCGGTGTGAGCACAGGAGAAGGTGGGAGGTTTTTACTGTTTGGTGTACCTATGGTGAATACAGTGGTTTTAGTCTTGCTTGTATATCTGTAAAGTGGTAGAGTTCACTTTTAAACAGGCTGGGAAAAAAACCTCCCCAGAAGAATTGTTCTGACCCCTTGACCATTTGGTAGGTGCTGGAAGAGGAGAAACCAGAAAACAAGCAACTGCTTGAGGCAAAGTACTTAAACTGTGTATTTTGGCTCAGATGGGAGTAGGGCTTCTGCCAGCATGCTCATCCATTCTCATCTGGATAAGCCTTTGGAAGTAGTTTCTTTGTGTACTTCTCTCAGGTGTCAGAGTTCATTGATGCATCATTTAGCAGACAAAGATTTTGGACTTAGATAAAGAGAGGGCATGGATATTTTGATTTAGGGTTGGGTTGCCTTTGGAAGTCTTACTGAGCATGTGTGACTTGAGATTTACTTAAATATGCAGTATTTAATATGACATCCATATGCTGTTTTTTTAAGACTTTCATCTTGACTTGAACACATAGTTACCAAACCCTAATAATCAAAATTTTGGTCAGAGGACCACTGTTTGGGACAAAACTTCAGGCAACTTTTCAATACTTGTTAAAGCACAGAGAAATTGTCTAATATGGGAAGCAGAACTGACTCAAAAAATTATTTGAATTTCATTAGGTCTAAATGAAGTTCTTTTGGCAGTGAAAAATAAGATTTTTTTTTTTCTCCTTCTTTGACAAATCCTTATTTCAGCTTTGGTTTTTAGCTCAACAGATAGGTAGAAGAGCCAGAGCATATGGTGAGAAGCAAATAAATTTTATGCTAAGGACATGTATGTAGGACTAGCTGTGGTAAGAGTATGATGATTTACTTAATGATACCTTTAATGGTAATCCCATCTGCACTTTGGTTTAGGCTGTTAAATCAGTCTCTTTTTGCATTAAAAATAATCAGTCCCACTAATTCAATACATCTGTTCTATTGAAGTGTGTTTACTCCTAAATGCATATTTATTTTTCTAAAAATCTTACCAAGTAAACTGCTACACTGTAGGGACTGCAATAGGAATGTCAACTCTAGAACTGTATGCTGAATCTGCTTATATTTTATAGCCATGAATATTTATGCATTGTGTGTTGTCTGTTTAAGTAGTACTTCTCTTACCCTTTGTTAGACCTGTCATACCATCTACATTGAACTGCAGTGTATTCTTAATTTTGAAAGAAATGTTGATCAGCACATCCTATGTAAAAATAATTTAGATGGTTTTTTGATTTTTCTCAATGTCAAATATATTTTCCTCATGAATTTTTTTTTAATTTATACTGTGGAAGGGTGCCAAGGGGACCAGGTGAAGAGGAGTTACCAATTCTCAGTATTTTGTGCAGTCTGTCTTCTTATGGCAGTTTGTGCTTTACCCACCTGTCTGATTTTGTGAAACCAGGATGCCTCATCTGAACTGCAAATAACTTTGGGGGTTTACATCTGTTTCTTCTGCTTTATCTCACTGATAGTTTTAATCCTGAAAATAAAAAGTACTACTTGAGCTAATCATCTTTGCTGTGTGTTCTGTACTGCTGTTTTGATACATGATGATGTTGTGAATCAACTATCAGTTGAGCTGAGTAACTTCTCTGATGCAGAATGGTGTCATGGAAGGTTGGTTTGAGATTTTTTTTGAGGTGCTGCATCTTGCTGTACTTTTGTCCCCTGAGGAGGCAGATGCAGACAACATCCTTATTTCTAGGATGTGCTGACAATTTCTCAGTGCAAGTAGTAGTGGAAAGTGATTAGAAATCAGTGTGTGCTTGCACTTGTGCATACACCCAGCTAACATCTTTGCCTGATTGCGCTGGGACAAAAGCATGCTAATCATGGATCCAGTTCTGTCTTGGAAGGCAAGTACAACTTCTGTGCAGCCTCTACTGCTGTAGCACACGTGCTGAAGCTCCATTGTAATACTTGATCAGGAAACGATCCGGAAACAAAACATTGATAATGATTCCTGGAGCCTGGGCTAATGTCGGATGCTTGTAACCAATGAGATCAGACGCACCCTTCTTTTGGGTTGCTTTCAGCGTGCCTGTCTTGAAGATGTGGGAATACTGGAGGTGGGGGGAGGGAGCGAATGGATGGTCCTGATTCCCTCATGTTTTCAGACAGTTGTGACAGAGGGGGAGCTATGTGTAGATATATCTTTTTTTTTAATCCCAAAGTTAGAGCTGGAAATTCTGAGCTTAATCACTACCTGTTGTCTCAGACCTCAAAGCAAGTGTTTGCAAATCAGCCTTCATTAGCAGTGACTCACACAAACCTAGCCATTGGTGTCTTGGTGTCAGTAATGTCTGCAATGAGCTGTAGGCAGGGGGTGTGCCACTAGTTTTTTTCAGAAAATACATATTAACATGAATCTAAAGTGACTGGCATAAGCTGCCAGTGTGTAAAAAGTTGATGGCTAAATAGCTTGGAGTGGCACTGTGGCTTCCACCCACCCACCCCCACCATGAAAATTATGTACCTTAGAGGGGACTTCAGGTGCAAGAGTGAGCAGGATTTCATCATACTACTCCCCTACGGGATTTAATGGTGGGGGGGGGGGGGGGGTTGTTGTTGTTTTGGGTTTTTTTTTTCTGTGTGCCTTTAGCAATGCTGGACCAAGTCATACATGTATATACATGTGTGCATGGAATAAATTGTTATTTTGAAGCTTGCAATGAGACAGCGAAAACTAGAAGCATGTTCTGTGACAAATTTATGCATGCCCTTTATACTGAGTTTCGCTGTTGCCACAAACCTGTGATTAGCTGTTCTAACAAAATCATTCCTGATTTGCATTTGTCGTATTATTTACCTCTTAGGGGATGCTGCTGAACCTGCATGCAGTTTTTTTAGCTGTGGAGGACAAACTCCTGCATGCTGTCTGAAGGACAGCCAGCTTGGAACCCGGTGTATGCTGCCAGCAGCTCTCGTTCCACATCTAGCTGGAAGGTGAGCAAAATGCTGGCAGGCTCTGGAGCTGAGTAATGGTAATGTCACTGATTCTTCTTTTCAGTTAGGTGACACACCAGGCACTCGCATTAGACTCTAAGAGCATTTGACCAAAAGCCTCTCTCCAATTTAAATGTACCAAGTGGGGTCAGTTTGTCATACTCTTGGGTGAGCAGATGCTGGAAAAAGAAACCAAGTGAATTTTGAACTACTGCTTGTTAGTGAGCCCAGCTGCTCTTCTTGGGGATCAGGGTTTGATCCACTCAGCTGATTGTGCCACTGCCTGAAGTCGAGACAAAGTGAATTCTTCTGGAAAAGATGGTGAGTGTGACCAGGATCATTAACAGGTAACTTGCTGTATGGATAAGCTGTTAATACAATCACACTGAAAATAAACTTTCCCTCAGTTTAGGGATTTGTTTAAATTTAAAGCAAAATTTGCTTAGAGTAGAAAATGGCTTGTTGTTTTTGTTCTTTCTTGTATATCTCTTATCTGCAGTAGAAATAAAAATACCTTGGGGAAAGTACTCTGGGATGGTGCAGTCTGCTCAAGGGAGAAGCTACTGTTGTACACATAACTGTGTGCAGGTTTATATCTGCAAGTTCAACAAAAATTTGGCCTCAGAGTCACTACTGTTCCTGTCAGCAACCAGTGAGAATGTGTGCCCATGGTAGAACTGCTTATATGGCCAAATTTGTGGATTCAAGTTTCCAGGATAATCTGTGGGCTGAAATTGCATACAGCTGTAAGTTGGGTAGTACTTCAGAGATGTGAATTCTTCTTGTGTCTGCTTTGAGATTATTTTTTGTTCTGTAAAAGTAAAATAACCCCATTTGTTGCAAGATATGATTTCTTAGCCTGGCTTCTAATCTAAGATTTGTGCAATGGTAATTTTCTGCTGCCACTACAGAGTCGGCAGTTTCTTGGTGGAAGAAAGGAAGCCACTGGCAGTACCTTAGGCATTAGAGCATCAAGGGAGCTTAGCTGGTAGCTGCATAAAATGGGAAATGTATGGTACATTGCGGTACAATGGCAGCACAGACTGTCCCTTTAAGAGGCAGATGGATGAGCCTTTAAAAGGGTTCTGTTGGCTCAGGAGATGCTGGACAATGTGTTGGTCTTCATGCAAAGACTTGCAGGTTTCAGTGAAATGACATAAAAGCTTGGTTGGTGTGTGCAAAGCCCAGATGGTATCTCATGCTTGGGTTTGAAAGGGTGTTTTCTGTTTGACCAGAGTTGCAGGTGCCATTGTTGTTTCATCTCTGTTATAATCATGAGAAAGTTTTGATACAGTTTGTGCAGATGCTGTTTGGGTGGCTCAGCAGAGGGACAGGCAAATGGCTGGCACAGCCATGTTCCCCCAGCCCCTTACAGCCCTGCTTTATGCTGTGGGACAGCACCTTGCCACTTCAGGTATGTTTGCAACTCTAATACCAAATTCCTCTTGGACTGGACATTTGTGAATGCAAAATACAGAAGAAATTGAGAACTGAGTTATTTCTATTGTGTTGCTTCTTGCAAATACTTTCTAAGAAAGGGAAAACAAAACACTGCCTAGGAGGTGTTTCTTCCTGCATCAAAGTCATCCTTTGGCAGATTGGGTGGAGAACACCACATTGTTTATTTGGTGAGGTCTGTATAAATGAGAATTAAAGGTGGCAAAAATATTTCTCTTTAATATTTTTACTGAACATTCACTTTTCATTTTGTTCATAGCAACTGAGCAAAGGGTTGGGTTTTGGTATTCCTGGGTTTTCTTCCAGCTTGAAATTGCAAAACCTAAAATCGCAAATGCAAGAAAGAAACAAAAACCGTCCAGAGAGGCTGGAGCAGTGGAAAGGGAGGAGGAAAAGTATGCAGCAGCGATAGTGCTGTAACTTGCCCTTTGAAACAGAAAATAAAGCTCTGGGTTTGGAATGCTTTTTTTGGGACAGACAAATTATTACACCAAGTTCAATCTTTGAGCCACGTCCAGTACAAAGTTCATTTGATACATTAAATGCAGTCCCACATTTGCAAATATGCTGAATTTGATTTGATTGCATCTTTTGGAAGGCTATACTAGCAGCAAATAAAATACATGCCAGGCATTCCTCCTGAGAAAAATAACAATTGCTGGTATTTCAGTCTAAATATCTCAAATGCCAATAGTTTTTCTTATTTTTCTTTATTTCTGCTCTTCTTAAAGAATCATAACTTGAACTCTGAAGCGATAGAAGCAGCCAGCTTATCCTGCGTGATAGTGGATAGTGCTGGAAAATGTGCTTTTGGTCATTGCCAAAACAAAAAATTTAGAAGTGTGTGTTGCAAAGATAATCGCCTTCTGGCCTTCCATCAATCTGTCTTGAAAATTGCCCTTAGTAACACAGTTGTCTGAGGATCACTGACACAGGCTGTCTCACCGGACTGACTCCTTTGCTGCACACCACAGTCGTGTACAGGGAGTGATGAACTGGTATTTCTCAAGGCTGGTTTTCCCCCTGTCTGCTGGGTATGTTCACTGTGCAGGCATGCACAATGCTGGCAAAAACACTTGAAGCCAGATATATGCTTCCAGGCCTTAAGATCCAGAATGAATGTGAAACTCAGTGTAGGTTTCCTGAAATATGTCCACAAAGGAAGAGCAAGGCTGCTGTAAGAAGATTTTACACTAGCAGAGTTTATGTAATTTGGAGAATCCTAGAAATTCCTACCAAGTAATTGCTTGTTTACACAGTACTAGTTCTGGAAAAAGTTCTGGAAAAAGTTTGGTGGTGCCAAATTGGGAGAGAGAATTGGGGTTGTTCAGCCTGGAAATGAGTAGGCTTGGGATGACCTAATTGTGACCTTCCAGTACTTGAAGGAAATCTACGAGAAAGATGGAGAGGGACTTTCTACAAGAACAAGTGGTGACAGGACAAGGGGGGAATGACTTGAAACTGCCAGTAGGTTTACATTAGATGCTAGGGAGAAATTCTTTACTGTGAGGGTGGTGAGGCTCTGGCTCCCCAGAGAAGCTGTGGCTGCCCCATCCTTGGAAGTGTTCAAGGCCAGGTTCAATGAGGCTTTGAGCAACCTTGTCTAGTGGAAAGTGTCCCTGCCTGTGGCAGTAGGACTTGGAAGTAAATGTACTTTAAGGTCACTTCTACCCCAAGCCATTCTATGATCTTCATATGACCTGGATTTTGTGCACAAAGAAGATTGCTTTCTCACTTATTTGACTGTCATGTCCTAGAAAGATTTATTAAAAACTAAGTTGCTAAAAAAATTGCTTGTTTACAGCAATAAACTAGATAATTACAATCTTGTCTTCTTGCATTTATTGCCAAGAACAAGAACTCTTAAGTAGCTTAATTTCCCTTCCATGTGATCCTTCCTCCTGTCTTGAGGTTAGGTTTGTCCACTTTCCAAGGCTGAAGGATAATGTAGGCAGCATTAATAAATGTACCAGGGAACTGGCTTCTCAAGATCAGGATTATAGTGCAATTCTGTTTACCCAAAACTAAAACAAGAGACTTGGCCGGTGAATTTTTTCACTGCTCTGTTATGATCCTGTGATTCTTGGAGCAGAAGAGGCTGTTAGAGCAAGGTTTTTAGCAGTGACTGAGGAAAACAGCTGAAAAATCAAGCTTCCAGAGAACATTGGAATACCCACTAAATCTGTGTGCTTTTGTAGATGGCTAACAAGTAATCAGCTTGAAATCCTTGTTTTCATGTCCCACTCTCTGTGAGTGGTTGGTTAGAGCACTTTAGAAAAGATGAGAAGAAAAATCCTTCTCATTGTCCTTATACCTACTGAAATGCAATATTTAGTAGACAGGTCTGTGATGTTGTCCCCTCTGCTTCTCAAGGGACCTGGGCTGGCAGATGCCTAGGCTCACCACTGTGTCCCAGGTGCCTGTCAAATGTTCTGTTGTTGTTGATGTGCAGTTGCCCCGTCCTGTTCCTGGGACCTTGCTTTGGGAGGCTGGTATGGCTTTAGTTGTTGTCACACACCCTTTGTGCCTGTGGAATGGATAGGCAGAATTCCTTTCATGGATCTCAAGCCTTGCCAAAACTACAAAATGTTTTGGAAGTGGCAAACTGAAAAATCTGCGTTTATTATTTTTGTTTAGAAGAAGAAAATGCTGACTGCTTTCTTATATGCTACAAATGGCAGTGGTGATTGTTACACCTGCTGAGATGACAGAGGTGTTGCACTACATTCATTAAAGTCTGAGGAACACTCCTGCTCCACTGCTGAGAACTACAAATCCATAGCCTGACACAGGCACTAGTCTGAGCACAATGAAACCAAACTCCCACATACAGACTTGAGAACACCCTCTGTGAAATCCTGGGGTGCTGTCTCACCTGGCTCTTCTTGTGACACACCTCCCTGGGGAATTCAGATTTCCAGGGTCAAACTTAGGCTCAACCCCATGTTTTGAGATACCATCTCTAACATTTAAGGGCACCACACCTTATTCTTCTTTTCTTTAAGACTCCTGGATGTGGTAGGACAGGAGAAGAATGAGCAGACGCTACCTGCTGGCCTATCTCAAGCTCATGCTTACATCTCTGTCTCATTTCTGTCTATCAGAGTAAGTCTGCTCTATCCAGCGTCTCATCAATAATGCTGGTGCAGTTCCTTTCCGAACTCAAAGTTAGCTGGCACGTGTAACTGTGTCCCACAAGCGAGTTTAATGAAGTATGGCTTTATGGCTCCAAGCTGAGACAGTATTCAGGCTGATTGGGTTTTTTCCAGATCTGATTGGTCTAGGAATAGAGTTGAAAGCTGCTTTTTAGTTTCAAAACACTTAACCATCCTACTAAATTTACTAGCATTGGCAAGATGCCGCCATGTGGGACAGAGTCCAGTTCCGGCAAGGTGGTAGAACTGCTCTCTTACTTAGGTGGTTTTTATTGAATAGCAACCATAAAAGACCACCTAATACTTGAAATAAACAGGGCAGGACACTTTTTCTTCTTTTAATGCCTTTATTAAAAGTGAGCAGCTCAGGATTGGGAAGCTCGACGGGTCTGCAGTCTCCATTGTCTCTCCCAGGGCGATGAGAAGGATATGCACAGCTTTGTCCACTGGGGCAGAGCTGGGGGTCCAGGCCTCGTGGGAGCCTTTAAGGATGTGACCCCTGGTCTTCAATTCCGCAGCTTCGCCCCCCTTCTTGGTCCCGGCGTCAGGGCTGTTATGAACAAAATTCGGGAAATATTTTTTTTGTGAGAAAAAGTTACAAAAAGGCAGCCAGAGCACTGTAGCTGCCCAAGTTCTTCGTGTTTTGTTATTGTAATCACGGGTCGTTGAGGCTAATCGCTCCTTTTGTATTAGCAGACCCTCGCCCGAGGCTAAGGTGTTCTTTTCCCAGAAGGGTGAAGAGACCTGAGAAGGTGGGGGGGGCTATGCAAAGTGACTCCAAGACCACAATGCAGCATGGGTCCCCCGCTGTACGGAGAAAACCCCAAAACAACGAGCCACCTAAGAGTTGAGAGACTGGAGTGATGTCTGGACGTGAGGAACCGAGTGCTGAGCCTGCAGAGATGCGGAACACCTTCGGACCCTCTCGCCCTGACCAGGAGAGACGACCCCGGCGGTGAGACCAGGCCGACTGAGTGGGAGGGGCACCATCTGACGGGGATCAGCAGGCCCTGAAGGCTCCTGCGAGGATCTGATCTCCAGCTCTGCCCCTTGCGGACAGAGCTGTGCATATCCTCCTCTTCTGAGTCGCTATGGGAGAGACGACGGATGCTGCAGACCCGTCGAGCCGCCCAATCCTGAGCTGATCTCTTTTAATAAAGGCATTAAAAAGGAGAAGAAGTGTTCTGGCCTTGTTTATTTCAAGGGCGACTCCAGCGATCAGGGTGAGAGGTCACGAAGGTCTCTGGATCTCTGCAGGCTCAGCACTCCATTTTTCACGTTTGGACATCAGTCCAATTTCTCAACTCTATACTGGCTCGTTGTTTTGAGTTCTTTTCAGTGTATTTGGAATAGTAGCTTCCCATGGCATGCTGGTCCCAAAGTTAGTTTGCATGCACCCCCTCCCAGGTCTCAGTGCCTTCTCTTCACCGTCTGGGGACGTCCCCGCCCTTCTTGGGAGAAGTGCCATTAACTCAGCCTCAGCCAGAGCTTTTACCGATACAAAAACAACTATTAACAACAACGACCCGTAATTACCATAACAAACAAGCAGCACCTCAGCAGCAGGTGGTAACCTTTTTCTCACAAAAAAAAATTGGCAGATTTTTGTTTATAACAATATTCATCCAAATTTTTCCTTCTGATCTGATAGGAGCAGGATGTATACATAGCATTGAGTCTGAGGGAAATGTGGGCTCTTCTCGCCCATGCCTTTCTCTGTGTGTGCCAAGTTAAGGGAGAATTCAGAAAATGCAAAGAATTCTTATTTCACTTTTCTCCTTGCTTGTTTTAAAGTGGCGGAGTGAGAAGCTGGTACCTTAACATGTCTTCTGTTTATTACCCTAGACACACTTCTTTCTGATGTTGATACTTGGAAAGGGAACATCCTCCCCCAGGGGTATTTTGGACTCCTGTTACTGTATTTGCTGATGTTTGTAAAACTCTGTTTGCTGTCCTGTCTGCTTGTTGTTCTGTTTCAACACACCTTTAGCTGATCTATGCTCCCGAGAACTGTTAAACATTGCAGGCATGCTTGAGGAAGGCAACTAATTTTTCTTTCAACTTGGAGTGCAGCACTTAAATTCATTGGTGCAGCAGAAGGAGCAGTAGATGTGCTGTGGGTGGTGCTAAACTGGTTTGGAGAGAGCTGGGAACAGCATGAAGAGTGGAACAAAAAACTTTAGGCTGTGATGGGATGGATAAGTTAGCATCTGTGAGCTGGCAGACTTTGTTGTGTGGGAGTGTTAGAGCTTTAACAGCTTTGTCAGCTATAGAAGGAGCACTTTGGGAAGTCTTTGAGCTCCGGCTATCCTTTGCCTTGGAGAAGATCACCAGAGATGGTTAATAAGGCTCTAGCTGCTGAGCTCACTAAACATTCTTCCAGTTCAATGGCCTGTGCAGAATGATGTGTTTAGTCAATGTTTAATTCCTAAGCAACAAATGGTGATTGTCATACTAGAAGGCACTTGTGGTGTTGACTGAAGCAATGGAGGCCAAGGATTGAAAAGGTCATGCAGGAAGATTACTTTGGCAGCCTCAAAACCCTCACCTGTAGGTCAGGTCCCTTCTTAGCAGGAGAAAACAAGGAGAAGTTTATGCTGCCTTAAGGCCAAAAAAGGTTTTCCAATAAGAAAATAAACTAGCTGTTAAAAAAAAAATGGCTGTAGGAAACAAAACAAGGGGAAATGTGAACTATGTATAGCTGAGGGAAGGCAGGGGAAAGCAGGAAGAGAAGAGACATTTACTCTTTCCCTGGTGATGGGAGAGCAGGCATGGAGCATGTAGCTGGTCAGTAGAGGCAGGCTGTAACTGACAGTAAGAGGAGAAATTAGCAGCAGCTGTTGAGGAGGTTGAGGGCTGCTTAAATAGCTCATATCTGGAGAAGAGGTGAGAGAACTGAAAACAATGCCTTCATGGAGCAGAGAAGATGTGGATGGGATGTCAGGCAGAAAACTCAAGAAACTTTCTTGTTGAATGAGTCAGAAATGAGAAGAGCTCTCTCAGCTGAGAGCATCTAACTCTGTGTCACCTTTAGCCTTCTCCAAGATCTGATTGTGAAGGCATGGACCCTGGGCTCTGAGCAGCCACCAGGGCTGTTTTTCTCCAAGCCTGGCCTGATTTTGTCTGAAGCTGCTTTATCCAAGGATTCTGTTAACTCAAGCTTGGGGGGAGGGGGGGGGGGGGGGGGGGGCGAGTGGCGAGGGGAATAGACATACGACGTTCCTGCTTCCTATGAAACTAACTCAAAGCACGTGAAGTTTACAAGTCTTTATAAAGTTTGGCCCAGGCCAGTGGGACTAGCTTAGCTGTTTCCTACATATAGCAGCTCATTTCTGTATCAGTGCTAGGAGGATTGGGATGATTTGTCCCTTATTGTTCTTTATTTTCTATGTTTTATACATCAAAGTGCATAATAGCAATTATTTTGTGCTTTTCCAACTCTACTGGGTAAAGTACATGGGGATTTTGTGATACAGACAAAGAGTAAAGTGCTGCTCAAACCACTGCACTTTCCAGGTTGTGACTCAGTCTTTGGGATTGCTTTGTCTTAAAGACAGATAGAGCTATAACCAATTTTTTTTTTGCTTGTTTGTTTGTTTTTTGTTTTGTTAGGCTGTTACTGAGCCTGGACATGTGCAATGCAGACCAGAGTTCTGCTTCAGTTTTAGAAGATTAAGGCAAGACTGAGTAGATTCTCTTTGATCTACCAAGACCTCCACTGCTGATCTACTAAGAGAGGGCAAGATTGCAAGCTAATAATAGGGTTTATTTGTGGTCAGGACACACTCCTTCTTCCAAGCTGAATATTGGCTCCAGTACTTATTTACTGGGCACCAGGAATAAGTTTTCACCCATGCAATTTCCAGTTGCAGGATAGGTTTAGTTCTAAATTACTGATCTGTGATGATTTCAGTCATGGCAATGATTAATTTTGCTGATGAGTTGATAGTTTTGTAAACATGTAGGGCAGCTCTGCAAAAGTCATTGTTTATGAGGTATTTGCTGCTTTTCCTTTTCAAATTTCATGCTGTTTACTTTGAGAATGCTGTATAAAAGTTGCATGTCCTGTGAGCCAGTATTACTTTGCTCAGTGTTAGCAGGGCTGAGCTGTTCCGGCAGTAAGGGTGCACATTCCAAAGCAATTAGAGCAGATTCATAAGTAAATACTGCTCAGCAGCTGATAAAATGCCTTTCAGATGTCTTCGTAAAATAGATTCAGGCGACCAGTAAAGAACTACTTTCTTTAATCTTTGCAGTCAAATGTGAAAATACTTCTTTTGATTCTCAACAGCTTTTTCATTTAAAAATTGCTGTGAATTGAAAGTAGTTCATTTGTCTTGTTGAAATAGCCTGCAAGTGAGTCACAGTGAAAAGAAATGGTGACAATCATGGATTCCCCACCCTATGTGCTTTGTCAGGGTCTCTGCCCTCTCTGACCGTAACCACCCATTGAAATAATTTCATGCTTGGTTTACTGTGAGTATAAAATCTTCTAGGGAGGAGGAAGAACAAGTGGGAGGGTGGAAACAAAAAAAAAAAAAAATTTCCTCTGCCTATAAACTGGTGTACAAAATTGCAGTTCATCTGGGAAGCTCTGCAAACTGAAGCATACCTGTTTTCTGCTCAGAATGAGTATGGCTTCAAGCTGCAGCACTGATTCCCAAACATGTTGGACCAGCTTTTACCTATATTATCCCTTGTCACAGAGCTTTGAATTCCCAACCTCAGAATAGGGGTGTGGTCTCCAGACCCTTTTGCAAGCCCACCTCACAGCTGTCTGTATTTCCAGCTGTGAGAACACCTGCCCTGGGGCACTCTTTGGGTAAATGCATAGGATATTGGCCATTATGTATGCCAAGACCAAAGCTAAAAATCTTTTTCCAGAAGCATTCTTTCAGAAATTAAACAAAACAGTCTTTTACATGTCTGTTTGCTTTTCTCTTTCATTACCCCTGTTTTCCTGATTTTCATTCTCTACTATCTTTTATACCTCTTGGCTAGTGTTACTTTCTGGGGATTGTTTCCTTTTGTTGAATCATAAAATAAATGGACCTTTAAAGGCCATCTAGTCAAAAAAACCCTGGAATAAGCGGGGACATTCTCTACCAGACCAGGTTGCTCAGAAACCTGTCTAGCCTAACCTTGAATGTTTCCAAGAATGAGGGATTCACCACCTTTCTGGGCAACCCGCTCCAGTGTTTAATCACAGTCATTATAAGAAACTTGCTCTTTATAGCTGATCTAAATCAGCCTTCTTCTCATTTAAAACCATCACCCCTCATCCTATCACAGCAGTCCCGCTAAAAATTGGTCCTTATCTTTCTTATAATCAGAGAATCATCAAGGCTGGAAGAGACCTCTAAGATGATCAAGTCCAACCATTAACCCACTACTGCTAAGACGCCTTGAAATACTGAAAGGCTGCTCGAAGGCTTTCTCAGAACCTTGTTCTCCTAGGAAGAACAATTACAACTCTTTTTGCTTATCCTCACAGGAGAGGGGGCTTTAGCTTTCATCTTAATGGCTTCTCTACACAAGAAGACAGGCAGGGGGCAAGGCAGGACACTCACTGGAAACTCCAGCTGCAAGGATGAAGGAGGTCAAACATGTAAAGGGTGCATAGGGCTGAGTGCTGAGCCTAAGGAGCTGTAGAGAGTGGAGGTGGGCCTCAAGCAATAACAGCTGAACTTCAGCCTGGACAGTGCATGAGCCAAACCCTAAATCTGTTTGCTTTGACTGGGTAATGTAAGACCTGCACTTGGACACTGTGGTCCAGGCCCTGGCCAAGCATATGGAGCATTAGCCTGTGTGAATATGAGGAAGAAATAATCAGCTTTGGCAGTCCAAGTCCCAAGCCTGTCATATAAGCACACCCTGTACCTTAAACCTATGTGTAGCCCTTTTTCCAGTTCAGCACTTGAAAATGTGTCCTTGCTCCAATGCTTCACTCTGATGAAGAAAACAGAATTTATAAAGAAGATTTTAAGCATAAAGTTGCCTTTTGTTCTGTATTGTACTGGAGCACACAGATAGTAATCACACACAAAGATCTGTTTAATTTCCTTTACTCCAGTTAACAGAAGTAAAGCTAGCATTGGTTTGGGATCTTTTTTTGGTGGTTGTTGTATTGTTTGGGTTTTTTTGTTTGGTTTGTGTGTGTGTGTGTGTGTGTGTTTGTGTGTGCGTGTGTATATTTTTGTATTGGTATTGTTCTGTTTTGATGTGGTTTTCCTGAGGGTGGTTGAATGTGATGTGGTAGCATGAGAATTGTCAGTCAAAGAACTGGCTTGGCAGTTTTCTGTGGATATCCAGGAGGTTGCTAATGGCATGTATCTGGCAAGGTTCCAGATGTGATCAACTATCAGAAGATATTCTTCCCCTTGCTACCCCCACAAGCTTTCTTCCAGAACAGCACCTCATATTTATACTTGGTAAATCCCATTGCTGCTGGAAACCTCGGCCAGCTCTGTAGAGTACCTCTAGCCTGATGTGATATCCAGGTAAGTCAAATCTACTTTTTCTCTTCCTGCCTCCCAAGTCTAAATATAAAAATCTGTGTTTCCATGTGGTATTTCTTTTATAATCCCAAGCTAAACTAAATAGAGAATCCTGTTGATTATGCTATGCAGTCATATTTGACATGATTGTCTTCCTCAGCTAGACTCAGCTTTTTTAAAATAAAAAACAAAAAACCAAGTATTTCCAGAATGAGGCAACTAAAGCTTTCCAACATCTCTGGGATCTTCAGTTCACAAGAAGTGTCCTGATCCTGGTTTGCTGTGAGTTAAAACCTAAACAAAATCTTTAGGTCAACCTTACTTCCACCACTGATCTCCACTACATTAGAGACAAAGTACATTAGAGTACAAATTTTACCTGGATTATTTACCTGGAAGAGCTTTAAAGGACCTTCCTCAGTTTGGAAACTTTGTGGAAAAAGTAAAAGGAAGTTTCTATAATTTTATGTTTAGTTTCAAGCTGGAGTCAGAACCTCCATGGTATTTTCTGGCTTTGGTTTGGAAAGGGAGATACTTTGGCTATCAGCCACCTGGCACAGGATAGCTTTCAGCCCTCCCTATGGAGCCCTGCTCTCTGCAGGTCAACAGCTGAGCCACAGAGTCTGGCCACAGGCAGGAGAGTTGGGTCCTGGCCAACTTGGCATGCTGCAGCCCTGCTGGGTAAGGATGCAGCAGGCCAATAACAGCCTCTGGGAATCAGGAAGAGGACCTGTAAGGAGCCTACCCCTGCCTCCCTTGGGAGGGTGCTGCTGCTTCACACCAGCATTGGTGTGGCAGGAAGCAGGTGTCTACATCATTCAGGACTGGATGGGAGGATTTTTATATCTCTATTTCCTAATCCCACACTAAGTGGAACAAGGTTGAAATCTGCAGCAAAATTAGCTCTGAGTCCTACTACCCTGAGTGATATTCAGACTGCTAAAAATTTTTTTTAAAGTCCTGTCATGGTTCTTAAAATCCATGTGTTCTTACCTACTTCAAAGCTCTTGTGTTGGCATGACCAGCAGCAGTCCTATATGTGGTCCCATGTGATGAGTGATGTTATTTGCCTGCAGAGGAGGAACCTCCAAAGTCCTCCTCTGCTATAGAAACAGAATCATAGAATGGTTCGACTAGAAGGGACCTTAAAGGTAATTTAGTTTTCAACATCTGTGCTATGGGCAGGGATACCACCCACTGGACCTTTTTGCTCAGGACCCCATCCAAGGTGACCTTGAACACTTCTGTAGATGGGACAGCTTCTCCAGGCAGCCTGTTCCAGTGCCTTGCCACTCTCATAGGAAACAATTCCTTCTTAATGCCTAATCTAAACCTTCCCTCTTTCAGTTTAAACCTTGCCCCTTGTCCTGTCACTGTCTGCCCATATAAAAACTCCTTCTTCCTCTTTTTTATGAGCCTCCATAAGGTACCAAAAGGCTGCAGTGAGGTGTCCCTTGAGGTCTTCTCTTCTCCAGGCTAAACAGCTCCAGCTCTCTCAGCCTGTCTTTGTAGAAGAGGTGCTCCATCCCTCTGATCATCTTCATGACCCTCCTCTGGATTTGCTCCAGTAGGCTGATGCCTTTCCTGTGCTGGGAACCCCAGAGCTGACTGCTCCCACCCCAGGTGGGGTCTCAAAAGGAGAGAATCCTCTCCCTTGACCTGCTGGCCAGGCTGCTTTGGATGCAGCCCAGGATGTGTTTGGCATAAGAGCACATTGCCAGGTCATGTCCGATTTTTTTGTCCATGAGAACTCCCAAGTCCTTCTCCACAGGGCTGCTGTCAATGATTGCTTCTTCCAGTCTGTGCTTTTGTCTGGGATTGTCCAATACTCCATCACTTGAAACCTGGATGGTCCTGCTGGATCAGTGTATCAGTGTTGCTGTTTTGGTCTTTACTGTGGGCCATAGTCTTGACCTCAGGTACAAAAGTGTGTGGTGAGATCTGCAGCTTTGGAAGTCTGAATGTGGTCACCCGGGCTGAACCTGGCCTGTGTTCCTTGTACATTGAATGCAAAGGTAAATCTTTCTCATTTTTAAACTTGTTTGTTTTCCACTTTGGTATGTTTCTGTTTGAATTGTTTCCTGGAAATGAGAATGTTAAAAGCTACTCTTTCACCTTTTAATTTGGTAAATTAGGCTAAGTGCTACTAATGTGACAATGGGATTAGTTATCACATTAACAGTTTCAGTTGCTAATCTCCTGTAGAACACAGAGGTTTGGAAGGGAATAACTGCTTCTCCCTCGTGACTTTCAACTGCTTGTTCTTGCATAGATGCAGGTATTTCTTTAGTCTCTGCAGAAGGCTAGCAAGCAGTGTGCTGAGGTAACAAATGGTGTGATGCTTGCACAAAAACTGATAGTTGGCTGAGGTGCTGAGTTAGCGTAAAAATCATCCCATGGAAGACCACTGGTCATGGTCAAAAATAGAAAATGCTTCAAGGCATGACAATGTCTTCACTTCTCAGGGAAGCCAAAAGCAGCTTCTCAGTCACATAAGGCCCATTATGCCTAATCACTTCTCATAACTAAGTTAGAACAAATAGCAGAAATCAATTTCTTCTGAGTTGCTGCTTTCAAATCCAGCTGGTTGAAAAATCTGTACTTCCCAGACCCTCTTGAATTTGTTCCATGCATGCATGAACTACATGGTGTTAATTTTGCACTTGCTCTGTGTAAAGCTACATAACTTCTGCATACACATTTTTCAGGTGGGATGGTAGAAAACTGCTGTCTTTTCCCTGTGTGCTTTTAGATTCAATACACAATGATAATGGGGATCTTGAATCTCTAATACACAATGATAATGGGGATCTTGAATCTCTGGGTTCCTGTGGAACAGCTGCCTGCTGCTCAGGTGTGGTAGGTCATGAAGCAGAGTGATGGAAGGCAGGATACATTTGTGGTGGAAAATGGACAGAGGAAAATGAACTCAAAGTTCCCTTCTTAAGGAAGTCTTTACTTGCTGTTTACATGTAGACACAAATTATTCACCCTATCTCTTCTGCCTTAAATGTGTAATATTTTTTTCCATTAGAGAAACAGACATCTCTGGCTAGTCCTTCAGAAGGAAGGTAGTGAAGTTCAGTGGGAAGCCAGAATTAAAATCCTCTTGAGATGTGCAGTGTGTTATGTAACCTACTGGATTCCCTCTCATGTAAATTTCAGAAGAGTGTTTGCCTGTAATCTGAAGAATGTCCAATCAGTATCTTTTAGTGAATTGCACCATTTTTATTTTGAATGAAGCTTTAACACTGTTTTCTCCATTATTGTTTCCTGTTACTGCTCTCAGCCATGGTCTCTTACTAAATCTCCTTAAAGCTTACTTGTGTTCCAAAATACTTAATTGGAAATTAAACATTCAGGGAAAAGTGATAAAATGAAGGCCTTGCAGCACCTTCTGATGTTTACAAAAGGTTAACAAATGCAAAAATGGCTTCTGAAAGCTTCAGGCAATCTCAAGCCAAGTTTACATTTTTCAAATTCTTGCTTTACCTTATTTGGCCATGCAAAATGGGATCCAGTGGTCCCCAGGGATTTGGCTGCCAGAGATTGGGCTTTGTTAAGAAGAAAGTATGTGTTTTTTCCTGAGGAGACACATGGCTAAATATGGGCTGTGTTAATAGCAAATGAGTCTGTTTGCTGGCAGAGTGACAGATTCCCAATATCCTCCAAGTTAAAAAGGCAGGCACACAGCAGCCCTCTAGCATCAAGCTTTTTGACTTTGACTGCAACTGAATTGGAAGGTGAGGGGAGTGGAGGGATGTGCCAACATCAACTGTCATGGATCTTAGGAAGTAGTTTGGGAACAAGACAGCTACAGTTGTCTAAAACAACTTGAAATTAAACCAAGCAGGTCAGAGAATCAGAGTTGAGTGATTTTTGTGAGCTGAGACTCATAAAAAGTCTTCTTTTCTTGTTTTTTGCAAAATTTTTCTCTTTTTTAATAGTCTTTCCTGTGAACTTTGAAAAACACAAGTAGATAAAACAAGCTGGCCAAATAATACGCATAGTTTTGGGGAATAAATATTGACTTAGTATCTGATATTGGTCAAGTGATATGTTTGAAGTATGCCCTATAAAATGTAGCTCTTGGGACAGGAGTGGTATCAGATCAAAAGCTCCGCTGACTGCAGGTTTTATTTACCTATTCACAACGATGAATTTGTTAGGCATAAAACCTGTTGATGCTTGGGCTGAGGTGAAGAGTATAAGGTGGACAGCAATGGAGAAGTATTGATTAAAGTATGTGTTGCATAAAGCAGTAACTATATAGCCGCATTTTCAAAATCTAAAAGGTTGAAGAACTCTTGCAGGAGCAACAGGGAGAGTCACAGGCAGTCAGGGAGCTATCAGGACCAAGGCAGATGTTAGGAAAAAGGTGTAAGTAGTTAAACAGCTCCTACTGCTTACTTGAGCACTGCTGATGGGACAATATGATCTAGATCCTCTTACCGGTTGAGCACTTTTTAGCTCTTCAGAAATGATTACAGGCCAAAATCCTTACAGATGATTCTCTGTTCACAAAACCAATACCAACCCAACCCAATTTATGGGGGAAAAAAAGGCATAAAAAAACCCAGTGAAAGTTTAACTTTTCTATTAAGTGCAACTTGAGGTGAATCATGGAGGAAAGGCAGAGAGGGTAGGTCCCACTGGGACTCTGATTAGGAACACACTACATTTCAAGCTTTGGCTTCACAAGGTGAGGGAATGAAAACATGAATTATCTAAAATGTTCTTTGAGGATGTTGGGAGCAGGACAGCCCTCTCTTGCTATCTGTTCTTCATAAAGTAATTCTAAACCTGCTACAGTCTCCTCATGTGTTTATATATTACTGCCTGGATTGTTTTCACTATAGCTGGTTGAAATGTTCATGTAGGAAGAGCCTTGCACAAAAGGATTTTACTGAAAAATAAAAATTTCACAGAGAAAATGAAAACTCTTCCTGGGACATTGCTTTGGACTGTTCTTGCTATCTCTGTTCAAAATGTTTTCTGTGAAAAGAGAAGGATTTTTAAGTTAAGGAACGTTGTTTTCAGACTTCCTGTGAGTATTTGTACTTTGTGGTGGGATGGAGGGGACTATTGGTTCCCGTAAGTGTTGTGTGGATTAAAGAGTTGGCAAAACCTATGAACATGTGAAGCATTAAAAAACTTATTTTATTTTTGATGTGAACGACATTCTCAGTTATCATGCAAATGGTTTGGAAAGCCAGAGAGCAAAGAGCTCCAAAAAAACCCCAATTGTATGTGCATGTCCAAGGGAAACATAACAACCAACCTCTGATTTGTTTGTTTGTTTGCTTTTTGGTGCTCAGATTTGTACCTAAATATTTGTAAGAGTGAATGACTTTGGTTGGAGTTGAAGGTGGTTCAGGATTATCTCAAATTATGCTGAGGCATCTCAGGCTCCACACCTGGATTAGGGATATTGCCATGGAAGTTTTGCTGCAATTTTTCCTCATAGCTAGCGCTAGGTTTTTACATCACTGTTGCATGATAGTGAGCTGATATTTGGAGAAGATGACTGTGTCTGCTGAGGACTGGTTTCACTTGGCTGTATGACTTGTAATTTGAAAATGCGTGACCAGTCTGCTCTGGTTAAGGTCCTGAGGTAGCTGGAGAATGGGTGAATGAAGGACTAAGAGCTGAATACAGTCAAAGTCTCCTTTAAAATGGTGGCTTGTTTTACTCCCTATGGCATGTACCCAAGGCTAATGAATTTGACTATTTCTTCTGCATCCTTTCTATGGACAAGGTATATGATTTTGATAAGGTCAATTTTCTCATGCCCTTGGAGACTGTCAAGGAACCAAGTACTTGTGCAAAAGTGGGGATGCAGCAGGCTTGTGACTTTTCACAAGAGCCAGTCTATTCCTCTAGCTCAGGTAAGATGTGCTACAGGAATGAAACTACTCCTGTAGCTCCTGTGGACTTTTTAGTAAGATTCAGTCAGGCAGTTATCAGATTTTTGTAATACTGATGTTATCACTGTTCGAGCTGCCTCTGTTTTGATTCCGAGCACCACCCACGTTCTTGTTGCGGTGTGTCTTAAGCTTCTGGGTCCCTTTCCCAGGTGTGCCTATATGCCTCTCCCTTCCCCCTCGCCCCCTTGCTTAGTGTGTTGTGTCAATCAGGCTTAACATTCCAGCAAGGCATCTGTGATTGGTCAAGTTCAAAAGATGCCCCTATGCCCAGGGGTCATTGGCCTATGTCTAGGTGTCCCTCATCCCTTGAGACCCCGCCCCTTTCACCTGGTTGGTGCTCACCTGTCCCCCCCCCCCTCCCCCTGCCCTGGGAGCTTAAAAAGGTGATCAGGCCATGTGCTCGCTATTCTGCTGGAGCAGCTGCTCCCGTCCAGACCTCTGTAACCATGGAATAAACTTCTGGACATTAAACCCTGCAGCGGAATCCTCTCCTTTTTCTCTTCACCATCGCCAGAAGCTCTCTCTCCTGAGGTTAAACGGAGTTCCTGACAAGCCTGGACTTGCTCAGTGCCCAGCTGCAATCTCCAGCAGCCAAGGTATCTCTGGGGTGATTTACACCACAGTTGCTGCCTTTGGCCCAGCAGCGAGGGTCAGACTGGCCCAGGCACCATCTAACTGATAATATTGGGATTCATATTCCAACACGTTCTCAGAGATGGTTTGTGAGGCTTTCACTGCTTGCTGCCTGTGCCCCTTCTGGTCATGCCAGCACAAGAGCTTTGTGCCCATATTCTGGGGTACACTGGGACAAGGCTGGGATTCGTGCCTGAAATGCCTGGTGCATACCAACAAACCCACTCCCACTGCCTGTCTGCTTGGAGGAGGCACTGGCAGACCAAAGGGCTCTCCTGGCCTCTGATAAGTTAATTACTGGTGGTTTAAATGTTTATGGGGTGGAATGTGCCTCCCATTTAGCATCTGACCTATGCTGAGAAGCTGCCTTTGACATGTTATTTCATGGGTGAATGGTTTAAAGTGTCTGTGCAAAGTTGAAAGTTGTTTGAATGATGTGTTATCAGTGCTCCTTTATAACACCAAAGTTTCTTTGCTTTCTGATTTAAAATATGAATAAACCCAATACATTGGAGCTGGGGATGTAAGCTCTTCTGGCACAAGGGTTTCTCTGAAGCAGTCATGTAGCCCCTTCAAACCCAGCATTTTTTGTGTGTAATTGTGTTATTGCTAATTACAAGGTAGTAAGTGTTTATATCCTCGTCTACCCTTCCGGCTTCCTCTTGGAAGAACGGGCAGAGTTCCAATTTCCCTAAGGCAACTGGAGGCTATGGCTGATGGTGGTTGGTGGCACCAGCCAAAGCATGACACTTGCGAGGGGAATGTCCGAGTTGGGACCCAGTAGTTGCCCTCCAGATCATCCTAGCCCAGAGCAGGACGCAGAGGAATAGCCCCTCATGTGGAAGGGAAGGCTTCTAGGGTGAGCTTAGGGGATGAAATCTTGTGCAATGTACGAAAACCCCTTTATTCTGCAGTAAAGTAGAATATGAAAGCCATCAGAATAGTTAATTTGAAATAACACTGTGGATAATTGACTTGAATTCTTGAATCAGGGAGTGGTTTTGATTTTAGTTTTCCTAAAAAAAAAAAATTGCTTTTAAGGAAATGAGAAGAAAGAAGGGAAGCATGCTTTTCCTTTGGAAACAATAATGAGGGATTTGTATTATCAAATAGCAGCTGTGTCGATGCAGACGCAATAGCTGTCTGTCAAGAGCGTACACACAGCTTACAGATGAAATTGCTGTTCTTCCAGCTCCCAGCAAACACTGGTATCCATTGTGGAAGAAACTGATGATGCCATGGATGAGGCACTTCCTTAGTAGGTTTTTCCAGCATTATAGCTTAACATGATGGGAAAAATTTAGATGAAAAGATCTTCTGTAAAATAGAAATTGTAAAATAGAAACTAAAACACTTTCTATGAAAATGTAGATCCTGGAAAAAAATTATTTAGGAAAAAAAGAGTGATTTGTTTTCTCTGTTTAGTGAAAGCAAAATGTCTATACCTAATCAACTGTGTTTTGAGAAAGCAGTGTGTTTCATTTGGTTTGTTGAAGAGTATATTCAACCCCAACTGCATTGGGTATCTTAGGGTGGATTTGAAAGTGAAGAAAGAATGTTTGCCACAAGGTTTTGCTTGACTAGAATCAGAAATGTGAATCTAAAAGACTTTTATTGGTCTTAGAATTGGGAATTTTTCAGTCTTTTTTGCTTGTTAAGACTGAATTACTCTTGAACATCACAATGATTTTCAGGAACAAAACCTGATGTTTGACTGGCTTATCCACCATAAAGCATTTCATTCAAGTAGCTATCTAACTGCTAAACAGCCTTCAGGACACTCTTAATTATTTCATTTAGGCTACCAACCTCTTCACTTGAAATAACACCCCCTCTTCAGTCATAGTGTTTTTTCAGGAGCTTTTTGTACCACATGGAACAGGCAGAGAAGACAAAAGCAGCCCAACATCACATCTGAACTTGACTTGCTTTAGATTCTTGGAAGAAAAAGCCCAAGTGATGCTGCCCTGACAAGCTGTACAAGATCAAACCCCCCACCTATGTAAGTGTGAATAGAACTCCCTTTTAGTAGCATCCTGAAACACAAGGGAACTTAAAAATCATCACGTTTGTGGGCACCTCTTTGTATACTTGATATGCTCATTGTCCTCAGACACATAGGAAAGAAAACATGGATGTAGGTCTCCTGTTGTGCTGCACTGGTCCTGGAGGATGCCACAGTCAGATGGAAAAGCCATGAGAAGAAAAGATTAAAAGTATGTTTGTGATGGGGAAATGAAGTGTGAGAGACAAAGCAGGAGGGGAAAGAAGTCCCTGACCAGCATAGATTGCTTTAGAAGGAGTCAGTAGAGACTCCCTGGCAGCAGAACCACTAGCTTCCAGCAGATTGGAAAATGATTATGAGCTGAGCGAAACACAGGGCCTGGGAAAGGACATATTCTTCAGTAGGGTTTGGGACAGTTATTTCCCTCTGTCTATTCCTGTCTTGCAAAAATACTTTAAACTGGCACCAGTGTGTAGCCAGTGGCAGCCAATGTTGCATATTTTTCATGTACCACATTTTGAAAATGTGACTCAGAACTGCCATGATCCAAAATGTAAGTTTAATTTTGAAACTGGGAGGAATGGCTTATAAAGCTTTGTGTAAAAGGAACTGTTTTAGGACACTTATTTTTAAACATGTTATGGCATTGCAAAGTAGTGTGAATCAAGTGCTGATTCTCATGTTGTACCTAGAAATAGGAAAGTCTGTATTGAAGAATCATATAACACTGAAATTTAAAAGGTTAAACTAGAAGCAAAAAGGGGGTTAATGCAAGTAAGAAGATAACATGATTTCTAAGGATGCAGAGCTGTTTAATCAGACCTGGTACTGTATCTGCATGTCTTTTTCTGCCTGCTTTTTCTGCCTGAAAACTCTTTTTATCTATTGTCCAACTTTAGGTGTGATAGTGGGAGGAAGGTATTCAAAGTGATTAATTTTGTCAATGAAATGCAGTGAAAGGGTGGGGAAGATACTGTTATTCCCCAGAGACAACTTAGAGGTAATTACAATCTTGCATAGACCCCAGAAATTCCATGCAGATAAGCCCTTGTGGCAGGGAAAGCAACCTTGGGTGGTTGCAGAGGTTCCACCTTTGTAGTGGGTTAGGCTCTACTCTTTTAGCATTTTTATGGAAATAGTTTTAGTAGGATAGTTACACAGTGATGTGCTCAGGAAAGTCCTGTTTGTTGGAGAATGGAGATGGTGGAGTGTAGCAATGGTGATGGGCACTGACATTTGCATGCAAGCCCAAAGGTATTACAAACCTAAAGTACTATAAACACAGAGCTGAGATTGCTCAGTTGTCTGAGCAATGAGCAGCATGGCATGGGGGGAAGAATTGTGCCTCTAGCAACAAATGTGGAGTCAAGATGTGCAAATTCCCAGCCTAGGAATTGTTGGTTTTGAGTATGGAGTGGCTATTAAATTGCAGAGATTAAAGGCTACCTCTGTGTTTAAAAGTTGTGTAAAAAAAAAAAAAAAAAAGATAGTGCAAAAGAGTGTGTGATTCCTATAAGGCTGCATTTCACAGATGCAAAATGTAACACATTTTTGGCAGATTTTTCCTGGTACTGCTTTCCTGTTACTAGATGGTGGAGCTGTTGACTGGACCTGCTAAGGAGAGGTGCAGTTTAAATGTCCTGCCTAAGCTGATTCTCAAGCATCACATTGCAGGGCTCAGTTTCAGAGCACTGAATTTTTCTTGCCATGGGGGTTGGCCATGGCTGCTTTCAGGTGATGTGTGACAGCAGTGTGGAGTGCTGGGTCATGAGCATGGTGTTGATACAGAGTCTTCCTTACAGCTGGTCTAAGTCTCATCTTTGTGCTTACAGGGAAGAAACCTGCTCCAAAGTATCCTATAGACTGTGTGAGGGCAGGATGTGACAGTGCTCAACAAAACTGAACTTCAGGTATTCCACACTGTGGTGGCTAATACTCACATGGCATAAGGCCTGTTCTTTAGTAAACAGAGCTCATCTATTCCTGATGATGGACAGAACAGGAATAGTGAGCAATGGCAGGAAATCCTTTTGAAGCAATGGTACATTATAAATGGCAGTTTCGCTGCTGACACTTCTCATTGTGGAAAAGCTGTGCTCTATTTAAAGATTCTCAAACAGACCAAGTTACTGCTTTATTGTCTATTTCCTACACTGTGGCAGTGATGTGCTCACCATATTATTTTATGGAGTAATATGTAACAGTGTTAAACATTTGGCTTTAGCAGAATTGTAAGATTTATGAAACACTGAAGTTTACAAGCAAAAGGAAAGATCTTAGGGTATTAGGGAGTTTTAAAATCTTTTTGAACCTGTAAGGTTCTAGAAGTTTTTGTTATGACCAAGTCTCTCCAGATTTCCAGCTTTAAATGCCTTTTGCAGTCAAAGATAATTGTTTTCTCATGCAAATCAATGAGGACCATGCTTACTTTGGTCCTCAAAGTGAAAGATCCACCAACTAGTGTTTATGAGGAATGATGCTATTAGAGTCAACAAGAAATAGTTTCTGTAAAGCCATGCTTGACTGTGGAAGAGAATAGTACAACTGTGAACACTAAAACAGAAAATTGCTGCAAAAGAGTTTAACTTAGTGGTTCTGGAAATCTGGAGATTTTGAGTTTCTCTGGGACTCAGGTGAGGGAATGTTTTGTGTGCATCAAATAATACTTTTAGATCCAGACCTCTTAGAACTCTGGTTTCATTGTGCTATTATATTTTCCTTGGAATGAAATGGGAAATAAAACTAAGCGTGTGCAGACCATGTTGATCATGGACAATATCAGCTGATGTTTTTCAACTTGAGCTGCACTGTATTTTTGGTACTGTTCCTTTCTTATTCTTTTTATGTTCTTTTTGGATCCTGGTTTTGTTGAAACTGGTCAGATCTTAAGCCTTTACACTTGTGAATACAATTCTTACATTCTGCCTTTTGCAGGGTGCAGCAAGCAAAAATGTTTTTGTTCCACCCAGCACAAACACTAGACATGGCCTGGCTATGCATGTGGGGAGGGGAGCAGGATCTTGTGTGCCAAGGAGCAGTGACTGCCTGCGAGGAGGGCTTGGTCCTTGTGAACACTCCTTGGTCTGCAGTTAATTTTGGCTGTGAGCCAAAATTCTTTAAACTGAGGGAAAAAAGGAGTTTTGTATGATGCACTACAATCAGCAAATCAAACCTCTCTGGTCCTCTTGAAGAATGACCATTATCATGAGGGTGGTGAGGTTCCCCCAAGATGTTGTTGATGCCTCATCATTGACAGGGTTAAAGGCCAGGTTGGATGGGTTTGAGCAACCTTGTCCACTGAAGGGTGTCCCTGCTGATGGCAGAGGAGCTGGAACTAGATGATCTTTTGTCATGGTTTGACCCGGAAACAGGATTTCTGGGATGCTGTAGATAGGGCCAATGAGTGTTCAGATTTGAATATTGCCATCTGGCCCAACCACTGGGCATTGGATCCACCTCTGAGAACACAGGGTAAAAGCAGGGCTCTCCCCCTGGCAGGTGCTTTTTGGATTTCCGGCGGGAAGGAGTTGGGTCTCTCCCCCGGCCCAGTTGCTGGCTGGGCGGGGGGAGGGGAAAAGGCATGCGGCCCGGCCCGGGAGAGGTAGGCCTGGCCCCCCAAGGGTGGAAGGAAGAAGTAAAGAAATGCCGGGAAGCAATGGGCAGCCTGTTCCCCCCCCCCCCCCCCCCCTCCTTGGAGACAGACAGAGAGAGAGTGCAGCCTGTGTTTGTGGCCGTTACCTTGAAATTTAGTAAACATGTGCTGGCAGCAGGCAGCCTGGCTGAGGAGATGGGGGGGGGGGGGGGTGCAGCCAGGAGTCCAAAGAATGGAGAAGATGGAGTGGGAGCCATGTTTCCGTGTGATACAGAGACTGAGTCCAGGGGGAGAAATGTCCCAGAGCCAAAGAAGATTCAGTGTGGGTACCCCTCGGCCCCAGGGGGCATATAAAATATGGGGGGGACAGATGTCCCAAAGGTGAGATACCGTGCTTTTCTGGAACTGGACAAAGTATCCTTAGAAAGACAACCCTAGAAGCAGCCCTGACTCTTGTTTGGTGGTGAGAGCACCGGAACAAGGACGGAAAAGGCCACCACGACACATGGAAGGACTCCCTCTCCTCTTGAGGAACTGAAAGTTGAGCATTCTAGAGGGTGGTGCTGGATCCAGAATTGGTGATTCTGGAAGATGTATTGTATTGGGAATTTAGGGGGGAGGAGGACGAGAGTGTTTTTGTGAGGTTTTCATTTTCCTTGTGTTTTCTTTTTCTTTTTGTGTGTAGTTTAGTAATTGTTTTTGTAGTTTAGTTAATAAACTTTTCTTTTTTTCAAGTGAGAGCCTGCTTTGTTTATTCCTGGTCAAAATCTCACAGCAGACACCAGAGAAAGTGTATTTTCATGGGGGCACTTGGCCTTGTGCCAGTGTCAAACCTTGACATCTTTAAAAATTCTTTTCAATTCAAACCATTCTATAATCCTATGAAGAGCATCTTGGGACCTGTCTTTCAAGGCATTGGTGGAAATAGATGAGCAACAGTTAACCCCATTTGCTGCAGAGAGGCTTCGGGAAGAGATGTTAGGAGATCAGCATTTGGAAGATAGAGCAAAAGGCAGCTGTGTCTTCTGAGAGGGAACATGGGATACTTGTCACTTCCTCTTCTGCTTGGTAAATTCATTCTTGCCGAAGTTGTTTTAATCTGCAAGTTTTCTGTCAGAATTCTGCTGGAAAAAGGCCTTTGATTGTCCTTTTTCAACATGACAGTAGTTTACATCAGTCTTTAAATTATACAACCAAATGTGGATGTATCCTTTGTTAATCAAATGTTCTATTCTATCTAAATGTCTTGCTTGATAAGTCTAGGGAACTACAATCTAATCAAACAACAGATCAGAGAAGTGCTCTTCAAGTACTAGCTGGGATCATCATCCAAATGAAAATATTCATCAGAGAGGTCTGAAGTCAGCATTTTTCTTAAATGGATGATATAACAGTGTTCCTTGGATGATATAACAGTGACTCATGATTAAATATGTTTGATAAAGTAATATTTGAGCTGGAAGTGGGGCTTGGGATTTCTAGGCCATGATTTTCTGTTCAAAGTAACTGAAAGAAATTGAAAAAAATATTTGAAAACAGATTATGTAGGCCAGGGAAGACAAATGTGAATTTCTTCACTGTAACAAGCAATAATTGTTTAGCTGGTCACAAGATGGGAAACAAATGAATGGATAGCAGTTCTGCAGAAAAAGATCTTAAAATGTCAGTGAGATTATATATATAGTATTTTTTCTCAGTAATATATTTATATTTATCAGTAATATATATTGTCAGTTATTCCACAAGGTTAAACTGACAGAAGTGATAATACATGCAAAGGGATCCTGCTCCCTCTAAAACTCAGCTGGAGAGGCTTGAAAAGAATAAGAAGAAAGACTGGGGCCCTATACAGGGAAGAGAAAGACATGGGTTGTGGAATTCAAGGAAAGCAAGGCTGAAAGAAACCAAATGAGTTGTTTGCAAAGACAAAAGCAATGCTCTGTTCTCTGGTCCATGGTGGCCAAAATAGGCATTAAGATGGCTTTGCTGAAAGTAACAGTGGCTGGAATAGGCAAGTTGCAGATTCTTTGTTCAAACCATGTAGGTGGCATCTATCACGGGTGGTGTGTACTCAGCTGGTTCTGCCTGGGAACATGACTGTGTGATGGGAATTTAAGGTCCTGCTTGGTCTTGTGCTTCTGATCATGCTGGGAGGTGGTGGGGAAGGGAGGAACCCTTAACCTGTGGTGGTCTAACTTTTTGGCCAGTGTTTGCTTCTGCCTTTCTTCAACCTCATGCTTCTAATTCCTGAACTCAGACTCTGCTCTGCCTGCTTGTTGACATAAACTATGCAGCCAGTCCTTTCAGGCAGGGGCTGTGTTTACCTGCCTATTTATCTGGCATCAATGGGGCTGCAGTGTTGATTGGCACTCCAAGCATAAACAATAGCCATTGTCAGAGTAGATTATTCAGAGCAGAGCAATCTGAAGTCATTTGGTTATGAAAAGCTCCCCAAAGCATTACTGCTTGCTGTGACCCAGAAATGTTGGCACAGAAATTGATTACGTGGTAGGATTTATGTGACAAACTTGTGGCTCTTCCTTGTGCAGTACATGGTGTCATGGAGATGGCACCTATTGTGTGAAATGTATGTGCAGCCTTCCTAAAGAGAAAAAACTCCAGCCATGGGAAAGATAGCTGAAAGAGCCCATTTGTTTGGAAAGCGGATGATGAAAAGAAAGTCTTTGGAGTTTCCAAAGTGAGATGATACGAGCAATAGTTGTTGGGGAGGGAGTGAGGTATAGGGGCCAAAGATGCAGGGTATGAAGCCAAGTGACTCCCGTTGGACATGGTCTCTGAAGGAATGGCAGCTCTGTTGCTCGAGAGCTGATAATACAAAGCTCTGAAGAATCCAGAGCTGTTTGAAATGGGCCCAAAGCTCATTTTTCTTTTCCCATTTCTCTGCCCTCCTGCTTTCTACCTCTGATGAATGTTCCTGCCATATTCTGCTTGCTTTTTGGTTGATGGGGAGAAACTGGAAAAAGTTACTCCTATCATCTGCCCTATTTCAGAGGGCTTTGCTGCTGAAGGTACAACATGTCTTGAATGGGGATTCAGGCCCTGGAAACTGCTTTTATATTCCCCACTAAAATTGTGGAAATTGCTAAGGTCCTCAGCTTGGTTTCTCAGAGCTGTAAAGGACAGTCACCTGGGCAGGCAGACTGGAGGTGCACTACGCAAAAAAAACCCAAAAAACCAAAAGCAAACAAACAAAAAACCCCAAACAAACAAAAAAAATCAACAAAAAACCCCACCTTTATAAAGTTTTTATTTTTCTAAAAGAGCTTTAAAATGCAAAATATGTGCCTTTTTGTGCCAACCAAAACCCTCTGAAATCAAAACACCCCAAAATTACTAAAGGTCTTTATGGATACTATAAATAAAATCTTAATCTGAAATTATAAATCTGCCCTGAGGACTGAATCCATCTGAAGATGATCAAAGCCATTCTTCCAGTGTATTCTAACTAGCAGAGCAAGGGAATTTCCTAGCAAGTCATTATTGGTATGTGAAAGTGCAACGTGTTGAATATCTAAAAGGTATGCTCAGCTCAGAGCAAGGAAACTTGTCTTAATTTCTGCTCTGGACAAGTTTTAGAAACACAGAGACACAGAGCTAGAAAAGTAAAGCAGCAAGAATATATGCATGTCCAGCATCTATATCTTCCTCTGGGGCAAATAACCAATTTTTGAATCTACAGCAAACAAACCACTCACAGAGCTATGAACATGTGTGATGGTTTCATATGCAGTAAGATACAGTTTCTTTCCTAATCCATATGATGATCAGTTTAAACCATGAAGTGTGAAATGTGATTACCCTTGTCCAGGGTTTGAATTAGGGGGCTGCAAGGAAAGGCTCATTGCTCTGGATTGCATGAAGAAGGAGAGAACAGGAACAGAGACTGAGCTTCTACATGTCTTTGTGAGTCAGGGCAGAAAAATTACTCTTCCATTTATTCCTTGAGATTCAAGGATGGTGAAATAGATAACATTCCCCCAGCAGGTGTTTAATACAGATCTGCCATGCAGGTGCAATGCACTTGTTTGGAGCTCTTTCTCCTACCCTATCCTAAAAGGTTTTCTAATAGAAAAGTTAGTGTGCTTTGCTGTTGATCTAACACTGGTACTTTTCACAGTGAGAAAGGTGGAGAAATTCACTTTACGGTTGCATAATATTCTTTTGAATCTGTGCTGCCATTGGAGCTGTCAGCTCTGTAGAGAAATCCCACTATAGTGTATGTAAATCTAGAATGTGTAAATGAGAACAGCTGAAAACCAGTGGTGTTTTTATTGAAACACTTAGTGTAATTTTCTGTTGCTTCTTCACTTGCTTCACTTTTGTGGACTGAATTTCCATGGTTTTTAAATAGTTATGGTAGCTTCTAGAATCAGAAAAGTCACTGCCCTGCTCTGTAAGTAGCTGTGTGAAATGCTTTGGTTTTAAGCGTGGCTTCATCTTAGTGCACTGGCATCCCATGACTACATTTTGAGAGACAAATTCCGTTGTAGCTATGCACTGTAATCACCTGCTTGCAAGTACTTGACTCTGCAGTTGCTTGGGCTTGGACACATTATAATATTCATGAGATATTGATGGTATGTATCAAAGGAAAAGAATTCATTCTGCTAGCCAAGTCTGGAAACTAGACTTAAGGAAATCCACACAGTACAAAAATCTCAGCTTTAGTTTGGTGGGCTGCAAATACATGATTGGTTTATCTGAGAACAGAATTCTTCACCTGCCTATAAAATGCTACACAGCAAATACATTAGAACAGTAAAGTAGTCTTTATGCTTATTCTCTCTTAGGGGCTTTCTACTGGCCTTTGAAAACAAACATATTTTCAACATTTCAGTATTCACTCCATGAAAGCTATTGTGTAGACTATTGGCAAGCTACCTACAAAGAAATTCCAGTCTGGTTGCCTGTTGCCTTTTCTGTCATATTATTGATGTATTAATATCTTTCCAAGCATAAGTCTGCGCACTGAGATTTTTTTTTCATTCAAGGCATTTTTCCCCAATCTGCTGTGTCCTTGAGGAAATTCTGGAGGGATGCTGGAGAGCTGTTGTCATGCTGGGTGAGTCTCACTGCTGAGCACAGGGATTTTCACTCGTGAGATGGAACCTCAGACCTGTCTCCTTGACCCAGTTCCGTGACTTAGCTGCTCAATAAGAAAAGATATTGGGAGAAACAGAGTGGCTTTGGACTGGGAGGCAGGAAAGGTGGGAAGATGCCTGTGTTTGGCCTGCTGGGGATTTGGCTGGGGTTTTGGGATGTCTTTTAGTGAGCCTCCCTATTCAGCAACAAAAGTGTATCCTTCATTCATTCCCTGTCCTAGGCTTGAACTGCCAGCATGTGGCCCAGGCTGTGGATCCCATGCTAATTAGAATATAAAAGATCCATTGTTTATTGCAAAATAAGCAAGTACAGATGGGACTGTTATAGCTTGAGCTATGAAATCACATCTGAGTCACTAAAGGTTACAAGTCCAATTCTCCCTTCATCTGTATCAAGTGCTGTTCTGCTATTGGTGCTAATACATGCAAAACCAGGCATTAATACGAGAAAGTATTTAATGTGAGGTATTCATCTTATCTTGTTTCAGACCAGGTATTTCCACTGTGTCATCACTTGTATTTAACAGCTGTCAAAACAGTTGAATATGGCAGAGGGGTTATTTCTCATCAGCAGACTTTGCAGCCTGTCTGACTTCAGATAATAAATACCTTCATAGCATAAAATATTTTCCTATGGAGAAACCAGTTATTAACTTTTGCCTTCCTCAAAGTTTTAATAATAAACTGCATACAGGAGATATCTGTGCTTTGGATAGGATAGAGATGAGAAGAAATGTAGCAATTTATTTTTACATATTAGGCAATATGTCTGGATGATGGGGGATGTGATAGAATTAATTATGTAGAGCTGCAGTGACAGCTAAAAAATGGAGCATACAAATATAGATGTATCTTTTGACTATTGCTAGTTCTAGCCACCACAAATAATAGTGACTATAAAGCTGGCCCTGCTTAGTTTGTTCACTATTTCCAATTAGCTCTAATTTCTTCCAGATGTATGTGGCATTCATTAGTCATTTTTGTATGGTGTGTATATATGATTTGCTTAATTTTTTTTTCAGATTATTTGCTATTTGTACTCTGGGCTTGGTTTAGTAATCCCGATTATGCAATTTCTATTTCCTCACTACATGACCAAAATGCACTGGCAGAAGAACATTAAAGAAAGAAAGGAAAGACACTTAGACATCCTAAAATTCATAATCTCAATTAATATCGATCACTGTTTTAGGAGCCATGAACAGTTTTACAAATACTTGGTAATCTCCAAACATTTTCAAGCCTTTAATATTCTGGTCTGGTAAATGAACAAAAATTAAGCTATGGGTTTCATTTCTTTTTAAAGCCATGCTTTATTTTAAGTTTTCTTTTCCCATGCTACTGTATTTGATGAAATTGCTGCTAGCCACAGGCATTTGTCACAGGCTATCATTTTCCATAGGAAGCCAGGGGCCTTTGGGTTCCTGAGGCTGGGAACTCTCTTGCTGCTTTGCTGTGCTTTGTTCCTGGGGTCTCTGCCATGCACATGGCTGCACTCACCACTGCTGCCCTGGCTGCTTTTCTCTTTCTTGTGGCAGGAACTCAATTGTATTGGGTTTGCATGGCAAGGGTTTAGTAGCAGGGGGGCTACACGTGGGGCTTCTCTGAGAAGCTGCCAGAAGCCTCCCCCATGTCTGATGGACTCAAAACCACATGCCCCCAGAATGGACCTGCCATGGGTCAAGGCTGAGCCTATTGATGCCTTGTGAAGGCTGACCTAGAACAGAGACTAGATGAAGCTAAAGAATAAAGTAGGTATTTATTAGGAGACCTTGGGCAACACAAGAGCCCAGCCAGGGCTACAGCCCAGGTGAGCCCAAAATGATCATAAAATGGACAACTGGTCATGGGGTCTCACACTTTTATAAGTTCTGATTCATCAGCATATTGGAACTAATTGTCCAATTACAGCTCCAGCCCATGAAGTCCCATCTTTCTCGTTTTTCTCACTTCAGTCTAATGTTGTTTGTGCTCTTGGGCTTGAAATTTGGATCAGTTGTCCTTGGGTCCCTGGTTAGAGAAGGAATTGTTTTGTCTACTTACTCTGTGAAAAGAGCTTACCATCCCTTAATATGAAGCTCAGAACTACACACTAAAGCAGTACACAATCTGAAAAATATAAAAGCTAAAACCTGAGGCATCACCATCAGTGGTAATAGTAATGACTCTGTTACAACATGTGTAAGAAAGGGGAAAAATTATTGTGCAGAAGCAAGTTGCAGCCAGAGAAAAGCAGAGTGAGAATATGTGAGAGAAACATCTCTGAGACACAAAGGTCAGTGGAGAAGGAAGGGCAGGAGGTGCTCCAGGCACCAGAGCAGAGGTTTCTCTGCAGACCACGGTGAGGCAGGTTGTGCCCCTGCAGCCCATGAAGGTCCATGGTAGAGCAGATATTCCCCTGCAGCCCATAGAGCAGGCCATGCCAGAGTGGGTGGATGCCCAAAGCAGGCAAACCCTATGGCAAGCCTGTACCTTTTGCTGTATTTCTCTCTCCTGTCCAGCTGAGGAGGGGAGTGATAGAGCAGATTTAATGGGCACCTGGTATCCATGCAAGATTCAACCCACCACATCAACTTAGTTCAAGAAATACATTTTTTGGTACTGGCAGTCACTCATGGTCCTTGCGCCAACTGGCCGGTGCACAAGGCACAGAAAGCTCCTGACCTGTGCCTCCAGGCAGCTCTCATGACTGGTATCAGCAAGTACCACCTTCCTACATAAATCCTTATCTCCTTCTGCCCTCTAGCATCTCCTAGTTGTTTGCTGATCTTAATTTAGATTGTTTGCACATCTTCATTTAGAAGTATGGTTCTTAAAATTAGTTTACACCATTATTGAAACTGGTAACAGCAGCAGCTTTGGACTCTGTGGTTTGTGCATGAACAGTAAGAGATAGTTGTTGGTTCAGCCAGAGCTTATATCTAACATGCAGCTTATCTAGAAAACCCTAATGAATTCCATTGTTCATCTACAGCTGGATGTAGAAATGAGGAGATATCATGGACCTACCTGGAGTCTCAGCTGTGAGCCTCTCATTTTTGGTATCAGACTTACATTTTCTGCTTTTCTTGAATCCATGAAAGAAAGTTAAGAGACAACTGACATATGTCTTGCACATCTCTTCACACGTGAGTAGTAGATCTAATGACTACCAAAGGAGACCTTGAGTGGAACAGGCAATAGAGAGGCACAGGCTCAACACTTTGTAAAGATTTTAACTCTCTAGCTCCTTGGGATGTCAGTTTTATTTGTATGGCTCCTAAATTTTAGGATTAATTATTTTAAATACAAACTAAGCAGGATACATAATTGTGTAAGTCCCTTAGCATCCTTTGGAAATAAAAATCATTTTGCTGCTACATCCCATGAACTTCAAGAGGAAAATACAGCTTTATAATATTAGGCAATGAAATTAAACTTTAACCCTCTTTGGTTATTTCTACAACTTTGCATGATGTCTTAGAAATGTTTGATGTATGCAAACATAATAAATCTCCTGCACTGTCTCAGCTGTAGGCAAATGTCTCCATCTCTGAATGGTCCATGCAAGTGCTTTTCTATATTTGAGGGGTAAATTGTATGATTAGGCAATTAATAGTAAAAACTTTGCTCTTCTCCAGTGGAGTGCAGCAATACTCAGCTGGATGTATTGCTAATTTGTTCCTTGTAGTTCATTTTTCCTTCTTAAACAGTCAGCACTGGTTGAATAATCATTTTTTCATATGAGAAAAACAGCTCTGATTGCAGAGTCACCCCTTCCTGTAGTCCCTTAGTGAAAACATCTTACATTCATTTCCCCTTTTGAGCCTACCTATGGAGGACACATCAATGCTAGATATTGCAATTACCTCTTGTTGTTCAGAGAAGGCAATTAAGCATGTGATTCTTCATCTTGTAAAGTGATGCTTTGTCTTAATAGGCCATTTTGCAAACAAATCCTGATGATCCATGGAGCACAGAGGTTCACATGCTGCAATCTCGTGCTAATACTGCTGCAGCCATTGGTGATATATAGGGCAAAGGGATATATGGGCAGTAGCAGTGTTTCCATAAGGGCATATGATGTTGCTGAGGGAGAAAATATTAGCACTGAGGAAAAAAGAAGTCTTACTATCACTGAGTCACTGATATACATAAGCAAATAATTCACTGTCTCAGTCTTTCCAGTGTCATCACTTCTGATATGAGTGTGTCTGTAAGAAGCAGTAGAACTTGCCTAAACAGACTCAGCTTTTGGCAAGCCATTTCTTCTCCTTAGAAAGGATTATGTGTATTTGCTGACTTATTTGGCATAGATACTTGATTATTTTACCTTGTTAGATAGTATTTACAGATGTTTTTTTGAGACTATTTGGCTTGTGAATTTAAACATTCCTTTCATCAGTGAAGGGAATAAATAATCTGGAGGAGGGTATTTAATCTGTCATCATTCTTCATTAATAGACCAAAATCTAAAGAAAAGAGTGAGGATGGACCTTAGTATGGCTGCATTTGTTCTAGACCTGAGAGGTATTGCCTGCTTAGGCTATCTATCTTGGGCTTCTCTTGCAAGCAGAACCCCTGCCCAGTGCCTCCCAGCCTCTAGGGATGGCTGCTTCTGATCAATTAAAAAATATGTTTTAGTCATTATTAAAGAGTCAGTTAGATAACCAGTCTTTTCAATTTTCAACTGGAGATACACCTGCATAACGCCTGCAGACAACTTAGGGTTTGAATCCTTAGGAACATTCCTTAGGCTATTTCTGTTGATAGATGATTTTTGTATAGGAACTTCTTAACTTGTAGAAAATTTCAGGTTTTCAGTTGGCTTTTTTTTTCAGGTTTCCAGTTTTGAATATTTTTTTTTAGCCAGCTTTAACACTGACACTTCTAACACATTTATCTTAATATGAGTCTTCTTGCTCCACCTTCTTTTCTCTGCACCTCTAGAAGATATTCTAACAGCTCTGACTATATTATTTGGACTCATTAATGATGTCTGTGAACATGGACAGCTTTGGTACACTTGGGAAGTAGAAAGGGAGGTGGTTAAACACTCCTTTCACAGTTTAGAGGAGAGGTATGGCCCAGAAGCTGGGAGAAGGCAGCACATGTATGTGCACACCCATTGCTTTTCCTGGGTTCTCTATAGTACCTCTGTCACTTTTAAGGACATGAGCATGCAAGAGTCAGATGTGAGGACAGAAAAGCACAACAGACATGAGGGAGTGGTGGGAGAGGCTGAGGCACGTTGTAACCCCCTGTGCACTTTGGATGCTGTCAAAGTCAGTGACTACACTCCTGAAGGTGAATGTCAGCTGCCAAAAATGCCAGGGCTCAGGCTGGACATCTGAAGATGTTTTGTTTCTCCCCAGTAAGTGCCAAGGGCACCTGGTGCACTTAAATAGTGGGGCAAGGCTGAGAAAGCCTCCCTCAGGCAGGCAGCTTGGAGCAGGAACATTACCTCAGAGAAGCTCTTGGCCATTCCTTACATCTGAGATGTCAGGGGCCATCAGTGGGTGCTGTACAGCGCAGCAGGGCTTTGTTTGCCCATGGCAGCCGTGTGGGGGCTCACATGTAAGGCTCAGGCCATTGCTGTCAAAGCAACCTGTGCCAGGAAGTATCTGCAGAAGCAATTATTTCATGCTGTCACTTCCCACAGGGAATTAAAATCCCCCTTGGACCAAAGTTATTCCATTGTATGGCAGGGGTATCTGTCAGTTCACAAAGGAAACAAAAAGGGATTCTCCTGACACAGGTCCTGCATACTGTATTGTCTCTTCTTCAAAGATGTATTAGTGTCACTGGTCCCTAATATATCCTGGATAGAAAGATCAAAGATGAAAGGGGGGTGCAGGAGGTCCTGTAATGTAACCTAGACAGTGAAATTATCCTGTCCTTCCCTTGGCAATGAAAATAGCTGCTTACAATTTAATTTGAGTATTGTGACTGAAAACTGCACATGGATTATGTGTAATCCACAATGAAATCACTACTGCAATGAAGTCATGGGCTAAAATTGCATGGCGTAACTTTCTGAAGTGACAATTGGTGGTGCCTTCTTGAAATACACTGTAGGATCTGGGTTTTTAGAGGGAAAGTCTTCAATGCTGTCTGAAAAACAAAAACATCTGAGCAGTTCTGTGCGTTGCATATGGCAAATCAGAGATCTAAACTCAGAGATACTTTAGAAAATATGGACTAAAATATAGCAAAATTTATTCTTCATCATTTTATTTCCAGGGTTAATTCTCCTGAGATCACCACTGACATGGATGCTGTCAGTCTTTCAATTTCATTTCTGTTGCTGTGGGTACCTAAGCAATGGAAGTGTTGTAAGACTTCAAATTCTTGTAGTGCAAAGAAAATCCCAGCCTTTTAAAATAAGGTTTCTTTGTTCTGACTGAATGCAGAGAAAAATCCATTGTCTTTGGTTTAAAAGTTTGGTTACATGGTGTCATGGTTTGATGCCGGCGCAATGCCAGTGGCCCCATGAAAATATATGCTCCCTGGTGTCTGCTGTGAGATGTGACCAGGAACAGAGCAAAGCAGGCTCCAATTTAGAAATAAAAAAAACCCAACTTTATTAACCTACAACTATATATAGAAAGAAACACACAGAGAACTCAGAATGAAAACCTTCTAAAAACATTCCTCCTCCCCCCACCAAATTTCTAATACATCTACCTCTCAGATCATCAACTCTCAGTCCAGCACCACCCTTTAGATAATCAATTCTCAGTTCATCATTGAGTGAGGAGTCCCTCTTGTGCCATAGGCTTCCCCTGGAAACACAGTTGAGACCTCTTGTGTTTCCACGTCACATGTGGCACCATCCGGAAATCATTTGTCATCGTGACATCTTCCTTCCGTGCCCAGTGCTCTCACTACTGTGCATGGACCAGAGCTGCTTCTAGGGTTCCCCGTTTAAGGATGCTTTGCCCAGTTTCAAAAAAAGCACAGTCTCTCATTTTCGGGACACCTGTCCCCCCCAAATTCACCCCTGGGGCTGAGGGGTCTCGAGACCAGAGATCTTCTTCTTCTTCCCTGAAGGTGGAGGGCACCACCATCACCCCCCTCACCCACTGTCTCTGTTCTCGCACTCCTTCACATAACATCACTGCACTCTCTTGGCTCCAAGCCATTGCCTCCCCCTAGATGCAGTCTCTGTGTCACAGGAAAAATGGTTCTGTCCATGGCTATACAAGAAAAGTCCAGCCAAAGGCCACTCCATCATCTCCGCCCACCCAAGATTCTTCTCAACTTCTCTCATGGCCCATTTCCTCTTATCTCTATATCTCTTATTCAACTCCAGGAGGATCAGCATTTGTAAGGTTTCCATCATCCAAGAAAAGTGGAGGAAAATCTCAGGTTCTGCCTGTCCAGAACTCCCATGGCTGCCCTGCCAAGCACCTCCTCGCTACCTCCCCCCGCCCTTCTCCTTCTCAGCTCTCTCTCTCTCCTGTGGGTGGCAGGCCGATGTCTCTCAGTGCTCCTCCATCCTACAGAGGCCTTCACCTCCCTTCTCTCTCCAAGGCCCGGCCTACCTCACCCGGCCGCATGGCCTCCCCTCCCCGGCCCAGCTGCAGCCGCCAGTCAGGGGAGGCCTGAACCTTTCACTGACCCACTGACCGGAACCCGAGAGAGAGTTTTCCAGGGAGTTCTCTGTGTTTAACCCTCCGTGTTCTCAGAGGCGTATCCATGTCCCCAGTGGCCACACCAGGTGCCAATATTCAAATCTGAGCACCCATTGGTTTGACCACAGCATCCCAAAAAACTCACTTCCTTTTCAAACCAGGACGCATGGTGACTTTTGGCAGTCTTTTTCACAGAATCAGGTACAGAACCATTTTGGTGGGAAAAGACCTCTGAGAAAGAGTCCAAGCTTTGGCTGAGCACCACCACATGAACTAGATCCTGGCACTAAATTTTTGTAGATTTTTTTTTTTTTTCAAATCTAGATTTTCTTGTATATCACAGATCAAAACCTAAGTGAAGTGTAGCAAGACTTCAAAAATATTAGTTTTTCCAGACGTGGCATGTGAGCAAAAGACATTAAAAGAAAAAGCCTTTGGCTTTCTACCAAAATGTCAATGATATTTATGATGAATTAAAATAAATTTTGTTAGTTGCCAAAAACTAAATAGGAAAAAGAAAGCATTTGCAGCTATAGAAAATTATTCTGACTTCTTTCCATTACACTGGATGACAAGGTCTAAATTCCCTACTCCAACTGATGCAGATCTATAATAATTCTTCCAAAAGCAATGCATAGCTCAAATTTATGTATTTACAGGCCATTGAATGGAATATTGGCCAGGTAACTTCTGCAACTTTGATAAAGATTCCAGTTTTCTCAAATAAATCACCTCAGATTAAACTTTTAAAATGTTTGCATAGGTCTTAAAATGTATATTTATATTTTCATAACTTCAAACTGAAAGTACAGAGCATTCTGATTGTGGAAAATAAAGCCATGTTTTAATTGATACTGATTACATCCTGTTAAAGTATTTTAGAAATGTAATAATAAGGGGAACTGTCTACTTAAGGAAAAGCTGCTTATTTAGAGTTATATGGATGTGTAATATACTGTGAATTAAATTTTAAGTCTGGTTGCAGGAATTGAGAATTAGGACTGATAACTAACTACTAGGCAGACCTTAAAATGGCAATAGTGAAATTTCATTTTGCATTAATCTCTGAAAGGACAACCTGCTAGTTAAAAACAGAATACTGGATGTCTGTCCCCTTAGAATCCTTACAATGGTTCCTAGAAAATGTGAGTTATTTGCTTCAAATACCCATGTTAATACTTTACCAAGCTTCGCAGGCCCAGCAGGATACACCTTCAGCTCACCTGCTGAGATAAAAGCTAACATTTGAAATTCCCCTAAACCTTGTCACTCAGCCAAACTGCAGGTCCTGTGCCCATGTCAGTGTTTCCCTGGGCCTTGGGGCCATCCTTCCTGGCAGAATCCCTCCTGGGTGCCTTGCCTTTTGGCACAGCTGCCTGGGTGCCACATGACAATGTGACAATGCTCTTGTCCAAATGGTTCCTGCTTAGAGATAACAAAAATCACAGAGGTTGGCTGCTAGAGACACTGCTGGAGAACTCCATCCTTCTGAAATGCAACAGTAACAGGCTCTAAATGAGCTAGGTAGTAAAAATGTCATTAATTTGTCTTCTAAAAAATTTCAATGGTTTGATTTTTTTCCAACAGAATGCATTTGCTGTCCACCAAGAAGAGCACATAAAGCTAACTTGTTGGTCCTTGTGCTCTTGTCTATTTGGCCTAAAATGGTTTAGCAAATTTGATCTGTATTTGTACATTTGGTTTGAGTAAATTTCTCACTATATTGTGCTAATACTTCTTCTCTTGCTAATACTGAATAATAAAATAATTTTATTTATGTATCAAATTTCATTAAATAGGAGTGTAGAGCATGCTCTTGGATTAAATTATTAAATATAATGTATATTATGAGTGACAAAACTAGCAGAGTGTATATTTATATTTAAATATAGTATTTATTGTATACTAAACAAGAAAAGAACACTTCTGCCATTATTAATACAGAGAATGAAATCAGAAAACAGAAGAAAAAAGGACATAAGGCTAGGTTTTTAAATATTAGTTAAGTTAATGATTAAACACCCAAATATCTGTAAGATAGGTGGGAGAAGAAACTAAGCGATGACAAATCAGTGGCTGATGTAGTCTTAAGACTTAGAATCTGAGCTCCTGGCTCCCAAAACTCATTTTTGGAAGGAACAAGTTGGGCCCTTCAGTGAAGCTGTGCTGATTTCACAGGGTCCTACTGGCATGCAGCCTTCTGGAAATGTTTCCTGCTTTGGTGCCATTTGGGTGTCTGTTACTCTTAATTGGGTTTTCACAACACTTTGGTGTTTTGCAGAAATTTGAGAATAAAAAGCAAATATGTCATCTTTTGGTTTTTCTCCACTTGATTTTTTTAAATAGAAACCAAAAGAGCCTGCTTTTCAGTTTTAACTATGGAAGAAACTGGACTTCTCTAAGGGACAAAACAGGATAGCATGAGAAATGGCATGTTTTAGAACTTGTGTGTTTTACACTAGATGAAGATTACAGATATCACCTGTTTTCATTTAGAAGCTTCTTTTAGTTAGAGCTGCCTTCTTTCAGCATGGGCTTTGCCCTTATGCAGCAATTAACTGAGTAAAATTAATTAATTTAAAAGGCATTGTTTGTATTAAGGCCAGAGGACAGTTTTTCACCTGGATCTTCAAAGAGTCTTTGCTCTGAGCAATCGATCTCTTTCTTCTTCTTTATATTCAATCCAATGTCCATTCCATTTACCCCACTGTCTCATTCAGATACTGAAACACATAGTGTTCTTGTTTACCTTGGGCTGTAATTTTGTACCTCTGTGGGGTTTTTTCCCCCCACCCAGACAGGAAACAAAAGACACGGTGTGCTTTTAAGGGCAGGAAAGTAGCTTTAAATATCCTGATGGAAGAGCTGTGAGGTTTCTTCCTTCCTTTATTTATTTATTTATTAAAAGGTATAATTTTCTTGAAGACTTTCCAAATTTGTGCCTTTGTGAAACGTTTATTTTAGAGTCCCTTTCTGAGTCTAGAAGTGAAGCTTCTTCTAACAACATGAGCAGGACTTCCTTTTCTTGCCTCATCCCCCTACCTTCCTGGGGCCTTAAAACGGGCATTTTTCCTCTAGAATAAATAACTTAACCAAAATAGATATATAAACCCACTGTAGAACTCAGTCTGTTTACAGCTGAAACCCAACTGTTATTTTGCAGCTGGTCTCTGTAGTTTATGTTGAAGCACACAATAAGTTGTCTTCTCTGAGATCTTTGTATGTCAGTTTCTTTAAAATGAGAAATCAACCTTCCTCCTGACCTTCTTAATGCTAAATTCTACAATCAATAGGTACATAGAGGCCCAGTACTTTGTGAATACTTAAACAGTATTCACCATGTACACTTTCTTAATTGGAAGTTGCACCAGAGGCAGGAGCTGGTGTCAGGGCTGGATGCAGCTCTAGCAGCCATCAAGGTGATGAAGCAGAGGAAGGTGGCCAACGTGACTGTGTGCTAAAATAAAAAGACAAAGAAAAAGCTCTACGTAATTAACATTATTCTTGCTGTACTAAGATATGCTGCTTTGCTTTTTTCATTTTTGAGGTGGGGGAAGAGAGACAGAGACAAGAGTTACAAATTAATCTGTGCAGGACCTTTTGTGGGTGAGTTCAGGACAGAGCTAGCATCTTCATTTTGTAACAGACTGTAGTTTCTAAGCTAGAGGTCATGGTCATAAAAGGTTCATGATCCTGGAGGTGATGTTATGTGCCTAGAAGCATGAATAAGAAATGTATTTACAGAGCAAAAATTTTTGGAAGCAGCCCTCTCTTTTTGCCAGTGCTCCATTTAGGTTCCTGACCACAAGAAAGCAAAGAATGCAGACAACTGGAAAATTATGTTGCTGTTCCAGTTCAGGTGGTGTTGTCAGAATATACAAGACCTAACAAAATTACAGTAGTTTTACCCTTTAATTTGAACAGATGCAAGTTGAAGTTACTAGTAGATCTACATCATCACTTTGGTTCAACCCTGAGTCATGTGGATTATTTCATTCTGCTATACTCATTTTTGATGAACCACTTTGCTCCCTTGTTTTGCTTTGTTTTGTGAGGGTGGGTTAAACAAATGCTAATTCCTCAGTGAAATATTTCTCCCCTGTTGGAACTTGAATGGGATATTACAGAGTGCAAGATCAGAAACCACCCTTCACACAATAGCTGTGCCAGAAATGGCTCACCAGGAAAGCAGATTGCCGAGGGGTGAGTAATGTGAATGAGAGGGGCAGGGGTTGGCTTTTCAAGAGGGACTTATATTTTGATGTTTCTTGTCTTGTGATATTAATCTAATTTTTTTTTTTTTTTTGCACTGAATCAAGTTGGATGTCACATATTTCTTTAATCCAAGCTGGTAAATTCTCTGCTCTTGCTTGAGCACACTGTCATTTCTGCTTTTCATTAAGGTTATTTAATTATTTCATGCCATGGAAAAAGAGGTTATTCACATCATAGCTTTCCTGTTTGTGAGGAGCAGATGGGACCTCTAGCACTATCTACCTGACTGCCAGAGCAAGTCCAGGACCAGATCATGACTCTGGATTTTCATAGGAACCCACGTGTTCAGGTGCCTACAAGGCCAAACAGGTAGAAGAGCAGAATCACAGCACCCATCTCACCCCGCCGAGGAGGAGGCTCAGGGCACTGTGAAAGTGTGAGTCATCTGTGCCACTACAGAGTGCAGCTGCTACAGCACCATGGGAAAGTACTAAACTGAAGCTTGAAAACTAGAGGAAGTGACAAACTCAGCATAGAAAGAAACTGTAAGTTAGTTGAAGGGGTGCCAAGAGGATTTTAAAAGAGATTTCTAAGATTTTCTTGTGACTTCTATCCTTTAATGAAGAGAAGCATTTTTCTCAGGACAGGGAACAAGATGCAGCTATGTGTATAGTCAAAGTAGGCTCAACCATGGTTGTTAATGCAAATGGAGAATGGATTTTTTTTTTCAAGGCACTATATTTAAAACAGTTTAGAGTATGAAGAAAAATACTATTCTTGCCCAGCTCTGATCTTCCCTTTGAATTTTACCTACATTTAAATTCTATTTTGTTTCTCTCCTAGAAATCCAATTCTCCCCAAAGCAGACTATGTATTTACCAGACTGCACTCCTCTTAGAAACATCTGCTTACCTTTGTGCTTACATTCCCCTGCTTTTGCATTTGAGCTGAGCCTCTGACAACTGAAAATATTTAAAGAAGAAAAACTAAACCGTGATGAATGTGAAAGGCATCTGCACAAAAACACAAGCCTGTCTCAATTCAAATATATTAAAAGGCTTGTATAGGCTATAAAAGTAAACATGGCTACTCATTCCCTCTATGCTGTTTTGCACCAGTTTTGAAGGTCCTTGAAACTGTTTTGGTGTCCTTATTCTTTGTCTAATAAAGATCCCTAAGTAAAATTTCTGTCTGTTTCTAAGCTCAGCAGCTACGTGGTCACATCTCTCTGTATCATTTTTCCTGTGAACTTTCTATTCCTTCTCCTTTACTTGGAATAAAATCAAGCATTCTGTTAATGGCCAGAAGCCTGCACTGAGAGGGCCATACCACAGCTCATCTGGGCTTGTGGATGCAATAGGTGAAATGCTATCAGTCTTCTGGAACGGTGATGACTATCTGTAAAGTCACTTTCCTATAACAGAACTTAGTTTAAGAGCAGGAAAAGCATTGGTCTCCTTCATGACTTCTCAAGATGTGTTTTTGCCACATAAAGTCAACTGGCTATAAGCCGTGGACCCAGCTTGTCTTCAAAGTGTGCCTGGCTCTTCCTTCACAAGCTAAATGCTCTAGAGAGCTGCCAAACTGGGGAGATTATTTTGTCTCATTTTCTGGCAAGCTGCGACTGCGTGTACCACTTCATTTATATGCTAATTGAGGCCAGGCCTCCAAATAGGCTCCATACAATATCAGTGTGACTTGGCTCTGACTGTATGGTTATTCTGCCTTCAGCGGCCTCTGTGTGTGCTCTGATCTGGACAGGGTTTAATATGTGTTCATCAATGAAGTCCTGGGTCCTGACCCCGGCTTTTGGAGAGTGACAGCCTAACTTGAGGAGTCATTCACACTGAGGATTACCACATCTCTGTGAAGGTGAGCTCATGCCACTTCTTGACCGCAACTCTACACTTTTCAGGTCTGAGGAGATGTTGATGTTTCTTAGGTCAGCTGGTGTAATAAGAGGTTGCAGAGGGCACAGCTAATTATGGGGACAACGTGTTGACAAGCCGGCTAAGTTGAACAGCCGGTTTTGTTGTCTCCTCTTAAGCATTGCAAAAGCTCACTCTCTCCCAGACTGCCCATTGTCGAAGCATAGTAAGTATCCATGCTCTGTCAGCCATCCTTTGAGGAGCACAGTATTGTTATAGAAAGAGCAGATACAAATATGTGCATTCAAGGCTATTTAAAAAATATATATATTCAGGGTTCCATTTAACTGTTAGGATGTTATGAATTCCAAAAGTCAAACATGAACTATTCAGTAAGTGGACATATGGCTTATGCTGAATATTTTAGAATGAATATCACTGAGAGTCTCTCAACTTAGCTTGTGAAATGTACATACCTTTTCAGAGAGGAATATTAGTACTTCATGCTTTAAAGAAGAGATGTGGCACGTACTTTGCCATTAACCTCAGAGATCAAGGATTCACACTAAGTTCTGAAATTTCTATGTGATATAATTTCCACAATTTTTAAAACTTTCTTTTAGAAACATATTGAGGTGTGTTTTTAGAATCTCATTAAAAGAGAACAGAGTGCTTGAAAGTTAGAAAATTCCCAGCTATCAGTCACCTGTGTGATTCCTCTGTGGGTCTTCTCTGCAGCACATGCCATTTTGGAGAACAGCAGAATGGGAACATGAAATTGCAACATGTCTAACTTTTATAAACGGAGGGCTTCGGCTGCATTTCCAAGTCCTGGTCCAAGTGTCCAAAATGGGGCTACTAGCCATACCCTACTGGAGAGAGCAAACAACCCAGGAAAGGGGCTGTTGACAAGAACAAAAATGTGTCAAAAATTCCTGTGCTCTCCCATGCTCACAACTTTGAAATGAGGGATTATCTGAAATCAAGATTCATGGCCTGGGCTCAGGCGCTTGCATTATCACCTGGGGGATTTGCTGTTCTCTTCAGAGTTGTGTGCCCATCTCTCATCCAGTAAGCAGAAGAATCAGTTCAGCATGAGCTTCCTCCCCTTCCTGAGGCAACTCAAATTTACACCCCCTGTGCAGGACAATTGGCTTTTCCAGTTAAATAATTGACACACAGAGGCCCTTCACCTCACCTGTGGATGTGAACTCATGATTTTGCCAGAAAAAGGAGCAAAAGCTAGAGGTAGCATGACTGCTCTGCCTAGTCATGAGGCAATTTCCTGGGATGGAGCAGTTATGGGATCGGGTACTTCCCAGAAGTATCTGAAGTGTTTTTGCAATCTGCTTGTAATTCATCAGGTAAAACTTCCATGGGATTTCCAAAGCCTGCCCATGCATTCACTTTTCTTTGTTCCTATGAACAGCTTGTTCACAGCAGCATGTTGCCTCTAGGTTATGACCTGTTGGTTGACAAAAATAGGTGCCAGGTGAGGCTCCTGCCAGGGCATGACTCCCAGGCTGGAGAATTCCAAGGAGGTGGCTCATTTATTTCCATGACACTGTGCTCCTTTGTGTGGTCCATGGAGCAGGTCCTGGCAAGCAGCATTGAAGCAAGTCTCTGTTTAAAGTGGAAAAGCTCCAAAGCTGATAAATTTCCTCTGTCAAATGGGTCAGAGAAAGGACATCACTGCTCTAGCCCAGGCTGGTGTCATTAGGTATATGAGGGTTGTTCCTTAGCCTTGGAAGTGGTCCAACATAGAGTGAAGCGTCTGGAAGCTATGCTAAAGGGGATGATCACAAAGGGCAGGATCAGGGTGGAGAATCTGCAGCATTGCAGGGAAGAGAACTTGCTGCTGCACACAGACCACCATCCTGTGCTTTGTGAAGCTCTGCAAGGGGCAGCAGTCTTTGTTCCATCAGGTGTCGGCTTTTGCCCAGGAAGCAAAGGCAGTAAAGAAACCTGAACAAGTTAGGAAGAGAAAAAAGTTGGTACATTTGGCTTCTAGAAGACTTGTATCTGAAGAATCATGGAAAAGTCTGAAACACCCTATGATCAGTGGAATTTTAAAGGTTTCTGCCCAAACCCCATTGCCACCAGTGCTGCAGTTCTGTTACTGCTGGAGTACAATAGTTGCTCCTCAGCAGTATTGGAAGTTTGGAATTTGTTTATTCAAAGCTGGAGTGAAAAGAGAACAGTCTGAAATGTTCTTTTTTACACATATATTTTTCTTGTTAACTCAGTTGCACTAACGTTTGCTTTTGGATGCTAATGGGATGTTTTAATTCCTGAATATTTGTTTTGTGGTACCAGGCACTGACCTGATACAGGATCCCACTTAAAAGTTCTGCCCAAGTTGGACCAGAAGTTTTTACTCCAGACCCACTAAGATAAACAAAGCAAGAACTTGAATGTGGGTGTCCCAATGTCAAGAGCTTTCCAGAGAATGAAGCCAGCTTCTACTCATTGCCATAAAAGACAGTGTTGACTGAAAGGTAAAAATCTCTTTATTCTGGCTGTGCTGTATCTTACCACATTAAGGCTAGCTGACAATACAGGTTAGTTTTGAAATGTGTAGAGTTGCGTTTCACAAAGTTATGAATCTACAGTTAAGACAAAATCCAGATCTTTCAGCAAAGAGAACAGCCTGTTGGCATACTTAACTGGAAAATAGATTTAGCTGGGGATAGGAAAATGATTTATAGAGCAAGAGGTAGAGTGGAACAGGCCATTTTTTCATAGTACTCAGAGTCTAGTTTTGTAAAAAAAAAAGGGAGCCACTGCATTTACATAAGAGGTTTCATTACTGTAGGAATGTAGAGGAAGATTGTCTGCAGCTCTAGAAGTTCCCTGAGAAGAGATCTGTGTATCTGGGCAAACTTGTAATCCGTGGTTAGTGTCCTGCTGAGTATTTCTGAGGGACATAAACACAGTGGCTTGCCTTGGAACTGAAAATGCCTATCTTGTGATGCTGGCAGTTGCTGAGCGTAGTGGGTGTAACAACCACCGTTCATTTGAATCAACTGCAGAGTGCAATTAGGCTTTAAAGAATAGATAGCGGAAACAATAGGAGCCGCCACCCCAAAAATAAGGGTATGTACAAAGCTGTTTAAAAAATGTTGTGTAGGTGGAGAGTTTGACAACAGGCTGAATTAACATGCAGGTGCCAGAATGCTGTTCATGTGGAAGAGAAACCAGAAAGACAGCAGGGCAGCATGCAAAGAAGGCATGAAGAAACTCACAGCCAAATAAATACTTTCTCTCTGACTGAATAAAAGCTGAGTTTTCAGAAGTAAGGCACCTGGAGCTTCAGGAAGGGTAGGTGTTGTCTCTTCTGAAGTACTCACTGATATGTGAGAACTTGTGTTTAATGAGTTGCTCCGAAATCAGGAGGCTTTGTATCAGAAAAATGCAGTGCCAGATTCCAACTCTTGTCCACCTGCAAGAGATAAGTTATGCAAAAGTATTAGATGGCAATGCTCTGATAGATCTCCTCATTATTGCAGTGGCAAAGAAGCGGGTATCTCAGCTTTTAACTGTAGTTAAGCAAGTGAACCTTTTATTTGGAATGCAATCCAGATTCCAGTGTGGAAAATATAAATTATCATCAATTAGAAGGAAAAGGCCAGGTCAGAACAAAACACAAACCAGACCCACCTAGCCTAAATCAATTCTACTGGAGCTTTCCACATAGCAATATTTACTTGTTACAGTGTTGAACTAGCAAAGTGAGAGCTGCACTTGGAGGTTTGCTTTTTTTTCTTTACTGTACAGTCAGCATGATCACAGTTCAGTTTTACTCTTTGATTACTAGAGTGTCCAGCACGGTCTCTCCCTTGAATGAACTTTTCTTGGTTATTCATCTGCCTCACTGCCTAGAAGGTTTTTTGCGCAGTGTTTGTTTTGTTGACCAGATTTAGCATGTGAATGGGTTGTCTGCTGTGACAGAAAGGTTGTCCTTTGTGTCTTTATTTGAAAAAACTAGGCTTTTGACAAGTCTATTTATATGCCTGACCTCAAGAGATTTCTAACATTATGAGTTTTTGAGACAAAGTTCAAGACTTTCTGAACTGTGCCTTTCACAGATAGTTCCTCTGGTTTGAAAGTGTCTGCAAGCTCCACGCAATTTCCCCTGCAACCCAGTCTGACTTTTATTAAAGCACTGTCTGCATCTGCCTTTCATTAGTCCCACGAATGATCACTAAGTGTAGATTTAGATTCTTCTTATACTGACACTGAAGAAAATGAAAAGCAAATGGTTTCAAGATAGGACTGAAGCAAGGTTGCACATGATCCTGCTGCATTCTTCCGAACTCCAGCTAGCTCTCTGGTGATGCACTGGCAGGAGTACTGGCTTTTTTGAGCTTTCCAGAATGCATTACCCACAGTTCAACATCTAGACATTCTTTCATGTGCATTAAAGAAGTTTTTAGTCAATTTTCATAGTGAGAATACAAAGGCAATTATTTATTTCTCTGAAAATAGTGAGCAGTGTGAGGTATGATACACTGTACATGGAATAAGCCACCATGGTTATCCAATCCAATGCCTCACAAGCACAGGGGTCAGACTCAGAAGGCCTACAAATCACCCATTCTGCATACACCACAAGCCACAAAACCCTCCCCAGTGCTCTGTAACAGCTTGAAGTTGTACAGCATAACCATTTAAAGACACAGAATGTTGTTTGCCACAGTTGCAATCATGGCAATCCAGCAGCTCTTATCACATACTACAAGAGGATAGCAAAGAAATCTAAGGCATTTTCAACATCCTAAGCACCAAACACCCTGAAGACCTCTAAATGAAAATGCACTAAGCAATATACCCCACTCCTTAGCCCTATTTTTGCACTCTGTTGGTATGACACATGCTCAGTATAGGACTTGTACCTTGCACTTGAGCATGCATGTATGTAAACATAATCCCCAGGGAGCTTCCAAAAACTGCTTTTCTGTCTTCACACCATGATTGTGGTATGTCTTCTTGCCTCTCCAGAGCCAGAGGAGAGGTGGCACCTCTCTTCCCAAGCACTTCCAAGGCCTGTCAGAAAGTCATCCAAGGCTCAACAGCCTTGGACACAATTCAGTCCAGAGGCTAAAGGCTTTTTGGTCTCTGATCACTGGAAAAAATGAAAAGCTCTGCTCTGTCTTTGAGGGGAAGAAAGTTTTGAGTCTCAACCATCTGAGCAAACATCTTCTGGGACTTCTGCTGCTCAAATGCAGAACTTTCTTTCCTTCTCTTGTCCTGCTGGTGACTTTTATTTCCATGAATAATTAGGTGTGAATTGCCAGGAATATTTCTTCTCTTATGCAGAGCCACCTTCTGCAATTTCAGGAACAGCTGTGTGTGTTTAATATCGCCATATCTGGATGCTTCTACTAGAGTCACTGCGCCCTGCTCTCTGTATATGTGTGGAAGAAATGCAGAGTACTCCCACTTGCTTTTCTCCCCCTCTCAGAGCAAAACATCAAATACAGTAACCAAAACATATGTGCTACACAGCACCCTACAGAAAGTATGTATGTACATATGTTTTCAAAATTATGTTTGGCTTGAATTTTGAGATTTAATCCAGTTTACATCTTCACTTTCCCAAAACAGTTGTATCGACCTTAATTTAAAACATGGAAACAGCAGCTCTGCTAGGGACCAGAAAATTGATTCTATAAAGCTAGTTCCAAATGAAATAGTTCAGAAAAAAAATAAAATCTGAGAGCAGTACTCTTCTGGTAGCAGGTAGATGAGAGCTTTGCTTCACATGGAGGCTATGTTTGAACTCTAGGCATCCAAACAGATCAGCAACATGACGTTTGTTTCTCCAGGAAAATCCTTTCCCTAGGGTACAGACAAGAAATCCAAAGTGAGAGGAGGTAAATACCAAAGGATCACTGAGGAAAGGGGAGGAGAAAGAACAAAAAGCACAGTGTTCGCTTGTGTCCACTAAAGAAAGGCTCAGGAAAGAAAACTGCATGAGAAATAAGTGCTTATTTTGATATTAAATGAAGTGCTATGATTGCAGGATGAACCACTTCCATACTCCAAAGCTGTAGTTCAGATCAGTGCACAGCCCAGTGAAATCTTTATTTACTGTGTTGTTTCCTCAAAAATCATTGAATTCCCTTGGGGGGAAAAAATAAATCAAAATTCACCTTATTCAACTAAAGCATGAGAGAGATCCTTAAGTTTGTTCACAGCATTTGTTTTTCTGAGGGCTGCCCACTGTGAACGAGCAACTTTTGTGAAGATCTTGACCCTTTTGTGTTAGAAATTCTGGTGCAAACTCAAGTGATCCAGTAGTGGGTGACTTGGGGACCTTTTGCTGACCCGACTGTGTCTAGGCTCACACAGCCTGTCAAGCTGCTTCCCTCTGAGTACAGGGTGCTCTGTTTCAGATGTAATGAGGGCTGGGAGGCACAGGAGCTGGCCCACTGAGCCTTGCAGTCACTTCTTGAACCCAGTGACGGGAGCTTCGTTTTGCTGTCGCATCAGCCTCCCCCAGAGCTCAGCGCACAAACGCCGGGCAGCAGTCGGTGGGGAACTGAGAGCTCAGTGCTGAAACACAAGGAACAGAGCAAGGATAATTCACCTTGGGAGGAAGGGCAATGCAAGGCTCTTCTGTGTGGAGCTGCTGAGGTGCTCCGTGACAGGGATCCTGTAAACAGGGGCTCTGAAAAGAACATTTTTCACACTGGAATTGCTGACTTGATGTTTTTGTCAGCTGGATCTTTGGGCTTCTTGCCAGCCCAGAAAAAGCTAACAAAGGCCATTTCTGCTGTTGCATGTGATCAGGGAAGAAGAAAAGAAGGAAGAAAATAAATGAGGGACTGTAGTACTTTTAAAAGAGAAACATTTTTTTCAAAGAAGTAAAAATATAAAGTTAGGACAGCTTTGAAACTGAGGCTACAATCCTACTGTGGTAAAAACTTAGAAAAGATTAAGACTCTGATGGAATTGTTTGAACTGGATTTGTTAATGAAAGGCAAATTTATTTTGAAGTGTTATTTTCACTTACTCAACATTTTTTCATTCATTAATTTTTTCACTCAGTTTCCTATGTTCTTTGGAGAGTTCATACTGTCTTAGTGTTTATCAGGATTGCATGTGCTTTCCAATAAAGAAATAGGATACTCATATATCCCTAGTTTTCAAACTTCCATTTCAGTTTCTTAGCCATTGAAAAGCTGTCCAACTGTGATCAAGGCTGGTGAGCATATGGTTAAATATGCCATGACTTGGGTTATGAGCACCATGAAATGGTGCTCATAGCCCCTGGTCATGGCATATTTAACAAAAGTTGAGCTCTCAGATAACCTTTCCCAAACAAATTCCAGTACAGCTACATTTTCTCTTCCTGAGCTTTGACCAGATACAAGTGGCACCATTTCATTGCCAAATTCTATCCAACTTCTACAAAAAAATTGAGAGGTGAAAACAACATTTTTAATAGGGAAGTATAACTAACTGTTCCTGTCCTTTCTCTGTATAAACTATTATCAAGACTTTGAAGTTCTGCCAGCTTGTTTCCATTACAAGGAAAACCTGATACCAGCTGGAATTTTTGGAGTACAGAGAGAGCAATGGCAATAGTCCTGTTGACTTAAAAACTATGCATAACATCCTGGGGTTTAGGAACACAAAATAAAAAAAACTGGAAACAATTTTCTTTTTAGAGGTCTCTGCCTTTTCAACACCCTAAGCAGCTTCATCTGTTAAAACTTCTTTCTAACGTGATATCCACAGGAACTTTTCTCATTCCCTCGTTTTCCAGGCCTTCATTCCTCGTCTCTCCTGCCCATCAGTACTTCAGACTATCAAATGTTCCAGCCCTGTGCTTATCTGCCCCTTGAGAAGCCTCACTGCTCACATAGCATAACTTCATATTTTGGGTGTTAGCTTCTGGGGTTTCTCAGGCATCACTGCTCCTGAGAGTCCTCCAGTTTGCCTAATGCAAGCCTGGGACTGATGAAAAGGGTGACTTAACACTTTCAGCCTAACAGCTGGCTGCAGTTAGGAACATAAAAAACAGCTGCCATATTCTGTTGATTGCATGCATCAGCGGGCAGGTAAAGCTTTATAATCAATATAATCTGTGGTAAAGGTCCTTCCTTGTATACACACACAATATATAGCCCTGCTTCGTCTGCAAAACAGCATTCAGTTTCAGCATGCGTACTGTATTAAGATTTCTTTGCTTCAATGTAAAAAATCTTCTACAATATGTCATGATTGGAGCCACATGGTGTGTAAGAAACAGGTGAAGCAACAAGCATTGAAAGAAGAAAACAGCCATTATTTTAAATAGTCAAGATAAAGGATTACGTTTATGGGCATCACTCTCCAAACAATTATTAACAGAATAGTCAAGCCTGAGAGATGTGCTGCTAACAGTCCTGTGCTGTATGTTGTCTACAGCCAGGACTGCTACAGGACAGTTTTCTCTCACATATATTTTGAGTGTTCACAATCTACTGGTTTTGTGATGATTTTTTCATCTCCCTCAAAAAGATTTATTTAAATCTCTCTATTGTGTGATTCTCAAATTCACTAATGCCCTTTGCAAAGTGGTGGCTGGAGCACATCCCAAGTAAATACTTGTTGAAATGCTTATTAGCAAGACAATTTTCTTGGATGCTTTCTCTTTCCATGAATATTCATATTAGAAATGTTAATAGAAATACGAGACAATTTGCAAAATTTGTTGATATTTCTAGAGTAGCGGAAAAGAATGCTTTAACTGGGGCATTTAAAAATGCAAGCCTCCTTTTCATTTTGCCTTTTGCTTGACATCTGGTTTGTTTTTATAACCAAAAAAACCCTATGCAGTTGTATGTTCCTATGGCAAGTAAAAGCCAAAGCAGTCATCCAGCTGTTAAAATTAGTGTTAGATCTGAATTTTCTATGGATTTCCCACTGCATGGCAGGAAATCAGTTTTCATTGCAGCTTCCCCTCCTCCTCATCCAGCCCCCTATTAGATTAATACCAGAAGCATGAAGTAATGTTTAACAGAAAGTTGTTGCTTTTAGCTCTGGGAAAACTTGGCAGCCTCTCCAGAAATGAAGGGGGAGGGGGAACCTGAAGCCTCCGTTAACTAAAGAGGAGATTGGAGGCATAAATATACATTTTTCTCCCATTAAAATTCTGAAGTTTAAAAAAATGCACTAATGACAAACTGTTTCTAAGTCTAATGAGGAATTGCTGTCATTCCTCTTCTCTCTTTATGTATTAATCGCCCAGATCCTATGGGCTACTTTTGGGTCACCATTTCATATTGCTTAGTAATTTATGTCCTGTTGGCAAAGCGTATCACTGACATAGTGCATTTCTCTTTTTGTTTAAAATGGGTTTCTAGTTTACAGGATGGTCTGAGGAGCTTGCAACCTAAAAGAAGGTTGTTGCTCACCAACACTGAGATGCCTCTCCTTGAGTGCTTTAAGGTTTCAGTAGTACAAAGAAGAAAAAAAAAAGGAACATGTAGACCAGGCATCATGACAAAGAAGCCAGACTACCCCCAGCTTCCTATCTCAGATTTTACAGTGGTCTTTAAACTACAGTACAAAATTAGAATTTATTTAAACAATGTGCTAAATACTGTCATATGTTAATTTCCTATGATACTGTGGGATCCGCAAGCATATTTTATTGCTTCCTGCAGGCCTAATCCTACATCAGTCAGTGGGAATTTCATGGGAAATGTGTGATGTCATGGCCACAGCAGTGCAACCCAGAGCAAAGAGCATATATGGGGCTCTGTGGAAAAGGGGTGCCCGAGCTCCAGGAGCAGCATGGCAGGACAGGGACAGGCGTTCTGTGGGGACCAGTGTAGACAAGGACATGTGCATAAGACAGCAGACTTTTCATGGCTCAGCTCCTGTAAAATAGCATTTTCAAACTACTCATATTCCCAAAATATCTGTGTTTATTTGCTTTTCAGTTTACCTTGTACCATTAGCTGGTGTGCTGCCATTTAAAGCTTTGGCTTCTAGTTAAAGAGCAGAGTTCCCACTGACCACCAGCTGGGCAGATGGAGAGATGCAGAGTTCTGAATCTGAAGTACCCAAGTGCTTTACTTTATTCACACTAAGCTCAGGTACCAAAAGCTCTTCCAGCAGTTTGCAGCCTGCACAAAGAGCAAGGTGATCCAGAGCCCTCCCACAGTTTCATCCCTTGCCCAGCCTGCCAGAACCCAGTCCTGTTACTGGCCTGTGACAGACCCTGTGAGGCAGGTGGCACATCCAACAGCAGGCACAGGGAACAGTGTTACCTGTAGGATGGCTGGGCATGGTCCTCCACTATTCCCCAGGGTAACTCAAACTTGGGCTGACACAAGCAGGAAAGGGAAGAACAGAATACAGAATAATCTGGCACAGGGCATAAATATCCTGGCCTCAGGAGCCAGGCTTGTACAGCACCCATCTGTTAAAAACCTGCAGGGAAGTGCTGGACTATCTTCCCCTTTCCCTTGCTTATTCTGTTTGGAATGTATTGCATTCTGTGACGTTCTCCACTATCCTGATATACTTTTAGGGTTGAAGGGGGTGCAAGTGCAGTGGGAAAGCCATGTGGTGGTGGCTTGTCGTTTGACTTCTATTTTGATTTAGGCTGATTTTACCTTGGGTATTAGCGCATCTTCAGGATGTTTGTCTTTGGGTTTAGCATATTTTGTCTAAGCATTTAAGGCATACTTACGTAAGGGCTGTGCAGGGAGAGAATTGTTATAATTTACATTTTTTAGATGCTTTTAATCCTGTTTCTGCTAGGAGAAAAAAATCCAGAAATCTGAGGCTAAAATCTATCTCTGCATCTTATTCTGCCTCTACCACTGTGAGAAAGTAGTAGCAATATTGTGTCATCCTTTGTGCTGCTAATGGGACATAATTCTACATTTGGGGGCCATCTGCTGAAAAGAAAACCTCTACAACCCTTCTGAATGCAGATATAAAAACTTGTCAGCAAAAACAGCTTCATTAATAAGTTGTGGGAATATATTTTATCTAAACTTTATTAGACAAAGCTTTTTCCTTTACAAAAGCCCAAATGTCTCCAAACAGAATGAAAGAAGCTTTGGCAACCATCTTTCTTTTTGGTACAAACACATTGATTCACCTCTTTTGACTCCATATTAATGAATTTAATTTCACTTGAAGGGAAAGAATACTTTTTTGCAGGAGGAAGAAAACAAATGAGAATTTATTTCAGCACAAAGAGATCCATCTTTACACAGATTAACTGTGAAATTAAAGTAGTAACTTTGGTTCTTCTGTTCCGTATCACTTTGGTTCTTCTGTTCTTCTGCCCCCACTGACATTTCTTGTGTAAACTTGAGCAAATAGCTTAAATTGCTTTAGAGTTCCTCTCACTTCCTACTAAAGGAAGTACTGTCCTACTGACACAACCCACAGTACTGTTATATATGCATCCAGATTTGATAAAGAGAGCTCAAAGGAGAATAGAAAACTTCCCTGGCTTGGAATCAGAAGGAAATTATAAGGTACCAAACTTTGGTGCATGTAAGGACTTATGAATCAGCTTATTGCTTGCTGGGTAAAAGATAAGACTAGAAGGGGAATGAAGACAACTATGGAATGAAGGTACCAATGTATCCAACCACTGAGTACAAAACTATTAGCTGTCCTAATCTGTGACTATAATTGTAAACCAGTGTAGCTACAGAATTTGCACCATGTCTTGTGCCAACTGCTTTCCTACTGCTTTGGCATCTATGAGGAGCACTGACCAATGTTTTGCTAGTGCTTGTAGTTTTCAATGTGTTTTCTCACAGATCGTATATTCAAAATGTACTTGTGTACAGGAAAAAACACTTTACCAGTACTGCAAAGAGCTTAGCAGAGCTGGCTGATGAAGCCCTAAGCCACCCTCACTGACCAGCGCACACACTGATTCTAGGAAAGGGAAGCAATTAATCAGCTGTGAAGACAGAGAACCATACACAAGCTAATAGGGGAGTGCTCTTGTGATTTGAGGCAATGTCCATACTGTGGTAGCAAAATTTCTTTTGATTACTAAAATACCCTATTTAATGAAGAAATAGCATGCTCTTTTATTGCATTTTAAATGGTCAAGTTGCTTAATAAAAATAGTTACCTCTTGGACAAATCTTGTCTTGTTTATATCTTTAGGCCATTATTGATGCAACACTGCTGCTACTTAAATGAGTCATTAAGAGTTGTGCAATTATAGAGAGATTTTTTTTAAGGTAACTACTGATTATTTACAGAAAATTAACTGTCTAAATTAGTCTTCCTTTAATGGTAGTTCTGCAACAGAGTTATACTGTGGGCTGGGCAGTCAGCATAAAGGAAAAGCAAACCTCCCAAATGTACTGTAAATCTAGACAAAAACTCACAGAAGTGCAACAAAACCCATGTACCAGACCTGTCCCTTAAGCTCTGAATTCAACTGCAAAAGCAGCCAGGGCCTGATGATTCAGAAAACATAAAAAATATAATCGCTTTTTTTGCCTTGCAATTACAACCTAGTTAATTATGTACAACTGTGCAAAGGAAGAGTGTAAGGAAATTCCTTTCTTGAGACTTCCAGCAATTGACTTGTGCCCTGAAGCATGAGATTTGATTACTCATGTAACTTATTTTCCCCAGGGAGTTTATTCTTGATAGCTCTTGTGTGATAGTTCAAGAAAGTTCCAGGACAAGTCAAAAGAACACTCCACTGGTTGAACCCCAACTTATTTTATTACTGATATACATTTCTATTGAGTGCTAAATTAAGACCTTTTTGATTTTTAACTAGGATGACCAGTGTAAGTACAGGGTGTGATTTTTTTTTTCACCAGAATGGTACTGATGAATGCAGTCATCCTCCACATTGCTTTTTGATTTTGCAGATTCCCAACGAGCCTTAAAAATCAAGATTTTTTCATAACCTAGAATCCAGACTGCTACACTGCCTCAAATGTCTTTGAGGAAGTTATAGCAGAGGAATGACTGCTTACTTTGAACTTGTACCCAAAGTTCTGCTTTTCAAGCTATAGACAGGTGGTTCAAAATGCTCTGGTTACATCCTGGAAAACTGAATCCTTATGACTTCAATTGTTGTAACAGGTTTGTTCAAAAAGTGTGCAACTTAATAATCCATTGGTGTGTTGGTGATGCTGGTTTAAGAAACAAAGGTTCAGTCTGAAGCACAACTACTCAGAACTAGCTGTTTCTGTTCTCATCAATCACTCTAATACAAGTAATTTCTGGACCTTTTTCAGAAGACAGAGGCATTGGGAAGGAATAGCTTTCACCTGGATCATTTTCTTGGTCTGGTTTTAATAAATAATTGCATCACCCCACCAAAGAATGTAACAAATCATAGACTATTAATCCAAATGAGTAGTTAAGGCACAAAATGGAAGACACCAGGCCAGTTTTGCCACCAAAGAAAAGGCTGGGTATAGCAGCACCCAGTCATCAATGGGAATCTTTATCTCAACTAGCTTTGTCTGACTGGGAATAGCCTCTCCTCCTGCAGGTAACAAAAGGCTGAACCAACTCCCAGCTGTGGGCTCTGTCTCATTTGGCAGAAATGCAGTCTTGTCCACACCTGATGTGGATAAAATCTGTGAAGGTAAGGGACCAGGTAATGCAGAGGTTGTGACTGCAGATGCCTGCTCAGAGATTACTTCAGTTTTGAAACAGCTGAAGTGATTTCACCTGTTTTACAGAAGCATGGCATTGAAGGATGGTAACAAAATGGCATTTTATTACCATTTGCAGTGCTCCTGATTAAAGCATGCTTTTTGTAAACATTTCCACATTCGATTTCTACTTATATGGATTACCATGGAAACCAAACTTTTATCGGGCATGCTTGCATACTGAAGGGTGGAGAATTTTAAAAGCCTCTGTGATATGCAGTACCATTGATGTTGAAGTATAATTGCCATGAAAACTGTTAATGCTAGCTAGATAGACTGTTGAACCCATTTATGACTTGTAGCTCTCAGGCAAGTTTCCATATACTTTTTCCTGACATTTTTTAAAATAGTAGCATTGCTTCTTTTGCTCCAACAAGAGTTTTCAGCTCTTTAATTTATGGAGGTTCTCTTGTTTCCTAATTTTTAAGTATTTTCTACTAATAAAATGTAAGATGGAGTTTTTGTTGTTATTTTATGTTGCCAGACTCTTGCCTGTTGAACATTACAACTTACCAAGTTATTTCAGAACCTCAGCTATGGCTGAGTACTTATTATTATGTTGAGTACTTATTATTTTAGAAATAAGTCCTATTCTGTATTTGTATTTCTTTTGCTGAAAAGAAACAGATCACACTGATTAAGACAAACTTTTCACAGCATACAGGTAGCAGGGGAAACATATGGTCTACCTTACCCAGCTTTGCTGCCTCCATACCTACAGGGTAGGAACTAAGTGAAGGGATATTTCAGCTGATATATCACAAGTCCTTCAGAGTAACAGTTTGACCGCAAGAGCAAAGTTGCAGCTTTCCATACTTCTAGGCTTCATGGTCCCTAGGGAGATTTTTGCAGACTATTACTTACAGTTTTTCCCACTTAAAAGGAAAAGGAAGATCATGTGAGATGATGGGAAGGCTGGCTGCTTTTGGTTCTGGCTGTGGCAGGATTAAAAGCAATTTTCAGTTCTACCAACTGTGAGCATGCCTGTAACTGCATTTATTACACACATATGCCTTTGTTTTTTAAGTGCCTTGCTTGCTCAGCGAACCAAACAGAAGAGCCAGGTTCAATGCTAGTGGAAAATGAAACACTGGGATATTTGTAGAGGCATCACAGAAGAGACCATCTAGATTCTGGCCTTTTAGAGTAATTAGTCTCAATGCTTGTCTTTTTATAGTAAACTAGAGTGGACACTAGGACAGTCAAGGGCATATTTTTTTAAATATTCTCTAGTATTGTGGGTATCACTATGTAGATTTCAGGTACTAATGAGTTATAACCAAGTTTATATTGTAGTGAAGTTATGGTTCTAGCCAAGTAAAATATCTCCTGGAATACATAAGGCGGGAAGTGTATCACAGCAAACTCCGTTTGCTCGTGGTACACCGGAACAGGCAGCAGCCGCGGCAGTGGCTTACCCGGCTGAGTGCTGGGTGAGCTTTGACCCATCCTGCCGGACCCCTGCTCAGCAGATAAGTGCTGCTATCCCCGAATTCCCTCTTTGGGAAACAGATGGGGAAAGGTAAAGTGACGAGGCCACACAGCATGAAACAAGATCTCTGTGCAGGATACTCTGGCTCACTGCCCTGAGTCCTCCAGGCTGGCTCGCATCTCTCACCGCCGGAGTTTCCTTACCAAGCCTGACACTGCACAGGCACTCGGAAAGCAAAGCTTGGTTATACGCCCTGGGCTGCCAGCAGCCAGTGATCCTGGGCGAGGGACGACCCCCTCCCCGGATTATCCCCTTTTCTTTCCCCCTTGCAACAGCTCCTAGCCCGCAGGATGCTGCCTCTGCCACTGAGCAGTCTCCTGAGCCAGGACCCCTGAAGGTGGGTCCTGGCACCTCCAGCCGCTTGCCAAACACGGGACGGGCCAGACGCGCTGCTCTTGCAAACACTTTTTTGCCGAATTGGTGCTGGTGTGAAAATCCCTCCAGCAAGGACCGGCCGGTCTCACCAGCCCGTTCCCTGCTTTGGAAACAGCAAAGAGCTGGTGGTGGCAGCTACATCCTTCAGTGATGCATGGGGACTGGACAGGGGTCTTTTGGGAGCCCCGTGTGTGTGTATAGGTACGAGTGTGTCTATGTATTACACACATACTTTCATGGGTCTGTTTTTCTCAGGTAAGAGAAAATCTTCAATTTCAGGACCCCTCAGGCAGAGGCAACAGCAGGGCGTGATCCCGGGCTGGGTGAGTGGCAGGGTCGCCCCAGTCAGGGAACGGAGGCAACCCGGCTCCGCTCCGGGATCGGGAGAGCGGAGGGCAGCCCCCTCTGAAACACGGCTTTCCCGGGGATGAGGAGGAGGAAGATGAGGTGGAGGGCAGGCGCAGGTAAAGCGCGCCCCAGGCACGGAAAACGGGGCCCGCGCCCTGCCAGCGCCGCCCTGTTTGCTCAGCTAATCTCGCGGGCAGGAAATTGCCAGGCGACTCATATTTATGGATCGTGAAGAGCTCCACGGTCGCCCCTCCGGGGACATCCCTGTGCCCGTTTCCCGTTCTCGTCCGCCCACCCCCTGCTCCGTCCCTTCCCCCCCGTCGCGGCTGTCCTTTGCCCGCCCCGCTCCCGCGACCCTGGCCTGAGGGGAGCGAACCATTCAGCCCGCGGGGGTGCTCCGGCCCCGCCGGGGGGCGGGCGCTGCGGCAGGGGGCGGCTCCCGGGGGCGGTGGCGTTCCTGCAGCCGGGCGGGCGGCGGAGAGCGGGATGTGTGGGGAGCGGCGGCGGGAGGCGGCGGTGAGTGCTGGGGAAGCGCTGTCCCGCGGGGTGGGTGACGCCCTCTCGGGCCGCCAGGATGGAAAGAGGCGGCAGGGCCCCGCGGGGATGGGGAGAGGGTCCCTCTCGGATACGCAGGAGCCTGGGCTGACGCCGGCTCAGCTGCTTGCAGCCGTCTCCGTTTTTTGGGCTACTTTTAAGGGAGTTTGTGCCACCATCACCCCCATCCACTCCCCCGCCTCCCGTCCCTTCGCACGTCTGACGGGTGAGGGCAGTGGAGTCCCCCCTTGCCGCCCGGCTCTGCAGGGACCCCGCAGCTGATAGAGACGGGGCTCCCTTCCTCCTTATCCCTGTCGTCGCCAGACGCTTCTCCCTCTTTGTCCGGGTGTTTCCCCTGGTTCTGCCGCGTCCCCGGTGGCGAACAAAGCCTCTGTTCCGGGGGCGCCGGGGACATCCGTCCGAGGTCCGAGGAAGCAAGGGAGGAACGGCGGGGCTTGGCTTTGCTTGGTTTGGTTTTCCATCGTAAATAATCTACCTGGTGGAGGGGAAGACGTGGGACAAGGCTCTTTGTCCGCGATCCTTTGTTCGGCTGGTGGTCTATAAGGGCTCCTGCGTCTGTGCGAGGGCTGCCGTGCCGGCGGGCATGGGTTCCCGGCGCTGAGCCGGCGATGGGTGCCGTCTCGGCATCGCTGGAGTTTAGCGACAGAAACCCGGCGTTACGGCGGATCGGCTTGCGGACGGAAATCGGGGGTTTGGGCTCCATCTCCCCTGATAGATTCAGAGCTCCTAAGTTCCCCCTCGTGTAGCCCTGTCAGCAGCCGGGTGGGATTCGGCGGCACCCGGAGCCCCGCGCTCGGTGATGAGTTCAGCTTGGAGATCAGAGCTTTTCTTGGGAAGATATCTGCCCACGATCAGAGGGAGCAGCGGGTTGAAAACTACGGTCCCCGCTCCTTCTCCTGCCCCAAAGCTGCCTGAGGAATTTACCCATGTCCAGAAGTGTAAATAGACTATCTGCGCTTACATAAAGACTCAAGAGATGGCTTTCTGCTCCTGCCACTGAGTGCTTTCTTGATCTCACACACATGGCTTTTGTCACCAGTTCCTTTTTCCCCCAAATGCTTATCTTGTCAACCTGTCATCTTGTCTCTGTGCCTTGACTCTGCACGTGCCCGAATCCTCTGTGTCTGCATCTTCAGGGCATCTGGGTGAACATGTTGCCAGTCAGAACATGGAGAATATCTCATTTTTGTGCCACACCTTCACTCTCTTTTGGAGGAAGAGGGACACAAGAACAACCTTTTTTGCAGATTTTCATGTTTAGTGAACTTTCTAGTTTTTGCATTCTCCATATTCTTGTGGATAATGTTCTCAAAAATAAGTTATTAACATGGGAAAGGATCAGAGATGGGAGGAAGAATGGAATTGCAAAGGGTGAAGATGGGCTTGCTTTCCCACAGCAGAAGGAAGCAGTGTAGTAAAGAAAGGAGATTAAGTGATGAGAAGATGGGAGAGCTCACTGAGATAAGTTAAAGGAAGAAGGAGGGTTAACTTATCTCAGTGAGCTACCTTTGCTGTCATGGGGAGGGGTAGTCTGAACTAACCGGGTTACAGAAAAAGAGATGCTTTTAGGGCTGTCAAGTAGTGACATCTTACCCTTTCCATATCGTTCATTTTACACAGTTCCTTTAACACACCAGTAATTTATTCTGCTTCCATTTTGACAAATGCTAAATCAACTCATTAGTGTGTCTGTTTTTACTGAGGAAATGGAAATCTTTGCCATCAGCCAGGGCAGGAAGAGTGGCCATTTTTTTTCCATATCAGTTACTGTCTATGCTTATCAGATACAATTATCAACCATACCCTTGGAAGTAGTCAAAGGCATCATTTGACTATTGTTGAGAAGCAACAAAGCCCATCATGAAAAATTTAAAGTATTTTGGGTTTAGATAGGAAGTGGAGATTGGGTGAGGTAAAGGTAGCTGATCCATCTTGAGGCTGGAGTTGGATAAGAAGGATGGAAGATATTTAAGATCTTTTTTGTCTTTTGCACTTGAAGATCCAGAGAAAAGCTGAATTAATCAAAGTAGGTATGGGCAAGTGCTGATGATTGTTAATGAAGAGATTAATGCTGTGTTCACTGTGTATTACTTCTATTTTAATTTGTTAAAATGAATGGTTAAATCTGGTGTGTAATAACTGCCAGCAAGGCAAACAGTGTTTTCCACTGAATTAAACAAGCAGCTATAAAATTATGTTCTGGGTGTTTTGAGCAGGTGCTGTTCATTTAGGATTTGTTTTAGACTGGTGGAGCACATCCAAGATGCCACAGAAATCCAAGGGGATTTTTCCCCTGTAGAAAGAAGGTCCTCCAGAGACTACAGTGTAGAGTGAACTGTGTAAATATGACCAAGATTGAGGCTTTTTTTCTTGCTCGGGTCTTGTGCAGGTGGGGTCAGTTTTTAAGTGAACCACTTCATTTAACTTCCTTTGTTATATAGTAAATTGTGTAACTGCAGGTGTAGCACCTCTGTGCCTCACCTGAGAGAACACAGTCCTGGGACCTGCTGATAAATGCTGCCCCGTGTTGGCACAGGCAGACCCATGGCTTGGCAGCACAGCAGCCACAGCGGTGCCATTCAAGCTGTCACTGCCATGGTGGGGTTTGCCAAGCATGTGTGATGAGAAGCATTTAGTCTGGGGGCATGCTTGCTGCCCTGAGACTGCTGGGAAATGAAGAAGCATTAAAGAGCTAGAGGGGACATTTGGAAATATGGGGCAAACATCCCGGGAAGGAGACAAATTGAGGAGAAAAGGATGAGCAAAACAGGAGAGACAGAAGCTGTCAGAGTAAATGGGCACTAGAGAGAGCTGATTAATGGAAGGAAGTGACAGGCACAAAGTGGCAGTAAAAGAAATCAGCACAGAGGAAAGCAGATCACGGGCAAAGGTTGCCTGAGAGTGGGAAAATGCAGTAGATGGGAGAAAAATGGTAAGGACATGCAAGAAGAAAAAAGAATAAGGGTGGATGAAGCTGTTTTGATTAGTTTTTCTATCTGCTTAGATTTTCTGGGCCTTACCTACCTGTTCTCATTGTATTTGTCAGGAGTGCCCTAGGGGCAAATTTGTCATGTCAAATAGGGTGGGAACAGAGAAACTTCTCTTTAAGGTCTTTCTGCTCTTGTACAGACAGAAATTCTGCTCCTGCTTGATATGAATTTGGATACATAATTGTTTTGCACTCAATACCCTTCCTGAAATTTTAGATTAAGAAAATCTGTTTTATTGAGCTTCAGGAATGAGAAATTGGTCTAGAGTATTTAAATGTATTTATTTGTACACCAGCTATGTTGTTTGGTTTGGGTTTTCTTAGTCTGCACAGTAAGCAGTCGCAGCCCAACAGCAGAGCTTTTGATTTGCCATCTCTGTGTGAAACTTTAAAGTTTCAGTTTGCAAATCTTTTGAGCATACTCAACTTTTCAATAGCAAAGGAGTTAATGAAATAGCATCAGAATGATACCAGGGAGCTTGTCACTACTGTCATGAGATGATACAGTCGTTGGGTCAGATAACTGACTCTGGAACTTAACTACTAGAAAGGTAGTACCAAAATAGAAAAGATGAGTATGGCTGGAGTTTGGCTTGTCCTCTGTCAACCCTATCTTTCTGCATGATGAAAGGAGTTCAGTTTTAACAGAAATTTCTTCTAGTATATTTCTACCTGTCTGGGGCTTTTGTTCCAGCAGAAAAGGATTAACCCTCCTTCTTCCTTTAACTTATCTCAGTGAGCTACTCCAGATGAAACAGTGGTTAGTGTGACTCTAAGGTAAGGAGGGGCAGTGATGTCTACTAAAGTAATGCTGTTTGAGTAGGTGGTCTAATATCTTGTCTTACCAAATGCATGTGATTTAGTTTAGATTCATTGAAATCAGTGCTTTGACAGTTTCAGTTTCAGGTAAGAGTAGCTATGTTATGGCACAAAAGTTAGAAAGCTTCAGCATTTTCCCTAGCATTTTTATTTGTGTCTCATATGTCAATGGCTCTACCCTCAGTTTGTAGTCACCTAGCCATAATGTTTACATAGTAATGAATGTTTTCATTTTTGATGCATATTTAAAATTGTCAGCTGTCGTGACCTGATTAAAATTATTATGTCCATCTATTGGAAAGAGCAATTGATGGGCAATGCCTGCAACATCAATCTGTATCAAATAGGAGAGAATCATGTTATAACAATAAGACAGGATAATTAAAAATGTCATATTTAAGTGCAATTTTTGGAGTAGTCATGTGGGTTGTTACAGTAAAACATATGTGGTTTATGAGTGGGATAATGTTACTCAACACAACAGGTGTTTCCTGTTGCACTATTTTATTTCTTCTTCTTCTCCAGTATCAACATGATAATTTCTCAGAGAAAGAGGTAAGCCATAAGAGCGACTTCCTCTGCCACTCCCTTTTCCACATCGGAAACCTGCAGGGTTGAAAGGGAGTGACTTAGTCAAATATGATTCACAGATATTTGATTTTTAATTCATTTAGTTTTGCTGAAGGTGCCAAGCTGTGAGTTTTAGGAACTAAAACAATCTGCCTATAAGCAAGCCTTATGCTCACTTGCATGCAAAGACCTATGTGTTGCAGGATTTATATCTTGAAAAGACAGGGACTGAACAGATTTCAGGACTATGCTGGCAAGAAGTTAGGTGTAGTTTGGGGTCTAGTGTATTATGTTGTGGGGTAGGAGGAGGAGGAAATTGAGAAGGATGTTTAGGGCAACCTTTAGATCACAGCCTTGCTGAGTTGTCCAGTTTTTGGCAGAGATGACTTTGCTGTCTCATGAAGATGTGTCCATTCATGGGTACAGAGTCTCCACCAAATTATGCAGGTGCCTTTCTGTGAATATATTGTTTTAGTAAGACAGTGGGCTTGAGGAAAGGTGAATTTCCACATAAGTGTTTCAGAGGTAAAGAGTAGATTCCAGTGAGTTTTTCTTTGCCATTGAGCCTATCAAGACTTTTATTTGTAAATAAGCAGAATAAATCATGAATAAAACCAAGTTTGATTTAATCAGGAATAAAACCAGGTTTGATTTAATCAGGAGTAAGTACATTGTCCTCAGATTACACCGGGAAAAGGTAAATGAGCTTGGTGATGGAACAGTCTGTTTATGCATGTAGGTGTGCTATACTGTGGGAAAATGAAATCTCCAGATGCTGAAGCCATCAGCACTCATTCACCAAATTTTGTTCAGAGTGTGAGAATTCAAGAGGCCTTCTTGCTTCCAAAACAATGTGTCTTTCATTGGAATAGTTGAAACAGACCCTAATCATTTGAAGATCTTGCAGCAGCACAAATGAAGCTCTAATGATGTGCAGGGAGTGCCAGTGATGGGCTTTTGTCCCCACCCTGCTTCAGTTGGGGTTTCATCTGTTTTCCGAGAGTGGCAATACACTGCTGTAGGAGTTTCTGAATAGAAATGTCAGAGATAGTAGAAGTGCCAAGAGCTGCAGGGAGACGCTGTTAATGTTCAGTGAGAAACTGAAAATGAAAAAACAATGGAGAGCAAAAAGGCCTTAAAAGATAGGTGGCCAAGTTTGAGAGTTTGCTTTAAAACTGTTTATTATCAGTCACAGAAGGGCATTGATGATGTCTGTGGCACTGCAACCCTCTTGATTGGTAACATAAGAGCAAAGTGGGTGCCAGAGCAGACTCTGCTAAAGGGAGGTAGGTAGCCCAGGCAGAAGTAAAGAATAGGTGATGAAATAAACAAAAGGGCCAGGAGACTTCTTCTCCTTTTTCAATGCCTTTATTAAAAGTGATCAGCTCAGGATTGGGTGGCTCGACGGGTCTGCAGTCTCCGTCGTCTCTCCCAAAGCAACTCAGAGCAGGAGGATATGCGCAGCTCTGTCCGCAAGGGGCAGAGCTGGGGATCAAGTCCTCGTGGGAGCCTTTAGGGCCTGCTGATCCCGTCAGAAGGTACCTTTGCCAGCTCAGTCAGCCTCGTCTCACCGCCGGGGTCGTCTCTCTTGGTCAGGGCGAGAGGCTCTGAAGGTGTTTTGCATCTCTGCAGGTTCAGCATTCGGCTCTTCACGTCTAGACATCACTCCAGTCTCTCAACTCTTAGGTGGCTCGTCGTTTTGGGGTCTTCTCTGTACACCGGGGGACCCATGCTGCATTGTGGTCTTGGAGTCACTTTGCATAGCCCCCCCCACCTTCTCAGGTCTCTTCTACTGTTCGGGAAAGTTCCCACCCTTCTGGGAAAGGTACAACTTAGCCTCGGGCGAGGCTCTGCTGATACAAAAGGAGCGATTAGCCACAACGACTCGTGATTACAATAAGAAAACACGAAGAACTTCAGCAGCTACCCGTGGTCTGGCTGCTTTTTGTAACTTTTTCTCACAAAAAAAATATTACCCGAATTTTGTTCATAACAGGTGAGAAGCTTATGTGCTGGGAAAACTTCTCCCTAAATCTATGGATGAAATGCTGGGAAGTGCTGGGTATACAGGTAGTGTACTTGTGGCTTGGTTGAACTGCAGCTTTTGGCCCCTACAATAAAGTGTCCTCGTTTTGGCTGGGGTACGTTCATTTCTTCCTGCTAGCTGCTACAGCATTGTGTTTTGGATTTAGTATGAGAATAATGTTGATAACACACTGGTGTTTTCAGTTGTTGCTATGTAGTGTTTCTGTTGAGTCAAGGACTGTTCAACTTATGCCACACCAGTGAGGAGGCTGAGGGGGCATGGGAAGTTCATAGCTGGGACAGCTGGCCCAAGGGATATCCCACATCCTGTGGCATCATAATCAGCATATAAAGCTGGGACAAGAAGGGTTTCCTAGGGGTTCAGTTCCTTATTTTGCTTTGCTTTGTACATGACTTTTGCTTTATCTATCAAACTGTCATTATTTTAATACATGTTTTCACTCTTTTATGGTTCTCTCCCCCATCCTGGGTGGGTATTAGCAAGCAGCTGCAGGGTCTGAGTTGCCAGCTGGGCTTAAACCACTGCACAAGGGAAAGGAGTTCTTACTGTAAAGCCACCCAGTGTTATAATATCTTAAAATTGGAATCCTTTGTTTGACTCTCTGCTTGAGTTGTGAATCATTGTTTCTTCTGGTTGTTAGTGAAACAAAACTTAATTTGGCTTGGGCACTGTAGAGATGAACATGATTGGTAATGCTGTATACATTCACTTCAGATGACTTTATAAATCCCAGATGAAATAATTTTGCTTCATTCCAGACAAGGCAGAGCGTGGCATGTGCTCTGTTACAAGAGTCAGCCTTGCTGGAGACCCTGCATAACCTTATCTAGAAGAGTATGATTTCATGAGAGTAGATATACTGTGGATTTTGAGCTATTTGTTACATTAGCTCATTAATTCACTCATTGTTTCTTGGTTTTGCTCACAATGTAAAGTTTTTTAAAAAGTTCTTTTCTCTTGTAAATCCAATTATTACTAAGTGATGACTTCTCTGATCTCTCATCCTCTAGGAAAGGAGATGTGTTAAAAAATACAGGTGTTAGAATGGTCGGTGCTACTGCCTAACTCGTGTCCCCAACAAACTTCTCCTGTCAAAAAGCAGACTGAGTTAACATTCAGGCAATGCAGTCAAACCTCTACTCAACACTCACTGCAACTGGCTCAGCAATAGAGGCAAGAAAGGCTCTTTTGCAAGGTTTTATTCCAGCAGAGTAATACAGTCGCTGAAGGGAAACCTGACGGGAAAGAGAGCGAACCACCTGGAGCAGGCAGCTTATGAAGGGGAGGGGGTGGGGGGCAGAGCTAAGGGCTGGGCAGATGGGACTGACCCGCCTTCAGGGGAAGTGGGATGGCCCCCAGGCATGCCAAGCCAGTCAGGGGACAGGGGAAGGAGTAACCAGAGGAAGTTGTGACACAAAAGGTCCATTTGGGAGTCAGTTTTTCCCCTGCAGGAGGACTAACTCTTAAGGTGAGTAGTCACTGATGTTTCTAGAGCTGAGGTCTTGGGGTTTGACCAAGGGGAGGGAGTTTGTGGGATGCTATAATGTGTGATGAATTCTCAAACATGAAATGAAACCATATAAATATTTAACCTTAAAAAAGGTTATTAGAAAACCCAAGTATTCACCAAACTGAATAAAAGATTGTATTTTTAATTGCATAGAGACCCTTCCCTTAATCAGCATATAAAGCTGGGAGAGTTTGTCACATTGATTAAGTGGTAGCTGTCATCTCACAAGATAGGAAGGATGAGGTTTTTGGTGGTTTTTACCATAAATCACAGGACATAAATCAGAGATATGGGAAATGCAATGAATCTTCCTGTTTTTTTAACCAACCCTTTGTTCTGTCTTCTAATTCGAAGTTTTCCCTGTTTCATTTTTCTCTTCAATGATACGGTGACATCTTTGTTGCAGACATCTGTGAAATGTTGAGTGTCACTAGTTTTCTGTGTTAAGTTGAACATGGCCTGAAAAATTAAATTTTTGGTTCTTTTCTGGGGACCTCTGGGCACAAAGTGCATTTTTGATAGAGATAACACAAGCAATATGCCAAGGTGTCAACATAGTGGCAGTATTAACTGGATTTGTGTCATGATCCTTCAGTGTTTGGTCTGCAGACAAGTGGGAGAGCCACTGTCACCTCTTGCTGGGGTCAGCTGCCTGTGGCTGCAGCTGTGCTTGGGGTCCAGGGGCAGTCCCCAGCCCCGCTCCAGCAAAGCTGGGTGCCTGGGATGCTGTGCAGGCTTTGAGTTTGGAGGATCTGTGGCAAGCTGGAAAGAGCTAGCAAAGGGATCTGTCAATGGATTGGAAGACAAATGAGGTAAAAATGATGGTAAATGTCTCATGTCAATAAAATAACCTTCTGAGGATGAAACTTGGGTTGTAAAGCTCTCTGCTGTCCAGGTTCTTCCCCATCAGCTGCTCTGGAGAATTTCAGTCCTGTTGTGCTGGAAAGCCTGGACATGTGGTGAGTCTCTTCAGGAGCTGGGGGGCTTCCTGTTCTCTGGTTCCTTGGACAGTAGTGCCATTTTCGGGGAACAGTGGATTATGTGATGTTAAAGGAACCTGCATCTTGCTGTGAGGGGCAGAATATGCACAGTGGGGTTAAAACTTTCTTTAGGACTGAGAAATGACCTCTATAGAGAAAGAAAAAGCACTGCAAAGTGAGGCCAGCACAGGGGGATTCCTGATGAACAGAGGGAAAGGTCTGGCCTCTCTTGGGAGAGCAGCTTGTGGGGGGCAGGAGAGGCAAAAGGCAGAGGTCAGAGAGAAGGAGCCTCCCTCCACAAGGATCAGCAGCCAGCTCCCTTCTCCCAGGCCTGTCTTCCCAAGAGAATAACATGAAAAAGCATGGCACAGAAAGTCTGTGCACCACAGACCTGCAACCTTGGGGCTGTGATGACTGCAGTTAATTAAATAGGTGGCTTGTCTCTAGACAGCCCAGACATCTGTCTCCATTCTTTACTTGTTTTTCTGACACATTTATATTTGCTTGTCCAGAGCTAAGCCCAGAGGACTTACAGATGGTCATCATTAATTTTGTCACTTGATGCAATTAAATTTTTTTTTCTCAACCTTTTAAAAACAGATGTGTATAAAAAATAAATAAATCTGTTAATAAGCAACTCACTAGAGGTCTTCTATTTGGATTTAGATTTAATTTTAATTTTTAGTGGCTGGGATTCAATTTTGGCATTTCTTTTAAACCAAATCTCTCTTGTAGCCATATAAATTTTTAAATTTGATCTTAAATAAACTTTTAAGTTTCCCTTTGCATCCCTTGTCTGGCTTCTTTGGAAACTCAAAAATCATTACATACCAACACATTTTCTTTGTTTTGTATGGGTTTATTCATGATTGCAGGATGCTGGTGTTGTGTGGGCTGAACTTGGGCTATGGGCTTTCCAAATAATGTCTTCAGCAGCAAAGTGAAACTTTGTTAGTGATTTCTTAAGGAAGCCACAGTATTACAGACAAAACTCAGGAGGTGTGATTAGTAACTGCCTGTACAGAGTCAGGATCATAGATAATGGCTTGTTATGAAAAGTAATTATATATACTTTTAAAAGGATAAACCAGCTGCAGACAGGTTTTGGCACTTTTTTTTTTTTCCACAGTCACCATATTAAATGTGGACTGTCCTTTCTAAATATCTTTTAACATATTTCTTTCTGAGTTTTCTCTGGAAATTTTACCATAAGAAAAGCTAATTGTGTTCTATATTATGCACTTGAAAAATGTTCCCAGGATACTCTTCTTAACAGAATGCTATTTTTTTTCCTTTTTTACTTTATTTGCAGGTCAAAATTTATCTGTTTCACTCAAATTAGTGTCATTTTAACCATCCAATAGAAGAGAAATATGATGCCAAACAGAAGTAACCTCTCCTCCTTCCAGAATGTTGGATCAGGTAATCAATTAAACTGAAGTTTATTTGTAATGCACTGAGATCTTTCAGAATTTCTAATTTACTTTGGTCCTTTAATTCTCTTGACACATGGATAAGATCAGTGCTCTGTTCTTATTCCATGTCTAACTCCATTTACCAGGCAGAACTAGGCACAGCTGGATATGCTACAGACAGCCAACCCTCCCCCATCACTTTAATGCCTGTCTGTAATAGATATCAGTGACTCCCAGCTAAACAACTCAGGAAAGGAAGAAAAGGAATGAGAGAGGGAAAATAAAAATTAAAAAAAAAAAAAGAGGAAGAATTTTCTTCTGTAGCTCCAGGCAGCAAATACTTTGCTAAACAGAGGACCCTTGTGCTGAGCATGAAAACTGGATCTGACCTGGATGCAGGATGGGTTCAGGACACGTCACAAGCTGAAGCTCCCATCCTCAGTCTCTATAGATGCATGCCAAGACAGCATCAGCCAGGATGTGTAACACATCCTGGCATATTCATCAAGTTTCTACTCAAACATTACCCTAAAGATAAACAAAACAAACAAGATATGGTTGGTGGGAATGTTTTACTTAAACGCGTGCTGTTGTCCAGTTGGGATTTAACTGTGTGACTGCGGGCTCTGTGGCACTGGAAGCAAAAAGAAGAACTGGCATAAGGGATAGTAGAAAAAAGCTGAACTGGAGTGGCTACATGAAGGTATTGTGACCTTTTCTTACTGTACTTGCTTGGATTTCAAGCACAATGCACCCTTCACTGCTTCACTGTGGTGAACAGGCATGAAAGTTTCCATGAGCTAACTTGTTTTTTGGCTAAAGCATTCAGTCTTTGAAGGATTAAATGTGTCCTACTGCTGTTGCAAGGGAGTAATGAACAATTATTAATGTCCTATTAATATGTCTGCCAAGCTATTTATAGAGGAGCCAGTGAAATTTCTGCAAAAATATTTGAACTTAGCTGTGTTAGTTAAGGTTTGGACAGTAAAAATTTCATATGAAATTAGATTTCAGTTTTAAGAGAGATTTGGAAGAGGCGAGGAGAAAGAGAGACTGAGATGGAAATTAGGGTCCATTCCGCAATGAAAGGTTAAGTATAAAAGGCATATAAATTGTGTTTTACATCTGGGCTCTTAAATAAATTCAACATCTTTTTCCATAAAACACCACTAATACCATGAATACTTGATTTATCCAGATGATGTTTTCTTGTCCTGTGAAGAGTTCTTTTGAATTTGGGTCACATTTATCCTTTTGTTCATTTGAAATTCATCATTGCTGTTATCAAAATTTATGAAAATAGCTAAAAAATGCCAAGTAAAATATTGCAATATAAGAAATGGCAGTTTCAGTGCTCAAGGTGGTGATGGTGTGATGGAGAACTCTGTGAGCTCTCTGGTTCAAAGGCAGCTTCAATAGTTATATCATCATAATGAGTGTGTTAAAATTATAAATATAATATAAATCCCAGAATTACAGCCAGCATAAAATATTAAATTCTGTGTAGTGGTAGACTTGAGGTTTAGTTTTGAAGATGGAAGTTAATGCTTTTGGCCGCTACCAGAGCTTGTAATTAACAACAGCTTAACCGGGTCCAGTGTGGTCAAGAAGGTGTTGTATTTTACTTTGAGTTTTGTGTTTATGTTCCCTAATGCTGGCTCCTTTTATCTTCTGCCTACTCTATTCCATTAGTAGTGATGGTTACCTTTGTTCTCAAACTTATGGCTTTTTTCCTTAATAACCGAGGAAAAGCTGTTGTTGCATGCCTGGTGGTGCAGGGGAGGCCTGGGCAGCAGAGCACTGCTGATGCCCTGGACAGTGGTGAATTCCAAAGCATTGTGCCTTATCAGTAAGGAAGGTCCCAGAAACCCCTGTGAAGAATCCATTGCCACCTTCCACAAGATCTGAACCTAGTGATTCTCAATGAAACCAGGTCATATGAGCTCTGGTGGCGGACAGGAGTCCCAAATTCTGTCTCTTAGTTCATGTAATTGCACGAAGCAGTACTTGGACTAAAGTACTGCCTTTGAGGACGTTAAGGGCACTTTACACATTAGTTTTTCCCTCTGAGGACAATCTGAGATTCAATTTCTCATGAGGAAGCTGAAGTCATAGCTGAAATGTGACTGAGCCAAGAGTAAATCCCAGATTCGACCCTTATTTTCAGAAACTCTTGCTGGCACTTCAGTAACTGACACTCAGGAGTGCTTTATGAGTTGCAGGTGTAGACTAGCACAAACCAGGAGCTGCTGTAAATATTAATGATGTCATTTCTACATCAGCTGAGGTCTAAGTGCAAATCTGCTGGGGGTCCAGTTTATCTCCTGCAGTAACTGGCACTGTCAGGAGCTGAATTATTTTCTTTGCTTTTGGCAAAGTGGAGCTCAGAACTGTATGCTAGAGCTTGATACATTGTTGAACAATAACATCCAGCAGAGCGAAGGCTTTTTTGGTCTGTGCTCTCTTCCTGAATATAAATTAGATTTTTGCAAAATCATTAGGATCTGGAACCTTTCCCTCAGCAGTATTTTTAATAGTCATGTGGTTTTGTTGTTTTGAATTAAGTCATGCAACCTAGCATTCTGCTTCCTTAAGGTTGTCTTTTAACCAAAGTGTTCTTTGCAGAGGTAGTTGCAGCCTTGTATTTTTAAAGCAATAAGCTGAAACACCTTGAAAAATGTGACTTGATTTTGTACTTTCCCATTAAACTTTGCAGGACCATCCACTAAGCAAAAAGGTAACAAATTCCTACTGAGCTTTAAATTGAGCTTGCTAGTTTGTTTGGGCTCAGATGCTCTAGCTGCCCAGATTAAAGGGAGAGGTGATCCACAGCAGTGTCTTATGTCTTTGGCCCTGGGAGACCTGAATTGGATTCTTTACTCTGCTGTCTGCGTTGTATGTTTTCCTTGTGCCTCCGTTCCTCAGCTGTAAAACATCGGGGCAATAATTCTTCCTTACTTCATGGATATCTCAAGAGGCTCAGAAATATAAAGGCTGAGCCACAGGCTCCTGCAAAGGATTGGACAGCGAAGAAAGAGTCTAGCCTCTCTCCAATTGTGTTGCTGATTTTTGTATGGTTTTGTGCCTCTACCCCTTCTTTTTCAGTCTCCCATCTTTTGCGGAAACACATGGGAAAATTGTGCATCTCCTCCTTTGCTTAGTGATCTGAGACACATTTACTACGAGCACAGTTGTTGGGGTAGATGAAACAAGAAAGCCTTATAAATATGACTGCCTGGCAAAAGATTTTGAGAATATAGAAACTATAAGTGAGATTGAAATGAAAGCAACCTTTGAGATCCCTTAGTTGTAGTTGAACAACGGGAAAACAATGATGTGACCAGCTGAATGTAATCCCCCCTGGAGGAAACAATTCCCTCTACAAGCAGGCAGGCCTAAGAGTCAGAGCAGGCCCTGCAGCTTGGCAGATAGGGCCCAAAGAGTAAGATTTAGGGTTTAAAATGTAAACATAGTATGGTAATGTAGTGATTCTTATAGGTTGTATAGAAATGTTGTAGGATATGCATGCTGTAGTAGATTAGTTAATGAGAATCTGAATATTCAACACTGAAGATGATTTATTGTATTGTAACGAGAACTTCTGTCTCTTTTCTCTCTTTTCTCTCTTATCTCTCTTCTCTCTTATCTCTCTTCTTCGGCTTTGTCTTGCTCTCGCTCTTCTTTGAGCTCTTTTCTCTCTTTGTCTCTTTGTCTTCTCCTCTACACTTCTTCACCCCCTCCTTTCTACATGCTCTCCACTCTTAACCCTTTGCCTTTAACTCTTACACTTTAAGCCTCTCTTCTCTCGGGCCTGCTCTGAGCTGCGGCTGGCAGCTCCCAGCAGGGCCCTTCACCCCTGCCCTTTGCAATAAACTGCACGTTATACCACTTGGCTTCAAAGAGATCTCGTCTGTGTCCGTCCCAACCATGTGACCCCCCGCAACTTCTACACACAGTAATTATTGCAAAAAGTGTTCACATTATTTTGCAGGCATGTGCATGCAAGAGTCTATTTACTTGCTAATTTTTTTTTCTCGTTTGGTCTTCTTTACAGATTCCAGCAAGATTATGGCAGACTATAGCCACTCACAGAACCAGATGGAGTTACAAAATGCTAATTTGGGAAAGGGTTCTGTGTCAAATTCCCCTGAAAGTAGTCTCCAAGATATTATGGAAAACCTCAACACAAAGAAATATTCATCAACTCTTAAATTTAAAACAAATGGGGACTATGCTGGCTCTTATTTAACCCTTTCACAACCTATGCCAATTAAGCCTAATCCTTCCACCAGTGTTAAAAATATGCACTCTATTAACAAAATTCAAGGAGGGAAGCAGTTCCCCTGTGAAAGCCCATATCATACAGATAAAAGTATCTCTGCAAAGCATTTGAGTTCCATATCAGGCATGTCTCCATCCCTCAGTGGGTATAGTTCTGGAAGGGCAGATTTTGACATTTATGCCAGCAGAGAAAATGAAAAATCCCTTGGACACATGGAAAAGTTTCACTACTCAAAGTACAGTCAGAGAAATAAATCTTATGACAACATCTACTTCCCAGGAATGCTGGAATCCAAGAAGATCTCAGGCTCTCTTCTGACTATGTGGAATGGAAGCTCAGGGAATGAGCTGATGCTTTCACCTGGTAGCAATTCTGGGGCAGCCAGCATGCCTTCCAGCCCAAAGCAAGGCAGGAGGATGAATGCTGAAAACAGTCTGGCCCTTCACATAAAACCAGTGAAGTACAAGGATGAGCTGATGGAAACTCTGGGTTCACGGCCAAGGAAATACTCTGGTGGATCTCTAAGTCATATGGGAATGTACAGTCGTTCCCTACCCAGACTTTATAAATCAACAGAAAACCAGCTGGTGCCATTTTTGCCCCCCAGAAGCTCTCTGGGTAATAGTAAAAGGAAAAAACTTGGAGAAAAAGATCTATCTCAGAATGCTTTCGATGCTGATAATTACCTGAATTTTTCTTCTTGCAGCTCAGGGGTTTCACCACATGTAAACTCTGTCTCCAGGAGTAATCCTTATGTCAGTTCAACTCTCAGTGTTCCTGCAAGCCCTCGTATTGCTAAAAAAATGCTTTTAGCACCTTCTTCCCCATATCTCCCTGATGATTTTGACAGACTTGGACTCTCAGGAACAAGTCCCAGTAGTTCTTTCTCCCCAGTGGATTTTGACAGGTCATTCTCTGTCCGAAGAAACCTTTCCACCAGTTCCATGGAACTTGATGACCCAGATCTGGAAAGTTACAGACAGACGCCAAATTCTCTGCAAACATCCATGCAAGAGCGGAAGAACAGCATTAGCTCGGTTTCAGGAAGGGAAGACCTCATGGACTATCACAGGAGGCAGAGAGAAGAGCGACTTCGGGAGCAGGAGATGGAACGGCTGGTAATTTTTTCTCTTCCTCTTAATTATCTGTGATACTTAACATTTGCAAAACACCCATCCCAGGTCTAGCCATCAGGAAGGTACAGCAAAGAATAAGCTGCTCTGTTTTGAAATTCACATGCAGCCCGCTCCAGACACCTTGTTTATTATCACAGTCCATGAAGCTGACACTTACAAAGCATGCTGCTTGGATAGACAGTACCATTCAGCCACCCTGGAAAAATGCTGGAACCCATGTAAATTTTGTTCAGTTATCCTGCAGGCTGTGTTAAAATGTCCATGTACATAAAACCCAAAAACTACATTGCAGGGATCCTGCAGGACTTTTTGTTTTAGATGATGGCACTGTTTTGTGATAAGTGGGCAAAGAAGAAGAGATTCTGCTCAGCCTTGTGTGCTGCAGAGTCAGGTGTACATTGGTGTGGGCTAAACGGCCATCAGCAGACTTTTTTCTTCTTAGTTTTCATTTTTTCTTTCTGAACGTGTTCATTAAAATAGAGGCCTCCTTGCTTCTCCCCCTCCCAAGATGGAGAGTAGCAGAGGGGAGCAGTTTATCTCCTTGTCTCAGTCAGTGTAAAGCAGTGCATACTGCCTCAGCTTGGGATTATTTAGATAGTAAAATATAATTTATGTTTACTGAAACAACTTGTGTGTAGGAAAAATAAAAAGGTCTCCAGAACCTACAGAGGTATTTGAAACAGTTTGTTATTGAAACTGTCTCTAGAAGAGCACACAACAGTTCCTCCAAAGGGTTTTCAAAGTGGCTTTGGGACTCTCTGACCCTATTAACATGTGTTCATATTTTATCATCCACATAGAAGCAGAGGTCATTAGATGGGCCAGTTGGTATTCCTGAGTCTTAAATTTGAGACACTAATGTTACATTTGTGTGCCTTAATTCACATCTTATGAATTTGAGCAAAATGGCAATAGGATTCTCTTGAACCTGTCTAGTTTGCATACAGACAGCAAGCCTGCAGGAAAAGTCACTTTCTGGGCAGGGTGGAGGTGAAAAGCCATGGGGAAGATGGATGCAGGGGTAGTGGGAATCTGGGAGAAGGGGATGCCTGTCAATGACACTAGCAATGACCTGGTGCCTATGCAGGGCCACAGTTCCCATCTTGAACCACACGAGGGAGCAGGTTTAGGCTAAAGAACTGTAACCCAGTGAGATGTCTCCCCTTCCCCCATCTCACCTATGTCCTTGATGCAAGCTGGTGAGGAGGCTGTTATGCAGACAGAAGTCTGCCTTTTCCTCCCCATTCCACTGATCACTGTAGTTTATAAGATAACCACTGTTGTTTGCAAGATGTGAAAAAGTCTTTGCCTGCTCAAAGACTGGAGTGTTCAGGCTCAGGTGTGAGAGGCAGGCAGGCACTGCCCCCTCCCCACTCCATGAGTGTCAGGGCAAGTCCACCCCTGCTCTGCTTTGCTCCCCAAAACCTCTGCTGGCTCCCCTTGAAGCTGCAGCTTCTCAGGAGCAGGGACTGAGCTCCCCAGGGCAAGAAGGACTGGCTGTGAGTGAAATGGCTGGAGGGCTTAGGACAAAGGTTTTGGGAAACATGTTTCTCCCTCTTCTTGCTGCCTTTGTGCTGCCAACCCTCTGCTCCTTTCAGTAATCTTCTCCCATCCTGGTGTGTTGTGTGTGCAGTGGTGATTGCTTCTTTGCTTCTTATCAGAAGGTTTTGCAGGCAGTCATGCTGTAAAACCTGAGATAATCAGTCATAAAAGCAACGTATTTGTATTTCAAAGAGAACAGCCCTTTTTTTTTTGTTTTAATTATTATTTGTGTTGAGGGATGAAAGATACTGGGTTGTTTCAATATTCAGTGGTGCTCATAGTCATTCTGGTTTTATATTTGGATGAAATGGCTACATTCCCACCCCTCAGTATTTCCTCTTGCTCACCAAGACTTCCTTCAAGTCCCAATTCTTCAAAAAGAGAATTTGCTTACTGTTTTTCCAAAGCTTTTGAAAACAAGATGATGTTCTGTGTGTTGCATATTTGAGCATGAAGGATTTTCCTCCTGCTTGAGGTCATCTTATACTCAAGATCCCATATCTGCTCCATTCTCTATTTACTAGAGCTATCTGATAGAAGAGCGAAATATCAGGACAGTGCATCCTTCCACTGGTTTGAGAATCTGAAAAATGTCATAAGCAGATTTGTAGATCTCTTAGAAGCAGAAAGATATATATTAAAAAGTCCACACATCAGTTCTTTGTATATTAGAGTCTGTCCTGTTCTGGTGTTATTTTACTTTGTCCTTCTGTATGGATCTCTGTCCAAGGATAGTCAAGGATCTGTCCAAGCAGGGTCTTGATATATCCAGCCAGAGCTTCCAAAGAACAATTTTGTTTGCCGTTGTGTACTGACATGGGCAAAGGATCCATGTCTGCTCAGGTCTCTCTTTTTTTATGGGGTTGGAGAAGGTATGAATAAAAAACCCCAACTAAAGAAGCACTCATGGATATCAAAACTCTGTGCTCTGAGCTTGCAGTACTATGTAAAAGCCCAGGCTGAGTAGCTGGTAGGTAAATGGCAGGAGAAATGTAGTCTCTCTGTGCACAAGTGTTAGGATTTTCCCTACTGGGTTTTTGAAGCACAGTAGGGAGAACAAAAGTGTAGGAATACTCAAATATGTCCATCAGAAAAAATAACACTCTTTTTTAGAGGACTAGACTGCCCTGTGGCCCACATAAGAAGTGGAGACTGTCTTTCTTCGCACCAGCACTGCCTCTGTTGCTATTCTGCTGGCACAGAGTGGCTTGAAAGTATTCTAATTGATAGGTGATATTCACTTCCGGATTTTTTTGGTAGTAAAATCCCTGCACTCATTGCAATTTGACCTAGTATCTGCCCTTGAACTCTTCTGTTTACTTTCACTTGTTTACTTTTTCTTTTCCATATAAATTATTCTATTTACTTGTGTTTAGTTTGCTTTTAAGTGTCAGAGGCTCTTCTGGAAGTTTGCATTTAGAGCTCCTGCTGCAACCTGCATACGAAAAGAAATTATCTGCCATCATTGCCCAAATAAATAACCAGAGATTTAAAAAAAAAAAAAAGAAAAAGTAGAAATAGTGAAAATATGCAGGTTGGTTTTTCTTTAATTATTTAAAAGTCCAAGTTTTAATTTGTTTCTGTGCACCAAATACAAAAGACACATAAGTAGTTGTGTAGGATTTGGTGTTTTTCCATATCTGTTTCTTTAGATCTGCTGTCTGTGGCTGAATTCACATAAATTAGCTGAAGACTGGTGCCCCTTCTGCTTTGCCAGCCTGTTCCTTTGTGGCTTGAAGAGCAGGGGAAGCTGGCATTCTGAGTCCTGCCATCCCCGCTGGTGCTGGTGCTCGGGGCTGATGGGCTGTGGGAGCAGGTGGGGCAGCCACAGCTGCCCCTGGCACAGGCAGCAGGGTCACGACCTGCTTCTGCTTCCTCTGCAGCCCAGCTGACCGGACATCGCGTCCCACCATGGGATGTTTATAGGAGCTGTACACAAGTAGAAGTTGGAGTAGCTATTGCTGACACTAGCCCAGGAGCCTTATAAACAAGGAGAAAGTTACTGCTGTGATCTAATAATATTCCATGTAATTCAGTTAGCTTTTTTTTTATTATTATTATTATTATTATTATTATTATTATTATTATTATTATTATTTAAAGAGGAAATCTCACTCTTTTTTTTTTTTTCCCTGAGATGAAAGCCCAGTTGTAGCTGCTGGAACGATAAGGGGCTCTTTTTCTTCAGGTGATATGGGGCTTGGGAGTGGAACTGCACAGGCAACATAGTTTAGTAGATATTAAGGGTCGTCTGTTTTCTTTGATAGCTACTTGTTTAAATAACACTAAAGTTTTCAGTACTGGTTTTTAGGCAGTACAGTGTATTTCCTCTAGATGGTGGTAGGTACCTAAAAATTAGATGTGCAGTAGGTTCATGATGCCTTCCATTGCCCAGCTGTCCATAGGAATCTGTGAACATACATAAACATTGTTAATGAAGTTTTAGTAGACCCAGGATTTGTACTGGGAGAGGTTTGAAGTTATCAGTGCTTGAATGAGCAGTAATAAAATTCAAGGGGCTTATTCCGTAGTCCACTTTGTCACAGTCAGAAGAGCACTGAATTTCATTAGTGTATTCAGAAGTAGGGAATAATACAGAATATCACTATGCCTAGTTTGCATTGATGCCTTGCAATTTAGTAAGATGTTCTTATGCAAAGGGAAAATGAAATGAAACTGTTTGGGGGTTTTTAAGATGGTACTGCTTTAAAATCATGGTTAATGGAGCTTATGTACATCTTCATATGGTTTGTGGAAAACCTCATATACATGTTTTATAAATCTATATTGGCACTGTGTCTTTCTATAGACCTTTAAAGCATAAAGTACCCAAGCTGTATGTAAAACTGTAAGTGATTAGCTCTTAAAGGAGTCCGAGCCAAGTAGACAAAGGTAGCTTCAAGGTAATTTTTCCCACCACTAGTATTTGACAGTCTCTATAGTTTTACAGAATAGCTACTTAATATCATTTAGTTTTGTAATTGAATAAGTGCTGTATAATAGGATAAAACCCCCTGCAGAATGTAACTAATATTGATGACTCCCTAACTTTCCAGGAACATTCAGTTTCAATTGTGTTGTAAAACATTTCTGTGGTCTTTAATAACACCCCATTTCTGTGGGGTCTTTAATAAGCCAAAATTTGGATTACATACGCCTAATTTTTGCAGCTATATGTATTATGTAAATTAACACTCAGGTCCAGGAAGAAATCAATTACAGGAGACCTGTTCTCATTTACAGAACGTAAGTACTGCTCTGTAACTCTGGTCTTCAGGCTCCTGCCCTCAGTGTGGTTTGAAAAGGAGCATCTGCATAGGTACTATAGTGACAAAAGGGATGAACAATGCTGTTATTTTGGCAGCCAGTGGCATTCCCTCAGGAGCAGAACACATGCCTTGGGTACAAGAGCTAATTCTTGGAAAGTCATCTGCTCAGCTCTTCCCTGCAGGCTGTCTCTGCTCTGTGCCACTGCTCTCTCCTGCTTTTACCAGTCCGTTTCTCCTGTGCCTGATCTGGGAAGGAAAGGACGAGGCACACCTGCACCTCTGCTGTGACCTGGGCCTCTCCACACTGCTTCTCTGTGCAGGTGTCTCTGCTGTCACATCACAGCTGCCTCTGAGAGTGGGACATGAAATACAGGTGCTGCTTCTGAAAGCTGTGCTACTGCTGGTAACTTTGGAGCTGAAGCACTAGCTATAGCAAAACAAGGACTGGCAGTAAGAAAACAAACTAATCTGGAGTGAGAAAATGGTGCAAACTGGAAGGAAGGGAAAGAACACTTGCAAATTGTTCAGTCCCAGTTCAAGTTTATCATTGAAATAAGCTCCTCAGAAATGTAGCACAGAAGGAGAAAGCTTTCTTCAGCCTCTCCTTCATGAGGTAGTGAATGTACATGTGAGAAAGAAAGTTTGGGGGTTTTCTGCAGCTGTCTTCTCCAGTCTTTCTGCCTTTCTCCCCACCATCCTTTTTTACTAGCTCCTGTTCCCAGCTTTTGCTGAGAAAGTGGTGGTTTGTTTGAGCAACTGTAGGAAAATTTTTCTTTGGCAGCTGAAAAGTGCAACAGCTTCTCCAGGCAAAGGGAACCTGGCTGCATGGACTAGCCATACTTCATGTTAGTCTATGTCACAAGGGATAGACTACATATGTATTTTTAATGAAATTTGAGGTTATCTAGTTCCTAGTAGCACTTACCTGAAAAGCTTCCTGTTTGCCACAGCCAATTAACAGAGGCTTGCCTTGATATCCAGATATCGGGCACTTCTACACATTTGTAAAATTCATAAATGTGATATGTAGCAGATCAACAAATCTAGGAATCACCACATGGTTGCTGTTAAAAAAGTGGGATATTTATCTTTGCTATTTTGGAATTTTTTTTTACAGGGTACCAGGGATGTCTCTTAATGTCATTGATAATCAATAGCAGAAGAAGGTTATTAGCTCCTTATCCTTGTCCCTCAGCACTTAAATTTGCAGCCAACCATAGGTGATATGTAGCTTTCTCAAAGCCAGGAATAGTGAAGCTGCTCAGGCAGAAACGGCGCAAGACTTGTTACCCCTTTTTGTAGTGGGCAAGAGAATTACACAGAAATGTTTAAATGTTAAAATAAACAGAGATGTTTAAATCAGTTAGAAAAGACATTTTATAGGGAAACACACTGACCAGCTTACAAGGCTTGATTCAACATTCCCCCCTCCCACCAGAGCCAATTTTAAATCCATTTCCTGCTCTTGACGTACCTATGTTTTTTCCCCTCTGTTGTGTTCAGTGTCGCAAATAACTTGTGTGGTATCTCTTGCAAAATTATTGACTGGATTTTCCATGTCCTACTCATTTGGTGTTCTTCATTGCAAGGGTGCTTTCCTAGCTTGCTTCTTCACTGAGAAATTAATTCTGGAAACAGTTACATGCAGGTGTGCTGGAACTGGAATGAGCTGGCTGAGATGAAATGATGAGAATAGGGTGTATAAAATAACCACAGAGCTTCCTGTCCATAAGCCTCTCTGCACATGTGAAAATAGAAGTGAGAAATATCAGTATTTCTGTAATGTGTCTGAAAGCTCATCAGGAATTTTTTGAAGACTGGTTTTCCTGCAATTTTTAAGCTTCTTCTGAGCAACTGAGACTTGACAAGGGGGTGGGGGCGGGGGGAAGAATCCCTTTTTTCCTGACTGCTGGCAAATGGCTGGTTTGCTGCCAGAGCCGTCACCTGAGCACTTAGGCTGGAATGAGCAGTGGCCTGCTTTGAAATTTGCTGTTTCCTATTATTGCCCAAGGGATGGAGGCTTGGCATGGGGTAACCCGATACAGCCTGTTTTTGCAGGAGGGATGGGACCTTTACCTTATATCCTGATGTCCATGTTTCCTGTCTATAATCGTCTATAATCATTACGACAGGCCTGATGCCGTCACAACAGGGAGAGCTGCTTAATTACTGACTGTCCCAGCCAGCACTTGCACAGGGCTTTAGGAATTGGGTTGCCTGGCCAAACTCTTAGTAAGAGGGAGGATAGTGGTGTTGGAAGGGTAAGAGGCTTATAGGGTCTGGCAGTAGTTGCCTGGAGGGAAGAAGGCTTTGGAGAGTTGTAATTATGTCGACCATTTGGGGTTGAAGGATGTCTGAAAATCTGCTATTAATGGAATAGCAGAGGACCTATTTAATGGAAAACAGAAGTTTTCAGTTGCTGCCCTGCGCTCTGTTATTTCAGCAGCTCATCTCGATACAGGAGGATTCTGAGGAAAGCTGCAGTGGGAATCTGGGAATAAGCCCCCCAAAGGCAAGAGCGCTGTCTTGTTTGGGTAGTGCTTGGAAAGGGGTGGGTTCAGACAGGTTCTCCTGCTCAGAGGTCTGAATTGCAGGTGATGTGGATGTGTGATTCATACAGCCAGGTGATCTCTCAGTAGCCCTGGGGTTACTTGGGGTGCATGTAACCAGTGTTGCATTTTCATGCAACGTAGCGGCTTGCTGCAGGGAAAGTTGAGGCAGTGCGTTGCCTGCCCTGTTTTGCTTGATCCTCGTTATCACTTGCTGTTGGGCATAGGAAGTGTTGGGGCTGGCAGAAGTAGCTGCTGTGCAAATTCTGCTTGCAAATGTAGTGCCAGGTAGAGCTGGGAAAGCAAGTCTGTCTGTGGTGGTTTCTGGGGACGGAGGGTGAGTATGTTGCTTTTTTGGCTATCTTTTTAAACACTACTGTAGAAGGATTTCTTAGAAATCAGAAATTAGATCATTAGTGCAGATACTAATGCCAAGCATAGAACTCTCACAGTGGTCTTTTTTCCAGCAAAATTTTCAATAGACTTATGGTAAGCAATTTTTCTTTTCTTTTTTTCTTTAACAAAAGTAACGTGAAATTACATAAATGTTTTACCTCTTAAAAATGAAAAGGTATTAAAAAAAATCCATCTTAAATAGAAGTTACCAGAAGCTATGCATACAGTAAGATAAAATAAATATAACTTGCTAATAGTTGATAAAAGGTGTCATAAAGATCTATAAATCCTTCAGAAATTAAATGTTTATCAAAACCTGAAGCATATCAAGTTAAAATGGCACAGCTACTCTGAATCTCAAGTTTGAAATGTTGGTATGAATCCATAGAGAATTTGAGTAAACTGGTAAATAAAGATTCCCTCCACTTCTGTGCATTTGACAGATGCTGTATTTTAGATGTGATGCCTCTTTTTTCTGTTAATGCTCCTAAAACTGTGTTTTTCAAAATGTGGACTAATTCTCTCAAAAGGAGGAATCACAGTTAACAAAATGGAAAATCTGAATAAGTCAGGAATGCGTGAGTTCATGGAAAATCTGTGCAATATTTTGCAGCTTGGTAGGAATATAGCGTAAGTGTGAAATGGAACAATTAGTGATTTACGTAGTGAGATCACTGGACATGTGTACATACAAATGGGATGTAGACACAGACACCTCAATAAAAAATTTAAAAGCACATTTCACAGAAATTAATAACTAGTTAAATAAGATGTCCTAACATTAATTTATCTTTCCAGTAGAAAGTTTTAATATTCTTAAAATCTTCTTTCACATTAATTTTGATTCTTCATCTTGCACTGTAATTGATTTCGTACAGTTTATTATCTAGAAGTGATAGATGTACTTTAATCCTTCACTCTAAAACAAAACAAAAAAAAAAAAGACCCAAAGCAACAAACAAACAAAACACTAACCCAAACAAAACAAAAAATACAAGCAAACAAATTTTGACTTCATCTTTACTCTAGCTCACAAGTGACACTCAGTGCTATTATCTTTTTCTGAACCAGGAACGACAGCGGCTTGAGACCATCCTCAATCTGTGTGCAGAATATTCCAAATCTGACAACGATCCTGCTGCAGCCACTACAGTTGCTGATGTTCAGAAAATTAACAAAGAGCTCGAAAAACTTCAACTCTCTGATGAGGATTCCGTGTTTGAAGACTCACAGATGAATCTGGAAATGAGGTTCAGAAGCCACTTGAAATCATCTGCGAGTGACTCTGATTTCTCAGAGCTGAGCAGCCACAGCCGTGGCACTGCTGCTTACCTGCCCTTGCGGGGGCTGCGGGCTGAGGAGCACTTCAGTGAGAGCACCAAGCCTCCACCTTTCGCTGCTCACAGCTTCCTCAAGGATGCCACTGAGTCATCCTACCTAAGCATCACACCAAAGGTAATGCTTTGTAGAAGGAGACAGCGTAATCCAGACTTGAAATCCTCCTCTAGGAGTTATCTGTCCTGGCAAGGGCCACAATTAGGCTGGCTTAGGTATGGGAATTAATCTCAGAACTTGTACAGCTTTATAAGCCATCAAATACAGAAGATATAGCCAGCAAAATTTAGCAGTCGACAAATTATTATTCCATATCTTGTGGAAGCTAATGGTACTGGAAGTTGGTTTGTTTGTTTCATGGGATGTACTGTTCAGGAAGAGTTTTAAGACCTTCCAAGGGAGAAAGATTTGCTTGAACAATTATAGCTACTTAAATAAAGGTTTCCAGAACCCTGCTTATTGTCCTGCTGAGATGTAGGAGGGAAGAGACACTCTGCTGGTTTTTCCCAACCTGAGGCTCTTGTAAGAGGAGTATGTTTTCTCACACTCACATGGGAAGTGAAGAGGAGTTGCCTGAGCTAAATTTACTTCCTGTCTCTTTCCTGGGGTTGGACCTGAGCCTCTTGCCAGATCAACTGTTGTCTCTTGGGAATGATGCAGTGGCAGCAAGCCTTCTGCCCCTCCAACCCAACTGCTGCCTTTAATAAGCTGCACCTCCTTTCCTGTGTGCTTCTCACTGCTGTTTCATTACCAAAAGGAAGTTGTCCTTTAATAAAGGAGCTAACAGCATTCCTAACTATTTCTGTGCTAGTGCAGCAGCAGCCTCCTCCCAGCTGTGCCAGAGCAGCAGTTTAGCAAATCCCAGTGGCAGGCAGTGTGTTAAATAACTGGACTGAAGAGCTGGAGTCAGGAGTGAAATGAGATCAAGCAAAGCCATAAAAGTAGGTTTCTGTTTAACAAGTTCTCAGGTTCAAAATACTTTGTCTCTTCTATTTACTGTTATTTACACACTGTATGATCTTAAGCGTGGTTATATGCATCAGGTGAATTGTATTTAACCCCTGCTATACTCACAACTTGAGCGTCAGTAGTGTGTGTGTAGAAGATGAGAGAGGTGTGACAGTAACATATTTTCATTTCCAAAGGGTGATCTCTGTGGAAATCTGTCTGCCAAATCTTCTGGTGTGAAATTGTGTTGAACAGGAACATTCTATTATGGCTTGACTTGCTCTTTCCACATTGAAAAGATGGTAACACATGTCACTTACAAGTTGTTGTGGTCTTTTATTTCTTTCCCATTTGTTGTTTCGTTCATGCAAGTCAGAGATCTTATTTAAAATCCTTATTAGGAAGTTGCAATCAAAGATGTTATGTCAGCATTATCCAAACAGGAGACAGAACAAAAAGAGGCTTTGCTGCTGGGACTACTATTGCTAAATCAAGGAATAGTGTTCATTCATTCATTGTAAAGGGAGTTCTGCTAAGCCCTGAGAAAAGCACCAGCAAGCAATTGCATTAATGATGTGCAGCTTGTCTTTAAATACTGAGCTCAGATTTGTTCAGGATAAAATGCCTACTCTCACAGTAGCCATTCATTAGCTGAACTGAACCTGTCTTGAGCAAGGCTGTGTGGCCCAGAGGTGACTGCAAAGACCTGCAGGCAGCCCAACTCTAATCCTGCTTGGGGATAATGAACAAGCAGCCTTCCCAGAGGAAGTGGACTGCAAGCCCCTGGGGTCAGGTGAACATGAAGAATGCATTTCAAACTCAGTACTGTTTGATCTAGTATTGGATGGTGTAAGATCCCATGTATTTTCTTCCTAATCTTGTTTAATTCTTGACACAGGCATCTAATAAGGAAATATCAATGAAAAGTGGAGCATTAAGGGTGCTACTTCCTTAGTGCTACCTGGGGAGATAGGACCAACTTTTGTCCTTATTTTACAGAAGCCACCCATCTTCATGGCTGGTTACAAAAATGTCCTATCCTACTTCCTGGCCTGTATTAAATGAACAGCTGAAATTTACCTAAAAAATGTCTTCATCTGTCTGTGTTTTTTTTATAAGGAAAAAATTGGATTTTCACAACCTGAATAGCACAGCATGTTAATTATTCTCAAAGGTTAAGTTTTAGTAATTCCTTTAGAATGAATAGTATTTGCTGCTAAGTATAGTATTTACTTCCAATGCCTGGAAGTAAAGTATCGTGTTTGTTTCTGTTGTACACCTCCTAAATATAGAAATAGCAATATAGTAGATAGGAAATATGTAATGGGTTCAAAACCAACAGTGCCGTACTTGTCTAAAGTGAAAACCATATGGAAGGGGGCAGAAAAGGCAGCATTTGCCTCTTTTTCTAATGAACCTCTTATGATGTGCAGTTGCAGATATCAGAATGCACCAGTGAAGAGCAGAGAAGGCAGGAGCTTGGTCAACTGGAGGAGGAACGCATAGTAATACTGAATAACTTGGAAGAACTTGAGCAGAAGATCAAAGATTTAAATGACCAGATGGATGAATCCTCAAGAGAGGTATGAAAATGGTTTTGGTTTTCAATGTCTTGGCTGTTACGTGTGCTTCCATAGCAGAAGTCTGATGCGTTCAGCAAGTACAACTATGAGGGAACTCGTGGATGTGTGTAGTCTTCATATTCTGTGCTTTTTCACCAGAATCACAAACCTGGAAGTCTCCTGCTGTAAAGGGTATTTTTCTCCAGCTGGGGGATGCTTATAATGCTTGGATTAGCTTTTCCCAGCTGTAACCATTACACTCTGAAATGGAATTGGAACAATCTTGCTTATTTAATGGCCACTCAGTTAATCCGAATACCTTGGGTCACTTGGGAGTTTTACGGTGGTATCTCCTGTGACTGTTTAAAGAAAAAGGAAGTGATACAACTTCCTTTCAATCCTCCTCAGCTTTACAGTGGCAAGGGTAGGTTGGCAGCCTGTTGAGTTCTGGAATCTCACAGTTGCAAACTAAGCTAGCCAGGCATTTGGGTTCTGCCTGCTCCAATTATCAGCAACGGGAAAGAAACAGCTGTTCCAGAAGGGTTTTCTCGGGAGCCTGGGCACAGAGACAGTATCATAACAGGAGATAGCACAGAGAAGAGTTAGAAAACAAAAAATTTTGGAAAAAAGAATCTTCAAGCTAAAGTTGGTTTGGACTTTATTTTGCACTATTTTATGTGCAATTTTACTTTTTCTCAAATTTGTGACCTCTTTTTAACTTTTGTGGCAGAAAAACCTATGTTTTTTTTTATCCTCTCCTTTTTAAAAAATATTTCTCTCTTGTGAACCAACTCATTCCCCTCCTCCTGAAAATAATGTGTATTGAGATTTCTTCTGAATCTGGACTGCTTCTGAAAGATGTTTTGTGTTCCTAGTTGGATATGGAATGTGCCCTTTTGGATGGGGAGCAGAAATCTGAAACAACAGAGCTGCTGAAAGAAAAGGAAATATTGGATCATCTAAACAGGAAAATAGCTGAACTGGAGAGAAATGTTATTGGTGAAAAGACAAAGGTAATTCAGTTATTGTAGCCTGCTGTGTTCTCTGTTACCCTCGATTTTCAAAATATTTTTATATGGTTAATATTAATGGAGCTTATTTGTTGAAATACTGCCTGTAAATTTTCTTCATAAATATGGAAGAAAAATTTATTTTCACTGTCATTTCCCTTTCACAGTATTGTTTTCCAAGGTATGATTGACAAGCAAAAGATAGTAAGCTAAAATAGAAAGACCTGACCTACTGTGAAGATACTTTTATTAATAAAAACACCCCATATAGGCTTGTACTTGGGCTACCTGTTGTTTAAAAGAACAGTATTAATTGAACTGTTCCCTCCTTTATATAATTTGGAGGGAAAAAAAACCAAATTATTTTCTCAGCAAAGGAGCAAAATGAATAAGGGGGCAGTTTTTATCTAATATCATATAGAATACATAATATAAGACATCCATCAAGTATGTAATTTTAAAGTCATTATATTGTTTTGTTTGCTGACTGAAAATTTAAGTACTGAAGACTATTCCCTCTGTAATTAAGTCTCAGAAATTAATTAGTTTTGATATACAGTCACATACTTAATTGCTCTCAGCTACACAAGAAATAGATAGGCACATATTTCCAAAATAAGATTACAGTGTAAGAAGTTTTAAGTGCAGAAATGGAAAGGGCTTGCAAGATGAAGTTGCATCACTCAAGGCAGGGAGTGCTGGTTCCCTCCAGCAGGCTTTTTGCTGGCCTCTTCAGGCATGCAATTGCCTTCTCCACAGGGGATCTGCCACGGCCAATAATACCTCAAGGTCAGGAAGTTTTTTCCAGGGATTTCAGCCAGCGTTGTTTCCTTTTAAAATTTTATCCTCTACCTCATAATTTAGGCCTGTCACTTGTGGAATTGCTCTAGCTAGTCTCTCTTCTTTTCTTAAGCTTTCCAGAAATATCTGTAAGTCTTCTGCATTTTTTGCTTAGAAAAGCTGCATGTTTTTAGCACGTCCACAGTTCCCATTCAATTCACATTTTATAGCTTGCATTGTTTTATTCTGAGCTTTCTGTCCTCAATTTCTGCCTGCCCTGTCAAGAACCTGGCTGCTGTTTTTTGGCTGTGCTTATCATGCTTGTGTCTGAAAAGGAGAATGGTGGTCCCACATCTCCACTCTGTGTGGAGACAGTGCACATCCAGTTTGAACCTCCCTGAACTTCCCTGTCTGCACTTTTCTTTGTGCTTGTGTACCCCTCACTGATCCTTCAGCTTTCAGTGTTGCCTCTGGTCACATTTTAAGTTGCCTACGGGACATGTTTCATACTTGATTTTAGCAGAAAGATGAGTTTAAAGTGGGTATCAGCAGACAGGGTGTGCAACCAGATGCCCTTCAAAAGAATGCTGCTGGAAGTTTTGGTTGGTAAGCGGTAATAAATAACACGTTCGGAAATTCAAGAGATCTTTTGTATTGGCTTTCCAGTACCCTGAAAGTTCAGTTAAACTAATGGAAGTTATTGTAAAATCTGGACAAAATTTAAATTTCCTTGCAGCCACCTGTTAGTGTGTAGGTAGCAAATGACAGGTCTAGATTAAATTTTCAGGTGAAATAAAACATGGAAAGCAGCCTATAAAAAGCACTTTTTGTTTAAAAGGCAAGTTCACTCAAAACATTTTTTTCAGTATGAGGCATGGCACTATTCAGATCAGCTACAAAATTTAGTTGTGTTTTCTTTTGTGTTCCTCGTTGTTTTAAACAAACAAAGAAACCCAGTTGTGAGTGTGTGCTCTAAATGTCAAGCCATGGCTCAGCATGGCTCAGTTAATACTGAAATTATCTTTGCAGGAATACACTCACAGCTGTGGTTTTTGTTTTTTTTTTTTTTGGGAATATGTCTGGAAGCGTTGCATAAAAGTGAAAGTTGAAAATAGAAATGGGAGATGGGCTTCTACAAAGGGAGTAAAGTATAAAGTGACAGCGTAAGTGTTCTGGGGAAAGTAGTGTCCGCCAGAAAAACAGATGGCACTGATCCTGTCAACAAATAAAAGTTCTGTCAGGCTTGAAACAGTAGCATTTTTTAAAGCTTGATTGTTGTATCTATGTTGAAGTTCAAGCAATGCAGATCTGCTGCAAGATAGTCAACATCTTGGCTCTCCAGTAATACAGAATCAGCCCCACCCACAAAAAGGGGGCTCAGGTGGAGGTGATAGGTAGTCTGTTTTGCTGAAATAATTTGATACTTAGGTCAGAATTAAGGCTTGGGTTTTGACCAGGAGTTTCCACTCTGTTGATGGTACTTTTTGTGTTATGTCTTGCTAAAACAAGTGTCCCAGTGTCCACTGGTTGGTCACAGTTTCTATTAGTTGCCTTAATATTTCACCCCTACTGATAGCTGGGGCCTTGATTTTTGGTGGGGCTTCAAGGCAAGAAGCTGTTGGGGTCCCGTATCTTGAACAGTGGTTACATTTCTGCCAGGGTAGGGGAATGGTATCTGAATACACCACATGGTGTTCGTTATCTGGAGGTGAGAGGGAGAGTTCATTTGATGGCAGGGGCATTAGTGCTGTGTCTCGGTCCCTCTGCGAGCCCTCGGCCAGTCCCGAGTAGGCAGACACTGGGGGAGGGGGCAGCCTCCACAAGGCCGACAGTGGGGAGACACTCTCTGTGCCCCGAGGGCACCCAGGCTGGTCACCTTTGCAGCTGAGGGCAGAGACACTAGAGGCATCGGTAGAAGATAAAGGGCCCACTCTTAGCAGGGGTAAATCCAAGGTTTTATTAGGAGTCCCAAAGGAGCTCCTCAGGAGGCCTCCTGCCAAGAGCCCCCGGAGATGTGCAAAGGTTACATTTAAAGGGAGGTGGAAACCAAAAGTAGGTAACATTTTACTAACCAATAAGTGACCCTAAGAGATGGGTACTGGGGGATAGATATTTAGGATAGCGTATGGGGCAAGGCTTGAGGGGCTGACCCCTGGCTAATCACTCGACGACCTGGACCGAAACTTCTAGATGGAGGGATGGGATGGAGTGATTGACAGAGAGCCAGGGTGGGGATTTGCAGATGATCTCATCCTGAGAGAGGGATAACAAAGGTAAAGGGAGGGGAGTACAGTCTGAGATAAACCATTTGGGAAAAATATAGGGATACAAAACAAAACTACTTCAAAGTATTACAAAGTATAAAAATGCACTACAACAGTGCTGTATATGATGACATTTGTCTCTGGAGCAGCTTGAGCATCTCATGAAATTTGCTACTGATCTTGACACCTATTTGACAGGAAACTCCTGCCTTCTTGAGTCTTATCCTTACCCATACACCTGTTTGAAAAACTCTGAAATTCTTAAAAAGAGAGATAATAAACTACAATCTAATTTTTTGGCCATGTTATGTACTTGAAATGAACTGTTTGTAGAAGCTCTTGTACTACCTTCTACCTAACTGTTTAGGATTTTTTTTTTAAATGCCTGTGCATGTTTCATTTAGGTGATGACACAAAGTTTTGCCAACTTTTTCAGGGTATTAGAGCCACAATTTTTAGTCCTTGCAAGGCAAAAGAATTGACTGGAAAACATACTGGAAGTCAGAAGGCAGGAGTGAGTTCAAGATTGGGCTGTCGGTGTGCTCTTTGCTGTGGTGCAATATCTCTGTGTCCCAGCCCCTTGCTGGTAAACCAGGGATGTATTCTGTGAGTGGGTTTATACATTATATGTTAAGCTGCATGCTGGTCTCATCCGAGTCCCATGCTCAACCTTCTCAGATCACGAGGCAGGACTAATACGGGAAGAGGACAAATGAACGTGTGAGGAAGATGATGTAGTGCACACCCTCAGGGTAGTTGAAAGCTTTTCCCTTGCCTTTGTGATTCTGCCACCACACACATTAGAAGGAGTGAAGCACCTTGTAATGGTTTTCTTGGGTTTTGAAAACCAGAGCGATGGGTGATTGAGTTTCAAAAAGATGACAAAACCTTTCAGCACCCCTGCTGTACTTGGGATAGTTCTTATGTGGTACCTGGCCTGTCTACGACCTACCAGTGCTGTCAGGATTCAGTTGTCCTGGCTGGAGTAGCTACTTCCAGAGCTGTTTCACATGGCCTGTGCTTTCAGCTGTGCTGGAAAACATGCTAGCATATGGAGAAAAGTCCAACTTTGCCTCCTTGTCTGGTCTTCTTGAGAACAGCTTCCTTTCTTCTTCCTTTCTTCTCTACAGAAAAAGATGATGACCTACATATGTGAATATCAGCTATTAAGCTATTAATCACAAGTTCCATTTATGTAGAGAGAGCCCTGATAAGTCCTTACTAACACAATTTGACAGATACAGCTTGAAGCTCTCTGGGAAAGAGCTTAGTTATGGATCTTGACAAAATTACTTTAAGCACAGCTTGCTCAAGAGGGAGCTGAGGTGGGCGGTATGTAATAAGTTAGTTACCATTCATACAGAAAAAAGAATTATTATGAACCACCTCTTCTGTCTTATCAACCTCATTCTTAGGCTCCTTTTCATATGCCTGGCATACCTGTTATTTTCTTCTCTTAATAGCTTTTGCCGTGAAACTGACTGGAATTTAGTGACAAAGAATAAAATTGTGGCAAGTTTCATGCATCTGTCCTTAAAGAGATGGAGGAATGCAAGAAAGAGTAGTCAGAAAATACAGAAAAGGAGCATGTACAGTTTGCACAGGAGACCCTGTTTTATTTCAGTGGAGTTTTCTGGTCAGTTATATGTAATTACATTTCTCAGAAACCTGTGAGACTTGTGAGACTAGCTGATTCCATACTGAGAGGGACTGAATGTGCATGTCTGAAGTCTAGCGTGGTTTATGAGAGGTTGCTACCTTAAAACATGATGATTTATAGGTGAGTTGGACTGAGGAAGATCCTGGAGTATTTCAGACCTAGATCATGGAAAGTATGAAAAGTGAATCATTCCGCTTGTTGGGATTTTTATTTCATTTGCCTTGTTGGCTTCTTTACAATTTCTCTCTGAAATTAACACATACCTTGGGGTTTGGAGGGGAATTTTTTTTTGTTTGTTTGGGGGGGGTCTTGGGGGTTTTTTGTGTTACTTTGGAGGACAGGGAGATTTGGAACATTGGTAAGTAAGCTCAAATCACCTAGCCATACAATGCATATCACAGTGAGCTGATAAAATGATAGGGTTCTTACTTGTTTAGGGAGGTTTTGCCCAGTTTTTAGCTAGATTTTCAAGAAGTTTTCTCTATTTCGTCCAATTTACTTTAATTTCTTTAGAGTTTCCATGAGTTTATGCAGAAAGGTTGGTTAACAGGGAATATGTCCGTGCAGCCACATGTTGGTCTACAGTTTTAGCCAGCCAGTCTGCATGCAATAGCAGACTGGGATGGAAGACAAATTGAAAAGCAGCCGCTCTCTGCCGAAAGGATGTGGAAAACCACTAAGGCTTAAAGTAGCAGCATTGATCAGGTATAGGGCATTGTCAACCACTGGAGACAGCACTGGAGCAATTTTGTTTCTCCTTCTTCCTGTTCCCATTCCTGTAGGGGCTGTGATTGCCTTTAATACCATCCTTTTCTCTCCTCTCTGTCATGATCATCTATGAGATGTATTGTGTATATACAGTTTGGGGTTTTTTTGCCGTTTCTTTGCCCTTAAATCAATTTTACCAGACCTAAAGATTGGTTTCCTTTTCTGACCTGTGTTGATCACCTATGGTTGGTGTTCATACTGTGTATCCTCTGCTGACATCCCATCGCTGCCTTTGGGGACAGTGTCACACGTCAATTCTTTTTGCTGCTATCCTCCACAATTCCCTGAAGTCCTCCAAAACTGATCCAAGCATTGCTCCAAGCATGATCAAACCCCAAGTTTGATCAGTCCTGCTTTGTATTTGGGCTGACCCCACATTTGTTCATAATGTTCTTGTAGAGGCAGACCATAGGCCAAGTTGGGCAGTAGGCTAAGACCAGATGTTGCACTTGTTTTCTCTGGAAATAGGATGTTAAGAATTCAGCCAGACTACAGCTGATGTGCCTCTGGCATTCACACTGGGGCTTTCTGCAGAGAGGTATTAACCAAGTCCCACCTCCTGCGGTTAAATGAGCATGAGCAGCAGGAGCATGGGTTCTGTTTCAGCTGTGCTGCCAGTTGCTCTGGAGCAAACAGATGTGGAGTCAGCCACAGACCTGTCTCAGCTGCATCTTAGATTTGGCTTGCAAGGTCACAAATATTTCCCCTTCTAGAAGAACTTGTCTTGATTCACTTATAGAAAACACTGCATGAAAAATTTCTCATTCGCTTCTCTCTTCTCATTCTCATTTAAATGCTTTTTGTAAATCAAATGGACTTTGCACAGCCTGAGACATCAGTGAACTTAACTCCACAGCTGCAAAACATGTAATGCCTCTGTCCTGGTTTAGGGCAAATTTGTTAAAGAATCTGCAAAGGAGGGCCCCTCCAGAAAGCAAAACCCACACGGCCCCTCCCCCCAACCAGTTTGGGAAAAAATTCCTCGGAGAGAAGTGGAAAGAACCTGTTTATTCGACTGGCACAGCACCCCCCGCACACAAAATGAACAACACCAGCTGACACCACTCTGAGAAAGATGACAAAATCAGGAAGTCTCTTTCGGGGTGGTTGCTCTGCTCTCAGTCCCTCCGGCGCTGGGCCAGCTGCTGCAGCCAAACCTTCGGTGTTCCCGGGTCCCAGTCCGGAGCAGGTTCGAGATGGTCACAGGAACAGGAGAGGAGAAACAGTCCGGGAAGGAATTTGGACTGTTTAGCTAAACTAGCTAATAAGCAGAAGCAAAAGCGAGAGCAGAAGCAAGAGCAGAAAAGCAAGCAAGCAAAAGCAGCGAGCTGCGAGCTAGAAGTGAAAACAGCCCTATGTACTGCCTTGTCTCTGTGTCCTGATAAGGGAAACCCAAAAACTTCCACTTTTCAGAGCCAGTCTTAAAGGCACAGAACGGATGAATGGGGATACAAGCATCATAACGTCACCCCAGGACATTGCTGAAAGTGATATTTCCTGTTAAGACTGCACATTTTGAAGGGAGCCAGTTTGGTGGAATCTTAGCACTTCCTATGCTATAAATAGACCAGATGAGTATCGCTTTCAATCTCAAAGGAATACGTTTCTAATTTCTTGAGGCATGTAACAGTATCTCCGGCAGGATTCTCAGGGAGTTTTATGCTTGATGATGTCTCCTCACACTCGAGGTTGGACTTGCTTGTTGATGAATGAGCATGCTTATAGCTGTGCATAGACATTTAGAGAGCTATTTATAGCTTCAGAGGCACTGCAGCTAAGGTCAGAGAAGTCCTTGCTGCTTTGGATGGCTAGGTGGGCAGAAAAGGCAAGTGTGAAATGAGGTGGAAGACTGTGGGCTGAATGTTAAATGGACAACCGAGTTTGTGAGGAGGGGAACTATCAGTTTATTCATAGCTTTCCTTCTGTATTGGAAGTAAGGAGGATTCAGCAAACAGGGCTTCTTGGGAACCGCACTCTGGAGGTGACATCACAGGAGTTGCATGCTTCTCCCTCATTGTGCAGCTCCCTTGTGCTACATCCTCTGTATTTCTGATGTCTGCTGCTGCTGTTGTAAGACAGAGGCTACTACAGGAAGTTCAGGTCATAAAATATGCTGGCTCAGTTGCTATTTTTACAAGCTTAATAAAATCTACTTGTGTTCAGCATAATGTTCATCTGATTGTATGAACTGAGAAGCTGCACGTGTAAATGAACATAATTGAGCTGGGACTCGGGTTGATATTGGACTTGTATAAAAATTCTTCCCATTGTTTTTATATACTGGGAGAACTGAATCCCAGCTCCTGGTCCCACTCAGAGATAAAACCATAAAGAAAGCAGGCAGCTAATAAATGTTTATTTGTATACCTCTGCCGTGCATGGGGGTTTGAGAAACACGTCAGGCACAGCAAAGAGGAAGTTTTCCCACAGTTTGAAATGGCAAGTGCTGTATACTGAAAGACATTTCTTCTCTATGGCAAAGGGTGATGCAATGTCCAATCATACAGTACCTGCTGTACCACACATTTGATTTCAAAATTAAATAATAGTTGGACTGGAAAGAGTGGAAATGAGTATATGCTGTGACAGAACTCAACTGTTCTTGGAGTAATCAGAATACTACTAATTTTTGAGTATTAAGGAGAGCTAGAGACCATCTGGAAGGAGATGTATTACCACCGAACAGCAAGTAGGGAAAGAGAGCTCTACAGGTGTGATGCTACAAGATAGCAGAGAGCCTGGCTTCAGAAACTTACTCAATTATTTTTGCCTGGCATATCAGGCATAAATTGTTTTTTCCAGTTATTAATTGCTGAATTTGAGAAAATGCATCTGCCATGTCAGCCAGTGAAAGACATTGAAAAAATGCTCTGTGCTCTGATTTATTGGTTCCCAAACTTTGGTCCATAGATAAATAACAGTCTACAGCCAAACTTTAAGTGATGTGCAGCCAGTCTTTGGAGCTGTGTTGCACAGTAAATCATGTAGTGTTTGATTACAAAGATTAAAAGGCCAAAGGCTTTGGAGGGTGAGAAGCAGTGTTCTGAGTACTGTTGCTTGAGTGGAACAAAAGGAAAGTTGAACTAGTTGAAGGAGACCAGGAAAGCTGTCCCCTGTGATCCCCATGGACAGGTTGCAGTTCCTATATCCTGATGCAAATTTGCTCGATCACTTGATATTTCTGCTGCAACAGGATTTCCTGGCCAAGAGTTATTTCTTTATAATGCTCTGTCTCCTTCTGGCTTGTCACTGTTTGCTAAATGTATTTATCTCTACAGAGCCACACAGGCATGAAATTGATTCTCCTAGGAAGCTCCATTTCTCTTTCACTACAGTCATTTTCCATCTACTTTGCTTTCTAAAAGCTACTCTTTCTCAGCTTCATCAGTTACCTCACTGACATGGCTACAGTTCCCTTATTTATTTTTTTTCTTACATTAGGTGAGACAAGTGTTTGGGCAAGGGGGCTTTAACAGCACAGTGATGAGAGAAATAATCACCCCCACTAAAATGATGAATGTTTTGCTTTGATTCTTTTGCATCCCACCACTGCATTTCAACTAACAAGGTTTCTGTTTCTGACCTGCGTGGTTCAACTGTTTAGTAAGGTTTTGCCACACGCTGTCATAATCACTAACAACTGCTTGGGTTTGAAGGTAATTGTCTTTTATTTTCTGGTTCATGCTTCAGGAAAAATTAAAACTTGATGCTGAGAGGGAAAAACTAGAGAGGCTTCAGGAGCTTTACTCCGAGCAGAAGACGCAGCTTGATAATTGCCCTGAATCCATGAGGGAACACTTACAGCAACAGCTGAAGAGGGTCAGTAGCAAGTTTCAAGACTGCACTATTTTTTTAAAATTTTGTTGATTTTTAATTTTTTTTTTTTTTTTTTTTTAGCTAAGCGTAACATTTTCTCTTTCAAGTATCCAGTGTCTGAACATATTTGCAACTTAGAATTGTAACAGTCATGAGGATTATGGTTTGTGGTTTTTTTGTGGAATGCTTGTAATAGATTATGTGCGTGATTGCAAACAAGTAACATGCAAATGTGTGGATTAGAAATCATTTGGTGTTGAATTTTTCTAATGCTTTGCATCACTTGCCTGTAATTAGCCCTTTAGGCCTGCTGGGTTATTTGGAAACTGTTGTGATGTTTAGATGGATGGTGGAACATCATTCTTCATCTGTGTGAGCAAAGACAGGAATTGGCTGGTAAATTACCATTTCAGTGAAGCTATGGATAACTTCTTTTTTTTCAATATATAACTTAGCTGTTAGCCTTAACTGTAGTTTGAAAAGTTAATTTTGAAGATTTTACCACTTGCTAAAATAGCTTTATTTTGTTCTGTATTTTCAACAGCATCACATTGGTATAAATAAACTTTTCATAAAGTCTAATTGCAACTTGATTTTAGTTTGTAATATTTGTAAGCAAAAAAAATAGAATATTGGCAGTGAAAGCACCCTTAGTTTCAGTGAAAAAGTCTTAATATTCATTAGCCTTAAGTAGGTTATGCAGCACATATAGTTAGCTTTAGTAGGTGGGGAAAATAATTTTAGAAGCATCAGTATGGGACGCTCAAGATGCCATCTAAAAGTTAAATCTTTTTTTCTGTCTTGAGAATAAAGGGTGTAATAGCAATAATGAAAAAAGGGCTTTTTCTGCTTTATAGGAAATACTCTTTAGATGTTGCTTTATTTGCAGAATTCTATTTTGTTTTTTCGAAGAGCGAAAAAAAAGTCCAGCTTTGCAAAGAACAATGTTAGATTCTCAGTTGCTACAGAAAGTTTGCTTGTTTTGAGACACTTAAAACTTTTGTGTGTTATCTTAAGAAAAAAGGAAGAGTATTATGTAATGTCTCATACATATTAAAAGGAAAGGAAGCTTTTCCTCTGCAGTCACATGCTTGAATGTACTGATTCATGAGATGCTACAGTCTTGTTGCTGTGGGATGGTAGTAAATCTCTTTTCACTAGACCACCAAGATGCTTCTAGAAGTCTGTTTGGTTAAATTTTTTAAATTATTTTTTTAATGATTTTTGTTCCTTGCAAGTCGTCTTAATAATGATTTTGGATTTGAAAGTGGGACAAAACTTGAAATGTGTGGGTATGGTTGTGTCCAGTTAGTTCTATTGCATATTGTTCCAGGCCAGTTGTAATGAGAGTTTGCTGTGGCTGCTGTGGTCAGTACAGTAAAAGTTATCACTGAATTAGTGCCCAGTAGCTTCAAACTGATCTCAAAATGTGAGAGCAGTCATGAAATGATTGTAAGTATTTTACCCAAAATAGAGAAAATATCTTCCTGAAAAATAACGGGCTCCCAACAAAAGAAGGACATGGACCTTTGTGAGTTCAGAGGAGGCCACAAAGATGACCAGAGGGCTAGAGCCTTGCTCTTGTGAGGAATGGCTGAGAGAGCTGCGTTCAGCCTGGAAAAGGAAGGCTCCAGGGAATCCTTACAGCCCCTTCCAGTATCTAGAGGGGTCTTCTACAGAATTGGAGAGGCACCTTTTAAAAGAGCAGGTAGTGATAACCCAATCACATTAAACTGAAAGAGGGGAGGCTCATATAAGATGTTAGGCAGAAATTTTTTACACAGAGGTTGGTAAGGCTCTGGAACGGGTGGCCAGAAAACTTGTAGGCTCATCATCCATGAAAATGTTAAAAGTTAGGGACTTTGGATGGGACTTTAAGCAACTTAGTCTAATGTGAAGTTCCCTGCCCATGGCAGGGGTTTGCAATGAAGTGATCTTTAAAGTCCCTTCCAACCCAAACCATCGTGTGAAATACCTTAGTCTGCAACATGTTCTGTTGTGCTACTTTACTGACAAAAAAGAAGGCATGAAGGAGACAAATTCCCTGATGGTTCTCTGGGGCTTCAGTAATTTTTGCCCAGGGGAGTGGGCAGCCAATTTCACTGTAGCAGTGTCATGGTTTGACCCGGAAACAGGATTTCTGGGATGCTGTAGATAGGGCCAATGAGTGTTCAGATTTGAATATTGCCATCTGGCCCAACCACTGGGCATTGGATCCACCTCTGAGAACACAGGGTAAAAGCAGGGCTCTCCCCCTGGCAGGTGCTTTTTGGATTTCCGGCGGGAAGGAGTTGGGTCTCTCCCCCGGCCCAGTTGCTGGCTGGGCGGGGGGAGGGGAAAAGGCATGCGGCCCGGCCCGGGAGAGGTAGGCCTGGCCCCCCAAGGGTGGAAGGAAGAAGTAAAGAAATGCCGGGAAGCAATGGGCAGCCTGTTCCCCCCCCCCCCCCCTCCTTGGAGACAGACAGAGAGAGAGTGCAGCCTGTGTTTGTGGCCGTTACCTTGAAATTTAGTAAACGTGTGCTGGCAGCAGGCAGCCTGGCTGAGATGGGGGTGGGGGGTGCAGCCAGGAGTCCAAAGAATGGAGAAGATGGAGTGGGAGCCATGTTTCCGTGTGATACAGAGACTGAGTCCAGGGGGAGAAATGTCCCAGAGCCAAAGAAGATTCAGTGTGGGTACCCCTCGGCCCCAGGGGGCATATAAAATATGGGGGGGACAGATGTCCCAAAGGTGAGATACCGTGCTTTTCTGGAACTGGACAAAGTATCCTTAGAAAGACAACCCTGGAAGCAGCCCTGACTCCTGTTTGGTGGTGAGAGCACCGGAACAAGGACGGAAAAGGCCACCACGACACATGGAAGGACTCCCTCTCCTCTTGAGGAACTGAAAGTTGAGCATTCTAGAGGGTGGTGCTGGATCCAGAATTGGTGATTCTGGAAGATGTATTGTATTGGGAATTTAGGGGGGAGGAGGACGAGAGTGTTTTTGTGAGGTTTTCATTTTCCTTGTGTTTTCTTTTTCTTTTTGTGTGTAGTTTAGTAATTGTTTTTGTAGTTTAGTTAATAAACTTTTCTTTTTTTTCAAGTGAGAGCCTGCTTTGTTTATTCCTGGTCAAAATCTCACAGCAGACACCAGAGAAAGTGTATATTCATGGGGGCATTTGGCCTTGTGCCAGTGTCAAACCTTGACAAGCAGTTGGCTGCAGGGTGGGGCTGGAGTTGGGGTTGTAGTGGGCAGATAACGAATTCCGAATTCTTGCTTCCTTGTACCTGAAACACATATATACTCTCCCTGTTGGGCAGGAAGTGTATTTTAAAGGCCCCCAGTTGGCTTTTTCATCATCAGTTGCCTTCTCTGAAGTCTGTTCTATTGCCTTAGTGGCAATTACTGTTGTGTACAATAGGCTAAATTTACTGACTCTCATGGCCCAGGCAAAGCCTTTTGGTATTTTTGGGGATGCTGAAGATGTCTGGCTAGTTCTGTATTGTAGATAACTGCTTTCCTGTAAATTTTACCCAACACCTTTGCTTTTGATCTCTTCACTATCTCCTACAAGTGAAGAGCACGTCTTTGGAGAGTAAGGGGAAAATATGTGTATTCCATGTATGAACTTGGATTCTTCAGTTTCTGCATCCTGTGTCTTTCTCTGGTACACTGGAATCTGCTTTTGAATTCCTACCTGTCTTAGTAGTAGCTTATGTTGGCCACTAACCTTTGCCTTAGGTTGAAATAAGAAAAGGAACAAGTTTGCATTCTTCCAGGATGTAGGTTTTCTTGTGTAGCAAGTCATGTGTCTGTTTTAGAGAGCCTTTCCATTTACTAATGCTGCAATTATTGAATACACCCTTTTCTTCAACACTCTGAAACTTGTAAGCAGGAATTCATATTATGAATGCACAGATGTTGCAGGAGGGAAGATTAGCATTCATTCATTTCTTGTGCTGAAAAGCACCATGCGTTTTATCTCATCATCCCTAAGCAGAAAAGCAGGTGTGTTCTTATTTCTTGGTTCATTTCTGCAGCATTCGACTTCTTTTTCTGACAACACATGGTATCAGTTCAGGGGAATGCATAAAAATTTGCTGGTACATTTTCTGAAGTACTGTCTGTACTTATTGGCTAGGGTGGATGACTAGAGTCCCTAATTGCACAGAGAACAATTTTCAGCAGTTAATTCCACGTGCAGTTCTCTAGGTTACTGGTGCAATACTTTGTCCTTTTTGGTTGGAAAGCAGATGTCCTCTGAGTTTGGCATGTGACAACCTCTCCAGGTGGGTTCAGGCTTTGGTGGTGTCCCAGCCAGGCTACAGCAGAGCCCAGCCAGCTCGGGAGGCTGCACTTGTTCTGAGTGCTGCAAAACAGCTCCCTCACAGTGCAGATGCTTCTTAGCAAGAGGCACAGTAGGAGTTGATGGAGAAAGCAATATCAAAACAATAATTAGCCCTGTTTATTCTCTTAATTTGCAAGAAGGTCATTAAAAGTATTGAGATCCTGGTGAGACATGTTGTTGGAAATAGATAAATATAATTTTAGGCTGATGTTTGTGTTTGTAAGTACCTCTACTGTGGTGTCAGCAAAAGCATTATTATGTTTTTTTATATTACCTTTTTCTTTTTTTCCTTAAGGATGCTGATATTCTGGACATAGAAAGCAAACACTTTGAAGATTTAGAATTTCAGCAGCTTGAACATGAAAGCAGGTTAGATGAAGAGAAGGAAAATCTGACACAACAGCTCCTGCATGAAGTTGCTGAATATCAGCGCAGCATTGTCAGTAGAAAGGTAACAGCATCAACACTCGAATAATTTGTTCTTTGTTGTTGAGCATAAGGGCAAGGAAAGGGATCTACAACCTGCCTATCTGCAAGAAATAATGCAAAACATTCCACTTTGAACGAGTTTTTGAAGCAGAGAATGGCCCAGTGGCATCCCACATAGATCAAATAATATCCTTATCCAAGAAGAAAGAAATAAGTAACATTTCATGCCCTGTTTACATATTTCATATGAAAATCAAAGCCCTTAATTTGCTCAAAAAAAGTACCAAAGTTTTGGTTTTTTCTTTTTTCCTCTTTAAGAAAGGAGATTTATACTCTCTGGACAAAACTGTAGTTATTTTAGGCTTGATAATGATTTTTCTGTTAAATGGTTTTGTTAAAATAATAGTAGAACACCAGATTAAGAAAAGACAGTCATTTTAAAAATCAGTTTGAAAGGTGTTATCTCAATCAATTAATACCACTTTTTTCAGAAATCACAGGTTGGATCAATAACCAGTTCTGTTCAGTATATGGATGCTTGTCACTATATTATCAAAGAATACATGCAATTATTCCTTTGTCTCTTGAATAAGTTTTCTCTTTACTGTCTAATTCTTATTTATCTCCTTCAGAGCAGTGAGCTGTCTTGTACAAACTTATTTTCCTGCTGCTTAGCCATGCATATGAAGTGAACTTTCATAAGTAGGATTTTACTGCAGGTTGTCTTGAGATTTGAAAATAAATAATGTAAATTGTGATATTCTTATATTAGGAAAAGGTTTCTGCTCTCAAAAAACAAGCCAATCATATTGTCCAACAAGCACAAAGAGAACAAGATCATTTTGTAAAAGAGAAAAACAACTTAATAATGATGCTGCAAAGGGTAAGTATTTTTTGTCTTTCAAACATTTTTGGCAATAAAAGAGCATTTCATAGAATAAAAGAATGTAGAGCAGAAGAAGAACATCAGTTGTGCAAAAGATAGCAAGTTGGTAATAATGTGACAGACATTCACCTTCAAAAAAAAAAAGGAAATCTTTTGCAGTCAGTCAGCAGGTGTTCTTAAGAGAAACACTGCTGGTATTTGATAATCAAGAGTGTTTTAGAGGTGCCCTCTTTCCCAAGGACTCAAGCAGAGGCACCCTCCCACATGCTAAAGCTGGAAGCCTATGTTCCCTTTGTGGCTAGTGGGACTCTGCACAGAGTGCTCCGATTTTTGGCTTTAATGAGGCCATGAGATGAGCTACTGCTCATCAGCTAACGTCTGGTTAATAAGAAGCTGTCATGAACCCTTCATGTCCATTTTATATTTTGCTTTTAATCATGAGAGAAACCATGTTTAGCTCACTAAGCAGAATCATAATTTTCAAAACGTTGAAGGAGCACTTACCTGGTTTGTCTGTGGTTGTTAAATAAAGCATTTTATTTGTTTGTTGTTCTGTACCTCCAATTTTGTTCAGTTCTGTTCTAAAAGGATGAAGCTGAAGCTCTGCTATGTGCTATGTAGTTTCAGTCTTGTATCCCAGTGTGCTTCTTCACATAGTAAAGGAAATGGCTAACATTTATTTTCCCTACTTGGCTGTTGTTATTTAATATAAAATGTCTGGTTTTAACAGGAAAAAGAAAATCTCTGTAATCTGGAAAAGAAATATTCCACACTTTCTGGAGAAGAAGGATTTCCTGTCAGTCCCAATAGTCTGAAAGAGGTAAAGAGCTTCTCTGCTTTTGACGCTACCATAACTAACTTTTAATAATGCCTCATACAAAAGCACTTCAGTATGTAGTATTGAGTGAAGTCCTAGTCATCAAATCTTTGCAAAGTAATTTCATACCATTTTTTAAACTTATTCGTAGAAGGCTAGATTCACTAGTGAGCAAAAATAGCTTCTCTTGACATTCTTCCAAATGTAACTGGTATCGTTTTAATCTCTTGCTGTGGAGAAATTATTGGTTTTATGTATGTGGAGTGTGCCTGTATGTCTAATTTTCTCAAAATAGACAATCAAACTTTATTGAAGTGAAGAAGAATTAGATCTGGGAATAACTGTTCAAGTACAAATACAATTTGGTCTTATTTTTGCACTGTAGATTTTATTATTGCCTCCCTTCCTCATTCCAAGACCCTTTACTAAAGCATGACAAATGTACATTTTGTTCTTTTTAAAAAGCATTGATTTGAAGACTTCAAGCTATTGTGGTTCTAAGATATGTATTGAGCTATTTATTTCACTTTTTTTGAACAGTTAGAGGAAGCAGAAAATTTAGCATTTAAAATACACTGACAGGCATATGTGGCTGCTTCATTAACTTCTTCTTAAGAGTTCTGACTGAACTTGCTGGATTTGCTTGTCTTGAAGCCCTGACCAAAGTCTGCCACATATAGTGATGTAGGTGCCACTCTGGGAAGTTGGGCTCTCGAAGTCTAAAGCTACCACAACCTTTCAGTACCTGGGAACTGGGGTCTTGCTTATATGATCTCCAAGTTCCCAGTGTGCAATTTCACTTGTCAGTGGGATTGAGCACCCTTCCTTTCTTGCTTAGACTTTCAGCGTCCTAGGTTGTGTTCTGACCTGGACATCTGTCCTCCCACCAGAACATCTGGCAAGTCTAAGTTTCATTTTTTTCCTTTTGAGATGGATCTGCCCATTCTCTCATTAGAGAGTGGGTGCTGTCTGGTTGGTTTTTCTCACACACAGTTCATGGCTTGTTTACTCACATACTTCAAACTGCAACTACATTAAGTGAGGCTACACTCTTTTAAAAAAGAAATGGATAATTTAATGGTGTCAGTCTGATCACCGCAGTGAAGTCAGTCAGGACTTACTCCAAGGCAAATAAGAGAAGGAACAGCAAGAGTTACCTGTTTCATTCTCAGTGTTTCCATATGCTCTGTGCTACAAAAAAACCCCTTTGCCAGATGTCATGTTTGTCTTGGTCCAGTTTAATTCTTCTCTGACTGCACTGGCACTTTTGAAAATCAGGCACCAAAGACAGGCTTACAGAGACTGCTGAAACAGCAGTTCATTTCACCATAGGGTTGCTACGCATCAGTTGAGTCTGTGGTCCAATGTTTGCCAGCTCTCTTCACCAAAGCACACATTTGCCTCTGCCATCCATTGTGAGCTGGCTCACAGCCTGCACAGCAAGAGTAACACTGCCATAGGTAAAGAAGCAGGATGCTTATCCCACTACTTAAATAAGCAGGGAAAATCAATGCTGTTTAAAAGTTCAGCATTGAAAAAATTACTTGGATGACTAATCTGACTTGAAACCATTTATTTAATTAAATGTAGCAGGGGTCTGAGCTAGTGCAAAGCGCAGTCATTTGTTCTTCACTTAGTTTTTTATTCCCCTTTTAAATCCTCACTGGCATTGTGAGTCAGAACTGAATGCTCTTCATATAAAGGTGAAAGTGTTTATATCTTTATAATTAACACAATATTGCATTGCAGAATTGCTGAGTTTTGGTTACTGATAAACTGCCACTACAAGATGGTTAAGCAATTTTTATGTTAATTCATTCTGGATTCTATTTTACTGTACTGTAGTCATATGCTTTGAGAGATAAACTTTAGTATCTTAGCCAGTTTCCTTAATTAATGGCTCATCAAATAATATGAGAGTTAAGGTTTGCCTCCTATTTGTAGAGTGCTTTGTTCACTGTATGATGCATAATTTTACAGGATTGTCTTCTATGATTGAACTAACTGATATCATACATTGAAAATTATGCTCATAGATAATCTTGATATTACTTTTCAAGTTGTCTTCTATGATCATTGGTAAATTTAGGCATTTCTAAAAAGAAGTAGTCGTATAGCAGTGTGTGCCTTCTCTTACAGAATTGCCGAAGTATATGTTGGTGCAGTAATAGAAACACAGCCCTTGCCAGACACTATCAGTGTGAAATCAGCTTTACATCTTGATTTAAAAATAATCATATTTCTAGCTCTCCTTTATGGCATTGCTTCAAGAGTGACTTACTCTTACTTTTGTATAGCCTCGTTTTCTATGGATTAGAAATTAGGACATTTTACTTTTTAAAACCTGGTATCATATGCACAATGGATTAGAATCCACATTTTACTTTTTAAAAAACATTTGTGCAGTTAACACCGAAATACATGCAATAACCACATTTCGCCCTCATATCTTAAATCTGCTTGCATAAATCTCAGCAGGCAGCAGCACACTGATGTTCATGCCATGCCTCAGTCTATCACTTTCTGTATGACTGCTTAATTAAAAAAAATAAATAAATAAAAGCAAATCATGATGGCTGCGGGATAACACTAACAGCATCTTACCTGGTTCTTCTGGTAACAAAAGTTAGAAGTGTCTTCCAGGCAATGCAAATGGAAGATGTGTTAGTGTAATTTCTGAGAACAACTTGTCCTTATAGAAGTTCTTCTCAATTCTGTTAGTCATTTGATTTACTCAAATTAGCCTAATATTTAGGCAAGAAACAAATCAGGTTATTTAATCAGAAACAAAAAAATTAAGATCTCAGAATAAGATTTATTCTTCCATTTTACCCAGTCTGCTTTCCTGAGAAAGAGCTATATAATTTCTAAACGGTATTTGCCTTTTAGTAAAATCTTTTGGACACTTAATGTTCATTTGCAATTTGATTAGACAAATGTTTCTGGAATTAAATTAAGAACAATTTTCAGAATCCAAGTATTTAACATTCAAAAATCTTGATGCTAATTTTATTTTATTTATGATTAAGTATTTCAATGATAACAAAGATTTGGCTGAATCACTCTAAACTAACTTTCATTTTACTGGGAACATTAATACTCTTGCATGTCTTTTTTGGCTTTTGCTGCTTTTAATTTCTGAATTCCTCATTTTAGGGCTATATCTGTGTAAGTGAAATTAGTGAGCTGTATGGCAATTCCACGAATATATCCCCTTCCACTCAGACCCCCTCAGATGTTGAAGCAGTTGCCACTGAGCCTTCCACGGCTGTGCTGACGAGCCAGCCACAAAATAAAGAGGTTTGTTTGAGAGACATTTCCCTTTGTTTGCATTGTTCTTTCATGGCTGCCTTTTTTATTTTTTTTTTTTTTTTATTTTTTGGTAATTCAACATGTAACAAACTGACCCTAAAGCAAACTGCCTCTGCAAGTTACCAAGTTAGATAACAGGTTAATAGTAAAGCTGAAGGACTGCTCCAGCTTTAAGGTGTCTTTGATGAGGTAGATGGGACCCTGAAGGCCAAAAAACGTGAACTCTTATGACCCAAGCAGCACTAAGCAACAAACTTTGCCTGCCCAACACTACAATGTATTGCAGCTTTGGGAAACCATCTGTGGACAAGCTTATGACAACTTGATTAGTGGTGTTCAGGTGTTCATTTTGTTTTGTAGCTTCTTTTTCTTTTCCCCCTGTAAGGTGGTAGAAGAATATCTTGAATAGTTGTGGGAGATTAATAGCTTCTACCCATCTTAGCTATTCCATGGAGTCTGTCCAGTCTGTTTTGTAGCTTACTTTCTCTTCCTCATTCTTGGTGAAATTTTAAATAAGTCCCCTTTTAAAGGAATGGAATAACCTTATAATTGTAAATCCACTTACTTTTGCATTGCAAAAAGTCAGAAACTGATTTAGAATTTGGCATTTGTTTGCTGCTTCTGGTAGCTCAGTATGCCATGACAGTTGCAATAGAGTACACCTCCTTCCTGCTAAACACTCCAACAAACACAGTGCTAAAACTGCAGCTTTTATGTGCCATATCTTTTGAAAAATTCCAAAAAGAAAACTCTGTGTGTAATTTCTCTTTTTTCTATAAAGCTAAGATCACCTCTCTGTTCTGGATTTGTGTTTCCTCATTCTCTTTCTCCTCGCTCTATTGCTCAACTTCCATCAGTCCATTGGCCTGAGGTCATGGCTACTCATGTAGATCCTATTCCTTTATCTGATACACCACCACCTCTGCCAGCTAAGAAACACTGCAGGGAACAACAGGTAACAGATTCAAAGCTGATAAATTGTGATTATTTGTTTTGTTTGCTTTTGATATGATGGCCACAAATTTGATTTATACATGAGGACTTTAGTGTGATACTCTAAGTTGACGGACTGCTCATTTAAAAATTAACATGATCTATTATAGAATGTGTCTGAAAAAAATTCACCTTATAATGCAGAGGCAAATATTAATATTCAGGACTCATTGTAACTTTCAGAGGACTTGCAGCAATAATGTATGTGTGAAATCCTAAATTAATTTTTCATATACATTTGAACAATGCCTTTCAAAAGTCGTATTGTTTTTAAGCCACCAATTCATTAGAATAACTTCTAAGGAAAAGTTTTTCTTTATAATTGGGTTCCACTTCTACACTAGACTTGAATATTTAACACAAAAGAAAAGGTACAGGGACATGTACATACAATGTGTACATGAATTTAATGCATTTTTAAAATCAGTATGATTTTAATGGGATGGAAAGCACTGTGAAGCTGGAGATGCTCTGTATGTTAGATTTTGTTTTTTCCAGACTATCAGTATTGTCCGTATAGAGTATAACTGAGCAAGTGCATCAATTCTTTTTATCAAAACTGTAACAAATTCCCCATTAAGCATTTCAGAAGCCTGGAGGAGCGCAAGAAGCAGCACAGGGAGGGCACGTACCTGAGCGATACTCTGCCCCGCAAGAAAACAACCCCATCCATGTCTCCCCACTTCAACAGCGCCACGCTGGGACGCAACATTGCAAACAAAGTACGTGCCTGCTGCTACTTACAGCCTTCCAGCCTCTGCAGGAAATCCAGCATTGGGTTACAGGGAAGGCTGGGTAGCGCCCTAAGCATTATGTAACCCCCCCCAAATTCACACATGAAGTTGACTATGAAATGACTTGAGGGTCATTAACAAATGGGAATGTATGTGAAAGCATCTGTACTTTCGGCCATTCTTCTGACCTCTGGAAATGCTGAGCTGTAGAACATTAATCATAAATACACAATTTCTATATCAAGGATTATATTTTTTGACTGGTTTAAATTGATTCTAGAGACACAACTTGTTGTTTTCTTTCCTACTGAAGGCCTCTAAATGGTAATGATAAAGTTATATATAAAGGAGAAATACTCTTTATTTTTGATGTGGTCAGTCAGCAAACAGCAGGAGGGTGGAGGTACTGCTTTGAAAACATTTTGGCCTAATAGACACTGTACACAGCTGGCTGATTGATATGACATGACACTAATATCCATGAAAAAGCACATTATTTTGCCATTGCTGATAAAAAAAAAATCTTGAAATACAATTTTAAGCACGTATTTACAAAATTTCCTGTAGGGACATTTACCATTAGGACAGAGCAACAGCTGTGGCAGTGTACTTCCTCACTGCCTGGCAACCATGACCAAAGAGTTGGAGTCAAGAAGGATGCACAAAGGTAAGACCTTTTAATTGTTGCATTTCTTTTTAAAATTAGTGTTCCATTTTTCAAAAATAAGCCTGAAACTAGTGTTGCTATGATCAACTGGTCTGCAAAATAAAAGTTTACTTCTTGGTGACAAAAACAAGCTCCAAATGTAACTCGTTTTTTTTATATTGGCATAATAAGAGGTTAATATTATGATGTAGGTACATGTGTAGTTTTTAAGTGCATGGTCACCAAATATAATCCCGTAAATAAGAAAACTATATTCAAAATACACATTATGTTAACTGGGTAATTTCTGCAAGTGATTTTGAAGCACTATATTACATGTTCTTTCTTATTCTTCCCTTTTTTTTTAATGTTGGGATCTTAAAAAATGTGTTTCACAGGCACATGTTTTTGTCTGGATAAATTCCGCAGAAAGAGATAACTTTGAGAAGCTGTGACTGTGATATTATAAGTGGTCTTAAATATTTAGGCTACAAAACAGAAAGGGAGAGAGCTGTTCTGTTGTTGATAGATGGCTGGGTTTGTTAATAAGAACTCAGCAATTCTGGATCCAAAAAAAACTACACCTCTGAAACATGATCTTGTAGGCTATGGGATTCTGTGTCTGCTGTGTGTTGACTTGAGTTGGTACATATATTTTTTTTGCTTTAGTGAGACATATCATTCATAAGTATCCCATCTTCAAAAAGAGGCACTCCTCAGTGCCATCTGTCAGTTTATTTTCTTTCCAGCATCTGCATCACCATTGTCGATACCAGTGCAAGAGGTCCTTGTGTAGAGCTACACTAACTGAGCCTGAGCTGAGCTAGATCCATCCATCTCATTGTTACAGGACTTGTCAGAGCTTGCAGCTGTTAAAGGTCGCAGTGACTGAGGTCAGTCATATGCACAAAGATGACTCAACACAGCGATGGAACAAGCAAGCTGGAAAAGGATCATGACATGCTCCTTTCCAGAGCTGATCCTGTTGTGATTTGTTGGTTTTGAGCTTTAGCTATGCAGCAGGCCTTACAGAAACCTGCAGTGTTGTGGCTAACTTATCTTTACATATTTCAGGTGCAATAAAAAAGGAGCTTCATGCTCGGCTTGGAAAGTGTCTTCAATGTAATGTGTGTGCGAAGGTGGAATAGCTGGCAATTATGTTCAGAGTCATCACTGTGATGTTATTTCAGTCTGAAAATCAAGAGGGGTGTTTTGGCTAAACTCTAACAAGAGATCAAGTATTTAAAATTGGAAATACTTCTGTAAAATCAAGTCAGACTGCTATGTCAGCAGTCTTGTAGATCAGGTAGATCAGGTTTGCCTTTTCAGGATAAGTGAATACTTTTCAGAAGATATGCTGACAAATCAATGGAACTTTGTAAATGTATAGAGACTGATTATAGTGATAAATATGAGCTCTCTAATCTTCCTGCTCCAAAAGTTAGTTGTTCACCTAAAAAAAGGTGATGAACAGATAAAAAGTGTTCTCTACCTGTCATGTGTAGTGAGTCAGCACTTGCTTTCCTTGTGTTTCTTTCCCCACTTGACAGGTCTTTCACTCCATCAGTTTTCACTCTGTCAGTTTTCCAAGGTGTTCTATTGCAAACAACATGGGTGTCTTGGCTTCCTGATACCTTGGGCATAGAGCTGCACCCAGTGCACTGGAACTGGGTTCAGTGGGAAGACAGGGTCTCACACGACAAATGCCACTTTATCCACTCAGTCTAGAGCCCTGGCTATCAAACAGTGACCCACACACTGCTATCCAAAGAGGATGATGTGCTCCAGAGATGGTGTTAGTACCTTCCTGTGCTCCTTAGAGCTCAACAGCATCGAGCAAATTTCTAGACCAGATGTTCTAGTGTGTGCATGTAGATCTGAAAACAAGTATGTTCAAGACTGGCTGGAGGCAGTAGCAGCTCAGCTGGTTTAAAGATATTATCTGAGTGTTATCACTAAACTAGTCATGGTCCAAAGTGAGTTTTCTCCAATATGCTTTCTCTGGTTTTTCTTATTTCAGTCCAAGAAGATAACTGTAAAAGTCTGAGCTGAAAAAAAAAGGACAGTTAAAAGTGAAATCAGGAAATTAAGAGCAGCCTCTTGGGTTTTAACATGGAGTTCATTCTCATTTTCTTTATGCAGGAACAAGCACTATCTATGAATAAATTTTAGGCTGGATGCAGTAATAAATATTTTCATGGATTTCAAAGTAATAAACAGTCCTTATTCTAGGATTACCAAACCATGTTCAGTCATAGGAGTTCAAGAATTGTTACTGAAAGAAACAGTCATAGTCAGTAATCACAGCCTGAGTTAAGGGCAACTTAAATGTTTTAGAGGACACATATTTGTTGTAAATCATTAGTGGAAAAGGTATTTCTTAGCAGCCATTCATGAGGTATTTTTGACAGACTGTATTTATAAACTGACCTCCTGTGGACATGTCATTGAAACCAAACCATATGCAAAAACAGAGTGAAGAAACTGCTGTTTGGTACCAACTCGAGACCTCACCCTGCACAGGTGGATGCCTGGAGGTCCCAGGGAGTGCTGGGTGCCAGAAGCTTGCACAAGGAGGGAGGGTTAGCCAATGCAGTCCCCCTGACTTTAGGATGGACTCCAGAAGGAAAGAAGAAATGGTTAGCTGGGAGTTAAGGTGTAAGACCAGACACAGTGCTGGGAACAAAGCTGTTGGGACAGAGAACTTACATACCAATAAGATGATTATTTGTGTCCTTTCTAAGCTCTGTATTAAAAAAACAATATACTGCAAGCAAGGGATATTTGTACAGACAATCTAGAAACTTTTCAAAGGAGTCAGCCTTTTTTGTTTGTTTTTCAGTCTTTTACTTGTCAAACTCAGGAAAAAACAGAAGAGGTATGAAAATATCCCCTTCCCTGGCTGTATTCTTCATGTGATATTTTTGCAAAAGTACCAGTTGCATCAGCACTATCAAGCAGTTCCTAGACTCTTGAAAAACTTTAAAATAATTGTTAAATAATGACAGCATTTCAAAAATTCTTTTTTCCTGCTGTCAAATAACCTGCCACAACAAAAACTTCTGACTGATGCTAATAGCTGCAGAGCTATGGCTTTGCACAGGCCTAATTTTTCGCTTCTTTGCTCATAGCCACACAAGTAGAGCAGAAAATTCAAAAATCTTTGCAGCTCTGTGAGTGACAGTGACAAGGTAGACAGACTTGAGATTCCTACTTTGGCATGTTTCCACACAACAAATGTATCTTGACATGTTAATGTCAGTCTTTACAAATGGGAAGAAAAAAAAAGAGAAAGAAGAAAGAATACGAATAAAAGAAAAATGTAATGGGATCATTTTCATAAAATACTAGTGGGTTTTTTACATACTTGGCAGTGCAACTTTTAATAACAGCTTTCACCTTTAGTTCTATCCTCACTATAATTTTGTGGTGTATATCTGGATTTTGTAATTCTGCAGTAACTTCTTTGGAGTATTTTTCTTTGATGACATGGCTTTATGGGTTTTTGCAATATTTTTCTCAACGGTATGGCTGTTAACATTGTTAAGGTTAACACTGTTTACAGGTTTGCTGCAGAGCAGTGGAACTCTGTAGTAAAACCTATGCAACAACAAATATTTTCGCTCTTGTATCAGGTTAGACTTCACTGATAAAATCTTGGCTTGTGGGAAATTTTAGTTAAGTACTGGATCTTACAAGTAGTCAAATATTTTTAAGTGCATGTTGAATGAATAGGCACCTGAGCAGCTATAAATTCCTTAAACAACAGATTGTAGCTGCCTAGTATGTGCATGTGGCTGTAATGGAGGTAGGTCAGTTGTGAAGCCTTGTGGTATTGGTTCACAGCTGATCCTCGGCTTTGAGGTTCGTGCTGCTTACAGCATGAAGATAAAAGATGAACACTGAATTATGCTTTGTTTCTGTGAATGCATCTCATTTTGCAACCTAAGAAATGTTGATGTCTTCCACTGTTTAGTTATATTTGCATGATTGCATAAATTTGACTAATAAATGTTTTCTTCAAAAATGGGTTCTTTATCTTAAGCAGTAGAGTGTTTGTAGCATTGCTATGCTGCTCTATGCCTTTTAGATGGGTTTATTTTGCAGTGAAATATAAAATATGGAATTAAAATTTCTGAGTAGGCAAGGATTTGTAGAGGGCTCATCAGAAAAACATGCATTTGAATTAAGTTTTTTCAGTAATTTATTTTTTTCTCTCTTTCATTAATGAATCATTGATAACCATTTCACAGGAGCAATTAGTCATTCCAAAGGTTCACGTATAAAAGGTAATTGCTTATCTGCAATAACGGAAGCATTTGTCAAAATAATGGGGAAAAAGCAAACCACATATGTGAATCAGTAACACCTGTGTTGTGTGATGTTATTATTTATGACTGCTGAGGTGTATTTGTGTCCCTTTTGTCTCTTACTAATCAATGCAACTGAATTTTTGATTTAAATTCAGCGTTCTTTTAAATGGCAAGTGAGTCTTATTAGTTCCTTAGAAACCAGCTTTAACTATCTCCAAGAAAGCCTTGTATGGTACAGAGGGAAGTGAGGAGAAAACTACCTTGGAAATGCTTGTAGGGCACAGTTTCTTCAATGACATGCTTTAATTATTCAGCTGAAGACACACTTTTCAGATAGCTGCAGTTGTTGGCTCTCTGAACTGGGACTCTCCCAGCTCTGGCTTGGCAAAAAATAAGAGTAACTTGGTATGCACAGATAGGGAATGAGAATGAGGCAGAAGAACACTGCACTTTAAGCATGCCTTCATGATTTCATGCATCAGTGTCTTAATGGTGTCTAGTAAAAATTTGTATCTGGACCTTGCTGCATTTGTACATTTGTCTGCATTTTTCCCATGTCTGTTTATCTTAAATATGTGGAATGTCAGTGGCTGCCTTCCTGTAAGAATGTGAGGTTTTTGTGTAGTCTGTCAATCCTTCTTAATCTCCAGCTCTGCCAGCAGCTCAGAATTTGGGTCAGAAATGTGCAGACAATATTACAAACCTAACGATCAGAACTATTAGAAAGTCTCACTACTTGCATTCATTGAAGGAAAGGATGCAGTTGCATTTGTAATCAATAGATGAAACAATCTTAAAGGGCACTGTAAAATACTTCAGCAGTTAAAATGACAACTCTTCCTCATCAGGCAAGCTCAACAACCTCTCTCAAAGTCTGCATTACTTTAAAGAGCAATGGAGACATGAGATAAAAATAATTGTGAAGAGACATTTTTAAAGGACACATTGCCAAAGTTCCTGTGTTCAAGGAGGATGACTTTTCAGAAAAAAATGTTTTTGTGGAAAAATAACAAAAGAACCTTTGCATGAACCTTATTTTTCTTCAGAATCATTGAGCTATAAGGATCTGCTTCAATTCCATAGGATGAACTGCAATTTCAAAACTCCAGTAAAGTACCTCTATACTAGTAACTATGATTCTGTAAGAAGCAGCCTGTATTATTTCAGCTGAACTAAAAGTCCTATTGCTGTTACCAGAAGGCAAAGTTTCCCAAAGAGACAAAAAAAAATAATTAATGTTCAATAAAGTCAACCAGACAAGTACTTAAGAATACTGAATATCAGGACTTTTTTCTTTTTTTTGTAATTTAGTCAGTGTCAATTTCTTCTAAATTCCTGGATTTAACTACATTACTTTCCAGATTAGGCCTAATTGTTATTTTAAAATGTAAATATCATTTTTTCAAATTAGAGTTTTATAATACCCATAGAAGAACATATATTGAAAAGTCACTTGTACTAATGTTCATATATTTGAATCCATCACAGATAAAACAGGTATTTAAAGCTTTTATTTCAGTGTGATTAACTTGTAAAATTAACTGTAATCTTGTAGTACCTTGGTCACAGTGCAGTTAATTCTGAGGTGATAATAAAAATGCTTGTGCTGCTAACAAGTTATGCTTCTGTGACAATTTTTGTGTGAAATCAGTGGTTCTTCTGTACTTTATAGGGTATAACCATCAGCGTATCTGTGAAAACCAAAGGCAGAAGTCTCCAGAATTTTACAGCAGAACAGCATCAGAATCCAATGTGTACTTGAACAGTTTCCGTTACCCAGATCGTAGTTACAAGGACCATGCCTTTGACACGTTAAGCTTAGACAGCTCTGACAGTATGGAGACAAGCATCTCAGCATGCTCACCAGATAACATTTCCAGGTAAATCTTCTTTCCTCCTGATCCTGCAATTGTCATAGGGTCATATGAAAAAAGAGAGTATGTACATGTACACTGTGATAGTATGAATGCTGCTGATTGGTTGAGAAAATGTAAGGTCATTAGACAGGCATCATATTTGTCTAGTTCCTCATAATCGGGTTTAACTACATCTCACCTGTTTATTGAAAGATGAAAATAAAACTATGCAAAACTTAAGTGATAATGCTGAAGTTTACTGAAGAGCAATCAGTGCTTCCTCACCTGATCACTGCAGGGAAGGAATTTCCTCTGATAGGAAACTTTTCAGGGACATGTGCCATTGATGACCTACACTGTTCCACAAGTCCAGCATGTTAACCAACTAGATGCTTAAGCTGAAACACTCAGGCTTCCTCCAAAAGTCTTATTGCCCTTTCCTCTCCCTTTTCTGGGTCAGTAAAAATGAAGAGACGACACTGAAAGGCTTGCTTTACTCATCTTCAGAGGCTGTCAGCTCAGACACCATTTCTCAGACGAAATGAATTTCCATGATCTGTGTTAAAAATCCAGATGAGTCTCAAAAATGTGTGCAAACATTCTCTCCTGACAGTCCATTTTTTATATCTGACATTAGTAGTGCTTCCATTCCTGCTCACAGTCCAGCCCCAGGAGTTTCACAAGCATAACTAGAGGCTGATGATTAAGTACAGATTTGTCACTATGAATACTTTGTGAACACAAGGACAGCTTTTTTGGCTAGCATGTAGTGTTTTATTTCGCATCTTTTTGCTGTGGCAGGGAAGCCCCCTGATTTCCCCTTTAATGTCATTATCACTGCAGTGTTAAGTTTTAGAAAATACCACTGGCAGTCATTCTGCCGGCTGGTTTGCTTGGGCTTTTTTGCATTGGTTGACGTTGGTTTTGGTTTTCTTAAAGGAAAAACATTAGGACTTGGGTTTTGAGGATTTCTGTTTTAAATGGATAATCATATAGTCTCTGATAGCTGGAGACAGGCTGGGAACTAACTCTGTGCATTGAGCTAATGTGCCAGTGATATGAAACTTTTCTCTCTCTGACTTCCGGCTCTGACCATTTGGAAGGAGGGTGGTGTGTCTGATCTTACTATCCTGTAAGTCCAGGCTCCAGCCCAGGACTGGGAAACCCCAACAGCTGTTGAATTTCACTGGTACTGCTTGCTCTTCTGCTTCCCTCTGACTCTTGCAGGCAATGCCAGAAGGAAAACAAAAGAAAGCAACACAAAGAAAAGAATAGCCCAAATCAATACAAAAACCATAAAAGGATCCTTTACAACAGATCTTTCTGTTTCTCACAAGGCAAACTTTGGTAAAAGAAGAAAAGAGTGTGAGCTGATTTTGTTGATAAATTCTGGAAGATAGCCAGTTAATTTTCCTTGACAAAATTTCCTTTAAGTAAAATTAATTCATACTGTTTTAGGTGGTGTTTGAACATATTTTCGAGCCTTATCAGACTTTAAAGGAAAACAATTTATGATGCTTTGTTCTGACCAATTTAAAATGTATAAGTTATATTTTACCATGTTTAAGGCAAGAGAAACTTTTTTGTAGAAATGCATAAAATTTGTGGGTGCTCAAAGTACAGAAAAAACAGAACTGCTATAGTCATTTATCAACTCACCAAAGATACCTCTTTTTTTGTTAGTGGCTACTGCACTGAATTGGATCTGAACACTGTCAACTCCATTCTTAAATTATGTTGGACTGCAAAATATTTCTTTAAATACCAGCTATTATTTTAAATAAGAAATAATGGGGTCTTTTGCAGTGCTAGCACTTCAAATGTTGCAAGAATAGAGGAGATGGAGAGACTTCTCAAACAAGCACATGCTGAAAAGACTCGGCTGCTTGAGACCAGAGTAAGTGTAATTTTGAGTAACTAAGAGGAGGCATGTAAGTTTGGATAATATTCTCCTAATGCAACATAGAAACCCACCCCACTTACACCTAATAAACACTTAAAAAACACCTCTTCCTCCTCCATGGCTACACCTCACACTACAGCCTTGAGCCCATATGCAATATCTGCTGTCTCAAAGGACAAGCTGATGGCAAAATCCCCAGAAATTTGTTCAGCATTGGTTTGACACCTTCTGGGGGACTTGCTTAAGAAGAAGCTTCATTTCTATTTGCAATTCTTATTCCAAATTTCAGTCCAGTGTGCTGGATATATATTTCTGCCTAGTTTAGGGACAAAAAGGTATTTAGCCCTAGCTTAGAAATGACATTGCCCACTATAGTTTTGCATATAATAGAAGTTCTCTGTGTGCTGTGATATTTAGGAACGGGAGATGGAAGCTAAGAAACGAGCTCTGGAAGAAGAAAAACGCCGCAGGGAGCAACTGGAGAAAAGATTGGAGGAAGAAACAAGCCAGAGGCAAAAATTAATTGAAAAAGAAGTCAAAATACGTGAGAAACAAAGAGCACAGGTCAGATATGGGGATGTGAAATGGTTTTGAAGTGCAAGACTTCCCCTTCATATATGGAAAAGGACTTAGTGTATTTCTGCCAATGGTAAACAGCTGAACAGATAGATTTAGTATTTCTGAGGTGCAATTGTTTTGCTAAAAGTATATTTGGGCTCTTGGAGCCAAGTATTCATTTAAAGTTAGATAACAGCATAGGCATCTATTTAGCATTTTATATAAAAAGTATGAATATTAATCCTATAAAGTTTGTTACTGAATATAGGCAGAGCAGAATTTTTTGGCCAGAACAGAAATTTGTGAGTGTGTTAATTTTATAAACCATTGGTGTGGAGTTGGGGAGGGGGGGTTCTTTTGTTCTGCTTTTTCTTTTAATACATAAAATGCCTTGAAATGTGAATTATTACTTTCAAACATTTGACAGAAAAGACAAATAAGGAAGTTTTTTTCAGCTCCACACCTAAGTACAGAGTAAATATTATTTTTTCTGAAGTTAATGGGATTGTACAACATGAGAAACATTACTTAATTTAACAAGTGTTACCTCCTACATATTTTTGCTTCTTCTTTGTGCTTAGAGGTACCTTGAGTTTTCTTTAGGCTTAGTGTCTTAACTATTTGTTTAATTCTTCAAAACCAGTAGTATCTATAAGGTACAGCAAATGACTAGGCAGTCATTGCTTGTATACCAGAGCAAGACAATGTCTCCATCTTAATAGACATGTTTGAGTGCAGAAGATTCCATATCATATTGGAATATCTTTCTGGTTTTATCTGTGCTGCCTTTGCTGATGTTTCACCAGCTGTTTCTAGTTAAATATATTCATTCATTTGTTTTCATATAAAATGTAATCAGGAATGCTAAATTTTACTTGCTTCTCTCCTTTTTTTCTAAGAAATTTGTTGACAACTCAAGTATGGCATAAACAACAATGCAATGCTGATATCTTTAACCCAAACTAGAGCAGGCATGTGTTGTAATAGAATGTCCTATCAGTTACTGCTAATTGGCAGAGAGAAGAAGACTGAATTGGCAGGAAGACAAAAACTTATCTGTCAAAAATGACTGACTTTTTTTATTTTTTCTTTCTTTTGTACAGTGAGACCAATTTTTTCCCCAGCACCTTTTGACACTTAGAAATGTAAATGAAAAGAAGGTAATCTCTGCATTTGCCAGAGCTAGTGCCAGCTCGTATCATACAGAACATACATAATTTTAGAAGGGTGCTTAGAGTTCTTATGAGCAACACAGCTCCTATTGAACCAAGGGACTCTTAAGAATGCAATGAGGGAAAATCCCTTTGATTTGAGACTCACAGTGGGATTTAACAGACTAACATGAGGAATGGAGCAGGGGCAGATTAGTTTCTTCAGATCACCGATTTCTCTGGAGTCCAGGGGGAGAGAGAGAGGGAGATGGTCCTTTCACAGATCCTTGAAAGCATCTAAAATTAGCTTCTGTTCCAAAGTAGCCTCTGGCTCAGCTGCAGCAGGAGGCTCCTCTGGGAAACCTGTCTTCTGTGTTTAAAATGATGGGGTAATGATCGTGCATAGACCCATCAGGCACAGAAAACAGGAATATTCCCTCAGTTGGCAGAGCTTCTAAATCATTATCTCCTCTTGCTTGTTCTCCCAACTGACACTATCCGGGCTTGGTGCAGGGTCTTGAACTGCAATCAAGAAGGAGGCACTGTCTTCTGCACTGCTTTGCTGTCTTTTGCAGAGGGATGTGAACTAGTTATCACAGTTAATTTGTTCAGCAGAAAATAATTCTCTTTTGTTCACTGCAATCTCTGTGAAACTAACTGGCAATTACAGTTCATTTCTATTATTAATGTTTCTTGCAATAGCATGTTCTTATTTATATATTATACTATGCATTAAAAATGCCTGTAGCAGTAACTTAAAGAGTGACATCTGTGCAGCGAGTACTTAGAGAAATAAAGAGTTTGATTAACATCCTACATATGAAGTTCTTGGACTTCATCTAAGGCAGCGACACACCCTTACATTTAATTAATGTCTTAATTCTGTGACAGCTTTTCTGTGCTTTGGCCTCTGTTTTACCGGCTTTTCAGCTGTTGATTTCAAGAAACTTCTATACTATATCTGGCTTTTACAAAGTTGTCCAACACTGTAAAGTTAGAAGTTTAATGGATTTTTCCTTTCAAGAAAATTAGAGCTGCAGTAAAAGCTCTTTATTTTTCTTACATTTATTCTTAAACTTTAATAAGCAGTTTTCAGTTATGTCTTCCCAGCAGAAAGAGTAGGAGATGATAAGGCTTCTCTTAAAAATATGATTTTCTTTTCTTTCCTGTAGGCCCGTCCCTTGACTCGCTATTTGCCCATTAGAAAGGAAGACTTCGACCTACGAAGTCACATTGAAACAGCTGGGCACAACATAGAGACCTGTTACCACATTTCTCTCACTGAGAAAACCTGCCGAGGCTTTCTGATTAAAATGGGAGGGAAAATTAAAACATGGAAAAAACGGTGGTTTGTTTTTGACAGAAACAAGAGAACATTTACTTATTATGCAGGTAAGTTTCAGGATTGCTACTTGGGTACATCTGTTCTTCTATTTTTTTATCAAACTCAGCTGAGTTATGAACATGTAGGGAATCCAGATAAAACTTAGATTTCCATTTCATCCATTCCTTTAGAGGTCATGTGAACCCTTGCCTATAGCATTTAATTCTCATGCCAGGTAAGGCAGAATTGAGCATACAAAACAAAATAAAGGAGGAGATGCAGATGGGCAAGAGAAAAAATGGAAGATGGTCAAGTTACAAGTACACAGAATAATGGTTCCACGTATTTTATTTTTAAATAGTATATACTTCCCTCAATGACTGAATGATTTCTTGTACCCTTCATACAAGAATATAATTTATACTTACCGTGAAAATTGAAGTGAATGTTTTCACAGTCCTGTGCTTAATGTGAAGAAAAGGTTTTCAGGAAATTAAACATACAAGGGTAGACTTTTTGAGTTTGCCTTATTTTGAAAGTGTAAGGAATTTCAGATTAAGAATGCGCAATAGTCCAAAAGTGTTTCTGTTCATGAAGTTGTGTGACACAATATCTCAAGCCATTATAAGCATTGCATTACTTTCTTATCTTAGGGTAAACCTAGAAATGGGGAATTTAAGAACATACTTATTTCTCCAAATGCTGTGCAAATATACGCAGTGGTTTGACTTTGAAGTTTCAGTTCTGAGGAAGCTACAAAAATAGCATTGTAGTCTGAATATTTATTGTTCAGAGAGGCCAGAAATAGGCATATGCAGGACAGCTTATTGCTAAGATGCAGGAGAAAACACCAAGTACAAAACCCACCCAAACAGTTTCATTTACTTTATTGACATAACTCCTTTCCAGCAACTTCTAAGGAACATAAAATTGAATTCATTACATTCATTCATTACATACCCACTGAATATTTCTTACTAGTTTGCAGTAATACAGTGAGGAATGTGACAAACATTCTTTATTTTGTTCTAAACATCTGGTTTATTGGTTAGGAAGGCTTGTAACACACAGTAGTGTTCCCATTTGGTACTGATCTTTTTTTGTCTTTTTTTAGTAGTTAACATTTAATGGTTTCACTTTTGAGTTCATCATAGTTGCCATAATGTAATCTCAATTACCAAAGAAAACTTTTGCTAATGTCTCAAGGACTCCAGCCAACAAGCATAGTTTTATGAGGAGTCTCATCTGCACTAAAATGCTGCTTATGAGTGAGGATCTTTAGATCTTTAAATACATAGTAGATTTCCAAAATAAATATTGGTGCTGCAAATTCAGAGTAATTGAACTCTGAGTGAATGTCCTGAGATAATGCTTTAGTTCTGCCACTGCACTGAACCAAGAACTTAGCCTGAAGTCTGACAGCTTAGTGTGGTGACTGAAGCATCTGCACTTTCTGAACTGAAGCATTCGGGGAACTCTACCAAGACACTTTCAATGGGAGCTTGTGGGTACCTGAAATAGTCTGGTAACCAAGGCCCCAGGTGGGGCTTGAAAAGAGAGTGGGTCCCCTGCTTACTAGTGGTATACAGACAGCACACTTTGTATAGTGCTGTGTTTATCTCAGTATAATGTGTGCTGTGATCTCATAATCCTGTATCTCAGTGCTTCAGCACTGCTTCTCTGTGGGCTGGCAGGAAGATTCCCAAAGCTGCATCATTTGCTCTCTGGGATTTTATTTTGCCATCATATGAAGCTTTAAGAATTGCTTGCAGCTACACATAGGATGTAAGCTGAGTTCCCCAAGTGTTTGAATGACAGCAGAATCCCTCCTGGGACTGATGAAGATGTTCTGCATGACTGTTCAGTGTTGAGATGATGCTATGACTTGGGGGCAGAAAACATTATATTCCCCTAATACAAAAGTGCTGGGAGCAAAAGGAAGTTGGCCTTTCAGTGTCCACATGCAATTGGGATGCTTCTTAACAATTTCTCTCTCCACTGCAGGAAAATGGAGTGAAAATGGCAGGAAGATGCTGCCCTGCCCTGCTCCTTTTCCTTGTGAAAAATTTTAGTGGTGACTCTTAAATTCACATGCAAAGAAGCATTTTTTTTTTTAAGTACATACACAAACTATGTTCTAATATAAAGATTTTGCTGTCAGATTGTATTGAAAATTCGATTATCATTGCAGTTTTCTCTTCAAGGCAAAGTGGAGGTCTTAGCCTGTGAACTGTGTGAACTCTGGCTGGTTTTCATGGAATTGGAAGAGTGGATATATCTGAGAGACATCTGTCCTTCTGTGGGCTAATACCCTCCATAACATTTAGCCAACTCAGTGAAGGGAGTGACTTGCAAATAGATGAGGAAATTACAAAAGCTTTTATCCTTGGAAACTAGGTGAAGAAGAAGACATATTAAAGTCAAAAATGCATCTTTCAATAAAACCAATAAACTAGTAAGAAAATTTGAAGGTATCCATGGGATTTCAGAAGCAGAACTGTTAATTCAGTTACTTTTCAGCTGAATATATATGGAAATGCAAATTAAGCTTTTGCTTCTTAGTGGTCATTTCAGTTCTGAGGTAATTGCTCTCTTTTCTGTTTTAGACAAACACGAAACTAAATTAAAAGGTGTAATATATTTTCAAGCTATTGAAGAAGTCTATTATGATCATCTAAAGAATGCATATAAGGTAAACTTTGTTATTGTTGTTTTAACCATTTATCACACAGAGTACCCAAAGTCTGTAGCAGCTGTAAAATTAAAGGGAGAACTAACATTATTGGAGGGGAAAAAACCTTAACAAATACTTAAAAAGAAACCCTGGAGTGGAGGAAAAGGAAGAGGAAGCTTATCAGTGATTGGCACTGTTTTGGTGGCTTTTTTTATCCTGATGGAAGCAGAGATAAGTGTCTACCTGCAAAGTAGTTTTGCTGCAAGGAGTTCCCTAGTCCAGTGGCAAGACCACTGAAATCGGTGGTTTGGACAAGTCAAGGGCTGGCTGCACACCTCAGTCCCAGGGAGGGAGTTAACTGTGCCAGCAGTTCATGGCACACCCTGCCTCTCATTTTTAATTTAAATGAGCTATGAACAATTTGTGGAAGCCACTGGACAGAGTGGAGGAGTTACTTATTTGGGCATGAAACAACAGCTTGGAGCCCTGTAGTACTGTATAATAGTCTACTGGAAAAATGCTGTAAAAGGTGTTTATGGTAGCTACAAACACTTTAAATGCATCTCTGCTGCAATATAAGATTCAGTGGTACAGCATTTTATCTTTCTTCTTAACCCTATTCATAAATATCCCTGTAAGCAAATCCACTTCTGATACCAATAAATGGCTTTGATTTCACTCTTCTGATATCTTCTTTGCATTTTATTCGAGAGTCCCAACCCGCTGCTGACTTTCAGTGTTAAGACCCATGACCGCATCTACTACATGGTTGCTCCTTCTCCAGAAGCCATGAGGATATGGATGGATGTCATTGTTACAGGCGCAGAAGGCTACACCCACTTCATGTTATAATAAAAGGGAGCAATAGGGCATCCTGCAATAACATAAATAATGAAGTTAGCCATAGCTAGTGACAGCTGAAAAGTCAGTGAATACCCTGAAATGTCCTCCTTATGATGTGCACCCTAAAAACTCAGATTGAGAGGGGGTTACAAATGCATGGAAAAGGGGGGGGTTGTTATCTGTTGTAATGATCTTTATAGGAATGAACGAGCTAAAGCTGTTGAGAGAATCATAGTGCTCCAAAATGGATAATCAGGCAATTTTAATTACAGAATCTTGGTTGAATGATAAGTTTCTACAAATTCTCGTATACAGAGAATGTCTTCATAAATTTATACAGGACAGTTTACAAGTGTGTGTGTTCCTACTGGTATGCAAAAATTCTAGTAGTGAAACAAAAAGGTGTAATAAGCATATATTTTAATATACAACATTTACATTTATAGATGATTAGGTGAGTTTTTAAAACCTTTAGTCGAGTATTTTATAGAAATACAAACAAAAAAGAAGCCCTAAGGTACACACAGTTCTTGCCTTAGTAGTTAAATGTTACAACAGAGCCAAAGAGTTACATGAGTCCCTTACATTTTCATATTGTTACTTGTACCTAACTTTCTGTGAAGGGACAGTGCCAAAACTCTTAATGACTTTTAATGTAATTAAATTATTATATTCTTTGTGTTCAAACACTTTGTGGCAACAACTCTATGTTTAAAGTTCACATCTATGGAGCTCAACAAGTAAAAAACAAAAAAACCCTGAGAGGGATAGCTTTACAAAGATGCATTCTTTTCCACAAGGATGAGAAATGGAAACACATCTATTAACTTCCTCATAAAGAGAGATTTTTAAAATCCTCCCTGTTGAACAGAATAAGCTGATTCTGGACTCTACAGCACTTTTCTTTTATATATAAGGTCCCAGTATCCTTCTAATGTTACTCAGTGCCAAGTGAACGCTCTGTTGAAATCTCTCAAATATTGTCTGCCTTGAAGCTAGCACCAAAATCTCTACCTGTCTGAATTCTTTGGAGCCAAGCTTTCAGTCCCAGAGAATTGTTTTGTTGTTTAATGTACATCTGCACAGAAAAATGCTGTCAAATAGAATAAAAGAGGAGAGGTGAGTTCCAAGAGTTTACACTAAGCAGTGTATGAATAAAAAACTGAAAGTTTGAAGTAGTAGGGATTGAGATTCCTAAAACAGCAAAAATACTGAGGGTGCAGCGGTCTCCCATTTTAAAATCACCTCCAAGTCCTTGAGTAATATTGCAAAAAGATAAAGTATTTAATTGAAATTAACTTCAAGAAAGTGTCATATTATGACTTTAAAGAGGTTCTCTTTGATTATAATTGAAACTTACACACTCTGTGGTTTGTGGTACTAGAAGAAAGCACATTCACCTTTTTTTCTTTGATGAAAAAGTTAATGGCTTTTAATTGAACAAATAAACTGAAACCAGAATAGAAATATGCTGGCAGAATATTTTTGTTATACTTTTTAAACCCTGTAGCTGTAATGAACAGGTTTGTGGTATGTACAGGTGATGTGGTTGTTCTGGCATGACAAACATCAGTTTCTACTTGAATCATAGACTGTTGTTGCAAGATAATTGTTTTCATCTGTGCAGATCACAGCTTGTAATCTATAATTTAAAACACTATCAAATAAATTGCTTTTGTTTATACAGTTATTATTTTTTCCTGATGTTTTTTGATTTTATTCCCAAGTATAGTTAGAAAGGTTTTCTAATACTGATTTTTGTATCCTGCATGATGCAATGAAGGCTTTTCAATAAACATTTTTTAAAATACACTTGTTTCAAATATTTTATTTCTGCATTATCCTGAGACATTTATTCTTGTCTTTTAAATAGTTGTATACAGTCATGCAAACAACACTGTATTTCTCAGTAACACTTAATTGAACTATTCCATGTATTTTCCAGAAAAGAGCTATGGAACATAATCTTTCGGAGGTCAGTGAAATTAGGAGTCTGTTTTCTGCATATACATAATATAATACCTTTTTCATTTTTTATGAACCTGTTTGAAAAATTTATTACCAGCTCTGGATATTGACAATTTTTTTTGTTTAACTGCAAACCAGAAACTGCTTGACTTTAAGGATTTCAGTTTTTCCAATATTTGACTTAGACATGATCTGAATGGGATTAACTCACGTGGAAACGAAAATAAGTGTGGTTTTATGATTGACTTGTCTTCACTAAGTTTGCCATCATCATCATGATGTGGGGTGGGTTCTTAGGGGTGTATATCAAGACAACGTAAATAGAGCATGGTGGTAGGCACCCCCTTTATGATCAGTCTGCACTGATCATAGAAGTCCTTCAAGCTTATCCGCCTGGGAGTCAAATACCTGTTTACCTTGAAGGTTCTCGGGCAATTGCAAACCATGGAGTCTGAGTCTTAAAAACCTCCTCAGCTGTGTCCCATGACCTACAGGTGCTGGCCTGGTACTTGAATGAGAAAACACCCTTCCCTTGGCAGGCACTGGCCTTTCCTAGCATTAATTTTCATGTGCCAAGGGAGGTTGGACATCAGGAGGGGTTGTCAAGAATAGGAATGGGCTACCCACGGAGGTTGTGGAGGGACATCCCTGAAGGCATTCAAGAAATGACTTGTGTGTCCACAGGTCTAGTTGATGTGGTGGTATTTGTCAACAGTTGGACTCAATGATATTTGAGATCGTTTCCAATCTAAATAAATGATTTGGAGATTCTATGATTATTTTCTTTGTGGCTGCCATGGCCTGTATATGAAAGATGTATGTGCATAAAGATGTCGTTTTGGTTCCTGTGCTCATATATCTAAAGCTGAGAGAAAATGAGGAGATGTGAACCCATTAATGAGGTCCCTTCTCAGCCGTCTCTTCTCGAGGCCATACAGGCCCAAGCCTTTCCCTCGGCCTCTCCTCCTAAGAGAGGTGCTTCAATCGCCCTCACAGCCTGCCACTCAACCCACTCCAGGATCTCCGTGTCCCTCCTGTACTGTGGAGCCAAGACCTGGACACAAGACTGCAGAGCTGCCTCACCAGGGCTGAGCACAGGGGCTGGATCACCTCCCTCGACCTGCTGGCAGTGCTCTTCCCAATGCACACCTTTGGCCTTCTTGGCTACAAGGCACAGCTAGCTCGGGAAAAACACGCACGCTGTGAAATGCACGATCAATGTTGTGGCTCTTTTTATTGATAAAACTTTGCACTTTCCCAGGGAGGTTCCGCCCTGACCGCAGACCCGCTCCCGCCCCGCCCCTGCCGTCGCTTCACTCCCGCGGGCGGCGGGCGGCGCGTGCGCGCGCTGCGGCCATGGCGGGAGTGCTGGTGCGGGCCGGCCGTGCCTCGGCCCTGCGGGGATCGCTGTCACCGCTGAGGGCGGCTCGGGCATTCCTGGGTAAGGGAATGGCCGCGGGGAGCTCGGAGCAGAAGGGTTGCCAGTCGGAGGGGAGAGGATCTGTTTCGGTGCCGACTGTGACGGCCACCGTGCGGCTCTTGGGCAGCTGCGGGTGGCACCCTTTCCTCCCCTTCAGGGCCGTCGCCATCGGGAAGGGCCGTGGCGCGGCTCTCTGGTGGGAATGAGCATCTTAAACTCGATCCCCTTCGCACGGAGTTCCTGACAGGCTTCTCCCCACCTGGCCCGCGGGGGAGCTCGGTAACTGTGCAGAGGGCAGGGCAAGTGCTTTCTTACGTGTGTTTGGTTGGCTCTAAGCTCTTGCCCCGGTGGGTTTTGAGGAGCTGGGAATCGTGCGCCAGCGCTTGATCGGTTGTGAAACGTGCCTGCCTGTAAAGCTCCGTCAGGCACCTGAAAAGCTTTGCTGGCGTCCACTTCTGAGTGAGCTCGGCCTCTGCCCAAACACGTAGTGTCCCTTCCTTATGTGTCCTTGTCTGAGCTGTTGAGTTTATTCATTGCCTTTAATTGGACAGGTGGATCTCATCTAAGGTTGCTCAATGAGTAAAACTTTATTGCTACTACGGGTGCACATTTTCTAGCTTCATAAAAGCTTGAATACAGTGGGATTTTGTTTCTGTGTTCTTCTCCCTTTCTGCGTGTTTATAACAGTAATATTTTCAGAGCATCTGTTTATTTGAGTGTATCTTTAGGTGCTCTGGGACCAGGCCAAGCAGCAGTTCCTGCTGGAATGTGGATGGTTGCATGACACCGAGTGTGGATGGAGTTGAGTCCATTTACCTGTCACATTAACATCCTAATCTACTGCTGCTGGGAGTGGGGAGATCTTTGTGCAGGAATATTCGCAGAGTTCAGGGAGTTCACTTCTTTGGCTTTGATGCGTAATGTAACACTGGTCTCAGTCACAGTTTCTGATGTTCATAAAAGTTCACAGTGACTCCAGTATTAAGAGAATTCCATAGATACCATCAGGCAAGGGTCCTGTGGTCTTACTACAGCTATCACCTTCTGTCTGTAACTTGCTTTTATAAACACTAATACCTGCCTTGCACCCTTCAGAAATGTTTCCCTGCTCTTAATAAGGTCTTTCCTAAAATCAGGAGGAGAAATTACTGGGTAGTTGCTGATGGTTTTGTTTGTCTGAAGAGAAATCTGAGAGGGTGACAGCATTGAGTTTTGCTTTTGGGTTGGCTGTGGTGGTTGCTTTTGGGGTTTGCATTTATTCAGGTTGGAATTGCTGCTGGTGCTTCCATTAACTTGTTAAATGGAAGAATAGTTTGTGAAATCGCTTAGATAGTGTTTGTGTCTTGCAGCTGCAGTTGGAACCCTGCCCAATATCAAAGTAATTTGAGGACACCTCCAGGGTGCTGTAGCATGGAAGACAGTGGTTTCAGAGATGGCTGTCAGGGCTTAAGGGGGAGAAAAATATTCCCAGTTATTTTTCTATTAAATTTAGCACTTCTTGGTTCATCTCTTATTGGCACTTGCACTCTACTGGCCCTGAAGAAGTGACTGGCTCCGTGAGAGACACACACAAATCAAAAGCCACAGTGTGGATGCATCTGAATACCTTTACTGTGGAGGTCATTCACCTTTATAAACAACTCATTCCTCAGTAGGATGAAGAACTACCTCATTGTTTGAGGAGCAATTTAATGGTTTAAATCTGTAGTTCAAATGATGCCATTTCTGTTGGACTGTAAGAAAGTTCTGAATGCTAGCTGCACCCTGTATCTGTTATGTATCCACACTTACTCATGCACATCCAAGTTTAACAACAAGCTAACCCCCCAAAACCCCTTGAATGTAATCTCTCTGATAGTGACAGAACTCAAGGCTGCAAGACAGCTAAGTGGTGTGATACTGTCAGGGCTTGGGTTTTGTACTATTTATCCACACCTGACACTTTATTTTGGGTTGCATCATTTCTGTGCCCTCCTGTTGAAGAGCCCGTGAGGTTCTAATCTAAGAATTAAGAATGTCAAAGTCTTAGAATACTTGACCAAGCTTTCAGTTTAACAAATTGCCTTGCTGCGTTGGATAATAGAGTGGATTAAGTCTCCTTAATAGCTTTCCAGGAATTACTTTTCCTCACCTGCAGGAGAGGTACAATTGACTGCTAAAGTTAGATTAAATCCTGTAGCAGCTGTTGAGATTCAGCAGAATTATTAATTAGTTTGCATTTCCTCTGTTAATATCCTTGTTTGATGTTATTTATTTCATTTGGTTTAAGCAATGCTAATGTTGTTTTATGCTCGTCATGATGAAAAAGTTAGGCACAAGATTCTTTCCCATTTCTTGATTATGAACTTGCTCCTATACCCCACATATTGTGTGGATCCAGGGCTTTGGTAAAGGTGAAATTTTATCCTTCAGTTTTAATTCTAATGAAAAATTTGTCACCTCCTGTACTCTTAAACTTCCATTGCACAGAGTACAGTAATCTCAAAATTACGCTTTTTGAAAATAAAAGTTTAAACTAAGCAGATCTTAAATGGGAAGATTTTTTGGTGAAACGAGTAAATGTCTTCAAGATAAAACATGAGGACTGATGAAGTCTAGGAAGCCTGAGAGTTTGTTTTCAGTCAACCACTTAGCTAATTGCTGAGTGAATTCTCTACATGGTTGGCATTTAATGATTTGAGAATGAATCGCAATAAACTTTGTCTTTCAGGTTCATCAATACTTGTCAGTCATTTAAGAACGTAGGAGATGCTTTTTTCATCTCTCTTGAGCCAAAATACATTATTTTCACATAATGTGTCCATATTTTCCAAACCCTGGTTTCATAAAAACTTGTTTTTCTGCCTAGGTTATCATGATGATTGCATTAAATAGCTCCTCTTACTAGTTTGCAGGCTGAAGTCATCGGTCAGCTTTCTCACTCGACCGGATCGACCAAATATTGCTTATCAGAAACTAAAAGGAAGAAATCCAGGGGTTATTTTCCTTCCAGGCTTCAATTCAAATATGAACGGTCAGAAAGCAACTGCCCTTGAAGATTTCTGCAAATCGTTAGGTCATGCCTTCATCAGGTACATAGAGGAATATCTATGAAAATTAAACTAGTCTCATGAGTTGTGGGGAGGCTTATAGCATAAATACATAAACTTTGGCATTTGGACTGGTGTGCTCCCTGTGCTAAGGGAGCTCCTATACAAGACAAGAATTCTTTCTCCTGTTTCCAAATGTAGGATTTCTGTCAGTACAGAGACTGAAGTAAATCAGGAGAATGTATTCTGAAAGTAACTCAGAAAATTCTCTAATTTTCTGTAGTGTAACCAGTGCTACCTGTTACAATCAGGCTGTAGGCCTAAAAGTTTAAAATTAAGGACCTGGAGTTCTGGTTTTTTAAGTTACCACTATAAGCACTGTCCTTTTGTGCCAAGTCCGACTAAGCTACCCTGTGTCTTCTGTGGGTTTAGAAGAACATGCCCCTGCTTGGTGATGCTGTCCTTTGATAGATGAGGTTGAATGCTGTCTGTCTGAATGTGTCATAAGTCTTCGTGTTTGGGTTCAGTGTTTGAAAGAGTTTGTACACTTTAAAAGTACCTTTAAAATTCAAGTGTCTGAGGGGTTTTTTTGTCTGTAAGGGAAATTTTTTGCCTATTCTTGTAAATTATGATGCTCTATCAAATGATAGAGAATGCTGCATTGCATAACTTAATTGTGTTTGTTGTATTTAGACTGGCTTTGTGTGATTTCTGGTCCTAGTGATAAACAGGACCAAGTAAGAAAATACTCACTGTGGTATCTTGTTCCCTGCTGATTTGATTATACAGTAGTATTTATTTAGTGTCTGTATTGCTAGACACAGTCATAGACAGTACTATGACTTTCCTGTTGATGGTTATTTTTTCAGATTTGACTATACAGGATGTGGAAGTTCAGATGGTAAATTTGAAGAGTGTACAATTGGGAAGTGGAGAAAAGATGTTCTGTCTATACTGGATGAACTTACAGATGGACCACAGGTTATATTTTATTTTTAAATATAGAATGCTGTTTTTCCCTCAGGGTAGAATCTTCATCAAAAATATGCCATAATAGCTCTGGTCAGCAGTAGCTTTTGCTGAACAGCTGACACCTGCTCACTTCCAAGCTGAATCATTTGAGCAGTCACATTCATAGGAGCTCTTTTGCAGGCAGGTAGGTCATGAAATCATGGAAGCATGCATTGGCAGGACCTCCTGGAGGCTGTTTATTAGAATCTCCTGCTCAGAGTGGGTCTGTTGTCCCAGAGAGTCTGAGAAAGCCTCATGGTGGAGGTGCCACCTGACAGGAGACAAGGAATTGTTTCTGTGCAGTGTGGCCCTGTTAATGAAAAAGTGTGTTACTGTCCCCTGCTGATGCATTCATTAAAGGATTTGCAGGAAGATTACAAGATGCTCCATATGATCAAATAGCTTTAAAAAACAGGCAGGAGAAGCAGCATTTGATTTCTTCAGTTACTTTAGAAATTGCTGTGAGAAACTTGGAATCTCCTACAACCTAGAAATACCTAATATTGTGTTTAAAACAATTTTGTATTATGAATTGCTTTTGTTTACTTCTTTCACTGCACTGAGTCTTTACCGTGGTGCATTTATCTTGAGAAGGAAACATAAAAGTATGCATATGATACTGAATTGTTTCAACTCTCATTTTGTTTACAGTGTTTCAGTCTCAGACAGCAATAACCAGCCATGACAAACAGAATAATAAATACCAGATCTTGTGGTGCTTACTCAGGCAAAATTTCCATTGGAGGTGACAGCAGTTCTGCCTGGGTAAGGACAGCAGGATTATGCCCAAGGTTTATATAGTTAAACCAAGTGAAAACGGGTATTTTGTGCAAGAAGAAAAAAATCTATTAGCCATTTCCTGTAAAACACTATATTTTCTTCTCTTTTTTTACTTTTGTTTTCCAGATTCTGGTGGGCTCCAGCATGGGTGGATGGCTGATGCTTCATGCTGCAATAGCACGTCCAGATAAAGTAGCTGCTCTGGTTGGAGTTGCTGTAGCAGCAGATCATGTTGTAACAACTTTTAAGAGGCTTCCCATTGAGGTAAATGTTGATGGTTGACTTTTGTGCAGTCTAAAAATCTTACCAAGAATTTAAGAAATGATGTTATTTAAACTGCACTTTTCCTGCAAATTTTAGGGTAAGTTTTCTGTGTTTGATCAATGTAAGCTTGCAGTATGAGACTAGTGTGAGCACTAACCAGAGTATACTTATATTACTGTGGTTTAGAGGATGTGAAGTCAGATCCCTACTGTTTGCAGTTCATTAGATTTCAGTTTTGAATATCTTATATTTGCATTGGAATTGGATCCTTGTGCTTGGAAGGATGGAGAAGTAGCCATTAAAGTTGAGGTAGTTGAGGTTTCACTGGATGAGATGCATATGACACAGAGTGTGCATAGAAAGGTAATTCTTCAGATTAGTGTGTTTGTAAAGACTGTGAGATTTAGATAGTAGGAACTGCCCTTTTGAGATTCTTCCTTGATGGTAATAATATCTAGTCTTCAGGAAGTGTGTGCCTTAGAATAAAGAAAATATTTTCCCAATTTATTTGGGTTTTTTCTAAGGTACTTTGTAGTGTCAGTATTACTACTTAGGATTCAGAATCTGAAAATACATAAGAATCTGGAAATGGAGTATTTAGAGACACCTACTGTGGCAAAGACTGAAAAGACTGGTCACTGGACAATGTCTTTTCCCTAGGATTTCCCCTTGTTTGTGGATCAGTGAACTGATTGAAGCCAAGGAGATTTACTGTTCATGGTGGCAACACATATTTTTCTTTTCTGATAGAGCCTGGCTAAGAAACTTAATTTCATTGGTGAATTTTAACTAGATTAATTTGGGACAAGTTTGGAGAGGAGATTTTGTGACATGGTAGGGGATTTGTCCTCTCAGATGCTGTGAGGAGAACAGGAATACACCCATGATAATAAAAATCAACAAGGTGAAATTTTATGCTTGGGGGAGTCTTACTGCTTTTAGAACAGAAATAAGATGAGGTACTCTTAAGCACTCCTAACATGTGTTTTGTCCATTCTTTGCTCTCTTTTTATATAGGCACAAAAAGAAATAGAAGAAAAGGGTGAATGGAAGTATCAAACAAAGCAAAATGAAGAAGGCTATTACTCCTTGACCTATGACTTTATCAGAGAAGCAGAAAATCACTGTGTGCTGAATAGTCCTATTCCTGTGACATGTCCCATACGCCTTATTCACGGCATGAAGGATGGGGATGTCCCTTGGGAGATCTCTATGCAAGTTGCTGACCGTGTTTTGAGCAAGGACGTGGATGTTATCCTCCGCAAAATCGGCCAGCATCGGATGAGTGACAAGGAGGATACAAAGCTCCTTGTGAATACTGTTGATGATCTAATTGACAAGCTGTCAACAGTAGCATAAGCAGAAGAGTAGCATTAGTGCATGAACTCTACACCTGACTCTTTTCCTTGAATAACAGAAGCCTTGTTCTTACCCAGATGGTGGCAAGCTTGTGACTGTCACAGTAGGAACTGAGCTTTATCTGCTGTTTCCTTACCTCTGTTTCATAAATACAGGAATTGTATTATTGCTGCATTTGCACACAGCCCAAAGTGTGAAGGGGTGCTGCTATTGTGTTCAGAACCTCTCCTTCACCATTTTACCCATTTTTTTTCACAAATTTCCTATAATTTTGTACTGACATGTTGATTACTTTTTGTTGCTATTGGCCTGTACAGTAAAACTTTATTTTCACATCTTTGACACCTCTTACTGTCTTTCCACTGTAACATCATTGTATCATATGTCTAAACCATCTGTGCAAGGCAAACTACAACTTGAGTGTTTACTGAAGTTAGTTATTAGAATAGTTAGTACCGTGAAACACAATAAACAGATTTCAGATAAATGGTTATTTTGTTCTGAAATGCTGTTAAAAAGTGGAAAGCACACCCTGATGGTGTACTTGTAGTACTGCATAGGGAAGAATTTGACTTCGAAGAAAGCAGGGCCTCAAAGCCTTAAGAGCTCTTTATCTGTGCTTGTCAGGAGGGTGTCTGTGATCTTCTCCAGGCTGCCATTTGTCGTTCATTTGTGGGCCTACTGTTAAGGAAACAATAAATAATCTTGATGTAAACTGAAACTGGATCAATAAGATGACTTTAATAGTAACTTCTTCTAAGTAGGGAGTACAGTGCCACAGAGCACCGTTGCCTCTTTCCCACGACTTGAGAGAGGATTGCTGGGCACAGTGTCTTCTTCAGCTGCATGAGTCCAACCCTGAGAAGCTGTAAATGGAACTTGATAGTTGAATAAGTCTTAAAATGTAAATCCGTGGAATTTATTAGGAAATTGATTTAATTGCAAATATGACTGTTACCTGGGTTTTGTACAGAAATACAGTACCATTCGTACACTTGAGAGAGAGGCTGGAAATAGTTCAGGCTGGCCTTAATGTGTAACATCAGTCAAAAGCATATAATTCTTTCTGGGTTTATTATTTGAACTAGTAAATGGCATCACTATTATTACCTTAAAAGACTAGAGCTGCTGGGGGTAAGGTATTTCTAGAGAGTTTGTCATTTTCAGTTTTAGCTATGTCAGTAGAAGTGTGCTGAACAGGGCTTTGCTGAGGCAATGGGTTTTAATTTAAAAAAAGCACCACAAACAAATAACTAAAGTTAAAAAGAAACCAAAAACACAGCAACAACAAAACCAAAATTTTGGATGAGTTCCTGTGAACTACAGTTCTGTTTAGGCTTGCAAAAACAAACTGTGATGGAAAAAATCTGAATTTGGTATAAGAGTAAAAAAAGATGGCTCTTGTTTAGATACAAATTTTCTACTTCAAATGTACCAATTCCCTAACTTAGTGAATGATTTGGTTTGGAAGGGACCTTAAACATCATCTGGTTCCAACCACCATCCCATGGGCAGGGATATATTCCACTAGACCAGGTTGTTCAGAGCCCCATCTAACCTGGCCTTGAACACTTCCAGAGACTGGGCATCCATAACTCCTACGAGCAACTTGTTCCAATGCCTCACAGTAAAGAATTTTTCCCTAATTATCTGATCTAAACCTAGTCTCTAAGTTTGAACCCATTCTTCCCCTTGTTCTGTCACAACATGCTCTTATAAATAGTCTCTATCCAGCTCAGGATGATCTAGATTGGGATAATTGCTTGAGGAAATTAGAACATTTCATGAAATCTTGTTCCCACATATTTCTGGCATAGACTGTTCCTCTGTTTGTATCACTATGCAATTCACTTTAGCTTTGAAACCTCTGAAATATATTTGTAACTTTTGAGAAAGTTAATGCAAATGGCATTCCTGGAGTTGGAGCTGTGTTCATGTTTATATACTGTTAAGCAGTTGTCATCTTTGTATGTGTTCGTATGACTTGCATCTGATAATACCTAAAAAACAGATTTTGCGGGTTTTAAAGATGCAGTCAAATCAAAATTATTTTTAAACTTTGTGCCCTAAGCCATGATACGTTTTTAAATCCAGTTTTTTCGCATCTTGGATTAGTTTGGCTCATAATGGAAGAAGAGGCTGAAACAAGTGGACTGCAATAATTCCAAAGTAATTAATTTTAATTAATGCCAAGAGTTACCAGTTGTAATAGATATGCTTTTTCTTCACATATATTAAAGTTAATTCAGTGACTGAAAAGTTTTGAGCTTTTTTTTTAATAGGGAATTATACCTGTAAATACTCAATTTAATACTTCAGACAAGGTAAAGGCTTTGTGTGCCTGCACAAACTGTAGCTGTGTATTTGTCTTGAAAGAGTTGCATTGTATTCATGTTTCATGTTAGCCTTTATTATGTAATTGATATTTTACAGGTAAGATATCTGTGGCAATGCCTTAGAGCAAGATAGGTGAAAGCAAATGTGAAGTGGAGCAGTTGTATAAAGAGTTTTCAGGAGGGCTTTTTTCCTTGTTTGCTGTTGGTGTTTTGTATTGTTGCCCCCTCCATTATTTTCCTGTAATAACATGAGGTGGGAGAATTCAGTGTAACAGTGGTTGCTGAAACCACAGCATTACTGAAAAGTCCCGTTTTCCTTCTCTGCTGGCTAAATGGAGATCAGTGGTAGCATCTACAGTACAGGTACACCCAAAGTTTGTTACATATAGTCTAAATGCAAAGGCAGAGATTGTACTTTTTTCATAAAGACAATATTCCAGGTAGTGTTTTGAAATTCAGGGAATGCTAGTGTCCTTCTCTCTGTGCTCACTTTTTGTTTTTGTAAATTAGGCTTGCTTAAATATGAAGAGGTAGACCTTATGCAGACAGACCTTTTTCTCTCACTTTGGTGTAGTAATTCCTTTGATATTTATCTTTGCAAACATAAGCATTTTCCCTGTGTTCATGCTGGGAATTACCATAGTTTTGACTGTTAGTAACTTTGCATGTTCAGGTGCCTGAAAGAAGGAACAAAGGTGCCTGAAAGAAGTGACAATGATAACTAGGGAGATTTACATCCTACCTCTGAGCAGCTGTTCACCTACCAGAAGTTTTGACAATCTCAAATAATGTGGCATTCACATATTACTGTGTGTTCCTACTGGTATGTCTTCTGCATTAATGCCTGGGGCATGGCTTTTTTCTTTGTTAGATGCCTACATAGTAATTATTTTCAGTATTAATCATGCTTTAAAAACTAGTATTTCATTCCTCTGTAGAGATACTGTATTAAAATAGGATGTTACACGCTTGGAAAGCTCTGCATGATGCAGATTTTAAAAATAATTTGTAATTAATTATGCTCTGTTTTGGGATTTTTCTTTAACAGACTGCTGATTTGTTGACAAATGCAAAGCATTTTGTGAACATACAATGTACAATAAGCTTTATTCACATGAAATATTCTGTTTCTAAACCTAACTCAACTTGTTTCCTAAAAAACAAGTGCTCTTATTTTGCTTATATTGAGCTGTACTTCCACGGTTTTAGATACATGTATTTTTTATCTTGTTAAATATTCTACTTGTTTTGTCTCTCCTCTTGTTTGGTTTTGTATTACACACCATCTGATTTGAGCTTTTTGGTTTTGAGGGGTTTTTTAACTTAATTGGTGTTAAGTGTTTCATGTAGTTTCAGTTTAGCTAAGCTGTTTTCTCTTGCTTCAACACTAAATTTAAAAAAGTGTTCACAACAAAAGCCTGGCTGGATAGGCCTTAGAAGAACCACCTCCTGCTGTTTTATGTTAATTTTGGTTATGTGCTCTCTTGGACATGCTGTTACTCAATGGGGCTAAAAGATTTATGGTACCATACTTTTCATACCAAATTAAAATGTGCTTAGAGAGGAACATTCAACTGGTAACTTGTCTGCAGCTGCTCAACTATCTTCAGTGTTCCAGTCATGATGCAATACAGAGTTGTAACATTTTCTGAGCTGGTGCTGTGGTCAGAGTTTCTACATTAGGTTTTTGCTTGTAATTTCTTCTCTGGCAGGAAAAAAACCCAAACAAATGGGAGGGAAAATCATGTCCTGGGGAATAATGAGATTTGAACTTGTTTTCTAAGCTACTCAGTTGTGCTGTTACAAAGAGACCTACCTTACCCTTTCACATTTTTTTTGGTTTTCTTAAACGCTGAACAGTTACATTATAATTAAGGCTTCTGAGGAGATAGAAGAGGGCTCTGTGTTTGACCTGTCTTTGAGATGAGCAACCTCTCTGCTTTGTGTTGATGACCAAATTCATTAAGATGTGTACGAATGTAAAATTTCACCAATGCTTGGTGGAAATTTATCAGCTGTGTAAGGAATGCAGACAGAAATACCAAATATCAGTGTGCACTCTCACCCTTCTAAGTTTGTTCTCAAGCCCAGCAGGGAACTCAGCCATTACATTAAATAGCAGCCAGCTTGCTGAGCATGAGGTTTTAATGCCCCTGTCAATGGCACTTTGCTTCTGGCAGGCATTTTCTAAGGGAAGATTTTACTGTTGGGAAAGAGAGACAGAAATTAAGAGAGTTCAGAAATGCACTGCTCATAGATTTACTGCATGTTGGCCAGTTTTTATAGCTCACATTTGCTTTGTGACCTCATCTCTCTTCAGTATATATTTGCCTAAAACAGAAAAACGTTACAGCTTTGGTCATGTAATACATTAATCTAAACTTTTTTACTGGACTTACTGCAGTCTGGTTGTAGGCTTGACCTTGTATTTCTCTTTCAAGTCCTATATATGTATGTTGTGTGGTCCAGTGGTTCTTTTCCATTAAAGAGAAATGGGCATCCTCCTTATGATGCAGTAATTACAGCTCACAGGTAGACACATTTTCAACCTGCTACAATCTCTTGATTTGTGTCTGGCAAGGAGCTTCAACTAGCTCTGCATTTATGTTTGGAAGGAAAAGCAAATGACAATTCCTAAAACTTCAAGTCATTTGGTTCTGAAATTAAAATACATATTTGAAATCTTTCTAGGTTAGCACATGAAAGGTTGTGGTCTTTTTGGGCCTTCTGATCTGCACCATGCTGTCTGCTTGCCTCCCACTTGGCAACATGAGAAGGTCACTGCCTGCTGGGATGGAAGCAGGTGCTCATGTCAGTGGCAAAGATCTGCTGAACAGTAGTATACTTAGAGGTTGGAGTGATGCAAGTCAGCTGCCCAGACTGTAGCCTGGGAAAAGCTCAACTGTACAAGAATCCTTGGGTTTGGGGCTTAATTGGTTATGGCTTGCTAGCAGAAAGTGTGCCAGAATGTGCTAGTCCTTGGGACAGTATCTCTTGAAAAAGTTCCTTAGAGCAAAGCTAAATCCTTAACCATAGGAAGCAGCATTTATGTAGTTAGAGGATTTGATCTTTTAGGGGGTTTTTGTTTGTAAATTCTGCTGTCTGTTTTGACCTGTATTTCAGTGAAGATGCTACTTCTTTCTGTTCTACTGTGAATGTACATTGCAATGTATCATTTTCAAACCAAAGTAGTTCTCATGAGGTAGTGTTTTAGTTGGGGAGGGATAAGCAATTGATATGAAACCTTCTGGGTTTCTTTCAAAGGAGAATCCAGCACAAAACTTAAGAGGTCCTGAGAATTCAAATGTACAATTTACCTCCAAGGTCATCTTGAGTACTGGGAATGTTGACAATTATATCCATAGGAATTGGTTTCCAGTGCTAAGTGGTAACTGTTTCTGCTGGCGAGCTGCTTGGAAGGTGGTCAGTTGTAGCCACAGCTCTCTACGTAGAGAGCAGACGGCATGATTTTTCCAGGCATTTTCCTGGGGAAGGCTGTGAGAAGATCAGAGAAAAGAATGAGAAACGGTTATTATATCCACTTGCTGCACCTGTTGTTGTACATATGTGGAATGTGTTATGGAGATTTGTTTACCAGAGGGTGGTTTCTTAATTGGACACTCATGATGGTGTTTCTATTGATTGACCAATTGGATCAGTCTGTATCAGACTGTCTGTAAGGGTGACAAGTTTCTTAATAAGAAGTATAGTATAATATAGTAGAATAAAGCAATTGATCAGCCTTTGCAATCATGGAGTCAATGCTAATTATTACCCGTCTGGGGGCCTGCAACAACAGTCAGTGACTTACAAATTCCAGAAACACTTCTGTTCATGGCAGCCTTAGGAACTGCCTTGTTCTGCAGGCCGGAGTATTGGTGCATTCTCTTTTGTCACACAAATAGAAATGTCCTTCTTTACTGAATTACTTTTCTTTTAAACCCAAATTTGAGGAATTCCAAGTATGCTCTTGCTTGGAGCGTAACATCTTCAGAGCTGGCAAAGAAACCTTTTTGTGGGTGGAAGGGAAGATACTTGCTTAAGTTAGCATGTTTTGTCTACAAGGACGTCTAGACTGTAGATTTCAAAGTAATGAGGAAGTTAGTATTTCTAAAATTAATGTTGTCCCCTGGTTCTGATAACTGCCACCTGTTTTTGCACAGTTAAAAGGAGGGCAATATTCCAATATTACCTTTTATCCCCTAGTCTGACTAGTTCTTTTGTGTAGAACATCTACAGCTATCTTATGACAAAGCAAGGCCATGCATAAAATCAAGGCTCTGCAGAACACTTTCCTGCCTTGAAGCTCCCAGAAAAAGGCCCTGTACTTAAACTGAGCTTGTACTGGACCTGAGCATGCCCTCCACAACTCTAGAAAACCTGACATCACACATGGACATTCATGCAGGGAGGGTCTTTAAAAGCTCTTTGGGGGTTTCCTTTTGAAGGGAGGTTTGGAAAAGTTTAGTTTTGGAAAACTCCCTCTTTTTGTTGTTTTTATTTTTTTTAAACTTAATAGTGAGAGGTCCATTATTGTACAGTGGCATACCAGGGAAATGGAGCCTGGGCTTCACAGTTATTCTTATTGCTGGACAGCTTTATGTGATAGGGATTCAACCCACCATACTTTGTAAGATTGTGCTTGGGGTAGCTGAAATACCAGGCTCTTTCTAAAGAATTAATTGCCAAACGGTGAATCTGACAAAGGTTAATGATTGCTCTGTGGTAGGATAGGTTTTATATTTTCTTATGTATTCTAGTTGGAACACATTGAAAGCTATTGAGTTACCCTGGATCTACATGTGAGTAGTGAGCTAGTTAATGTCAGTTGTTGGTTTTGGCAGCATTTATTTATAGGCACACAAAGATTTTTTTCAATTTATAGCATAATATTGTGATTATCTGGGAGCATAAGGGGGGAGTCATGGTGCTTACAGGCATGAAATGCTTCTTCAATTATTCAAGCTTCAGCCCTAGGTTTTAGTCATAAATTCTAGTGTTGTGTTGCCAAGAAAAGTAATAGGACAAATCCGTTAGAAGCAGTAGGTGAAGTGTTCTAATGGTACTACCTTCATGTTGTAAACCTGCCTCTTTTTTCCACATCACATTTCTAACCATCAGGCTTTAATCTGCCTGTGTCTGACATAAGGAACTTGAGCTTCTTCATTTGTTCTTTAACTTGTAGGAACACGTGTTTGCCATTTCTTAACTTCTGGTTTTGGTGAGATAAACTAATTTTCAGTCCTCCAGTTACTGAAATCACTATTTAAATTTACTTTACTCTTCCACTCCTTTTTATGAAAAGTAATTGTCAGAACTTGTTATGATATTCCCATTGTTGTTGGTGCACCTCCCATGTTTTGTTCAGCCTAGCCCTTCAATCATAGGGTCTTACCCAACATCTTCATCATCCTCTACATTTTTTTTACATCTGTTTTGTCATAGGACAGAGTGCTGCATTCTTAAAAGTACTTCTTCAATGATGGCTGGACTTTGGCTGCAATAAAACACTTTTTGTCTGCTTTCACATAGACTGCTTTCAAAGAAGTTTATATTTTTTGCTTACTCACATGAGCTGGGATCTTAGGAGCCCGGGGTGGGGGGGAGGGGGAGGTTATTGACTTCTAATAACATTAATTCAGGCCTGGGAACATATTCTTGTACAAACTGAATAAAATTTCCACCATCATTAATGATTTTTCAGTTACAGTCATATTACAGGATCTACTAGTTAGCCAGCTTTAATCTCTCTAATGTGTCATGTTGCTTCAGAATTGGATTAGTTCCCTAATCAACATGTCATGGAGTAGCCAACTCTAATATATTACTAGAGCATCTAGTAAATTGCATCAACATTATCACTTAAAAAAAAATCTATTGTTTTCCCCAGGATTGATGGCACAGAAAGCAGGCTTATGATTTGTTTAAGTGGTACTTTGGAAAATATTGGTGGGGAGCTGGCATTTTTCCAATCCTCTGCTGTTTCCAAGTTTTTCAAAGGCTTATTAAAAATTGATATTGATGGGCAAGCTTTTCAAGCTTTCCCAGTGTGGAATGGTCCTTCGAGAACAGATTGCACAGCCAACATCTGTGAAGGGTGAGACCTCTGCTCTGTATCTTCAGAGAGTTAAATTACTCATCCCTGCCCTGAAGTTAGGAAACAGAGGCTGATGCAAAAGTAGGTGACTTTCACGAAATCTTGTTGCCAAGGAGCACTGAGCCCCCTGGTGTGGCCAGATGACCAGAAACTGCCAGGCACCCTAAGTAGCTCCCTTCTAAACAGATGAACACAAAAAGAAATGAAAGTGCAAAATAAATGTTATTGGTTGTGCCACTGGCCAAAGGGTGTGAAGCCCAGGCCTTAACAGCTGCTTGAAAGGAAAGGATGTCAAATTAATATACTACCTATTCCTGTTACAGCTGCAGCCTGTTCCTTCTCTGATCTCCAGGCTGGGCTTGCAGCCTTAATTCCTGCACATCCGCTGTGCCTTCAGCCCCATGTTCACTGAGACAGAAAGTGCCCAAGCGGTGGCCTTGTCACGTAGCATGCTCTGAGTTATGTAATCAAGTGCTTCATAGGGGTTTAGAGCTACCAGTGCACAGAAGAGAAAGCACTAAATGAAATGCCTGTGGAGGACAACAATGAATTAGATCATCTATTGAATTTTTCATCTTTTGAGTCTGTTCAAGCCCAGCAGCATCAGAAGCAGTATGTCTGAGAATTCAGAATCTTAAAATGAGAAAGTAATGGATGAAGAGCCCATTATGAAACAGATATACATGGAGCTGTATCGCTTTTCTCCCTTTTTTTTCCTTTCTGAATACAGCAGCAGGATTTTTGTTTGCCAAACTGACTATGTGTCCACCTTGGGTTTATCAACTTCCTTGCATATCAATCTGAACATTAATAATTTGCTAAAAGGAAACTGTTTCCTACTACGGTGGATAATGCAGCATGAATGAAAGATATTTGACAGTCTTGCAGAGCTCGGAAAGAGGCAAAGTGATTTTATTTAATATAGGATTAAATCAGACCACAAGAAAAGTCTCATCTTAACTCTTCTCTCCCCTTCTACATTGTATGAGTGATATAATCAAAATTTAAACGACTGTACATGGGCATAGCTGCTTTTCTATCACTGGAGGTTAGCTGACTCATAGCAGCAGAAAGTAAAATCCTTGTGCTTTATAGTAGGTTTGCTACTTTTCCGTGATTTCCCCTTGGTTTCAGTGGTTTGAGTTGTTTTTCAGGACACCATTCCACTATTTGATAGCCTTCTAATATATACTGATGAGAGGGCGATAATATTCTACTACCTGCCTTCTCTTCCTTCACTTTTCATCCTATTATCCCCTTGTTCAAACTTTTTATCAGCATTTGAACTGGGAATAGGAAAAATTATTTGTCACACTCTCAGCCTGTTATTGAGGTGCAGAACAGGGAGAAAAAAGGTTTCTGGCTTATGGCTAAAAAAACCTAGATGTGTGGTAATTTCTGTCACATGCATTTAACAGAGTGCCTATATTTGTGTTTCTGCCTATCTGTTACTGGGATGCTTGATGCAATTTGGGTCGATGCAGACTAGGTGGAGTAAATCTGAGCCAGTGGGGTGAGCAGTGCAAGGCTGAGGAGAGATGCATGAAAACAGACCACAGATGGGCGAGATAAACAGGCTCCCTGGGCTGTGACTGAGGAGGCAGGTCTCTTTAATGGCTCTTAGCAACGCCCCTGCTCTGACCCTCCCTATATGTGAGGAAAATCAAATCAATATACTGTTCTTCAAACCACAATGCTGCAGCAGGAGCAGGGCATTGTGACAGCCTGCATCTCTTAAATTCATCTTCGCTTTTCAGTGTGCTGATCTCTGGATATCCATCCTTGCATCTCTGCTGAGGAAGACTCTGCATCTTTAATCGGATTGCTTGAGCTCCCATGCACAACCTTCTTCTTATTAGCAAGTATTAGGTAGGCAATTTTAAAGTGCTTTTGGATTTGCAGGCAGCTGTAATTTTGATCTGACAACCCTATTGTATTCTCTATAAACATAGTAGAAGCTTCTCTTTAAAACCTACTGTGTTTTAAATCTTGCTTTTTTCTGGTTTTGTGTTTGGGTAGGGGGGACTGCTGTTTTCTCCTTCCTTTTAAAAAAGATGTAGCTAATTTGTGCTTTTGGAAAAGGACATTCCCTCGTTGATCCCTCCCCTGTTCTGTGGAGCTATAACCCGGTGCATATACAGTTACTTGCAGTGCTGATGAACATCTGTTCAACTGTCTAACATTTAGGGCAGGCTGCTTAATCTTTTATTCTTTAATTTTCCTGTACATACTTCAAAGATGTGGACTGCGACTCTCCCCACTGAGTAAGTTCTCCCTTGTTTCCAGAGATGGCTAACAGAGGACCAAGCTATGGCTTAAGCCGAGAAGTTCAGGAAAAGATTGAACAGAAATACGACGCGGAATTAGAGTCTAGACTGGTGAACTGGATTATTGTACAGTGTGGAGAACAGATAGAGCACCCTCCTCCTGGAAGGCAACATTTTCAGACCTGGTTGATGGATGGAACAGTGAGTGTTTTGTCCAATTGCCCACTTTAATGTTTTTATCTGCACAGTGCTCCTGTGTTCTGTCTTCATTTAGATAAATTGATCAGAGCTCATGGTCAGTGCAGAAATATACATCTTAGGATCTGATTTATTTCCTTTTGACCAAGAGTCTTAATCTCAGAATATAAATTATCCTACTAGTACACTGAGATCAGTACAATATTTATGATTCTTATGAGTCATGCATGTTTTATATATAAGTATGACTCATTCCTTCAGCTTTTTCTCTCATGCAGTTAAATGAGATCTTTTTTTTAAACAAGATGTATACTTTTATCTTAAAGAAATAATCAGTGTTGACAAGGAAAGGCAAAGAGATACAGCAAATTTGAAGGACAGGATTGTGTCATAACTGTCTTCTTGGGAATAATTCTGTAGCTAAAACATTGTATTCGATTGGTTTATTGAACAACAGGCAGATGCTGCTGTTTGCAGCAGCTGTAAGACTATGCTAATCATTGAATCTCTGCCAAAATGACTTAACAATATTTCAATTGATATTGCTTATTTTTTGGCTTGGGCATTCGGCTTCTTGTCTGTCAGTTGTTATATAACCTCTACCAGTGATTGCTTTGCTGTTTCTAGCAGATTAGGATTTATATGGTTATGCTTTTGCCTCATTTAATGAAAGCTTTAATGCTTTTCTAATACACTTTGATTATTATCAATTCACTTTTTGGTTTTAACTGAAGAAATTATGTCCCTAACAGAAACTGGCCAGGCCAAAAGCATTTTGCAACATCACTTAATAAGCACAAATTGCCTTCTAGTTTGGTGCCTGCTTTCTAATTTTGTTTCTGTCTTTATCTCTCAGCTGTTATGCAAGTTAATAAACAGTTTGCATCCAAAGGGAAATGAACCTATTGCAAAGATCTCTGAATCAAAAATGGCTTTCAAGCAGATGGAACAAATATCTCAGTTCTTAAAAGCTGCTGAAATCTACGGAGTAAGAACAACAGATATTTTCCAGACAGTGGATTTATGGGAAGGTAAAAATAATAAACTGAAAGTCAGTTTACAGTCTTCATTTTACTTTGCTTTGATGTGCATTTTGTCTTGGCATATTCTCTAATGTAATTATCTTTTTTTTCTGTTTGCCTTACCTCATTTCCATGTTCTTCCAGTGCTGCATTATTTCTTCTGAGGGATTTATATTGCCCTGAGGGCATAACCGAACCCTTCCAAACTCACGTGTTATCCAAAACCCCATCATTCTGATAGAAATTCACAGGCCTAATAAAACAACTGTTCTCTCTGCTAATTATTTTAAAGTAAATAGCTCCTAATAAGAACATCGAAAACCCTGATTTTCTGATGACAAAATTTTATTGCAGTCTTCAAATTATAAGCAAAGCTTAAATTGGAGCTAAGAAATGCATTCCCAGGAGCATATGTGCCTCTGTGAAGCTTATGAGGGTTCATTTATGACTCATGAGAAACAAAACTCACTGCTTAATGCCATGTTAGCTGACCTTCTCTCTCTAAGGAGACTTTTAGGAGAGGTCACTGGCAAGAGCAAAAAACCTCAGGGTGCTTCTGTGGTTTTACAGTAAGGCAGGTGAAGTCTCCCTCCCAGGCTAAAAATGGAAACTGCTTTTTCTAGTTCTGAAGAGCTGAATCATTTGTGCATTCATGGAGCTGGTTTTGCTCACTTCTATGGTGGTACATCCCATCCTGGTTCTCAAACCAAACACACTGTATATCCTGCATCTCCCTGGACAGGGTGATGCAATGCTTTGGCTAAGCACTCAGAGCAAAGACAGCTGCAGAGCAATGAAAGGCACATATGAAAGGGTCAAAAATCTTCCATGAGAACCAAACAGTGGAAAGAGGAAAACAATCCACTGAGAAAGCTGGCCAGCATAGTTTGTGTAGGAGTACACATCAAGAGAAATAAGTGGGGTGTGTTTTCACAGGCAGTCGGAATACATGTGGAAGAGGTCATTCCTCTGAAGGACAGCTGGAGAAATGAAAGACTAGGGAGCTCTTCATGAATGGGTTAGAGGGAAAGGACATACTGACAGAGGGTGTTACTGGGATCTGTAAATGTCTCAGAGTGCCAAATTTGCTTGGCAAATCCATACCCTTGGCACAAGGGCAGGATTTTTTCTTCCAATTTAGTCTTTAGTGTTTTATGCAATCTATCTTTACATGTCTTAAATGAAGGAATTTTCACTTCTCTGAAGTAGCACCTTCCCACCCCTCAGCCTAGCAGACTGTTGAGAAAGAAGCTCCTAACTTGTAAGGGATGATAATTGCTCATTTCAGATGTTCTTTACAGTCTTTTGCAACTCATAATGGCTTCCCACCATGCATATGAAAATATGGTACATTGATCCTTATGAGGAAAAGAACTTGTTTTGAAGACATAAAGCTCTTACTGCTAGTGGCTGTCTCCTAATTTCCTTTCACTCCTCACCTTTTCTCAACAGACATAAGGCGAAAAGATAGTAACTTCTAGAGGACAGGAAGTCAAAACAGAACTTGAATCCTAGGAGGAAGACATACAAGGTTTTTCTTCACTGTTATTTTAAGACTTCCCAGACCTAATCTGTAACTCCTCACTTTCCCACTCCCTTTTCATCCTTCCTGCTGCTCCTTTCAGTGCTGGGATGACATAGTATGCCTGTCCAGTAGGGAGAGCTCTTTGTGTCTCACTGTAACTCTGACCTCTGCCATCTGTGCTGCTTCAGGGCTGAATTGTCTGGACAGGGATGCCTTAGCTGGGCAGAAAGAACAATCTCTATTTCACTGTTGCATAATTGCAGCACTCCTACACTTCACACCGTAATCTCTTTAGAAAGAGAAATGTCAATGTAGGTTGATAGGGAAAGAAAAGTGTGTGACTGAGAAACAGCTTTCCCCTGGCACTAATTGTTTCCCATGAGCTTTTGCTTTGAAATTCTTAGCAATGATTAATGAAAATATTTTAGGATATGATCTACTGTTGGCTGTTTCAAGCTCACTCAGTCCATCTGTTGCACTTTTCTTCATCTCTTTGGCTTCTTGATCCAGGGGAAGTATCACCTCTTTTTTGGCCCCATCTTGCATAAATGTACTGTGCTGAGCAGCTTTCCCTGATCCACACCCAAAACATGCTTGCTGCCTTTTACAGATCCCTCCTTGATATACTTCCAGGCAGGAAACAGGCAGGTGAATCACTGGGTATTTTTTCAACATTTACCAAAAAAGCATTTCAGGAGTACTCTGCAGAGCGGTTCTCCATCTTTGTTTGAACTTTCTCCTTTCTGGACCTGGAGAGGAGGTCCTTCCATATAGGTTTCGCCTAAAGAGAAAGGCTTGGAGCAAGAACTGAGCAGAGACCCCTTCCTCCTTGTTTTAAAAACAGTGCCAGATTCCTATACAACGCTGTGCTATTCAAAGCACACTGCAGAGGACACTGAGATGCAGGAGTGTCATCAGTGTGGGTCCCTGAAGAGAGGCTGAAGCTGTGGGCTAGGTGGGCGGCCCACGTGGCTGTCAATAAACAAGTACTGGAGCTGAGGGAAGGCACTGACTACAATTTGCTGCAATACCAGAGTCGAACATGGCTTCAGGGAAGGTGTATGATCCCTTCTGTCAGGTAACTGCACTGAAAATTTAAAATTTTTCCCTGCTTATTTTTTTTTTTTTATGCTGACCATCAAGCCCTTTGTATCCTTTGCTGGAGGAGGGCAAGTAACACAAGACCACTTGGATTCAGGTCTTCCCTCACCCACAGCACTCCTCTTATGTAGCAAGGAGTCTCTAAAGAGCAGAGCTGTGGCTTTGTTTTGTCATTCAGCTCCCATTTACCCAGTTTTTCCCCTGCAGCATCTCCTACTTTTCAAATGTGACAAATAAAGCAGAGCTGAGCACAGAGCATGGGGGGCTGCCAGATGGCTCTGCAAGGCTGATCATCATATGTCACTGCCTGTCTTTTGTTCCTTTTGCTTTTTTCCTTTGCTTGCCATCATTATTCAGCTGATTCACTTTTAAATCCTTCTCCACATCTCTTTTTATCCCAGGCAGTCACTGCTCTCGTGCTATACAGGAGGCATCCCAAGGACATTGTATGTGGCATCTGTTGCAGCATATGGTACATCTGCTGCTGTGGGAGCTCTTGGGGTTCCTGCCTCATGCTCCTCTGGATGCGCCTGCAGATGTGCATGTGGGGAATGTCGGCTCTGTGACTGCCCTCCCCAGCAAGGACCCTTCCGATGCAGTTTGCCTTAAATACAGTAAAATAAATAAGTTCTGGAGGGCTGACAACTTATTTTATGAACAAATGGTCCCCTGCAGATAGGATTTTTATAAACTTTAGTAGTCTGCATGACAGCCACAGTTGGAAGATGATAGATGTTTTCAGCTTTAGTGTGCTGTCCTTACTTCAGCCACTGTGTTACAGAGCCCTGGACTACATCTGCCTGTAATAAGGGTGATGCACCACAGAAACACAGAGTGTGCACTGCTCCCTTCCCTCTACACTCCAACTCATCTACAGTGATGCCCATTAATATTGTTCCACTGGAGGTATTTCTGAATTCTGTTATCATCGTGTCTCTGGTGTCTCTTTTTTTCTGAATTGCTTGCTTTCACATGTGAAGAGCCAGAATCAGATCTGTTAACTAGACACATTACTTTAGGAAAGAGAAAGAACTGGAATGAAAGAGGCAAGGGGAGTAATAAAAATGCTTATGGAAGAATTTCATAAAGGAGAGGCAAAAGGCAGATTTCCAATAACTTACTACCTTACACAAATACCCGCTGCAACTTATTTTCACTAGAAAGTATTCCAAAAGGTAGCATGTCTGGATTGGGTAATGAGTTATGTGACTTCTATTTGGCTAAAGCTGAGACACACCCTGACTTTGTGAACTGAGAAATGACGTAAGATAGCATAGGGAGAACATGGGAAAATAGTGGATCAAATGGGAAAAATTAAAGGTATGAAACTGAATAGCATCATAGTAAGCAGGAAGGTTTATGAAGGTGCTTTGATGGTTAATTTGGGAAGGACTGATAGAATTTATCTGCACAGGATCTCTGCTGTGAGCTTTGTTACCACAGGGATTAAACTGATTCTGAATAAACTGAGACACACCACACACTATTTAACACACTATTCTCCTTCAGCCACATTTTACTGACTATATTACCATTATTTGCATACCAGAGTAATCTCTCCTTAGGAGAAAATTTTGTTGAAGTGATTCTATAGACTTAAAATGGTATGGAGGAAGGCATTAAAATAATCAAAGGCTTGGAAATCTAGAAATGCCTGAAAAAGTAAGTTTTGCTTTAACTCCATCCCTTTGTTGACTTTAATAAGCTCTTGCATGTCAGTATTTTCATTTCAGCAATGATAAAATAGCATTTATAATTCTGTTAATGCACATCTTCAGGAACCTGGGAGAGTTAGTTAATACATCAGATAAAACTGGTTTTCAATGTGCCAAGCTATTTGTTGAGAAAAGATTTCCTACATTAATTTGATTGTCTGGCTTTCTAGGGAAGGACATGGCAGCAGTGCAGAGAACCTTAATGGCTTTGGGCAGTTTGGCAGTCACCAAGGATGATGGCTGCTACAAAGGAGATCCGTCCTGGTTCCACAGGTAAAATCCAGAGCTCAGCTGCCCACAGCTGTCTTCCCTGGGAAGCTAGTAATATCATCTGCCTTTAGGCTTTAAGGAAATTTATTCAGAAAGGAAGGAAGAATATTTCCCAAGTTTCCTTGTAATAGTGAGGTTTTTCTCTCTGGAGGCTACAGACGGGAAGCAGGAAAAGTGTACATTTGTCATCAGGTTTGCTCTCTCACATCAGATAGCAGACTGAAGGACTAAGGAAGACAAGGCTGTTGAGGATGTCTGTAAACCCTCAAGTAGCAACCCTCTCACTTAGCAAAGATAAGCATGAAGTCTCTTTACTTTTTTCATCCAGACAAAAATTATTTAATTTCCTAGGCTTCTTTATTCTTGGGGAGCACTGCTTATCTGTGAAGAAGTCTCTGTCTTGGCAAAGCTGTTTATTTGTTCTGAAGTTCTATTTATTTTTGCTAGGGAGGCTGTAAAGCAGGGACAGGAAGAAAAGGAAATCCTCCCACAGGCATATTATTGACATAAGTTTCTGCCATCCAAGAGTATCTCTTACACAGAAATGTCGAAGGCAGGTTAGCAAAAAGACTTCTGACTGCTTGTCTTTTCTTTGCTTGAATTTTCTGATGTCTAGGTGAGGCTCAGCAAAAATAAAGCAAACTTCACTTTGTCTTAAACACCAAGCTGGTTAAACTCTGTTTAAATCTGAGATTTGAATTTCAGGTGAATAAATGCAAACTCCTATGTAAGTTTTGCTTTAACCTGATTTTATGAAATCAGGTTACATTAACTTAATACACTGCACAAATAGATTTATATTTATGGAATATAATTAGGTTTAAAATTTATATATTTCAAATCCAGTTACATTCTTTAATATAAACCAGACATGAAATCACTATGACCCAGACAGGCTTATTTGTTTTATGTAACTAAAACGAAGTCCCACATAGAAAAAATAATTTTCATCTGGACTCTTAATTGTGGGTGGGAACAGCTTTTTTTTGGCATGGATGAAGACATGATCACCTCCCTTCTCTTCTAGCTGTCTGTCCAACCCATGCTACTTGGATAGCCAATCCATATCCATTGCAGTCCCTGTGAAGCACCATGTTACAGCTGCTGCCTTAAGGAAAACCAGTGTTACGGCATGTTGCCAGTCAGGAGTTCTTTCCTGAGTAGCTTCCCTATCCCTTCAAGCAGACCAAACCCTCTCACTGCCACCCAGTGTTACTCATAATTCAGGGCTTTCAGGATGATTCTTAATCGCCTTAAGTTTAATTGAGAGACCAGTATCAAACAGAGTAAGAATATCCATGCAGGGATCTACAGTGATTAGGATAATGCCGCACTTGAGATAAGCCATTTAACTTTCTATTGCCAGTGTCTCACATTCCCAGTGCCATCAGACTGATGTCCCCGTCCTTGCATAGCAAGATTCCTGGATCCACAGCTGTTTGTTATTCTGTGGCTTGGCAAACACAAGCACTAGTGTAAAGTTGGCACAAAAATTTTACAGATCTGGTGGGTTCAGTTTTAGGTAAGAGTGATGCCAGACAGGCAAAACAGAACTTGACATAGTGTGAGACATGGCAGATGAGTAGACTTGCCTTCGTCTCTTTTCTTAGTCTCAGTTTGGGCCATTTCCACTCATCTAAAAACAAATCTCATACATGTTATCTGTAAGACCATCATATACTAAAGGTGGGGCTTGTGATGGTAAAAATAACACTATATGATCCAAGCCATATATGTAATCAACTTTTATTAGTCTAGCCAGGCTATCCTTTAGTCTCTCCTTTTATTTCTTCTTTGCAGTTCTTATTTTTTTCTCTGTTTAATTACTTTTTGACTTTCTGTGGAAGTACTCATCAACATAGCAAAAAATTCTAGGAGGAAGGAGAAAAGAACAGTAGAATACTTTCGTGTTCTTTTAATTAAAATAGAGGCAGACACAGTGAACCCGAGATTCAATTAGGTAATAGGAGTTGTTCTAAAAACATCCTCTCATGAAGATCCTGGCAGTAGTTTGCTGCCTGTGTAAGTATTCTGGAAAAAAAAATTAAGCAGCAGTGAGAGGGGCCTGCTTTCTGAGGCACCACAGTTCTGTGTGCCTCCCCCAAAACAGTGAGTTTTCTGGCAAGAGCTGTGCGATCTGTGGTGGGCCTCTATAAGCTCTCTTATTAGCCTATACTTCACCACTTGCGGGCTCGTTCTGGAAAATGACTGCTCAGCACTGGTGTTCTGTGGATCTTTCTCCCCCTTCCACTTTGCTGGGCTTTCACGTGGGCGTGAGTTCGTCTCCTGCAATTTCCTGAACACCCTGAGCCTAACAGAGGGTTTAAGTGCTTTTTCAGACTTGAGCCAGGGTTATCACCACAGTGCAGGATCTCACCCTCACAGAGAGGATCATATTGATGGTTTTCAACCACAGCAGGTACCTAACCTAGTATTCTCATCTAGTGGAGGGATAGTAAAGAAAAGGGGAACTGTAACTCAATGCCATACTGCTGCGTAACCTGAAACGTAATCACAGGACAAACAGACACAGCAGGGAAATAGATTCTACACATGTGGGAGTAGAGTCTGGTAGTCCCTCAGTCTGGGACTCTGCTGATTCATATGGCTTATTTGATTACAACAGTCTGGTCCTTCTCCATCCTAAATTGCTTGTTTTCCTCACCTAGTAGAAATGAAAGATGAATCCAAGACGAACATTTTCTTGTGAGGCAGCAGAGTGCAAACTTTGCTCCTTCTGCTTAGCTGCCACTTTGGCCTTCAGTGCTATTTTCAGAGAGAAAAAGGCTTCTTTTATGCTCCAACAAGGTTCATTGATCCAAATGTCTTTTGAGACCAGGGACACTGAACAAAGTGGTCAGTAGGTTTTGGCAGAAGATAAAGAACTGTCATACAGTTAAGACACAGGTTCAAGGGGCAAAGCCTATTGCCTAGGAGGTGAGAGATCTGGAAATGGCAACAAGGCAAACATTCTGTCCTGCTGACAACCAATGTCCCCTCTGCAAAAATGATTAAGTCCCTTCTCTGACCCACGGCTGTTCTGGGTACACTCAGCTTTTATTTAATCCACTGAGTTAAATTACACCAGTTTTTACTGTTGCTCTAGATGGGTATCAACTTGTAGTACAGCACAGGTAAGTGTCTTATGGATCAGATCCCATGGACTACAGCTGTTAAGAGCTATAGTGCTCAACATAAATTAACCCTATTTTGTGTCTTATATACAAAACTGTATAAATATTTTACCTGTGACAGCTTCTGGGGAAGTCCCTTGGGGTTCTGCAATAACAGGGACAGTAAAAGTCTAAAGTACTGTAGCTTTGAGTAGAGCATTACTTCTGCAGGAAAGCAATTAGCTCAGCCAGTACAGTCCAGCACATGGGATGGGGCAAATGACTTAATGCATTACAAGGGATATGAGCCAATTCCAGATTAATTTTCATGATCACAATCTCTGTGATTTCATGATCCTACACAGAATGATATGTATGTATGTTGGTTTTTTTGTGTGTATCTGGACAGGAAAGCACAGCAGAATCGACGAGGATTTTCAGAAGAGCAGCTTCGGCAGGGACAGAATGTAATAGGCCTTCAGATGGGGAGCAACAAAGGAGCATCACAGTCGGGTATGACAGGCTATGGGATGCCAAGGCAGATTATCTAAAAGCATCTCTCGCTGTGGAGAAAACACTCTTTCTGCAACATGGTCCATTAGGGAAAAAAAAAAAAAGAAAAAGAAAAAGAAAAAAATGCTTATTAGTTCCTTTTCTGCCTGGTTTTTAAAAGTTAGGCTCTCTAAGGTTTGGGGTATTTTTGGTTTGGTTTGTTTTCTTTGCAGCTGCAAGAGCTCACCTAGGAACTTGGGTTTTTGTGGTGGTATATGTCAGTTCACAGCACGTGCGCACTGCTGCCTCCTACTTTTCACTTCTGAACTATGCAAAGGCAATTATTCTGTATTAATTTATTTGCAAAGTGTTATCTTCCATATTTGTCTCACACTGCACTTGTATTTCAACCAATAACCTCATTCTTTGATTAGTGATGATATTGTTTGACTGAAGAATAAAGATAAAATAAAGATACCTCAAAGACTCATTATTTGAAGGAGGTAAAAGCTGAAACCAACAACCACACGGTACAGTGCAGATGAGTTAAATATTTTCAATGGTCAATCTCTCTTATCTCTAACCCAGAGCGCTCTCTGACTGACTCCCTGCTATAGTGTTTACAGTCTGTGTTACATGTTCAATTTAGTGTTTGTCTAAAGGCACACCCAAAGTATTTTCCTGAAAAGAAGATTTATTGTCCACTGAGTCTGATTCATGTAGCCACAGGCAATTTAGCTCAGATTTTTCTTGACATAGTATGCTGGGTCATCTGCAGCCCATAAACTTGTGGAGCAAGTTAAAATCAGTTTTATAGGGAAAGCAAAGGCCACATGTGAAAACAAAGCAAAACAAGGATTAATTCAGTATTTCCCATTGGCAGGTAGACATTTATCCGCTTCCTGGAAAGCATGGCCTCAGCATGCATGATGGTTACTTGTCACCACAGTTATTCTCTTTTTCCTCTTCCCTGAGCTTTTGCTGCTGACCGGCGCTGTTAGCTGTTCCAGCTGTGCATCTCCCAGCTTCTTGCCCACTCATAGTTGTGGGGACAGAATGAGAAAGAGAAAAGACCTTGGCACTGTGCAGGCAGTTTAGCAGTAGCCACTACTGGTGAGTTATCAACTTCTTCAGTCCCCAGTCCAAAGCACAGCACTCAGCCAAACTCGGTATACCCACCAGCAGGTGGGTCTCCAAACTCAGGGAATTCTCCACTGTGAATGAACAGTCTGTCAGAGAGAGGTGAGAACAGGCTTCATCTTGTGATAGTTGCTACTATACCAAGCAAAGCACAAAACAAATCGTGTTTTAAATGCAAAGCAAGAAATAGAACAAAAGTACCAGAATGCTTCTGACCTGCAAAACACCCACAGTTCAAATTCAAATAATCTGTTATGCTCAGTGAAGGGCTGTAAATGTGGCTAGTGGCTCATTTGGAGACAGTTTTCTGCAGTGTCAATAGAAGAAGTGGCTGACACAGTCACCTGGCCACCAAAGGCTACCAGAGCATTCTCTGAATACTTGACTTGCCAGTCAGTACAACTGCCTTGGGGCTGTGCCCCACACAAACTTGAGGGGTGCACACTATTTTCTATCCAGGTTTCCTTGCTATTTACTGTCTCTGGGCTTTCACCCACAAAGCCCATTCACCTCTTGCCCACAAGCAAGAGGGAAAGGAAACATGATAATTGAACCCTATGGGTCCTTTGGATTTTTTCTTTTTAATTCTTGCAAGAAGGCCTGAAAACATAATATGTAGGCAGGTAACAAATGAAGATTAATCTGTTCTGACAGCTCTCTAAGTGCCTACATATATAGATGGGGTGATTTCTGTCTGGCTTTGAACCCAGTGACATGCGCTAACACAGCTAGGTGTTTACTAAGTAGCCCTAGGGCCAGCCACACACAGGTTCATGTGGCTTCAAAAATTTCTACCACCAAGTAAACTGAAAAGATGGTTCCTTCAGCCTGTGGGAAGCTCTATCTTTCCTGTCAGGAGAAGAGAATAACATCTCCCTGCTTCAGCCAAGCACTGCATAGAAAGTGATATGAAGGTCATGCTATATCATTGGGGCTGAGTGGATCTTCAGTATCTGCCACTGAAAAGGTCCTGTCCCCACTTGTACCTCCTCTTACAGCTGCCAGAGCATCTTGGCTCCTCCACTGTCCTACTGTCACACTGGTTTGTATTTACTACCTGTTCAGGGCTATTCTTCTGTTACTTAGGGGAATTAGCTCAGCAGAGGAGCAGAGGACAGCTCCAAAGGGTGCATCTCAGACAGAGGAACTCACACTTCAGCCGTGGTAGGGCAGTAGTTCAGTGCAAAGTATAGTACATAACTTCCCCCTAGATAAGACATTAGTTGTAGCATGAAGAGACCAGCAGGTTTTCTTACTAAAAGCAAATAAGCTGATTTCTGGTAAAGAAATCCGGGCTGATGGCAAGACAAATGCCTGCCACCAGAAATTTCACCTTGGTGAATGTGAACAGCAGCCACCATCCTCTAATAGAAACTACAAAGTCATACCCACATTGGGCGAAATGGCTGGATGGGAGGAGCTGGAAAAACTGCCTTCAGACAGGTAAGAGGTCTGAGAGGTCCTAACCTGATCCTCTGCCCCACACCACCCTCACAGGGGACACAGCCTGCAGGATCAATCCCAAATTTGGTGACCTTGGCCTCCCTTCTCTGGCTGCAGAATTTTCATTCCATTTTCCATTTATATGTCCTCCCTGAAAACACCATTTTTAAGAGCTACGTGACAATTAAATTCCCAAGATATATTGCTTTCCCTATTTCTGATGCTAACAACCTCATTGAAGTCATAGGAAACATTGTATGCTTGCATATTAAAAAAAAAAAAAAAAAAAAGTAACCAACTTTATTAAGGAAAAACAGCTAAATGCTCCAGGAAAGAAAATCTATTCCATGTAGCTCCAGACACAGGTTAACGGAACATAACATAACATAACATAACATATAACATAACATAACATAACATATATTCTTTCATTACCTTAATCCATCAAACTAATCTAGCTGTTAGTACCTGGCAGTCAATGCTGCAAAGTATACTTTATTCTAGGAGTTAGCTTTATCCTTTAATATTCCCATACAGCAGATATAGAAATAATAATATTACTGTTAATTAAATGCTAATATGCTCTGGCCTACTAATGTTCTTCCATTAAAATATCCTTACTACTAAGTTTACAAACATACTAAGCTAAGAAGTAAATCAATACAGTTAAAACCACATTAGTTGCCACCAAGTTAACAGAAAACATCATCACTTCTCTTATATTAGCAATAAACCATAGTAAATTTGGTTCTACTGCATCAAAAGCACCTATGCAGAGCTCCCAGAAGGCTATTTAATTTATGTGGCAACCTTGTGTATTGTTACTAGTTAAAAGCCTTGATATACATTAGAATATAGACATATAGGAGCTTTGAACACTGAGGGGCAGAGTATGTGTTTGGGAGGAGGCGTTTTTGTGTTTCCTCTCCTAGCTCTCTAATGCTTAGGGGGACTTTCCCCTGCAGATGATGAACAGCATCTCACTGAAGAATTTGGACTCAGTTTGACAGCAAGGACAAACTAAAACAAGACTCCCCACACACTACCTATAATCCCGTTTAAAGCCTGGTTGTAACTTGATGAGCTATCCCAGGAATAGAATAGAATAGAATAGAATAGAATAGAATAGAATAGAATAGAATAGAATAGAATATTTTTGTGATTAAAAATAAAAAACATTGTAATGTCATGCCCTTCAATGGCTAGAGAAAGCCTCATCAGAGCAGGCTGGGCCAGAAACATCTTAAATACTGTCACCCTTGAGCTTCATACTTTGCCATACTTCTAGACAAGTAAATGACATTTATCTGCCTTTATAGAGGTTTTGAGACCATGATCTCATTATGGACAGTTCCTAAATAACTTCTTTTTAACATTAAGTTGGCATCTAATGGCCCTATGAAAGGATGCTCAACAGCTTTGTGGGGGAGGAAGAACTGCATATATGAGTATGGGATCCAGGTTTATCTCCATGTATAAGAAGAGCAGAAAGAAAATACAGTGAACAGAAAGTCAGTATGAAGTTCAGCCAGTTCAATTAAGCTGGAGTTTGAGGGCTGTCAGGCTAACATAAAAATATCTGTTTAAAATAAAAACTAATGAGGGTGAACACCATGACAGTGCTTTGCTGTCCAGTAAATGGGCCCACAACATCACTTTCTAAGATGCCTATGCTAGACAGAATCTCCCACACTCAGCAAGGATGAGAGTAGAAGGAAGGTGCTCCTTGCAGGAATAGGCAGCAGCAGCCCTGTCCCTTTCACCTGGGAGCTGTCTGTGTGTGCTGTTCACAGGCCACAATGCATTCAGACCAAGCTTTCTTGTTTTACTGACTTCTTAGGTCCAAACAGAGCCCCCAAGGAGCAAGGATAAGAATTCAGGACATAAAAGTTTCACTTATATGTCTGTAATTGATTGCATTTGGCTCTGGCTGCATTGTTGGGATTGGCTACCTCCATTCCTCTAATGGGAAATACTAACACTAGTGGTTGTTTGAACAGCTCAGATATTAATAGCATCCCTGTTATGGTAATGTCTCCTAACTAGAAATAAGCTTTAAATATGTTGAGAAGAGAAGTGAGCACGTTTAGAGGAAAGAAATTCAGTCATTTACTCTAAGCCTGTGATTCTATGATTGCCACAGTAGGTCCTGAGCAATAGAGCGAGGCGTTACCAAGGCTGCAGATAAGCCTGTGTACACAGACCTTCCAGCTATTTTGTCTTCTATAAACAGCTATTTTGTCTTCTAGAAACTTTAGGAGAAACATAAAAGCTGATCATTTCAATGCATGCTACCAAAGGAAACAATATGCAACACCATAAATTTAAGGCTGTCACCAAACAGAGTAACAGACAATTTTGTCAACATGAGTTTTGCGCACAGTATGCTCATGACAGGAAACAAACTATTTTCCTTTTCTATGGGGCTTGCCATCTTGCAAAAAGGGCAGGCAAGAAGACAGCACAAGCCACTAGCAGGAAAACATTCAGAAGCAGCCACTACTCCACACCCTAAAAAAATCAATGTATCTATTTTAACTTTGCTGAAGTTGTTCTGCCCACATGAATCTCCAAAATAAAACCACTACAGTTCTACAACTAAGGCTGAGCAGTACAAAACAATGAGATAAAATGGCAGAGGGGGACAAAAAATATTAACTGTTACCACGGAGGTAAAATCACTGCCTTGGATTGAAGGAAATTCTGCTTTCACTTGCATTGTTTGTGCTACCACACAGTGTGTGTTGCTGTGACATTCAAGTGAAGTTGTAATGCCATTCCTCAGATGTAGAAATAGATTTGTCTGTGATACTATTTGATTTATAGGGGATATTAGAAAGGTGACCTTTCTCACTAATGAAATTTCTGTTAAAGGACTCACTTAGGTCGAAGTGTTACTCTGTTATTGGGCAGCAGTAAATCTTATGCTCCAGTGAGCCAGTGTTCTGCAGACCATGTGGCAGCTTCAATGTTTATGTCTAGGTTCAGATGTCCAGAAACTCAGGAGAGCGTTCTGCTTTCCTGAGATCTGCAGGACCCAGCTTCCTGGTGAGGGCACAGGCAGTGCTAGAGGGAAGGAGGAGGCAGCCTCAGGCTTTTGGGGACTGGCAGCAGCCCATGTCTGAGACGGGCTGGTGACTGCTGTTGCCTAAAATCAAAGACAAAAATTTCCAAACAATATTAAGAGTGCCTATATTAAAAGGAGATCTTTATGAAAGCTTTCAGATACACAAATACGGCTCTGCACACAAGCACAATTGATTTACTACAAATTTTATAAGGTTAATTAATTAGTATATCTAGCAGATACATCCAATAAGAGACCAGTTGCCCCAGTAACCCACCCTTGGGGTCTGCACCTTGGAGTTGTCCAAGGACATCTTTGCCCTTTTTCTTGTTACGTCTTCTAAGTTCTAATGCAAACCATGTCCTTGTTAGAATTCCTCTTATTGAAAATAAGACTAAACAGAATTTTAGGAATGAGTTAGACAGGGTTAGCTTATTTTCTAAAATGTGGGAGAAAGGGCAGGAAAAGTACTAGAAGCTGTATGACTATGTATTAACAGTTTACAAAACTACAAGTATGTGAAAAATATATGAAAAGCAAAAATCTTCAGGCATCACTGCTGGGTACTTTCAAACTGAATTTTAAGAAAGGGCATGCATTGTTATCTTGTCAGCAAAGATGTGAGGTGGATGAAAGCTTTTTTGCTTGCACAAGAATCCATGAAATCCTCTGTTTCTCTAATTTCTTGTCAAGACACAGAAAGGCCAGCAAAAATGAACAGGGTTTGTTTCTAGGAGCAGGTTTTGCATTAGTGTCATTATGAGTCAACACTTCATTCTAAGTGTCTTTGTATTACCTCCTACACATAATGTAAATATAAGGGTAAGTCTGCTTCTTTCCAGCACTCAGCCCAAGCACTGTTTACCAGATTCTCAAATGTGCTGGCGGAATGCTTGCACCCATGGGTGTGCCCCAGCACTCCCAGGGCTGCTGAGCACTGGACGTGTTCTTTGTTGGTGCCATTCTTGGTTAAAGGGGGAAAATCCCCTTCCTCATCTTCAGGAATAGTCACGTAAATTCAGGCAGTATTAGTTTTCCAAGAGAATAGCAAAACCTTTTGATTCAAGGAGGAAAAATCAGGTTTGGAAGGTGCAAGTGGGAGATCAAGGGACTCTGTGCATGTGCCAGGAATGTTCATCATCTCCTGGCATTCTTAAAAAGACCTTTTCCCCAGATTTGCCATGACAGCTCTGACAGTGGTGTTAAATCAAAGTAGTATTTCTTAAATTTTCCTACCTCAGAAGTGTATTTTGGAACACGGATAGTAGTCAGACTCCATCAAAATTTTCAATATTAGGGTATTTTCCAACCTAAATGATTGTATGATTCTGTGAAGATGAGCTACAGCTGGGTCCCCACACAAATAGTAGCTGAAGAAGGTTCTGCTACTGAAAAGCAAGAGCTTGAGCTGTAGCCAGGTGAATTTGGTAGCTGGAGTGCATGAAAGACCTGCAGTGGAAGGTTCAGCCCTTCCTGAGCAGAGAGAAGGAGGTAAACACCCAGCCTCGTGTGTGTAAGCTGGAGTGAACTTTGTGGGGGATTTTGCTCTAGGGAACTCTAGAAGGGCTCAGCAGGGGCAGGCACTTCTGGGACTGTAGAAAGCAGCTGCTAATCCTCCCTGGCTGTTTGTTTCCAAGTGTGGTTTGTTGCTGGATGTCGATGGGGCTTTTATTAAGCAGGGCAGTAGCACAGCTGAAGGTGAGCCCTGCAGATGGCTGTGCCAGGGGTCAGTCCTGAGGGCCGAGCTGGCTCCCTTGCACCAGGCCAGCTTGCTCACAGTGCTAGTCTGTCACCGTGAAGGTCATTGCAGTGAGTTTTAGGGACCAGACCTGCACTTTCTGAGTATTGGGAATTTTTTTTCTTGGGGCTCCTATGCATTCAGTTTCGTTCTCTACCTTTTTTCTTGGAGATCTTCTCTTTAGGGCTTCTTACTACAATTAAAAAGCATTTCTGCTGGGGTCCCAAAAATCCACAGAAATCATACTGTGTTTTGTAAGAAATTTACTTGGCTCTTGAGGTCTTGCTTAAAAGCATAAACCTTTTCGTGTTATGACATGTTTAATTATGTAAATCCTTCCCCCAGAAGCATTGCCATAATGGGAGCTGGATAATGAGGTGCCAAATACAATGGCTAGAACAGAAAGATTTTGTTTGATTATTTTTGTGGTGGTGGTTGTGGGAAGGGTTATGCATTAATAAGTCATGCTTTTCCATAGCCTTTCAAGAAAGAATATGAAGACAAGCATTATGTGAAAGTGATTGTTGTTGTGGTATATTTCTGTGCTTTCTGGATGTGAGACACTTGTAGCCCATTGAATCAAAGTAGAAAAAAGAGAGTGATGCTTTTAAATCACTATTGTGATGTGGCTATTTTTTTTATTACCTCTGTCTTTTTCACTTTATACTTGGTGTAGGATGAGAATCAAAAAACAAAATTACTGTTTACACCCTCTGCATTCTGTAAAATTAATCCATGAATGATTAAACAGTTTTTTTGCTGCTTGCTTTTTAACTGGGAGTTGTGAAATAAAGCAAGTCATAGTACTGCCATGTCACTGAAGCAGGCTTCATGAGTGTACCTCACTCTGACAGAGCATGTTCTCTATTTAAAATGCCTGTCTCTGAGTAATATGATTACTCCCTTAAGAACTCCCTTCTGCAGTTGCTCTGTGAATTGCACTCCTACTGGAGTCAAGTACATCCAGGCAAATTGGATTATTAGCTGGAGATAAAGGGGCCCAGGGAGCACTTAACTGCAGGAACAGTGATGCTCTTGCCTTCAGCTCAGTGTAAATGCTGGCTCTTACAAAAGCAAGAGGGATAAAGGAAGGATGTTTTTAGTTCTGAACATTGTTTTCTTCCTTTAAGAGGCTCTGTACTAGCTATAATGGGATGAATCATAAACCTTAATCTACATCTAGAATGAATCTTTAGTTTTAAACACAATGAATTTCAGAAACTGTTACATTCTTCATAGTGATTTTGAAATGAAAGGGGCATTTTAGCTTTGTATTTGAGAGAACAACTGTAAAATGATAGTTAGTTAAATTGTATTGTAGGTATAACACGTGATCAAGGCCAGCAGAGACAGTTAGCATGCTTTAAACTTCAAAACATTTCAGTGATATTTTTAGAGTATGAGAAGATGTGGAATGGAAACAGCTGGATTTATTTGTTTGCTTGCTGTGTCATGGTGGTGAGATGGGAGCCCTTACAGAGTGCTGTGTGGTCAGCAAAGCTTGCAGGGAACTGAACTGCAGTGGTCATGGCTGGCCTAGCTGGGGCTGAGGAATATAACACCTTCTAATGGGCAGAGCAAACAAGAGAGGGGTTTTTTGTTGCTATTGGTTTTCTTCCCACTTCTGGGTACCTTGCTTAACTCTGAAAAGGGGAGCAGATGAAGTCTGATAGCAAATAAACCTACCTGCTGCTAACTTGCCTGTTTTGTATATGTGGTAGGTCTTTAGGGAAAAAAATGCAAATTAGAAAGAAAAAATTGGAAGAATAAATGGCTTTATATGCTTGATATGGCGAAGAAGCTTCAAGCGTATGCAGATGCTGTGCATGGACCAACTCATGCCAGAATTGCAGCAGTGGAAACCCAACTGCGGAAACTAGAGGACAAAATAGAGGAGAATCATAAGAAACTCCGGGAAGAGATTAAGGAGGACCTTATTCAAATCTCGGCTGTGCCATATAAAGCTGTCTTTCCTGTGAGCAGACTTGAAATAAGCAATAAAATACAGAAAAATATAACCCACAAAGCCCAGAAAAATATAGACAGAATAAAATTCTTGGGAACAAAAGACTACAGTGGAGGGTAACCAGCTATTCCTTTAGAAAAAGGAGTATCTCCCTCATTTGGGAGAAGAATGACCTCTACAAATGGAAACATAAACCACTCATATTTAATGTCATCAATACCACCCCTTCTGTCATCAAAGGTCACCAGGGGCCTTGAATTTTAGTTGTTCCTTTGGTCAATGTTTGTATAAGCTCAGTTAATACTTCTAATTTAAATCTATATAGAGCAAGTGAAGGTGCAAGTCCTGTCACCTTGGCTGGGAACGAGGGAAGGCAGATCTTTATTTACATTAGTGGGAAGTTGCTCATAGCAGACACTGGTAATGTACATTGCTTAAAGAGAACTGGAATTTGCTTGTTTACTTGGCTGTGTTAAAATAAGACTGAATGCACAGCAAAATGCACATGCTCTCCAGATCCTCTCCTCTGTGCAGGCAGAGCTGCTGCTCTGGGAAAAACTGTTCCAGTGTCCAGCAGGAGCTACTCAAAGAACAAAGAAATAAAAGACAATGTTCTGACTAAAGTGTTTTTATTCCAATATAGATGAGTAAAAAGCAACCAGGACCTCAATAAGAACATTTTATTTAAAATTTGATTTTTACAAACACTGTTTTACTCCTTGGAATAACTCCAAAAATAATTCTGTAAAGAATATCACTTATGAGCTGGGTGCTTCTAACTACGCCTTGTCCTTTGGGATCAAGCATGTGGCTATTGCCATGTGCTCAGTGTTTTACAGAATGAATCATGTTTCCTCCCTTAGGATTCATTACAAATGCAAAGCACTTCTTAGTGCTTCTCTTATGATTGTGTCTGGGAGTTCTTTGTAATCATCATGAGGTGGGCATTATGAGAAAGAAATTTGAGAAATTATGAGGCTGAGGCAAGCTCCAAGATTTGATGTCTTGAACAGGATCCCAACCATGTGATGGGTTCAGTGTGTAATGAATACTCTGGAGGAGAAATATTGACAGCCCTGCATGTTACATGCAAAACTACGAGCGGAGACAACATGAGTCTGCACAAAATTCTGAGCTGTGTGAGGAGGGGTCCAGGTTGTCCTTCTAGAGGTGAGGTGGTTTTTGTCTGGTTTATATTGTTTTGTGGCCCTGGCAGTAAAAAAGGTGGCCAGCATCTCAGATGATCCTAAGTTAGGTCCCTGCTGCTTTTGACTCATTAAAACACCATAAGGAATCTATCTGGCCTGTTAAAATAAATCCACTACAAGTCTGGACAGGCAAAAGCTAGGTTGGTAGCCAACATGGAGGTGAATCTAGGGAGCTCCCTGTGTCTGAAGGTCAAGAGACACAGACATTCGGCACTACTGTGTTACATGCAGGAAGTGCAGTCTGTGCAGGTTCTGACATTACTGTACACAAAGTGTGGGGATCTTATCCCATGCTTTCCAGGCAAAAAAAGCTACTGAAATTTTGCTGCAGTAGGCTGGTGCAGCTTATGTGACCAGCTGTGCTTACTAGGCACTGTGCTTGTATGTGTGATCAGCTTGTGTGCTGTGATATCCACCTGAGCCTTAAACAAATCTCAGGTGGCTTGCCTGATTTGGCAAATTGCTGATAAGACTGATTTCCCCAATGATCTTGATTAGCTTCATTTTACCTTTCACAAGGTGATTGCCTCTAACATTGGGAGAGTTGAAGCTTCTTAAAGAATATGGGATAGGACCTGCCAATGGGATAATGCAGTATTTAAATCCCAGGTAAAGCTTTTGTCCAAAAAGCTGGCTCAAGTGGGGTTACTGTGAGATTTTGACTGATGGAGCTGGATAACATGATGATGCTGAAGAAAGGCTCAAAAGCTCTTTGTGTTGAGGTTGTGTGAAGACACAGCAGCTGGAAATGGTATTTCTCTCTGCTGACCTTCCCCATGGCAGACACAAAACATAAAAACAAAACCAAATCCCTTCAGCTCTAGTTAAACTACACTAAGATTTTAAATTTTTTATAAGTGATTTCACTGTAAAAGAAGCAGACAGGGCTGTAGCTCCCTCCTGTTTATAGTTCCTTAGTTCTTACAATTTCTTCACAGGGCAGTGAATGTGTAAGGACATTGCCATATGCAGAATATGCCCACATGCAACCCTTGAAGTCCTGCTTCTCTAACCAACATACCAACAGCAATCCCTGTAATGCAGAACCTAGAAGCAGGCAAGGGGGAAAAAGCAGCTTGCGTAGATCACAGTAACAAGTTTTATATTTAGACTTTCATTTGTTTCCATCAGTCCAAACCCTCTTAACTTCCGTCTGTTATTTCCTGACACTCAGCCCAAGGGCACGAGCAGGTATTCAGCTGGTGATCAACCTCTAATGAAGATTAGAATCCCTGCAGCTGGGATAAAGAAATTGCCTGCTAGTACCCAAAGATGTCAAGGTCAGAGAAGTGGTCAGTGACCTAGGTAGAACAGCAAGAGCATCTCTGGAAAAAAAATAGTAAAATTTCAACAGGGCAGTTTGGTCAATTTGACCCAATGCAAATCTTGGTCAATCATATTCATGGTTAACAGCCCTCACAAGCTGTTCATCTTGACAGGCTTGTCCGTGCTTCCATGTGTTTTTTATTCTGAAAACCAGATTTTCCTTGTAAATTATCTGGGAATAGCAGAACTATGTTATTCAAATACTAAGAATACTTTTGTGTAAACTTTTCTTTGTCAAATTATGTGGATTAACTTCCTGGTGCCCCTCCCTGTCAAGTAGGTTTTTCAGTTCTGCAATTTATCTCTTTAATCTCAGGGCTTCTGGGTACTTTGCTAATCAAAATCTTTAGTGGGTGAGGGATGACAACAGCAGTGTCAGTCACTTCTAGGGATGAAATGTTGAGCTGCCTCATAACTCCTGAACAAAAACTGACTCAGTGAAATAGTTTGTTTAATAGTTGAAACTGCAAATGATCTAACTGTTTATTAGTAGATTAATTTGAGTTACTTGCTTTGAAAAGAAAGAAAAAATCTGTATTGCTCCTTGACAGTTTGAAGTTGTATATGCTTGACATATTCTCCCTGCCTGGATCATAACATGGAAGGACTGATAGAGAAGAAATAAAAGTATCACAGGTGGCATCCGTGCCTTCCTGAAGTCTTTTAGGTAAAAGTTATAAAGCATAAAAAACTCTAGGTATTGGGTTTTTGGTTGGATTTGTTGGGATTTTTTCCCCCAGGCTTTTTTGGTCTATCCTCCTACTTAGAAAGTGCTCAGAGTAATAGAAATAATCAAAACATGAAAGGAAATGGAATGGGTAGGTTTTTGAAAGAAAGAGGAGGGAAGACAAGGAGTTAAACTTCCAGTGCTGGTCTTCTATCAGGGTATCCCAGATCTTCTCTGCCTAATTGCAAGAAAAATGCAATGGTGGAAAGGCAGAACAAGTAGATTAAATTAGCATTTTGTAGGGGCATTTGTTTGTGGCAAACACTGAGGCTAGGCTGGCATGGGGCTTTGGGTTTCCTGGGGAGATAAGCATGAGTAAGATATTTGTGGTTTGCTTGCACCAAACATTAGACTCACCTCAGCTGGCATCTGTTGTGTCAACAAATATGACTGCTAAGAAAGTGAGAGAAGGGCTGTTTTCCTCTTTGCTTTCCATGTGGCACACAGGGTTTGGTGATAGAGAACAGGGTATCCATTAACCATAAAAATTTCTGGAGGTCTTAGCCTCATGGACCAGTGCTTTTGTGCAGCACTGCCTACAAGCTGAAGCCATGACCTTATAAATCTTATGTCTGTTCACTTTTAACCAATTAAGGGCCAGGCCACCAACTGAAGTGTGATTTGCAGGGACAGGCACAGAGGCTTTCACCAGTAAAAGTGCTTTGACTTGGCTTGTCAGACTCTGCTCAGGCCTGACCTATCCAAGCACACGTCACTGAGCATTATGAACGATGGGAGTTTGCACATCAGGAAATCACCTGAAAAGCTACAAATGTGGCTTTTGCTTGACTGAAGAGCCGCCCTAACTTGGCCTCTGTAGAGGCTGTTACCATTGGTTTCAGTGCTACTTCAGCTGGGTCAACCTCATTTATTGCAGAAACTTTTTTTTTATAGTATTTATTTTATTTGAAACACAGCAGGTTTCATACCACTGTGATTGTCCTAATAATTCACATTTAATCCAGCAGTATTGCTGCATGTATGCTGTGACAGTATTGCTTGACTTCTTACCTGCCCTGCTACACATAATTTCACATAAGCAAGACAGAAATGGAGAGTAAAATTAGCTAGTGGCACCAATGAGCATTGAATAGTGCAAGACCATTAACTGATGAAATAGCAGGGCTTGCTGTCCTTAAAATGGCACAGACTGATGAATTGATGTTGTGTCTGAAAGATGTGCTCACTTAGCATTTTAAATTTAATTTAAATTGATGTGATGCAAATTACTAAGCTATTCTCAGTCCGTTGTTGAGATGAAATAGCTCTATTAGCGCTGCTATGCAAGATGGTCAGCTGCTTCATTTCAGGTGATGTGCTCTGCCAATGGCAATTATGTATGTCTGTATTGTTTCTGGATCCTTGAAGGCAGCTCAACTGCCTGTAATTTCCAAAGTGATTTTGTCTGTTGGAAAATATTTTGTTACATCAGAGACCTCTAGTGCATAGTCAAGCATTGTCAGCAATCAGAAATTGAGTAAGAGGTCAAGGAGAGGAAAAATAAGTACAAGCACTGTGATTCCAAGTTGCATTTCTAGACGACAAAGACCTGGAGAGCAAGCAACATGGTACTCATTCAGTGGAGGAGGGGAAAAGAGGTTCAAAGTTGATACTGAAATATGTGTTACTAGACAGTTATCAATAATTTAGTATTTAGAAATCAGTTGTCACCCACTTTCATACTTTGATAAAAGCATCACTTCATCTTGCTCACAACTTCAGCTTTCAAAAAATTGAAATAGCATCTATTGTGCTGGTTCTGTCTTCAAGGGTGGAAAGGATGTAGTCAAAATGTTAATGACTGAACTGTGTGTATGCAGATCTTTGCAGACTACTAATACCACAGTAGTTATTAGTACATGCTTATGAAGGTATAGGTATTTTACTTTCTCTGTGTTCGTAATGAAGCTGAATAACAAATTCAGCTGGCTTATTAGGAAGGACAGCCAAAACCTCTCCTTCCTCTGTTGGAAGTAATCTCGGCTGTAATTTGAAGAAATTATTGGAGTGACAGAGTATGGAATCAGACAGTGTGATTGTGTACCAATGAAAATTGATTGATTTAAAGATGTTCATGAATGCCTCCTGAAAGGTTGCTATAAATTGCCTCTTAAACTCTTGTTTACTTTTCACAGACATGTTAAAATCTGTGCTTTACCTGAGTTTTGATTAAAGAAAAACAGATACGAGCAGCATGCAAGAGAATTCTTATAGGTAATAAAACCAGGTTGTAGTAGAATTAACTTTGCTTTGTGCAGGGACTTTCCTCCATGATTTCATGTAGCTTGTTAGACATTTCTGGTAAGCAATGGAAGATCCTGCAATACAAGCAAATTCTGTCACTTCAGATGTATAGTTTGGAAAAAATGTCATGCTGAGGTTAGCAGCTCTGTGGAGCTCCCTGCTGTGTTAGTGGGCTGATGCTGTCAGGCTGGTTCTGGGCTCCCATCAGTTAAAGGAGCAAGAAGGCCTCTGAGCTGAGCATGAAGGCAGCTTTGGTCAGAAGCATTTCTATTACACAGAGATGATTTTGTAGAAGATAGGTTTGGTAAGATAATTGCCTCTTTTCTATCTGTACTCAGTAGTGAAAGTGTGATTCATCTTCTCTGTCAACCATCATGTATAGATTCAGTCTAAAAAAGGAATTTGGATTTACATGCCTAACTTGTAGACAGTCTAAGACAGGTGAGATGAACCTTACCTCTCCTCAGTGCAGCATGCTGCATAAGACAAGATTTTTGTCCTAGAAGGCCAAATTGCTGGTATCCCAGCTTCCTCCAGGATGCATCTGTGTAATACAGACAGACATCTCTGCTGTGGCTTGAGGCTGTTGTGTGGATCCTCTGTAACCTTTCCCTTAATCAGGGACTCAGTGGGCTGAGGAGTACCGCAGAGAAGTGGAGGTAGTTTCTCAGCCAGGTATGAGAAACAGGACACAATCAATGTATGCATGATCATGATTAGGTTCAGTGCTAGTATAGTATATAAATATTGCCAATGCAGCAAATAAATAAAATTTTTATGATCTATTACAATATCCAAAGGGTTATAAATATAAGAAGGTTTGTCCAGAAATGTGTAAGTTTACAGTTTTTGGGCCTGCAGAATTCTCAATTATAAAGCTAGAAAGCACCTATGTAGCTAATTCAAGATTGTATCTCTGTATTTATCAGGATATTAGCACTTTTAGTCACTCATCCAAAAGTGAGTGTTCCCTGTCTTCCCTATTAAAGGAATCCACCCTGAAGTGCTCTCAGCTTCAGGAGAGCTTGTCCTCAGAACAACTGTCCTCTTGGGTTGGTAGATGGTGTCAGGGAGCAGAATGGTCCTCCTGTTATCCAGGAGGGGACAGTCAGAGAACTGCTGAGTTGTTTGGATATTCATAAATCTATGGGACCAGATAGGATCCATCCCAGGGTGATGAGGGAGCTGGCAGAAGAGCTTGTGAGCAATCACCACTCCTCATCATTTACCAACAGTCCTGGCTCACTTGTGAGGTTCCAGATGGCTGGAAGCTGGCCAATCTGATGTCCATTCACAAAAAGGGTGGGAAGGAGGATCCTGGTAATTATAGGCCAGTTAGCCTGACCTCAGTACTTGGCAAGGTTATGGAACAGTTTGTACTGAGTGTCATCATGCAGGATGGCCAGGATATCAGACCCAGCCAGCATGGGTTTCGGAGGGCTAGGTCGAGTTTGACCAACCTGGTCTCCTTTTATGACCAGGTCACCTGCCTGGTGGATGCAGGAAAGGCTGTGGATGCTGTGTACCTGGATTTCAGCAAGGCCTTTGACACTGTCTCCCACAGCACACTCCTGGACAAGCTGGCAGCCCATGGCTTGGACAGGAGCACTCTGTGCTGGGTTAGGAACTGGCTGGATGGCCGGGCCCAGAGAGCGGTGGTGAACGGTGCTGCATCCAGCTGGGGGCAGCCACCAGGGGTGTCCCCCAGGGCTCTGGGCTGGGGCCAGTTCTGTTCAATATATTTATTGACAACATGGATGAAGCTGTTGAGCCTTTCATTAGTAGATTTGCAGATGACACTAAGCTGGGAGTGTGTGTCAATCTGTTGGAAGTAGGAGACTTGGAATGTTTGGATGGAGGGGAAGAGTCCAATGAGATGAAGTTTAGTAAGTCCAAGTGGCGAGTCCTGCATTTTGGCCACAATAATCTCCTGCAATGTTATAGGCTGGGGATGGTGTGGCTGGACAGTGCCCAGGTAGAAAGGGACCTGGGTGTACTGGCTGATAGCTGACTGAACATGAGCCAGCAGCCTGCCCTGGTGGCCCACAAGGCCAATGGCATCCTGGCCTGTATCAAGGACAGTGTGGCCAGCAGGAGCAGGGAGGTCATCCTTCCCCTGGACTTGGCACTGGTGGGGCTACACCTTGAGTGCTGTGTCCAGTTCTGGCCCCTCAGTTTGGGAAGAACACTTGAGCGCATCCAGAGGATTATGGAGGGGCTTGACAGCTGGCCTGCAAGCAAAGCTGAGCTAATAGAAGAAATAACAATTGATGATTTTCGAGTGTATCCATAGCAAAGAAGAAGACAAGGCCCTCAGCATGGAAACAGATTAGAAAAGTGACGGCGGCAAGGGAAGACATGCGATCAATCAATATGATTGGTAAAGCAAGCTTCAGTTTATTTCGAGTACAGCGGTACTTTTATATGTTTTCAGTAATTATTCATACTCATCAATAATTATTCATACTCGTCGTTAGTTCATTGGTTTAAAGCAAAAGGTTATTTTTACACACTCTTCCTACTTTGTGGTTTCTAACACAGGGTTCTTCCTCATTCTCGTCGCTTTTACTTCTCTATTTTTATATTGCAAAACCTCTTTTCTTCCTTTTTTTCGCTGCTGTCCTTGCTCCTTCAACCTTGTCAGCATGATGCAGCATAATTTGCAATCTCGTTATCATGGCGTAAGGCCTAGTTATGTCAAGTGAGGCCTACTCATGCTAAGCTAACATGGGGTTTGCTTGTACAACACTTCCAGGGACCCATGGCCTTGTTCATCCAGCCATTCTTCCACAAATTCCCTCTTTTTCTTTTTGTACAAGCAAAACCCTATCGGATAATTGTGTTATACTCTTTATAGCACAAGAATATGCAATTCTAATAACTATTGTAATTGCAAGCAATATTCTTAACCGGCAAAGTCCTTCTTTTATAAGGGATTTGAGCCAGGAGATAAACAGAAAAGAGGCTGTCACTATCTATAGGATATCGTATAAGACAGATATGAAAAGGATTTTGTGCTGTTGCAAGGCTCAAACAAAACTCAGTTGTGCTAGTACGATTTGCAAAAGTAAGCCAAATATTTTCACTAATGGGGTTTTGAACTTTTTTGGGAGTTAACCTGTAGGTGACGTCAGTGCCAATATTCATTCTCAGCATGCCACTTGATACTAAATACAGAATGAGGGTGAGGTACAAATACATTTTTGTCACACTCAAAAGTGATTACACGTGATTTTTTACAGTAAGCCAAAAGAATAATATGTGTGCAGATTTCGTTAGCGTTAATTGCCTGGTATGCTTGTTCTCTACCTTCGAACAATTGGTATACGTTTTGAACAGGACTGGGCCCACCAATAAATGCTTCCAATTGTCTTCTCCAATTAGAATTTCTCCGATGTTCATGATAACATTCTGCACATAAATCATAAAGTAGGCGTCTAGCATAAATCCATTTCAGTGCTTTACATCTACCACATTCAAGCAAGACCCAAGGGATAAAAAAGTATACTTATTACATCTTAAACATTTAAATGTTTGAAATCTTTGCGAAAAGTAGGCTGATTGTATATCTTGTAAACTTAATGCCCTAGACTCTAAGGACAATATATCTATACACCATTGGAGGATTCGATCTTCCAGGATGTTCCAGAGAAAATCCTCCCTTTCACACGCCTCCGGACATAACTCATTATCAAGTTGAGCAGTCTGCCTACGCATCTGCCACATCGGCAGCTCCATCTACTGCTGCTCATGTCCACTTGCTTGATACCCAAACTGGACCTTGCAGGAGCAATAATACACATGTAACCCCCATCAAAATATCGAACCTCTGCAGGACCATTCCAAACACCTGATCAGTAAAAATACCAAGATAATGTGGTACAAATAATACTTACACAATTGTTTTAGCACATCTTTAACATCTTTATTTTTTTCAAAATACAATTTCAGAGTCTGATTAGTTCCTTCCACTATAGAACACCCATTACAGCAAAACAGCTGGTCAAATGACGAGTTACATGAGAGGTCTTTTCTCCTGCCCACTGTGACATGCACACACTTTAGCCTTCTAAACTCAGGGACACGCATGACATCCATCTGCCAAATCCCATCCAGGCCTAAACCTTGAGGATTAACCCCGATGCCGAGGCCTGGTCCATGGTGGCTGCAGGTAGGACATGCTCTTATTATCCCCCTGGCTTCTGTTTGTGCAGTCCTCGGGCACTCCGATGAAACGTGGCACGGGCCTCATGAACCTTTGTGAACTCACTCATTGGTATTGTCAACGAGACCAACTGTTCTGCACAAGCATTGCCTTTTCCCAATCTTTCAGTCCATTTGTGGCTTCTGATGTTCAAAGTCCATGCAGTGACTTAAAAGGCAGCATAGTGGATGTGCTAAGCCAAATAGGCCAAAATTTGGCCCAACGCATTCAGCATGCTGATTTCTCTTTCACAGTCTCTGCCAGGAAGAACAAAAAGTCCTTTTAATCTAGATGAGGAGCGTCCTGATAGTAATGCTGCCTGGGATTGATTATTTATCATCACTGGTCTCTTAACCCCAGTAGGGATCCTTTGTGGTTTATTTTTGACAAGAGTCACATCTATTGCGGTAGTCAGGTCCAAACCGAGACTCCCTCTGGTCGCTGGCGGAAGTTGGCTGGCTGATTTTAGACAGGGCCGAAGGCTGTTAGGCTTGCACCAATTCTTTCCCTAACTCTTTTACAGCCTCCACTAACATAACTTCCCAAATGTAATCTAACACTTGTTTGGCTGGTTCACCATGGAGGCTAAATTCATTGATGGTATTCCGCAGTTGGGTTAATAATTTCCAATCAACTGAAGCATATGTGGCATCAACATTTCCCTGGTTATTAGTTGTATATACCAGAGGGAAAGCTTGTATCTCACTCATAGTAGTCAGGAAGTCATAATGATGATCTATTGCCTTCCTCGAAATTGCTTGCCAATTTACCCACGAAACCCTATTCTTAGACCCTCTATCTACATTCTCAGACCCTCTATCTACATCCTGCATCCATTCCTTTTTCCTTCCTCTTCTTCTACCAGAGACCTTTAAATTCCATTCATGATAACTTGCAGCTTCTCTGTCTAATTCTTCTGCCTCGCTTTCCGATAACTCACTACCCCCATTTTCCTCCTTAAGTTCCTCCTTAAGAGCAGAAACTTTCTCTGACTCTCCCCCAGCTTTTGATTCAACCACTTCTTCCTGAAGCGGTGGGGTGGTTGGTCCACCGACTCAATTTTCTGCCGGGTTTTCACCGTCACCGAGCACCCAATTGGAGGTGTAGACACATAATTGATTCCCAACTGGAACTTCTCTGCTTCTACGGGTTTGCCGTCCAAATGAGCTGACAGCCACTATCTTTTTCTCAGCATGATACTTTTGTAAGCAGTTAATTACTACCCACCATGGCTTCATCAGTTTCTTAGCAGTTTTATCCTTATCTATAACCATATCCCACAATATGTCCCCATATTTCTGCCACTGGTTAACCTCAAATAACGTCCCTGGGTCAGTAAAACAACCTTGTGCCTTTCTGAAAGTAATTAATCGTGCTAATTATTTTTTAAGCTCAATATCCTTTACTTCCTGCTTTTCTAAAAAGCACATAAGAAAATCAAGGGCTACCTCACTCTCCATTTTAGCTGGCCAGCTTTCCCTGTTAGTGCAGCTTCCTTTTCTTGGGTACCCCAGTCGGACGGCAGACTCCTCTGTTTCCAAATAAAGACCCCTCTGCACCAAGGACGCCTCTTCTCAGATCAGTCCCCAAAGGTCAGCCCAGGCACAGATCGAGCGTCTTACGCCAGCATATGCCGATCTTCTGCCTCCCGGTCGCTGCTTACTGGTGCTTTTCTGACATCTTGCCGCCATTAAAGTCAAAATCAGAAGGTAGGGTCTCTCAGTTATTGATCACATCTGGGGTCACCATTGTCGGCGGCGAGGGAAGACATGCGATCAATCAATATGATTGGTAAAGCAAGCTTCAGTTTATTTCGAGTACAGCGGTACTTTTATATGTTTTCAGTAATTATTCATCTTCATCAATAATTACTCATACTTGTTGTTAGTTCATTGGTTTAAAGCAAAAGGTAATTTTTACACACTCCTCCTACTTTGTGGTTTCTAACACAGGGTCGCTTCCTCATTCTTGTCACTTTTACTTCTCTATTTTTATATTGCAAAACCTCCTTTCTTCCTTTTTTTCGCTGCTGTCCTTGCTCTTTCAACCTTGTCAGCATGATGCAGCATAATTTGCAATCTCGTTATCATGGCGTAAGGCCTAGTTATGTCAAGTGAGGCCTACTCATGCTAAGCTAACATGGGGTTTGCTTGTACAACACTTCCAGGGACCCATGGCCCTGTTCATCCAGCCATTCTTCTGCAGAAAAGATACATGAAAATTTTTGTAAGCTAGACTATGTGCATAAGTAGATGTGTATACATGCCTTATTAAATTTCTGTAAAACTTTCACCAATCATATTGATGCTAATTGCTTTGCACCAATGAATATAAGAAGTTATTGTGATGTAGTTAATGGTTTAAGATCACGCTTTGTTAAGAGTATATAAGCTGGAGAACACGCAGAATAAAAAAGATTTTTCTTCTTGGACCCTAATCACATGTGTATATCACATCTGACCTAAGGATGACAGAGGAGGGCAACAAGGCTGGTGAGGGGCTTGGAACACAAGCCCTGTGAGGAGCAACTGAGTGAGCTGGGGTTGTTTAGCCTGGAGAGAAGGAGACTCAGAGGTGACCTTATCACTCTCTACAACTTCCTGAAAGGTGGGTGTAGTCAAGTGGAGGTTGGTGTCTCTCTCCAGACAACAACTGACAGAATGAGAGGACACAGTCCTCAGCTGTGTCAAGGGAAATATATGTTGGATATCAGGAAAAAGTTTTTTACAGAAAGAGTGAAAGTACTGCAATGGTCTGCTCAGGGAGGTAGTGGAGTCACCATCCCTGGATGTGTTTAAAAAAAGAGTGGATGCAGCACTCAGTGCCATGGTTTAGTTAAGGCGTTGGGGCATGGGCTGGACTCAATGGTCTTGAAGGTCTCCTCCAATCTAGTGATTCTGTGTCTGTGTGTGACATCAGTTTGCCCAGATCGCCTGGTCTCCAGTGGTATTTTATGTACCCTTTTGCAAGCCAGCGTGCACCAATGTCAATCCAAACATCACAGCTTCCCCAACTCTGGAATGCATTCATTACATGAACATCCAGACTGTTCCTCCTTCAAAACCATCTGGTGTTCTCATCTTAGCACAACCCACATTGCCCATCAGAGTGGAAAGGGAGAGAGGTGTCTGTGTGTGTAGGGGAGAATGCATCAAAGACCCAATTATCTTTTCTTCACTATCTTTTTTTTTTTTTCCCCATCATGGGAGGTCACAAATTAGAATGTGAAACTGCCCTGGTTGCGAGAGGGTCTTGATGAGACGGGAAAAAGAAAGGCTGCCAAACAGATGTGCATGAGGAAGTTACTCCCCTAAGTGAGAATGATGTGAGTGAAAACAAGTGTTTTGGTCAGTGTGTGAATGATCTGAGAAGTCTATTAAAGTTTAATTTTTTTTACTCTTCAGACTTCTTTTTTTATATAGGGAATATGCAATTAATTAAACAGAAGCAAACAACAGTGCTCCCTTTTGTAAGATGGTTTTATTTCTAATGTGTCTCATGTTTCATTTCAGTTTGTCAGTCTCTTTATATTGAGGGCATTCTGTTTCAAAGTAAAGATATCATGAACAAAACTCAAATCCGAGAGTGAGGAGAGGAGGTGAAAGTATGTACTAGGTAATGCAACAATGTCGTGGTTTAGCCATGGCTATCAGGCAAACTCCTATCCAGCTGCTCAGCCCCTACCTCCTTTCCTCAGGAGGATCAGGGGAGAAAATGGGAGGAACAGGAAAGGAGGGATAATGTCTTCTGATGAAGACAGGGAGATTATTTGCCAAATATTGTCACAGACAAAATAAACTCAAAATTTTTGGGGAAAATTTACTTAATTTATTGGATATTCAAATAGAAATTGAAGTATTAATGTGGATAGTGAGAATCTACAAGACAAACATTAAAACAACATTGTGCCTCCCTGCTTTCCCAGGTCCACTTCTTTGCTTGCTGCTCTTCTGCTTACCCACACCCTTTCATCTCCCAAACCACAAGTAGTGCAGGGGGATGGGAACTTGTCAATGCTCTTTCAATCCATGGACTAGCTTCTGAAATAGCGCTTACAGCATAGTAACTCCCTGTGCATGGGGGAGTGGGAGACTTTGGGGAGTTACATGAACACCTTGAGACCAGAGTAGCCCCTAAAACTTAAGCATAATTAGATAAAAACAAAAGCAAACAAACAAAAAAGAAAAAATAGGGACTTTGAAGCAATTAAACATAGTAATATGGAATACATGAATACACTTTCCTATGCTGCTAAGCTTTAATACAGCCCAGAGCTTAATAAGTACATCTTTTCTATTGTAGTGCTTTTTTAAAAATATATCTTCAAAGATAAATTAAAAGAAGGGTTATTTTTAAAATAACAATTGTATATCCCCTGTACAATTTCTGCAGTTGACTTAAGGAAGACATTGAGATTGTTAATCACTTAAAAGGAAAGACAGCTCTATACTTAGCATCCACTGAGGAAAGTACTGGGTTACATCCTCTATAAATATTTAATTAACAAAGACAATAGGATGGAACTGTTATAATACAAGTGACTTCCTGCATCTGATTACAAAAAGTATTCTCAGTTTGAAGCCTGATCTATTTTAATACTATGAAGTAAGTTGCCTGGAGCAGTTTATTTTTCAGTTACAATAAAATAAGCAAATTTGAGTGTTCAACAGTGTACATTACAAAATTTTAGAAGATAGTCCAAATGCTCAACTTGATTTGCTGCTGTTATCTGCAATTTTCAACACTATTACTTAGGGTGCTGACATTTATTTTCCTTATTTTAGCATGTTTTTGCTCTCACTTTTACATTTTGTGTGCTGCTTTTCTTGTTCATGTAAGTAATATTTTGACATTTTCACAGAATCATAGAAGCTGTTGAATTGGGAAGGACCCATGAGGATCAGTAATGTATAGATTTTAGCACTGCAGTTTTGTATTTTATTATTTCAGCTTTATAAAGACCATGAAAAGCCTGAAGTTACATGATAGCAGTCTTCTAACATTTGCAAAGGTGCAGTAGGGCAGATGAGATTACAATTGGATACTCATTGAAGTAAATTGATGCCTCTTTTGGTCCTGGACCTTGCAATTAGCTGTCTTCAGCTTCACAAGCAGAAAGGGTGCCTGCGGAAAGGTGTAAGGCTCTTTCTCATCTTGGACAAATCATAAAATTAATTCTGCTGAAATGGATGAAAAAAATGATCCCCAAACAACTAAACCTGAAGATGAAGTAAATGAAGTAGGTGACTTAAACATTCTTGATTTTCTATGCTTCTTGACATTATTAGATGTCTTGTGATATAATTCTCAAGTATTAAATTTAATATGATGGTTAGATTTGGTATAATTTTCTGGTTTATAGCTCAGTCTGAAAATGTCAACATGTGTTTATCCCTGGATTGCTAATATTATATATTTTCAGACAAATGAAATAATGGGCATGTCAGTGACAATGTAAAAGCTTATATTGGTGTCATGCAGCATGTTTTTCAAAAAAAGTTAACTTCTAGGCAAGAAAGGCAACATTAAATGAGGCAAAGTGTTTTGCTTTTCCCAGATTAGATAGAGAAGGGGATTGTTGTATAAGTGCTAACTCATGAAAAGGATGTAATTATATAATTTGGTGTATGGTGATAGTCAAATTGCAATGTTAGCTGGAAAGCAGTTCTAGAGTACAAGAAATAAGTTGCAGTAGAGGAAAGCTGGATTGAGAATTATGGTCCTTACTGAGGGAAGGGAGCAGCTTAACTTTGCTGTTGCTTTCCTTACTGCAAAAGGTTTATGGTAAATTAATAAAAACTATGAAAATATTGATAATGTAGCACACAGCTTTCAATATTCCTATGAATCCCATGTAACAGAGAACTTCATCATGGAAAGCTTGATACATGAATTGCTTTTTTAAAAAAACAAAAGATGAGGATTAAAGTAGAGAAATGAAGACATCATTTGTTTCAAGTGCCCACTTATATATCCAGTGATGTCAGTTTTGAGTAGTTTTTAACAATACTTGACAAGATTTAATTTTTAATAATAAATCTGTCTGTTTAGGTCTAAAGCCACAAAAAGGAGTTATATGGGAAAATATTAATATAAAATATTATTGTGAGAATCTTGATGAAAATGAAAGAAATGAAATTTCATTTCTTGATGAAATTTCAGATGTCAGAACTCATCATTCATTGAACTGCCTCCAGCTGGCCTACTGAACACCTAAGAGTATAAAGGAACTTTGTGACAATCCAGAGCTTTAAACAAATATTAATTTTCATCCTTAAACAGACTCAATAAAGTTTGTAAAAAATAAAGAAGATGGGTAAATCAAGTGGAGAGCACACAAAACAAGAGCAGTTAATTACCTAGACAGAAGACATGAATCTGAAATGTTCCAATTCTGTGTTTAAAGATTTTGTTTGAGGAAACTGTAGAGGGTCATACTTAGTCTTTTACTTCTACTTGTTATTAATCATTGCCATGTTTTCTTCTCCTTTTAGAACATCCTCCACTCTGAGATCAAAGATTGCTATCTGAGATCAAAGATTGCTATCTGTTGCATTTGACTATGGGACCAGCAGGATAGTTGTGGGGATGTTTCTTAGGCTTCCTCTGAGAATATACAGAGGTCTCTTCTTGATAGTATTACTAGCACATAATATCAGAGAAACGTGTCAAAAATACTTTGGTGAAGACTTCTACAAGTTTTTAATGTTTTTTAAGAACAGGGCTAACATCAGAACAGACAGATTTCTTGGAACATTGATCCTCTGAGGTTTGAATAACTCCAGGCGTGGGGGTTCCCTGACCTCTCTGGGCATGGCCCAGGTGCATGGCCTTTGTGGTGAAAGACATTCTTCCCCCTCCCACAGTGGAGCTAGAATGTCCCCTGCTGCTGAGTCTGGCTGTTGTGGCTCTCTCTTCATTGTGCACCTGTGAGGAAAGTGTGGCTCTGCCTTCTCCATAGCCCACTTCAGAAATGGATATCTAGAATTTTTACTCACGCTGTCTTTGCCTTTTTGTCTCCCACTGAGCAACCCTAAGGCTCTCGGCTTTTTGCTGTACAGCATATCCTCCAGCTCCCTACCTCTGTGATCTTCCCCTGGAATCACTCTGGATAATCAACATCTCCCATATCCTGATTGGCCCAAAACACAGATGGGCATCTCCTACTGTTGAACAAAAGGAAAGAAGCATTTATTGTAGGTCATTTCACAACCCCTTTTGCAAATTGCTGGCAGTTGTGCTTGTCATTTCCTGTGTGTCAAGCTGCATCAGCACAGAGTTTTTTTAGGCACTGTATTAAATTTGGCATCCCACACTGAAAACTGAAGAGTGAAATTCTCAGCTGGTTGTTTCCTGACTTTCATGGTCTTCTTTCTCATCAAGTGTAATATAATTTGTATGGATGAAAAATTACAGTTGTGTCCACACATTTTAGTCAACAACAGATCACTCACTCTTTGCAGGGTACTTTCTGAGAGGCTTCAAACAATGCAATGCTGGTAAATAGGTGAGCACCTTGTTGCACACTTTCTCCTCATCATCTACCTGCTGTACCTCTGCAGAGGCCTATTGAGCACAGGGAACAGGTAGATCTCCCCAAGACAGGGGCAGTGTGTATCTTCTAGAGTGAGTGTGAATTCCTTGGTGTGTTTTTGTGTGAGCACAGAAGGAGATAGGTGATTGGGCAGCAATTTGTCCCTCAGAGTGAGGCTGTCAGCATCTTGAGCAAATCATAGACCAGTTATGGTCATAGACCAGGACATTGTCGGAGCTTTTTGATTTGCACTGCTTAAAAATGATGTACCACTTAGAGAGGCCTCTGAGTGGCATAAATCAGCTGTGAGACAAGGGAGACACGCTTTGAAGATGCCGTTTAAATGAATCTTGCTGTTCCAAAACCAAGGGAAAAAACCTATTTGTTTTGGTCTTCATCTTGATGAAGTTCAGTTTAATCTTCATATTAAATATGAAGATTATCTTCATATGAGCTCCTGAGCCACGTCATTTTGTCTAAGACTGTTTTGTGCTTTATAAAAGACTGTGCACTGAAACCCTTGCTGCTGATTGCTGACTGGTATTTGTCAACACCTCCAGTCATGGCCAAGCCACAGCTACCTAAAGCCGGTCCTCCAGAGCTTCCCTCTCACTGGCATCAACATGTTTTTAGAGTATTTTTCGTGAATGCTCCTTGTTTATGTAGCAGTATTATCTAACTTATGCTATAATTTTTATGTAAGGAGGAAATGCGTGGTGGATTTTGGTTTGTTGGGGTTTTGTTGTGGGAGTTTTGGTTTTTATTTTTCTTGTAATTTTATTCTGGTGCAGCTGGGTGTAACAGCTAAAACAGTATTCATATCTAGTACACATGGTCAGTAAGGCTCTGAGTGGTCCAGGAATTTGCCAGCTAAACTCTGAAGAGATAAGACAATGAATTGACTTGACAAATGTGATTGAACCTCTAGCTGATCTCACAACAAACCATTTGACTGTGACAGGAGATACCTTAAAGACAGACTTCTATGAAGTGCAAGAGACTTTTCAGGCAGCTCTTGCTGTGCCTACAGCAACTGAGAAACATTTTTTATCTGCTTAAATGTGTTGATTTGCAGAGGAAAATGCCTGAGGCATGGTGGTGGTGTCTGATACAAATGGGCTTTCCAGAACAGACAAGAGGTAGATACCTTATAGGAAGTGGAAACTACTCCTGCAAATATAGAAATGATCATGTAATCTTTTGTACCTAGATGAGATGATCAGGACATATTTTGGATCCAGCTTAGAAAATTTGAGACTGTAGTTCAAAATAAACTGTCAAGCATTTGGATATCCAGGTGATGATTTTGTGCAGGTCCCATCTCAGCAAGACTGTGCTGTGCTCTCCTGTTCACTGGAGTTAACTTCTCAGAGGGAGCCAGATATGCAGGAAGAGCCTGTCCATAGCCACTGCTCCACAGCCTGAAGGAAGTAGAGACTTTTCTCTGAGGAACAAATTGGTTGAGACTTGTTGATCAGTAAATTCCTGATAGAAACATTCCACAATTTCTGTTGTCTTTCACCTTATTTTAGGCAGCCAACATTTCAGTCCAAATGGTATCTGCAGAAGACAAGTTGGCAAAGAGGATTCTGGCAAGGAAAAAGCATGACAAATTGAAGAAAAAAGATAAGTTGCTATGGAATTTTCAAAACAAAATAATTCTCTTTACCCTCATTCTATTCATTTTAGGAGTTGTAACATGGACATTACTGTGGCTCTTTATTGGTGAGTTGCTGAAAGTTCATGCAACTCCATATATCATTATCGCCAATAGTACTTTCAGATGACTTTAGGATCTCAGTTGTCCTGAGGGCTGTTTCTAAAGTAAACATGGAAATTTTAAAATGGGGTCTGAAAAACTTTTGTCTTTGCTAAGACTTAACAAGTAATAAGAAAAACTGGCTTTAGGGAGCGTGATTTTATTTCAGGGGTATGAAAAACATTTTAATGTGCAAGCTGATTTGCACAGACATGACAGGTTTTTATGAACTTGATTCCTCAGAAATTTTGCCTTCCGTTGTGTTTCTTGGCCTTCTGAAGTTCAGATAAGTACATTCTTTTTCAGAATGGATTTAAGGAAGTCAAAGGGGAGTAAATTAAATTTGTGTGTAATTAAGCATTAAAAGCTATGTTTTCCTCTTTAGGCCCCTGATACTAATACTGCCTAAGATACCTTAGAGATGCTCCAGAATCTGGATGTTGATACTGCCTTCAGTTGTGCTGGCTTGTTTGTATGGTGGTGTCTTATCTTTTGTGTAGGTAACAGGAGCTCATTAACCATAATTTGGTACACATCTAGAACCGTTTGGCTATAAAAGTGTAGCGTTCTTTGGGTAGTTGTTTCAAACTACAAAGTTGATTAGGCCAAATAGACTAATTTGGTTTAGAATTTAATAAAAAACCTTCATTGTTATTAAAAAAAGGCTAACTGTCTTCTTTGTTTCTTGCAGTTCAGGCAGAAAACAAAGATGCATTGTATTTTGTTGGACTGTTTCGTGTTGCCAATATAGAGTTTCTTCCAGAATATAGGCAGAAAGAATCAAAGGAATTCCTCTCTATGGCACAGACTGTACAGCATGTGGTAAGATGGGTGGGCTGCTTGGTTAGCAAAAAAAGATCAGAGCTGTGGACAAGGGATGTTTAGATACCATTGAGGCTGCTGTGGTGTTCTTCTACCCTTTCCTTCTCAGAGGATTATGTGCAAGCGGTGGCTGTCTGGAGGTATGAAGGAACTGACTGCTTTCAGCTTGTTAATCACAAACAGTTCTGAATGGATCTGGTTTTTACATTTGACTTAAAATTTTCCATACTTTCACCCATAAATTATGATCTGGGACTAAAATTCTACAAAAGTCTTAAACTCAATGGCCACCTCTGAAACATCAAACAGACAAAATCTCAAATTTTTTTGCATTTACACTGGTATCTTCTGCCTTAAAGCATCCATACTTACCCTAGGGATCACAAACATATTTCCGACAGAAATTTACATTTCCTTCTAATACTAGGTATTCTAAAGACCATTATACTTCCCAAATACCTTGCATCAGTCAAAGCAAAAATAGAACTCTGGATCAATAGCTGCTCTACAGTGGGAAGAAAGGGGTGGGGGGGAGTCTTCGTTAAAAGGGAATTTGACTTTAAATACATTTGGTGTAGGCAGCAAAAATACATTTTTGCCAGGAATGCTATCCACATAAGGATTCAAGCGACTGTATGAAAACTACTAAACAAAACCAACAACAACAACAACAAAAAATTAGATGAAACCAATAAATTTTTCAATAATTACTAAGTTTTTGTCACCTTATAATGTGAACTAATGTTCCTGTTTTTCAGCTCTTTCCAAGTCCTGCATATTAATTGTTGAAGTTCTTTCAGATAACCAGTGCAGGGCATCACCTTTCCCTGCTACCCATGGAGCAGCTCTAATGTCCTGTATTTCTTGTGTCTTGCTCTTGTCCTGCCCATGCCACACATAGTGGAGAGAGGCACCAGAGAGAAGGTGTTGAGCTGCCAGTGTCACCACCTCCTACTTTAACATTACTCAGAATTTATTTTTTATCTGTGAGCTTTGCCTGAACTTATCAATGGATTTTGCATTGCTGAAACTGGCAAACTTAAGTGTTGACTAAAATTGTTAGTAGGGAAGTGGAGGATTTGGGATTTTGTTTGTTGTCCTCAAAACCCTTTTGTTACTGGCTTCTGACCCAGAGACCCCAAGTGGTGGTAAAAAAACCTCTCAAGATAGGTTCTTTCCATTTGACAGTAGCAGTAATACATAAAATCTCTTGTACCTTAATCTAGAGCAAAATTGAGCTCTACCCACCTTTTTTAGGCCCTTAAAATTATTGTTTAAACTTCCTGTTTGAAATGATGAAGGTTAGGGGTTAATATGGATGTGATTTTTACAGTGTTTGCAATATTCTGTGTCATAGTCCTTTGCACATTAGTTTTAATCATAAAGCAGCCGAGTGAGGTCCAAACAGCTTGAGGTACATGCCACCTTGTGGCTTTGAACAGGATGGGGAGAGGAAAGTTGTTGTCACATCAGTATTATCACAGCCCAGCAACAGGGAGAATCAGGAGCTTGCTTGCCCAAAGACAGTCCTTTGGCAGGGAACAGGGAGAGATTTTGCTTCTCCATGTTTTACACTGTGTTATTGGAAAGAAATATATTAATACTAAGCTGTTGATGAAGAAAATAGACACAAAGGAATCAAAGTGCAAAAAATTCCATGGATACATTAAAAAAAGAATAATTCCTTAGCTGTGAGTGGAATCAAGCACTGAGGTTCTCATCCAGGGAAGGTGTGGAGTCTCCATTCTTAAAGGTAAAACTGGAAATAGCCCTGAGCAATGTGGTATAGTCAACACTGCTTTGAGCAGTGGGATTGTACTAGATGGTGTCCAGAGGCCCTTTCCTATCTCTGTCTTTCTATGATTCTGTGGGAAAAGCTCTGGTATGTGCTGTTCACTGCACCTTAGTAACAACACCAAAAAAAGTGTTGTGAATGTGTGCACATTTTTTGAAGTTTGGCCTTAAGTTTTAGCCTCAGGATAGGGATGCTCTCTGTGTTGGGGATTTTCTGGGTGAAGGATATGCATTGTTGTCAAAATTCATTTATATGGAAAGAGCATTATTGTATATACCAACTGGCCATAGGCAGAAGATTTGATGTTTCCTAGGAATACTTGATTTACTACAGATGCATTGAAGAGCTGGTCTGTTCATCTTCTCTTCTGCCTAGCTTGGCTGATGCATGTCTGGAAGTGTGTGCATGTTGCATAATCTTGGTGGAAAATATGTTGCTCCTAGAAAAGCCTAGGCATATAGCATCTCTAGGGGTAACTGGTTTTCAGAATGCTAAATCTTTATACTTTGTCTTTCAGATGAACTTGGTTTACACAACTTCTTCTTTCTCCAAATTTTACAAGCAGTCCACTGTCTCAGAAGTCAGGTAAAACTGTGGTTAAAGTAATTGCATTTCTGCTGGGCGGTAGATAATGTAATAAGCCCACAAAACAAGCTTATTTTTCATAGTTATAATTCAATGTCTTTGCTATGTACTTGAACTGATAGCAAAATAGGTTTATAACCTATACCAATTCACTTAACAAAAGTAAGGCCAAACTAAAGTCATATAAACAGTTCCTTGTCTGGAAGAAATACAATGCAAGATGAACAGAAACAATGTCAATTAAGAGGTTTGGTAATCCTTTGGCTCATGTAGAAGTTTAACCACTTAAACATGCTGTTGGAGCACAACTCTGTGTTATTGATTAAATTGCACATATTTTGTGAGTAATGTTACTGGAGTAAAAGCATTTTCTGCTTAAGATGAAGGAAATCTATGCACTAAAGTATTCTTACTCTAATATTCATGTTTGCAGCAAATGTTAGAAGTTTAGTTAGTTTCAATCATCCAGAACCAAATACATTTTTGCTTCAGAAACTGGAGGTTTTTGGGCTGTGTTTGATTTAAAGGTCTTTCTCCCCACCAAGGAGGTAGAGATTAATGTGATCATACATGGCCTCTAATGTGCTACCTAAATAGTCTAGGAATCATTTCCTACATACTGCAACACACTGTGCAGGGTGAAATACATACCACTGCAGAGCTCTGCATTTCTGGAGATGATAATTCTACTGTTTGTGTTCTACCATTTAAGTTTTGATCTTTAGGAAATAGTCTAGCTCTAATTCATGTGGAGACAATGTGATTTCCATAGAATCTCCATAGTTAGGGGCCCTCAGGAAATCAGCTTACTGAATATTGCCAACTGGATGTGAAGAGCGTGTTTTGGTGTTTTGAGATTTGTCGTGTTTGTTTATTTGTTTCTTTAGGGTAAAATATACATTCACTGGGTTAAAGTAATTATAAAATATGGAAATGAGCCACGCACTTCTGAATTTATGCTTCAGAAGCTTGGGCTAAGAGTCTAGTCTTTAGAGGACTTCCAACAGGGTGATAACCTGAGCTCTTTATTTCAGTAACAACAACAATGGAGGCCTTCTTATTCATTTCTGGATCGTATTTGTGGTACCACAGGCAAAGGGGCAAGTGCTGTGTGAGGATTGTGTGGCTGCCATTTTAAAGGATTCCATTCAGACAAGTATCATCAACCGGACTTCGGTGGGAAGTCTTCAGGGCCTTGCAGTCGACATGGATTCCATTGTCCTAAATGGTTAGTAGTAGAACACATCCATATCCTTGACAAAATACTTCATTAAGCAAATATTTTTATTTTGGAGTAGAAAATTCTATAAATAAACTAAAATCTTGATCCTACATCTCTAGCTTCTATTACTAAAATTGTAATAGAGGAAAAAAACTGTGAAGAAAAATAAAAATGAGATTTGAGGTCAAATCAAGGTGCAAATTGTCCTTGTAAGCAGTGATTGCAAAACTTCCTGTATTGGGAGTGGTTGTGTTCATAGTCAGGAGGTAAAATGGAGTCCTTTGTAGGCAGATTTGGGTTTGTCTGTGATTTTAAAAGCATAAAAACATGAAGGGTTAAGGTGGATCACTTCATTGAAAATGAGACAGATCGCTCCTTTATTAAAGATTAAAGAAGAGATTATAAAAGGTGCCCATTTGCTAAATAACTTTCGTGCCATTCCTGTCTGGGGAACAAACTCACAACCTGTGATTCAAGCACATTTAATGTATTAAGCTACAAAATCTTTAATGGCTTTCCATTCTAAGGGCATCAGCCAGAAAATGACGTTCAGGGTACCTCTATCTCAGTCCTTCAACTGACTTTGATTGCTTAATTGCCATGCAGTATCTTCTTGCCTCACCTCCAAAGCTGCTTGCAGAATTTTCAGAAATAAAGGGGGCTAGGGCAAACCCTCTCACTGAGAAAAGTGTTTTGTCCTGTGTGTTCAGTGTTAGGACTGAGGTGTGATTGAATTAAACCCTGAATTCTGGATTTCAGGCAACAAGAGGACTCACACAACTTTTTTTCTATGCAGCAGGTCTTCGGTCAGATTATTGGTCAACAACGGGAACAGGTAATTCACCCTTTTGGCAGCTTCCTGTAGAGGAGAGGTGGAGAACAAAGCTTTTAGTTTAGATACTGTTCAGTGTTAATTTAAGAGGGCTAAATTCAGCCTTGGCATTTAAGTCCTGACTTACTAAAAGGATGACCAAGAGTCTTGCATGTAACAAACACAGGAACTCTCTACCTTTAATCTGCCTGGTAAATTTTTAGATGTACCTGGTGACATAGTAGGAAACTAACTAAATCAGGTGTTTGCTATTCATTGTGTTGACCAGCAGATTAACCTTTTCTTAACTGGACAGTAATGAATTTAATATGATGAAAAAGAGCATGTGTTGTCCATGCTTTTGTCCATTCTTTATCCACCTTAACTCCCTTTTCTCCAAGGTTAATGGTGAGTTATTCTTTTGAATGAATTCCCTAACAGTAATTACTTTAGGCAGTTGAGTTTTGCCAGGGTTGTAGGAGACACTGTTTGTACACCTGCTTGGTTTCATTTTGTAAAACTCCAGAAGAGTTCTTTTTCAGTGTGCAAAGCACTGAATAAGCAGGTCAAAAGTACAGTACATCTACCTTCAATAGTACATGGAGTAGGTATCTAGAAAAAAGGTGCTACTAGACTGAGCAATAGTACCGCACTTCTGATGGGGACACCTGCTAAGACTCTGTTGGGCCAACTGTTATCCATCAGCTGGGGATGTGTTGGCCTCCCTTGCTACTTGACACAGACTGACTCTTAATCTTGAGAAATCTCAATTTTTTGGTTTTTTAAGGGCTTTATAGCTTTCCATGTTTGTGTTTTTCTTTCCTGAAACATTTTGTTGCACTTCTACCTGTGATTTTTCATTTCTGTTACCTTGTAAAGGTTTTAGTTTGCATATTTTTTTTGGAATCCAACTACTTTTGCCATGCAGCTAAGTCAAGCTCTGCTAGTTCTGAGGTCCACAGGCAGACTTCAGGTCACAGAGCATGGTCCAATGTTTATATTGCTAACAGCCCATAATTTCTCAAAAATCAAGTCAACTTTGCTATAGCATTCATTTGTATAAGCCTCCCAATTAAACTGCAAAGCAAAACAATATTGGCTTCTATCACATCTCATTAATGTGCATTTTATTTCTATCAAGAGTTTTACGTATTGGTGTTTACTTGCATAGCAATTTCACTTCCCACTTCCATGTTCCAGGGTGGAGAAGTTAGCCCACTTGGAACATGGTTCCAATTTATTCCAGAATGCAGCCCCTAAAACAGAAGAAATTAAGAAGAATGCAACACAAATATTGTTGCTAAGGCTTTGTAGGACTTACACGGTGTCTTTTACACAAAGGGAGAAGGATGACCTGCCATATTCTAGATATCTTTCAGAGACTTTGTATAGGTACCCACAGGTTTCAGATGGTATCTGTGGGAAGTGTGGAGTGGGTATATAATGAAGTTCCTGGGGACAAAGAGCATGGATGGCCACAGTACATGAGAATCTTATACTGGTACAATTTTATTTGCTGGGGTTCTTTGACTGTGTCTGTTTAGGACTATGGAAATGATGCAGAGGTAAAAGTGAACATGCACAAAATGAATGAGCATTGGCAGGCTGTATTTTGAGAGCAATGGAGTTAACTTGGGTATGGAGATGAACCCAGTGTTTGGTTCAGGCACAGAATGGAGTGCAGATTCATTGAAGAGTGGTGCTGGAGAAGGGACTTGTGGACATCCAGCTGATGTGAGGTTCTTGCATTGCCATAATATCTGATTATGCTGGGTTTCCTTGGCTAAAGACTTTATCCAGCTTTGGTTTCAAACCAGCATGCTTCAACTACTTGTAGTTCTAGAGTCAGGTCTGAATTTGACTGTGCTCCATAGCAGCAGCGACCTCATCCCATTGCTAATTACTTAGTAGAAATAATGGTAGTTACATATAATTTTAGAGATTATGATCAAGGTTGGCTCTGCTAAGGGTGACTAGATAAGCACAAATAACTATTATAAAAATAATGTTGTTGTGAAGAGATAAGAACAAGGAAGAACAATTACTTAAACAAAGCTTTTAACTGTAATTCATTTAAATGGAATGTGACCCTTACAGATTGTTCATAAACATTCATAGCATTAGTTTCATGTTACATTCAGTCATAGTTTCAAGACTGTAATTTAGAAGGGGAAGTTGGATAAAGCCTGCCACTTCCTGTCTTGATTAGCTACTGGTTAAAAGGTCAACATTTAATTTGAGTCAACAACTGGTAGTAAAATTTCACAGTGCTCTTAATTGGTGTTCCATGATGGTAACTATTTGAGCGACTTATGTTTGTAATAGGCAGAAATTAGGGCAAATACTCACTTTTGATCTTATTCTCCCTAATTTGCATTTTTCTTCCTTCTCACCTTTTAAAGAGCTATGTTAAGAGTTTTAGACATGACCAAACAAAAATTCCCTAAGCTTTTTGCTGACTGCTAACTGCAATATTGAATCTCAATAAAGACCTATATTTTATTTGGAATTGCAGTTGTTCCAGCTTAATTGGAAAATTGGATGCAAATAGGGTAATATTTTTCTTATCCTTGTCTAAATTATGACACAAATTTTTACCCTTCTTAAAATGAATGTTGTCTAAGGTAAATTGCATAATTTTTATTTCCATTGTTTCCTTTTGTTTCCAGTGTTTCCATTTCTAATGGTGATTTCTAGCACTGCAGAAATTTTCAGGACTGGGCAGAACAAAAGCCTGGTCTGAATTAATTTCGATTCTGCTTTGAGCAGAATGTTGAGCAAGAAAACTCCGAGCATCCCTTCCAAACTAAAGGACTTGGTGAATCTGAATTTGTTGCTAGCACTTCTAGTTCATGTCATGATAAAACATTGAGAACCTTGACATTTGATCAATAATAAAGCTGGGGACATACAGACATGCAACTGTATTTACCTTTGATTTTGTTTTATGTATTTTAAATATCCTAATGTCCGTAGGGGCAAGCAGTACATTTATGCTTTGAAAGTAGATGAGTATGTCCCAGTGAAGAATTAAGTAATTTATCCTCTAGAGACTCTGCAGAACTTTAACTGCAAATTGTACAAAATGCCACTGCTTTAGTGCAAATACCCTGCAAGAAAATACCCTGGCAACAGCACTGTTGGCCATGCCCTGTACTTGTTATAAATAGACTGTTCTTGAACCACAGAGTTTTATCTAAGATGAAAGCGGTGAATGACACAAACAGCCAGAAAGGGAGGCTTCACAAGGTGAAAGGGGAATGGTTTTAACCTGTAAAAGGATAAGTTTGGGTTTAGGGTAAGAAAAAATTCTTTACTGTAAGGGTGGTTGCCCAGAAAAGCTGTAGATGCCCTTTGGACATGTCTGAGGCTAGGTTGGCTGGGGGTCTGGACAACCTGGTGGAGTGGAAGGTACCCCTGTCATGGCAGAGAGTTTGGAACTAAATGATCTCTTACAACCCAAACCACTCTATAATTCTATTATTACTTTGCTTTCCAAGTTAGATATGCCTTCATAATTTGCTTTGGTTTAACACACAAGTTTTAGGGTTTTTTGTTTTAATGCCATGTGGATTTAGGAGTTTTGGAGTGATTGTGTCCAGTGTTGAAAATGTGACATTTTCACAGGAACAAATTGCATGTATGATCTCTATGCTGACCAACTACATGAGCACTTTCCTCTGGATACCCAAGCTACCTCAGAGGGAACAATCTGCTATTTTAAGCTTATTGCCTCTGTGGGCCACCTTGTCCGCCTTTCCATAGTATCCCTTCAGATTGAAGCAGATAACTGCATCACTGACTCGCTCACCATTTATGATTCTCTGATGCCAATCAAAGATAAGATACTCTATCGGTGAGTATAAATTTCTATTAAGAATTAATTGACAACTTTTGGGTTTTTTTCTGAAGACCTATCATCTTCCTGTTTTGGTTAGTTTGGTTTTGTTAAAATTGTTCTGATCTTCTTGTATTACTCACATAACACCTGACAAATTAAAATTTCTTGGATAAGTTATCTTGCTAATAAAAGGGAAAATTTTCTTCAGTTTTTTCTCTTTTTTTTTTTTTTTTAACTGGAGTGCATCTTCACCTAGCTACAGAACTATGAAAAATTTGCGCACTACTGGGCAAAAGTTTCTGTTTCTTATCAGGAAACAGATACTGACTGAAAGAGAATGTCAAAATTTCCTCCCTTAAGTAAGATATTCTGTATTAAGATTAGTGCTTTTCAGATAAAGACTGAAGTTCTGAAACTAAGTCTTGTGATTTTCACTAACTGGCACTCACTAGTTCAGTGCTTTTTTTATCTGCTCTACTTGTTTAGAGGGTTATGAAAATCTTGACTTGAAGCTGTGATGGGTTGAGGGATGCGGACTACCACTTTTTTTCTTGGTCTTCTCTCTCTTTAATGATCCATTATGTTTGTTTAGGAACTTTTTCTTTAAAATCCCTGATAATTAATTCCATAGGACTCTGCAAGTCAAAAGGAAACAACACCATCTCCATGAAGTAGACAAATGCTCAGCATTTTCACCTCTGAAACCTTTTCTCTGGCATTTCAGTCTGTGGATAAGCCTCAAAACCAGAGCATTGACTTTTCAGTCCTTTTTGAGAGCTGTCCTGTACTAATCTGTATCTCCAATTGACTTGGATGGTGCTCACTTACATGTTAGTATCTGTAGAGGACTGAAGATGTCTGCTAAGTAATGCATATGGAAAGTAATTTTTTTTTAAATGAGACTACTTGATTTGCTTAGGTTCTTAATTTCTGACTTGAAGAATAACTTTCTTGTCTTTCCCACTCCCCAATAAGAAGACAAAACTGTTGGTCTAATAAAATAAGATTTTTCTTCAAGCTTTTTGTTAATTTTTCCTTCATTCATTTTTACTGGGAGTGAAGGCTGGAAGTCATCATCTCATAGAGTGAAATATTCCATATTAGTTTTCATGCAATTTCCTTCATTTTTGTAAGAAGAATTTTCAGTATTGAGTTTTAAATTGCCCTTGTAACAGGTATATTTTTGTTCAAGAGCATGGAGATTTGACTGGACTTTGAAGGAGGTAAGATCTGAACCAGTGGAAAATTTATGTAGAGTGAGAATAATGTGTTAATTATGTATTTGCTCTTCTTTCTTTCCCTCAGAGCCTGTGAATCAGCTGATTCATTGGTGTCACTTGTGTCCACAAATAATCTCATGCTGGTAATATTTAAGGCAGCACAAGTAAAGGAGCAAAAGGAATTCCATGGCTATTTTGAGGTCATTACACAAGAAAGTAGGTTTGTTCTGTGTTTGGAAGTGTGTTTATTATATTGTTTCTTCTTCTGAAGTGTCTGTCATGTTTCTGACTATGGAAAAATGATTCCTGTATCTGAGTTTCTCCTTTTTACAAGTGCCTGTCTCCCCTTCACCTTCTCTGCATTACTGCTATTGAGTAATGTAATCCGATCAGACTGGTTGTGAAGTATGAACACTAGAGGCTGAAAGCAGCCCTGAATTCAGTTGGCGAGGACTGCAGTGTGCCAGTAGACGGAGCTGTTATTTCAGGGGTAGCAGTGGTCGCCCTTCTGCCTTGGGACTCGGGGATCATGTTAAAAGCGGAAGGATGGCAGCACTAAAAACTGCTTTCAGAAAACAAAACTTCAGTTGCTTTGTCTGAATCTGCTATCAGTCCCTGCCTCCTCAGGAACACAAAAGAGTCTGTAACGTTTGTGCATCAAGCTCATGTCTTTATTGCTTTAATCTTTAAGAAATGCTGAGATCAAAATCACAAATAGTGCAAGGAATATCATGCTAGTGACCCAAGAAAAATCTCACACAACTCAGTGCAAGGAAATCCAAGCTGCTCAAAAAGATGCTGCATACTTTTAATGTTGACAGTAATTAAGCCTTAAAATATCATCATAAAAACATGTGATAAATCCTTCATAATAAACTTCAAGTTCTATTCTGCATGGGCTGTGGGTTGGTTTGTTGGTTTTCTTTAAGTTCAAGTCGAAGTTTTCTTTGTTTCTCTGCGTGTGCAAGTTTGTCTTTAATGAATTCTGTAAATCCATTGAGCTGTCATCCAAGAAAGTTTGGTTTCCAGGAGGCTGATTAGTTGAGTATGTTGTCCATTTCATTTCTAACTGGCTGCTTTCTAAGACTAGAGGTCCCTGTGTAGTACTGCAGTGTGGATGTATTGGTATTCTTGTTTGCAAAACTGTCTTCAGTGAAATAACGTAGATTTTACAGGGTGTTCTTCTGGTCCTGCAGAGACCAACACTTATCCTGGATCTTTACAGCCTTTGTCTTCTGTGTGCATTATTGGGAAGGGTCTCTTTTTACAACCTGAATCCAGCTAAATATAATTCCTGACCTGCCCAGCTTTGCAGTGACAGACTTCTGATAAATTTGGATGCTTTAGCCCACTGAATAGCTTTACTGAAAGTATATCAAGGTTTGCCCAATTTTGCCTCCTTTTATTTTATTTCCCTAGGGTGTGGGAGAGCAATAGTGACAAAAGAGGAGACAGGCTATGAAGGGAGAATCACAAGTCCATATTACCCAAGCTATTATCCTCCAAAATGCCTGTGTGCATGGAACTTCCAGGTAGCGTTATTCTTTCTCTCTTAGGCACTGCTGTGTGATTTGGGCACATAGAGCTTAAGTAAAGCAGAAGTTATTGAATTGGCAGTAACCTGCATCCTCACAGATGCAGTAGTTTAAAGAAATGGTATTGCTGAATACCTGACTGTGCTCAGGTGTTTTGTATCAGCTTTTTCTCTTTCTGTGCACTTGTTTTTAAGGAAGAGAACATAGTACCTAAGCTGTCCTACTACAAAGGTGAAGAGTTAAGAGTTTTGATATTAAGCCCGCAGAATTACTTCATGGCAGGCAATGCAAAACTTGACTGTTTTTAACTCCTCTCTTCCCACCCCCATAAAACTGAATGAAAAATATGTATAAAAAATCCTAACCTAGTTATTACTGCCACTTCTCTGGTATCTTTTCATATGCCTAATACATTTAATTTGTCTTCAGAATGGTCTGTCCTATCAGCACAATCCTGTGGTGTTTGTTTAATTTGGTATCCTTTTCCTGCATCATTTCATGCACTCTCCTGAAAGTAAATTGCTGAAAGTTGATGTTGTTTTAAAGTACTTCTGTTTTCTCTGACATGAGTGTTTCCTTATAAGTGCTGCTGAAATAAAGTCTCCAACTTAGGCTTTGCTCTTTAGTGTTTTCCTCTCTATGGAATGTAGCAATGGATATGATAAGATCCACTTTTTACCCATCTTTCTGCTTATGGTACTCATGCCTTGTTAATCTAGTAACTGACTACAATGAATAACAGCAATATAAATGAAGTCCAGCTAGCTTACAGCCTCTTCCTCTTCTAAAATGATGAGGTGATTTTTGGGGGGCTAAATTTACAGTCTTCAGTTCACCCTGGACTTCTGATAGAAAGGTTTATTGCTCAAACAAGTTTCATTTTCAGTGCTGTATATTCGTGCAATATTGAAAATTTGCTCATTTCCCAAGTTATATTTTCGATAAGAGAGAGGGAGAAAAATTTTCATTTCTGGTTTTTTGCCCTGAATCAGTCCTTGTTTTTAAATGAACACTGCTTTGCCGTGCAAAAAAGGTTCTCTTCCTTTTTATGAAAGGAATTTCCAATTAAGTACGAACACTTGTGATTTTGCTGGGTTTAGAAATGTTTTGTAAAATACGAAAGAATGCATGGCTGTGCAGGTGCTAGCAGTATAATAATGTGGTAGAAGTGACTCCTAGCATTACAAATGTGGCACAAGCGTTCCAGGCAGTATCTTAACTCTAAAAATCCTCTGAGGCTCTGTGTCCTTACACAAGTACATTTGGATGTATTTGAGTGCTTTGATCTTGATACAAAAGCTGCTTTCTATGGCCAGTTGCTCTCTAAAGATGAGAAGACTATTGGCTAGAGGGGGAAAAAGCCTGCAGATGTGGTGGGCCTGTGCCAAACCTAGACTCAGGACTGAATAGCTGGCAAGAGTGTAAAGTGCTGGCTGTTGAACTGGTGAAGCCAGCACAGCTCCCAGGGTGTGGCAATGCCAAGCTCCGTAATTCCTGAAATACATTTATACACTTTTATGTTCTATGCCCACAAAAGGAAAAGGAAGACTGCTTGCACTATCTTTCTTGCTCACAACAGACCCCACGGAAGAGCCTTGGTATAGCTCTGAAGTTCCATAACTATACCATTAGTGAGAAGAATATTAAAGGCTGTGAGCGAGGATGGTGGAAAATTAATGAGCACATGTAAGTACTCTGCATGGATTATTAATGTAATGGTACCAAATAAGCCATCCCATCACTACTGCAGCTCACTCAGAAAGCTTCCACAAGGACAGAAGTAATTCACCGGGGTGTCCTACCATTCTTTCATTTTAGCTGATGATGTAACAATCCTTATAAAATAAGAGTGAGTGTGTGTGTGTGTGTGTGTGTGTGTGTGTATGTGTATATATACATATATATATATTCTACTGAAAAGTACCAGAAAGATGAAGACAAGAGTCTGTGGTACTCTCTGGAGAGAGAGAAATGGAAAGAGTTGGATGAACATTGGTATCCTGTGAACTCTAAAATAAATCTGTGTTTTCTGGGGCCACTAAACAAGGTCTGGTTAAAGCCCTTTTAAGTGTAATTTAATTCTATGATTGCTCAAGAGAACAACAAATCTAATTAACTTCTTGGTGAAACCCATTGCAATGAGATGATTGGGAATAGAACTGTAACTGCTTCCTCATTCCAGTCACTGACTCTTGAAAGAGAAACTGCACAAAGTGGCTTTCAAGAAACCACTGTTTTAGAAGTATTTTTTATTCAAATATTGCTGCTGTTTTTTAATTAAATACCACTGCTTTCCCAGCATATTGTCCATCCATGCTTTTCTCAGTTTCGAAGTCAGTATCTTTAGAATACTGGATGATGAGGCAAGGCTAGATTTAAAACATCCTTTTTTTTTTTTTTTCCTTAAACTTCATTCAAATGGGAATCTCAGTAAGATTAGTCTTGAAACTTAAGTTTCTGAACTCACTACTGAAACTAAGTGAATTAGGCCCTTAAGAGTACAACTGAAAGAATTACAGAGAGACTAAAAAGCTTCATCTATTCTTGAATAGCATGTTGTATTTATAGAGCGAAAATTCAATTTGAAACTCCTACAACTGTGCCTTGATGGGAATTGGTTGCTGGACTAGATGAGTACATAAAAATACCAGTCAAAACACACTACATGTAGTATGTTTGTGTGATTTTTGGGGGTCTTTTTATGAAATAAATTGAAAGATTTCTGATATTTGGGATGTTTGAGATAAAAAACAAAGGCAAAATCTGGAGGAAAATATTATAATAGGATCATACTGAGGAATTCTCTGACACTGAATCCTGAAAGAATATGAGCAGCTTTTTGACAAACCTGCCAATTATGTGTTCCACAGAATCAAATGTCCATAGTATGATTCTTAGAAGTCCACTCAGGGTTACTTTTGAAGTACTGCACAAGAACACATGCTCCTGCTTTCTGTTGCAAGTTGCTGGCTATAGTTATAGATCAAGACAAGCTTTCCTTTGAAAGACTGTGTTTGTCATTGAAAATAAGGCTTTTGAACCTTTGATTTTCTGTCCTATATTAACTTTTGAAGAGGAAAAATATGACTTCAAGCATGAAACGTGGTGATGTGTGGTTTTTTTGTTTTTGTTTTCCAAATTTTAATTGTTAATGAAATGGGGTGGGGGGGTGCAGGCAGGGGACCCCCATTTTTCAGCCTCTTGCCGTTGCAGCCTATGGGATGTTTATTCTGCTATCTTAGATAAAAATGGTTAAGAACCTTTGGGATATTGATATTAGTAAACCCTCTGAACAAGCAGGTGGTGCAGATAAGGTTCCATCAGACCTCTAGGGACAGTTTCTCTAACCAGAGACACTGAACATGACCATGCAGTTCTTCCTTGTCTTTCTTCCAGTTGACATACAATGCTTCACTGCCTTGTCAAAGAAGTTACAGCTGATGAACTTCTTACTTAAAATTCTCAGAGGCAGGAATACCAATGAGTGTCTTATGAGGAGACTACCAGAGCTTTATGTGAACACAAAGGTGCTTTATTTGTCTTAAAACTGTTAGTGCAGTATGCCCTTGTTTCTGCTACAGCATGCATGAATCTGCTCACCCCCTGAAAAATTATCCTACTCACTTCTCCAACATATGGGCGGGATCCTCTTAATCAGTTTCTCTCTGGGGCAATGACACAGAGTTACAGATGGTCCATTTGCCCTGGACCTGGATATATGACCAGTAAAACACCAGCAAAAGGCTCCTGAGGGCCTGTAGCTTTCTTTTACCAATCCCATGAGCATATGGCCTTTCACAATGTGTAAAGGAGATGTACTTGTTTCAGCTTTTCCACAGATGGGCAGTAATTTCTTCTGCTTTTGGGGAGATGAATTTGTTTTATTCGTCTGAGAAGGGCTCAATGCAGACTTTAACTTTTGTTTGCTTGTTTGTTTGTTTGTTTGTGGCTTTTTGTTTGGGGTTTTTTATATTGCTAGGGTTTGTTGGAAGGAAGACTGTGTCAGTCATTGGCAGAAGAGGAAATGTAGAAAATGTCTGTGAGCTACTTGAAGGGAATCAGACTGGTAAACAGCATTTTGCTGTGCACTTTGACAGGCTGTTTTAGGTTGGGAGCATTGGTGACGAACACTAAAATTGGTGACAATTAGACTTCCTGTTGTAGGGAAGTCTGCACTCAACACTGATACATTTGGCGGGCGGGTGTACTGGCTTGAAGGCAAACCAGCAGGAGGAATTAGCTTCAGATGAAAATTTTGCAAGAGCTTCCAGGTCAGAGCTACAATTTAATAGGAAAATTGCAATAAAGGCAATAGTACAGAAACACTGGCCTAAACAGAGGAAGTCAGAATACGACCTGACACCCTGTTGGTCAGGGTGGGAGTAGCGGTCCAACTAAATGGTGGCTGCAATGCCATTGGAGGATGGATACAGCCTTGTTGAAGCAGTGATCCTGTGAAAAGGTCTCCTCTTTCTCTGGAGATCCAGTGGTGACTGTCAAGAGTCCTCTGGGTATCAAGTGGTGGTATTGTGGTGTCCCAAGCCCCAGATTTTTTACAGGCAGGACTGTTTGGTACATCCCCCAGGGCAGGGAATTCCACAATGGGGTAATGTAACTCTGAATCATTCTGGGGAGTACTTGACTTAGCAGAGTTGGCCCCCTCAGAGTGGTGACTGCCTCCCCGGTTCTCTCATTGTAGCAGCTCACATATATGGTAGTAGAAATATGTACTTTTGATTACACCTTACATTGTAACCCAAGATGGTAGTTAGTGGGGGTTTTTGAGGTTTGAGGGTTTTTTGGTTGTTTTTGTTTTGGTTTGGTTTGGTTTGGTTTGGTTTGGGTTTTTTTGGGGTTTTTTGGGTGGTTTTTTGGGTGTTTTTTTGTTGTTGTTTTTGTTTTGTTGGTTGGTTGGTCGGTTTGGGGTTTTTTGTGGTTTTTGTTGTTGTTTGGTGGTGTTGGGTTTTTTTTGTTGTTTGTTTTTGGTGGGTTTTGTTTTGAGTTTTGGGGGTTTTTGGGGGTTTTTTTGGGTTTTGAGGGTTTGTTTGCTTGCTTCTTTGTTTGGGGCTTCTTTTACAATTAATTTTGCTATAGTAAGAAGCTGTAAAATTAACTCAGATTTTTGTATCTGCTTCCAGGATGTCAAAGAGAAGTCTTATTTTCTAAATTGTTTTCTTCCTTTATTTTTCATATTGCTGGAACAGATACCCCTAGATCTGTTGACAAGATGTTTGATTTTAGTACAGTGAAATAGGGCGTACATGAAAACATATGAATGTGTCCATTCCCTTTGGCAGACCTCACTGGGATGCTCAGGACACTGAGGCAACATCTGTTCACATGGAAATCACTGACCAATTTTTCTCCATTCGGCGACATGAAGAATAGTCCTGGTGCAATGTTTGATGTGGAAAAATACACAAGGGGAATATTTACTTCTGGCTAATAGTCCACTGCTCCATTTAACAATACAACAATCAATTTTTTTCTTTTGTTCTTTGTGTGCGTTTTGTTGTCAGTGAGTGACCTTGTACTGCTGTCAAACAAGTGTGTGGGCCAAGTCTGCTAAAAATCAATGCAGCCGCCTGTGCTCTTAAATCTACTTAAGATCGTATGTACTTTGATTTTGGCAGGCATATTAAAGCCAGATGTTTCTCTTTTAAGTGTTGCATTTTTGAGGCATTTTAGTTGAGCAGAGGAGGGAATCTTTATTTTCACTTCTAGAACATCCTGTACTGTTGATGTTCACTGATTTAGTAACTCTAAAACAGTCTCCATTTTTAAAATAATGATTCAACAACCTTTCCCTTGTCAAAGCGGCTTTGTTTTGTTGTGGGGTTTGTTTTTTCTTCTTTGCTTTTTTTAAATCTACTTTTTTGTTGGCCCAGCCCAAATCCCCTGGTAGAGAATGGCATATTTGATGAAAGGAACATTAGAAATTAATTTAAAATGGATGGATTAAATATTTGCTGGCATCAGAAAGTATTTTGGTTTCTCTGAGTCAAGTGGCACCTAGGAAGAAGTCCAAGGAATTTCCTTGCCAAAATAGCAATTTAAAGTATATGTGCACTCAAGGCATTCTTTTTAGGACTATTTATTTGAAGGTGGGACATTGAGAAGTAAATTTCCACAACGTTAATGGTGGATGAAGACTGGGTAACTACTGAGAAATAGTTTTGGTTTTGGTTCTTAATTAAAGTATGGGAGCTGACTGTATTTCTGAATTTCAATGGTGTTGACATTTAAATTGTATGTAAGGCAATTTTCCCATGAAGGCTGCTCTAGAACTCGTCTGGACACTTTCAGGTACTGTGGTTACTATGTTGATCACCAAACAGTGTTCCACGTCACAAGTTCTGCTGTCAGCGTGGAGTTGCAGTGCAGTTCGAAGGTCTCTGAGAGGCCCCTGCTGGTGGAATATGGCAGCTATAACATCGGCCAGCGTAAGATGGATTTTATCTCTTTCAACCCTTCTTTGCAATTCAGATCTGTGAAGTAGCATTTTTTGGGTCCAGTAGAACCTAATTAAGTTTATGCAGGAAATTACCTGTTGGGTTTCAGTTTATTTTCTTTTCTAATCTCACTAAGTCAGATGACTAGCAAACAAAGAACCTTTCTAGGCTGTGCATCTAAGGTTTGTGAGCATGTGCAGCATGCTCTACTTTCCTGCATGCACACTGTTCTCTTCTGCACAGTCCTCAAAGCTTCCTGCATGACTATAACCATGGTGCAGTCTGTTGAAGTCTATTCCTGTTTGTTTTAATCCCCAACATTTTGTTTGCAATTTTTCTGTTGCTATAAGGCTTATAGGTAATGAAAAGAGTACCAAATAACCATCTGCTTATATCAGTGTTTCCATGTATTTATATACAATGCATGCAAATCAGAAATCTGAGCTGAAAAAGCAGCTCAAAAAATTGATAAACTCTGAGACTGAGATTTTTTCAGTCCTGTAAAATACAACCTGTTTACTGGTACTTTCTCACCTGTGTTACTCTTACATATTTTTTTAAGGTGGGAGAGAAGCAGTATTTTCTAGACATAGTTACTTGTCGCATTAGAGGAACTCTATTCAATATGTATATGTAGAGTATTTAAAAAGAGGAGAAATTTGATTATTTTAGTTTATAAGGCAGAATTATGTAGTTCATACACCTCCTCAACACAGGTTATTTACCAAAGTTGCAAAGTGCTGCAAATTTTAGTTATTGGAAGTGAGATGTCCTTTAAAACAAAGATGGCCTTCTAAGTAGTCTTGTGTTGCACCACAAAACACTGGCTTATTTGTTCCAGCCCTAGAGAGCCTTGGTACATATTCCAGGAACAGCTGAACTGGAACTTTAAAGATATTTTTTTCCTCTTCTTTAAATCCCAGTTTCCAACATTTGAATTCAATTTAAGTGCTGGAAATATATACAGACTGTTAAATTTAGATCAATTGTATTGTTCCTTGGAGCAGCTTAGTGACTGTAAATTGAAACAAGCTGGCAATATTTGTGAAAAATAAATAATGAGGTTTGGTTGCTTGGTTTTTTTGTTGTTTTGTTTTTATTATTTTTTTCCCCTTTTTAACCTCCAGCATGTCCACCTGGACATTTCAAGTGTTCTACTGGTTTATGCATTCAGCAGATGCAGCGCTGTGATGGCATAAACAACTGCTTTGATGAAAGTGATGAACTATCTTGTGGTTTGTATTCACTTATTAGAGATCTTAACTGGAAAACGGTGAATATATTCTCTAATCTTAGAAGGCAAATGAAACAAGGTGAAATTTTTTAATGAGAATAACAAAAGATGTTATTCTTTTGTACATCTGGGTACAGACTATCTGTCAGTCTCTTGAATGCTAAATTCATAATTAATTGGCAAGGGACAAAACCAAGAATAAAGAAGATATGCACTGGAGAGCACGAGGAAGAAATTTAGATGTGCAGTAATAGCTGTAGTAGGATGTATTTCCATTTGTGATAAAAGCTGACAATTATTAATGAAGTTCTGTGCCATTTTGATGTGAGTTATTTTTGTGGGGGAACAACAAAGAGGGGTTCACAGAGTAGACGAGAGTGATACTAAGCATCACCACCTGGGGCACTCACTCAACTCCTTTGTGCTCTATTTTCTCCATGCATAACATGGCACTGATGCCCATCCTTGTATTGGAATGTATTGCCTTGTATTGCCCATCCTTGAAGGAATGAATGTTGTACCCAGACATAGTCAGAAGGGGATGTGTTAGCACTTACAGGAATGCTTCTGTACCTGATTTGGTTTATATTTTTAAAGTTGTCCCTGAGTGGAACTGTAACTCCAGCTTTGCAATACAGGACAACTTGCTTGCCTGCAATGGAGTAAGTGATTGTGAGAATGGAAAAGATGAGCAGAACTGCACCCACAGTAAGGCTGTTCTCCTGAATAACTTTTTCCTCTCTTTTGTCATCTGTTGATTCCTGACTTGAATTCTGGATGCTGCATTCAAAAGGTTAAGAGGCACTGTCAAATCTCACTTGGGCTATATAATTCTGTTTAATTCTTCTGATACACTTATAAACAAGCCGTTACAGATGTTAAACTATTTCTTTTTAATAAACCCATGAACATCTGTTTCTGCAAAATACTGGCAGAAGAGTTAAGTACTTCAGGTGCATGATGGGGATCTAGGGATTTAAAATGGAAGCTGAGATTTTCTCTCTTTACTGCATAATCTGTGCAAATTAATTCCTGGATCCATTTTACCATCTGTAAAATAGTTATTAAAATGATGTTTTCGCTGTCATAGTTCTCAGGGTTATAAGGCTAGCAGAAGCTGTAAATTTGGCATTAGACAAATAAAAATTTTGAATCAGAACTTTCTTGAACTTTTTAGAGTAAATGGATGCTGTGAGCTATGAAAGGGACTTATGAAAGGGAGCACAACTGAAAAGTTCTGCAAGTAACTTTTTAAAAGAAAACTTTTTTACTACTCCCACAAGAGTAATCTGTTTAAATGATTACAGGATACTTCTGTCCATTGACAAGAAAAATGGATTGGGTATGAGTGCATTTATTGGAAGTCACAGGGAAACAGGAAAATGCTGAGTTTGGGGGTTGCTGTTTTACTGGATACAGTAGTTAATAAGGCTAGTTAATAATACTAGTTTAAAAGGCTGCTTTCACTGCAGTCTTTCATTTCACATTTAATATTGAAATACAAAGGAGAGCTCCTTTCCAGAGTACTGGATGTTTTCTCTTGCCATCCTTACACTCTACATCTAATTTTCACTATTATATCTATATGTGTTAGTGCTGTGGGAAAAGATGGGAAGAAATCTTTGTTTGGACTTGGCCAAGTAAATGCCCACCCAAGTACAGATGCAGTTCTATTTGAATAGTTTATTCTGTTTAGAGGTTAAGCCATCCCCACCAAAGGGCTTTTTTTGTCATATTACTTCCTACCTACTAATATATGCACATCTTCTATCTGTGCAGACATGTCTTTGTGTATTAAGCTGAGCTAATGGTTGTTTTGGGTTTTTTTCCTCACAACTATTTCAGGTATTCCCTGCACCAACTACACATTCAAGTGCAGGAATAACATTTGCATTAGGAAAAAATATGCAAGGTGTGATGGGACTGTGGACTGTGTTGACGGAAGTGATGAAAGCAGCTGCAGTAAGTTCCTTTCAAATATTCATCTTTTTGAACTTTGAACTTTTTACACAATAAGTACCTTTATCTCTTCCTGTTTTGGAGTGGGTACAAGTTGGGCTGCAGGTACTAAATTTTTATTGCATTCTCTCTGCAATGGTTGGGTAATGATCAGCTATCAGTTGACCACAGATCTAGTTTCAGAACTTGCCAAGTTCCTGTGGGAGGATGGGCTTACAGTTATGGGGAGCCTTAACAAGCTGTACTCCTTATTGCAGCTGTGCTGAGGATTAGGGCAGCAGGGTTAATTACAGAATGAACTTGATTAGTTGGGGAGGCAGCAACTTTTGTTGTCTGCAGCAATGCCAGGCATTTCATTGAAGTTGAACTGTATTTGGACTTCCAGAGTGATACGGCTGCAATGGGAAAAAAAACCACAAACTTTTCACTTCTCTGATTCTTCCAGATGGTGAAGACCCCAATACTTCATAGCATCAAGTCAGGTTCTACTCTTAAATCTTCCTAAAGTAACCTCTGTGCAGCCTTTTAAGTTTGTTTTAATGTAAAGCAAACAGATGATTGTCATTGCAGTAGCAATAAAAGTAGGGTTAGGATTAGTTGCTTAAACTGAATGGTCTCAAGTATATTACATAACATGGATGTGTTGGAACAAGTCCAGAGGAGGTTTGTGAAGATATCTGTGGGCTGGAGCACCTCTCCTATGAAGACAGGCTGAGACAGCTGGGGTTGTTTAGCCTAGAGAAGAGACAGCTTTAGGAAGAAGGCTTTTAGCACCTTCCAGTACCTAAAAGAGCCTACAAGAGAGCTGGAGAGGGACTTTTCACAAGGACATGGAATGATAGAACAAGGAGGAATGGCTTTATAATAAAAATGGGTAGATTTAGATATAAGGAGGAAATTTTTCACTGTGAGGGTGGTGAGGCACTGGCAGAGATTGCCCAGAGAAGCTATTGATGCCTCATCCCCAAAATTGTTCAAGGCCAGGCTGGTTTAGCGGGAAGGTGTCCCTGCCCATGGGAGGGAGTAAGCTGGTTTAGCGGGAAGGTGTCCCTGCCCATGGGAGGGAGGGTTGCAACTACATTATCTTTAAACTCCCTTTCCAAACAAAATCATTTTAGGATTTTGCCTGACCCTCAGCTGTCTCTGGCTTGCTGCCTGTATGACAAATCTGTCAGCACTTGCCTTGGATCCAGTAGGATGTCTTAAGAGACTAGCCACATGCATATTTTTATTTGGAAACATTAAAGCTACATTTGACTTTCTGGATGTGTTCAGGAAAGGATCCAGAAACCTGTGTGTGGGAGCGTGGGACTAAAACTCCTGAGCAGATGTGCAAGCACTAGGGATGGACAGAGACTCTACAGAAGGGTCTTTCTTCCTTGCTTTTCCAATTAAGAGTTCAGATTTTTGTGCTGATTGTTGCAGAGTTTTGTTCAGACATGGCTTATAGGAAAAGGCCATGATTACATACAGCTGGTTAAAAAGTAAAAGGCAGCTGTAAGCAGCAAGTTCTCAGGCTTTTTCCTTAAAAACAATAAACACCATGTCCTCGAGTAAAGTGATGAGAAAAACATGGTGGAAAACATGGAAGCCTTGAGAATGGTCAATAACAAGTCAACAGCAGGATGAGAAAAACAAGTATTAGCCTCAACAAGAAACCACAGGTATTGACAACAAAGGAGGGGTTGGTGTGTAATCTGTGACCAATGATGAGCTCAGGTTTTGCAATATGTATGAGCTTAATTAACACTACTATAAAAGTGTGTAAGCTGGATCAATAAATCGGAGTTCGATGCTCATCAATTGGATGGTCGTCTCCCTTCACTTTCCTCAGCTGATGAGACATGACTTCTTCACCTGTTAGTATTATACATTGTCAGTCAGTCATTTCCATACAAAATAATGATTGTATCACCTTGTTTGTCAAATATATATCCAGTCTCTACATACATTTTTCTTGTATCATTCCCACTGTTTTGGCAAGTGTTTTGATGACGTTGATTTTCTTTCTGGTTGGTCTCTTTTCAGGTCAAGGTTGGCAGTATCAAAAAGAGATGAGGGTTTGCCTATTTGTATATATTCACTGTGATGCTTATTAAATCAATGGATCCCTTGACATTTTTGACACAAGAAATATTTTGGGCTAATTTCTGTAGCAGAGATAGAAAAGGGACTCAGTAAAATTTCCAGACTGGTGCCTTTTTATGGGGTCATCTCTGATTTAACTGACAGAATAGCCAAAGAGAGAAGTTTTATTATTATAAAAGGGGAATGAAATAGATTTCAAAATATTTCAAAGTGTAATATTCTTTCATGCCATGTGTGGGAAGCCCCCTCATTAAAGGAAAGTAATGGAAATGGGGATTATGACCTGAAATATCTCTTGCAGGTTGTGGCAATAGCAAGATCAGCAACCTCATCCCTCGGATTGTGGGTGGCTCAAACACTGAGGAAGGTGAATGGCCCTGGCAGGTCAGCCTTCATTTTGTGGGAGCTGCTTACTGTGGAGCATCAGTGATATCGAAAGAATGGCTTGTGTCTGCAGCCCACTGCTTTCAAGGGAGCAAGTAAGCAGTCTTCCCTCTATATCTGTCCCAAACATGGCCAAAATCCACAAGTGCCTTTAGGTTCTGGAGTTTGAACTGCATGGAGGTGCTGTGTTCTGCTTTTCCCAGTCCTGCTGAGAGTGACTGTTTTGTGGTACTTTTTTAAGACAAAACATCTTTGCTTGCTCCCACCTAGGCTGGCTGACCCCAGAGCATGGCGTGCCCACCTGGGCATGCAGATGCAGGGCCGTGCCAAGTTTGTGTCTGCGGTGCGGCGGATTGTAGTGCACGAGTACTACAACAGCAGGAACTACGACTACGACATTGCGCTGCTGCAGCTGAGTACGCCCTGGCCGGACACCATGGGCCACCTCATCCAGCCCATCTGCCTACCTCCCTATTCCCACAAAGCCCGCAGCGGGGACAAGTGCTGGATAACAGGTTGGGGCCAAAAGCAGGAAGCAGGTGAGTTTTATCCCTTCCATTGATATGATTTTGTTCCAGGAGCCTTCACAGCTGGGGCAGTGTGCATGTACCTTTGTATGCTCAGGAAACTTGGCTGCTGGTCCCATGGATCTGAATGTCTTCCATATTGTGTTGTTATTGTAGGGAGCCACACTTACACAAAAATATCACAGGGTTGTCTTTCCCTTCTTTCCCCTTCAGTGGTGTGGGACACATGGTGTGGTTTCTCTTTGGGCTGCTAGTTAATCATATGTAAAATTAAGAATCTGGTTATTTGAAAGATGCATGTAATGTCTCAAAAAAAAAAAAAAAGGAGGGTGTATTTTTTCCTGTTTCCCTCTATTCCCTTTGTCAGCTTCTATAATACAAGTGCCAAATCAATCTTTTAATTTCAAAGTATACCTTATTACATACTAGCTTTATCAAATCCTAAAATAAAGTTTTATTATGTAAACCAGTGCTTGCATATCTGAGTAGGCAGGTGAGGGCTTTTTTGCTATAACTAGATTTTGAAAGGATCACCTGGCGATGAGATTGGGCCTGCTGCATGGAAAGGAGGGGAAACTTTAAGTTAATTCTGTTATTATTAAGTTATATACCTTACAAAAAAGAGGTGTTTCACCAAATCTTTCAGATAGAAAGAAGCAAATGTGAAAATTGATTCTTTATGCTGCGAGAATTTGCATCCTGAAACTGACTCATAATCTTAATCTTGAATTTGGCTCCTTCATATTATGCTGCCCTCACTGCAAATGTATCATGTGATGGTCTAAATATCTTTGTAAAATTCAGTTTCCTTTTTGAAATGAAAAGAGAGCAAATGAAGAAGTCTTGAGATGTTATGGGGGAAAACAAAAAAAAAAAAAAAAAACCAAAGAAAAAATATTTTGGCCAATCCTAGGGATTATGCCATTGTATTTGGTGTGTCTGAAGGACTCAGATCACATTAAAAAATTGCCTGATAGTTTGAAGAGGCTTTCTGCTCTGTTGCAGTTAGTTGTTTGGAATCTGGAATAAATCAATAGTCAAAAGTATCTATGGATATTTTCTGAAGCCTTCTTGTTTTATATTTCAATAGATGAGTAAAATGCTGTTGAATTTGTTTTCCAGATAATGAAGGTTCAGCAGTTCTTCAGAAAGCAGAGATAGAAATTATTGACCAGACATTATGTCATTCCACATACGGGATTATCACAGCTAGGATGTTTTGTGCTGGGCTATCATCTGGGAAAAGAGACGGGTGTAAAGTATGTACCTCAGCAAACTCTGCAAGGAACTTATCTGGTCTTTCATTGCTGCATGAGGAGGTGTAAAGTTAACTGGCAGACCCCTTTGTGCTCAATATGTTTCAGTTCTGAAAAAGAGGAATATAAGTATTGTCTGTCAGCAAATCTCTTCTATGGGTGATTTCAGAGTTCTGCTGCTTTATGTGCATGAGTAACATCACTAAATTTCAGTTGCAGGTCAAAAGCCAATCAAACTGTGAGTCCCAATAACAAGTTGAAATCAGGCAATTTTCAGCATAATAGGCTCTCAGCTGAAAAAAATACAAACTGAGAAAGTAGCTTGTGTCTTTTCAGGATCCCTCCCCTCCAACTTGGAACTACAAGACTGTATGATGAGATGCAGACAATTAGGCATAAATTTGCAAATGTAAGATATTTCTGATCTGGAAAAACTGAAAGATGATAAATGTAAAGTGCTGAATTTACTTCTAGTGAAAAGTAGTAAAACCCCATAGATACGCTGTATATATCTATAAGACGCTTAATATTACAGATCTTATAAGCCACATTGTATTATACTATACTTACATAAACCATACATATTTACTGCTAAAATAGTAGTACATTTACTGCTGAAATAATAATAAAACCATTTTTTTATGATGGAGATCTGGAATCTTCAAGATGTTCTAACTTTCACTGATCTACATAAAAATGAATAAGCCTACAATGGCTGAGGGAGTATAATGCTCCAGCTGTTTTTTAGAGGTTAGTGAGGCCATTGATATTAAGTATTGTTTTCAGTAACTGGAGAATTTGTTTGTTTATGGCCACTCAAGATATAGCCAGGGAAAGACATCATTTTGGCTGCATTTTTGTAGAGGCAAATGACTTGTGTCTGTGTCTGCCAGTTGTTAGAGCTAATCAAATTGTGGTATTCCTGTTTTGTGAAAAGTGCTGGTGTTCTACTTTTGCCCTAGGAATGAAGGAGAAAACTCACAAATTTTACTCTCTAAATGTGAAATCTTTTTTGTCATGGAAGGAAAAAAAGTCATCTAAATTCTTGACCTTTTTTGAGGCAATTCAATCTAATCCTGCTTTAGAGGAGTGAGTGGCACCTTAGCACCTTGGAAGGGTCCCTTCCAACCTGCATAATCAAACAACCTGTAGAGTGAAGGCAAAATAGTTTTCTAGCTCTAACAAAATATTTGTCTAGCAAGAATATTTGTCTTGCAAAACATCTGAATTTTGCCAAATGCACCTTTTGCTTTTAGAAGTTGTTTCTTGCACCCAATATTTTGGTAAAGTTTACTTTGCCATTGAGTGTCTTTCAGACACGCTCTGTGTACGGCAGAGCCTTACAGGGAAGTATCAGTTTGGTCCAAGGAATTTTCCCCAAATGATGGCAAATGATTTTATACCTGATGCTCTGCCAATGTATTTCTAAAAGAACATGCTGTAAAGGAAGAGTCCTAGTTGTTTTGTCCTGTATTACAGCATGATGAGATCCTGTAATAAATTTTGAAGTCTAGAACAGACTTAATTTTAACTGCTCTAATTACAAAGACATTACGGGCCTCTAAACATTATATGCTGACTGGTATCTACCAGAGGACAATCCTTAGGCTGTTTTTCCTTCTTTAAAAAAAAAATAAAGAAAAAACCCAACACAAAACAATTAAGGGATTCCATCTGTTTCCATTTACCTTTAATTTGAACTAAAAAATACAATTATTAAATACTTTATTGTATTTATCTTATTTAAAAATATTTTTTAAAGCCTACTATTTTTGAGTTTTAATGTCAAACCTATGAAAGTGCATATATGTTAAGTAGCAGATTTGGGGTTTATGGTTAAGTATAAGGTTAGGGGAAAAAAAGTGAATTTCAAATGTAGTCCATGCAAAATCATATCTTTATTAGTGTCTTTAAAGAGTGAGAATTACCTTCTCTCTTGTGAAAGAGCAAACTTTGGTAAAACTGTGCAATGCCATCTACTTGAAAAAAAACCCTATCAACTTTGAACTATCTGAATTTGAAAATATAATCACTGGAATTATGCAAAACATCTCCTATGGATTTTTCCTCAGTTTTCATAATTCATGTTGTAAACACATGTAACTCGATACGTTATTTTTAGGGTGATTCTGGTGGACCACTGTCATGTCAAAGCAATGGAGATGGAAAATGGTTTTTGACTGGCATTGTGAGCTGGGGTTATGGATGTGGAAGACCAAATTTTCCAGGTGTCTACACAAGAGTGTCAAATTTTGCACGATGGATACACAAATATGTGCCTTCAGTCTTGTAGCTTGAAAACTGTTTCCATGGAATAAAACATGTCCTGGATATCTTCATTAAAACCATATTTGGAGGAACTGTTCACAGGTGGAATTTCTTTGCATGTCTCTTGCTGATTCTGGCTCACATATGGGGCTAATAAATACCAGGAATTTGAGCTCTGGTGAAAAAGGAGGAGTCTGTTCCTTGTGGTGCTTGTTCCTTCCATGCAGATGTCTGAAGACATGGTGGGAGGTGCAACAATAAACTTTGTTTTCAAGGTACCAACTAAATGCAGGTGCATTCACCTGTCAGGAAGCTGAAGATACAATTGATTGTGTAAACAGAGAGCTTGAGGCTTACTCATAATTTCCTCTGAGGTGTGTGCAGCTAATACAGAAGTAACAGTGAAGTAGCAGTGAACTGTTTGCACTCTGGCAAATACTACTTCCAGTACCTCTTCCAGCAAGGACAGATGATGAAAGAGAGAGGAGACACTGTAAAAAGTGAACTTGATCCTTTCAAATCCATAGGGCCCAAATTTTTGAAGATCACAAATTCTGCTGCTATAAGTGATTTGTCGTATGCTTACTCCTTCTGCTTTCATTTTAATTAACTGCATGATTTGGAGCTACTAACTTTTCTTTCGTGCTTTCATTTCTTTATTTTCAAGTTCATCCACCTAAGAATTTGAATTCTCAAGCTTCAGGCAACCTTATCAAGATGAATAAACATGATGATGTGTGTTATTGCAATGATCTTGTCCTTGATGAAATAAAACCATTGTTTCTAAAAGGTCCTGGTATAATATTTATGTAAAAGTGGTTTGTTTCCTCTAGGCCTTTTTCTGGGTGTTTTTTTTGCCTTTTCCATGAAGGAAGGAAGGAAGGAAGGGGCAAAGCATCAGTCAGCAGGTTCTGTATGTATAGCAGAGACAGGCTGTTGAAAAGCAGAGGACTTAAACAAAGCCATCTGTCTGCAGTTGTAGTTTGAATTTCTGAGCTGTGAGGATTGCCTTCGAATTAACCCCTTTTGCAATCTCTGTATGAACTGTTCAGATTTGTTTTATTCCTTTGTTCCCTTTGTATTATTTTTCTGGGGCTGAGATTTCTCCATTTCCTTTTGCTTTTCTAGATTCTGTTCTTTGTGCTCTCTCTCTCTTTCAACATGTATCAAATATGTTCTTTCCCCACACACATCCTTGATTTTCTTATTTTATAAGCAGAACATGCTGAGCTTGATGGTTTGCTGACTTAAAGCTGCTTTTCCTTTCAAACAGGAAATGTGAACATAAATTGCTTTGCAATTTATTTACCGTATTTATTCTGTGGTACTGTCTTGAAACTGGAAAACTGAGGTGACATGTGGAACTGAGCATGTTTCCTCTCTTACAGATATTTCTATTAATTCCCCAGGGTGTTTATTAGAAGTTGCCTCATTCATATTGCCCTGGGACCTTTTATCTGTAAATTGCATGTCTGCATGTCCTTTGCATTGTGTCATAAATTTTTTCCCTACTCCCATGTTTCAGAAAGAAGTGATCTATTTTCAAATTATGGGATCCATATCCTACTTAGCCTGTCAGGTAAACAAAGAGTTACAGTGATGGTAACTTTTCCTGCCCACCTTCTATGATTGCAAATCAGCTGGCTCCCAATCGAAGCAGTACAGCAAAGGTGAAAAAAGAGAAGCTCGGGATGTGCAGTGGGGAGAGCAGCTATTCTGTTTAAGAAACGGGGTTCATTTATGGGGTTGCTGCTAGCTTTGTCAAAAGGCATTTGTCATGGCATCATGCTGCAGGCTTTTCCCTCCAGCCAGATTTCTGTGTACAGCATTCCAGTACCAAGTGCTGAACAGGTCGCAGGGCAGGTAAGAGCCACCAGCTAAGCTTTGCAGTAGGAACATAGTAAAAAAATTATCTCTGTCTACTCCTGTGTCCACTGACCCCCATTCTTCATAAATTGCTCTTAACTAAAATTATAAAAATTCCCCTCCCCCCCTCCCCACACTTTCCCAGACTGAGATGCATACAAAAAGGAAATAGCCCAGAGAGATAAGGGTTTCAGGTGTGATGTAGCTGATAACATGAAAGATCTTATCTCAATTTGCAATATTTTTATGTCTTCAAAATTATGGGAGTAAATACACGAAAATATGTTACAATAGCTCTTCTTTTTTAACACTAATGCCATCCATGGTCTTTCTCTAGGAAAGTCTGCATGTTTGCTACTGCCCATCTTACCAAGAAGGTTTGGTGGAAATTTGATATATTCAGCTGTGTTTTCCTGTTTTTCTTTAATGCATTTTAAATTTGCTATCTAGAAGAAAATGCACATCTCTGTAAGAGAATTAAAAATGCAGAAATGCATTTAAGTATATGATTTAAGCTTATAGTGTGACTTCTGTCCTGCCCTGTAGAATTTGTGAGAAATGAAGTCTGATTAATCGTTTCTGAGTCTATGGGTTGTGTTTTTGTCTGTTAATCTACTTTAAATTTTTGAAATAATAATTCAGCTCTTGCAAGATCTTATTTTATCCATTCAAATAAAGTTATCTTTCAACCTCTGAAAACAAATCCTTATATGTGTAATTTGGGGCAAAACACTATTTGAGCTCCTGGTAAGAAATGTAAATCCACTGAGCAGCAGGTTATTACAATCCTGTTAGTTTCTGAAAATCCTGAATGGTCAGTGCACAGGTGATTTCAAAGGATTGTGGTGGAATCACTGAAGTAATAACTTGTATGTGTATGCTCAAGGATTCTTTATTTCAACAAAAATTGTGTGAGCAAAGAAATTGCGAGCATAAAATCATAGCTTCCATTAAAAATTTAATTGCAATGTGTCTGGAGCTTTTATCTGATCTTAAAAGTGTAAAATTATACAGCAGGGATGGTAACATCCAATTTCATAAAAACTATTGAAGGATTTCAAGGTGTGGTTTTCTGTCTCAGTGTGTAGCTGTTTAATCTGTATATGTCAAAAATAGTCCTACTGTATAAAAATGCAACAAAACTAGTTGTTAAACAAAAGAGCCTTTTGTCACCATGTTTAGCAGCAACTATTGGGCACAGAAGTTCAGCAACTTCAGAAACTGCGCCAGCCAAAAATGCAGACCAGTGAAAACCATGTCCAAAATAGTAATTAGACTGTATTTATAGTGAATTTCTTTTCCTTTCACAGTGAAGGAGAATCTGGGCTTCAAGCTCACTTCTGGAATACATTCTGGGCTCCACAAGATATGGTTACTTTTCTTGAAAAATTAACCCCAGTGGAACAAAAAGAAATCTGTAGTAAACAAGCAATTTCCTTGTTCAGTTCTGGGGAGGAAGATTTTGGTCTTGTTACAATGGAGCTTTTTGGTATCAATGTACCTGTCATTTAATACCTATTATGTCTATTTTTCTTTCTCCACTTCGTGTCTTTGGCTTGTGTAGCTCATAATTATTACATTTCAGTTTCCAATTCCACAGAATATGATGTGATGATAAGATCAGGAAATTATGCTTCAATCCCAAGTGATGCCACTTTGAGGGGGAGTGGAAACCTGTGATAGAAAAATGGCATTTTTTCATAGGGCTTATGAACTAAACTAGGTTATGGAATCTTCATGTCTTCTGTTTCAAATGAAGGCTGGATGGAAATACCTTACAGCTTTTATTCTGATGTTCTGACTAGAATGGCTGAAATTTTATAGCTCCCTCTATTGCAGTGAGCTGTGGCTCTGATTTTTGCCATTTCTAAAAAAATCCCCAAAAACAAAACAAACAAGCAAACAAAAAAACACCCAACAAAACCTCTAAGAAATTGTACATAATTTGGCTTGTGACTAGACAATTTTGGTTTTATATTGTTAGTGATCAATTAGGCAGATATTGTAGCAATTGCAGCTGAATCAGTTCCTGCTTATGATGGTGAGGCTTTGCACTCCCTTGGCCAGAGCTGGAGAAGGTGATGCAGTCTGATAGGAAAAGGGCAACAGAATTGTAAATGTAAGAGCAAAAAAGGAATAGAGGAGTCAAGAAATATGAGTATGTGATTTTTTTCTACCTTGTCAGAAATCTTACCCAAGAACCTATCTTACAGTCTAACAGTTTCTCCATACTGATCTACACTCTACTTGTAGCAGTATCCTTTGACCTGTATTCCAAGCCAGGTAACAACAGGACTCTAACTCTGATGAATCCCAAAAAGTCTTTTTATCAATGGAGACTGTAAGTTCCTCCTAATTACATGGTAGTTATCACTCTGCATGGTGTCACTCCAGAGAGCTGTGCATCATACCACTTGTCAGCATATGATTTCCTTCTTCCACTGCAGAACAAGATCATTACGAGGTAAGATACAGAGCAGAAATGCTTTACTGAGCTGTACAGAAGCTCTCTGAAACTGTACTAGATGGATAAAATTTGAATTTGAGATTTGAAATACAACTTAATTAAAATCTTGGATAACGTAATCAAAATATCTCCTAATACAGTTGAAAGGCACTGATAAGGGTTTCCAAGTCCAACTCCCTTCTCCTCAGAGGACTACCTAAAATCAAACCATCTGATGCATTGTCCAGATGTTCCTTAAACTTTAACAAGCTTGGTGCCATCACCCCTTCTTCCCTGGGGAACCCATTACAAATTTCTGTGGGGTTTATTCTACACTATGACTAATTCTAATGGGTTCCTTTCCATAAAATCACATTTACAACTCAAAAACGTACAGAATTTATTTTGGAGTATTATATTCTATTACTTTCAGAAAATGTATGTTTTATGGTAGTCCAGTCACAGCTGAATTCCTCCTCATAATAGGGGGTTGGAAGACTACATCCTCAGAGTCACTGTAGTGTATTTGCATAAGTGGGTTCAGATGATATTTAAATTTGAGAGGCTGCACTTCTATTTTTCAGAGTTAAATTTCATGTATGAGCACAAGGAATCTGTCTTCCTCAACCAAATGAATAAACAAATTGTAGGATCTGAGGATGGATGGTTTCAAGAGGAGAACTTTACTTAAATTCTTGGAACTTTCAGGAAGAGGTTAGTTGGGCATGAAGATTCAGCTAGGAATCTGAAATGCACTTGTTTAGGAGTGGTTTAACTCAATTGAGTAGTCCTCTTCAGCTCTATTAATGTACTAAAATTAACTGCTCTCTATGCTATAAGATATGTCTTGTCATTGTTGGCATGGAATGGACAGAAGGTTTTTGTAAGGAGCTACTCTCAAACTTCAAAGGAGAATCCTGTTCCTGATGTAGGCCTGCATTTGTTCTGCTACTTATTATGGATTATTGCTGCTACTGTTACTCCATTGTGTATTATTAACACTGGCTTAGCTTTTTAGGAGCCACAAATGTAGAGCTGGCCATGAGCATGAAAACACCTGGAAGACAGCAAGACCAACACAGGTGTCTGATATAAGACATTTAGAGAACATTGATGCAGTAAGCTGTAAGATAAAATTCAAGAATGTGCATTGATGTCTGTCTATTAAAGAACCAAAACAGAATTTGGTGACTGAAATGATGTTATAAGCCTGAAGGTACTTCAGAAAAATTACTTTTGTGGCTGCTTTTACTGCCACCCTAAAAAATGCATTGTTTTGCATATGTCTATTAGTTTTGCTCTTGGATCAAAAGCAGCCTAGTGACATACTTATTACACATGCAGTAGAACTAATAATAACAGGATGTCCATCCGTGACAGCCAGTAACTATGATAGCCATTATTCCCCAATGTTGAGGTCCAGGGTCACACATGGCGACTGAACTGATTCTCTCCAGTTTCTGTAAACTGCAGTAATAAATCTGTTCAGTGACAAATCCTAAAGCATGCGCAAGCTGAGATGGGGAGGTGTGCTGTGAGAGTAAGTATCTCATGTGGACAACTCTTCTCATAGCTTGCCTTGCTTTCCTGATGATACTGTGACAGAAGGTACAGATAGAAGATAAACCAGGCTGTCGACTGGGTTGATGAAGATGCTGAAATATTTCCATATGGCAATGTGGAGGTACTTAAATTGTTATTTTATAAATGTTTTGTCAGCTATTATGATAGAAAGGATTTAATAATGTCTGCAGGAGAGGCAAAGCAGAGATTCATTCACTAGCGCCTCACTTCAAATGCATGAAAAGAATAGCCCACTAAAGCAGAATAAAAGTACTTTCAATTTAAGGTTAAAAAATTTTATTTTAATGCTGCCAATCTGGGCCTCAGTTACATCAAAGAACTTGATGCAGGGCTGTGATGGAAATAATCTGTTACTGTGAGGTCTAATCTTCATTGCTTTCATTTGCTGCGCATAGAAAAAGAGAAACCTGTTAGAAATTTTTAATGTATAGATTCACTCACAAAATATTCTCAGTTGGAAGTGACCCACAAGGATCACAGAGTTATAAATAAATGAAAAATTCCAAAATATGATGCAGGTTGCAAAATGGAATAAACATAAGAGTGAATTACAGATGCAAGAAATAGCATCTCACATTACAAGTAAAAGAACAGCAGGAAGTAATAGTTGCTAAGCATAGGGCTTCACATTTTGTGTGATAGTTTTTGTGACACAAAACCAGGCTGAACATGGATAGATTGAAAATGCTTTGGGTTCATTTGTTGCACAGATTCTGCTTAACACTGCTACACGGGCACTTGTTGCCTTTTCATTCCTAACCTCTGCTTCTCAGTGTCACTATCACCACTGAAGTAACATAATCTGGCATTGCCTTTCTGATGCTTCTATAGGTACAGAAACTCCAGGACACTTGTTAAGCAATAAAATGGTGACGTACACGCAGAGTGACTAGTCATCAATGCTGGGATGCCCAAGCATCCTGTGTACTATCAGCTGGATGGAAGAATAAAAGGGAAGTGGTAGCCAGGGAAATATTCTTGAACACAGATGACCAGATCAGTGTTACTTCTGCCCAGTTTCCCAGCAAAGACAACAGGAATATGGGAAATGTTTTGGGATTATTTTTTTTAATGCTTTTTTTTTTTTGTAACCTTCCAGATGGTGTGGGCCTGGGGCCTGGACTCCTTTGGTTGTATGTTTAACTTCATCAAGTAATGTGATGTTGCTTACCTTCTTACTGGACCAAAGAGGAGAAAGCAACATATTAAAAGCTCACTTTCAAGCTGTTCCTAAAATCAGTAAGTAATTAATAGAAAAAGCATCTGATGAAAGCACACTTATTACTGATTTTGCCTCTAAAAAGTTGATATTGCCTTGACCATATCTGGGAGAGGGAATGTTGGCATATAAAGTAGAGAACTATCATTGAGATCCACTTTACAAAAGACTGAGAATTGAACAAAGAGAGAACATCCTTTGGTCTGGGAGACTTTGTCTTCCTGATAACTACTCAAGACTTACTTGCCAGTCATTGCATGGGTAACACCGAGCAGCAGCAGGGAAGCAGACAGACAGACAGCTACAGGCACTATCTGGGCAAAGCTAGATAGCCCCAGTGAGAGAGCAGCTACTTTTGTCAGTTTTGGCAATGTATCCACAGATCATAGAATGTGTGTTTAAAGAAAATGGAAAAGAGCAAACACTTCTAGTTTCTCTTTGTTATTTTTCTGAATGCATTGTTCAGTGTAGTTAACTGCATAAGAAAAACGTGTTCCAAACCTAAGACCTATATTCCAAATCTATGAGGTACTGTGGATTTTACATGAGTCCTCTGGGGTGAAATATTTTAAGTAATGCCGAACTGTAGTACTAATTTTAGAAGAGATAAAGGGGCTCCACAGGATCAAGTTTAGCCACAGTTGTTTGGTAAGGTATAAGTGAAAGAGTTTTGACAATGAAGCAAGTGACTTTCCTTTTAATGTGTGGAACAGGTCACTGAGGACAAACTCCTCCAAAACTGCCGCATTTCAGCTTATGTCTCTCTGCACGCTGCTTATCCAAATACTTATCCCATGCATATTACTAACTAAAATGGCTTTATTGTTCTGAGGATGGGCATTTCAAATTACATTTAGCCCAGGTTTTGCTACAATATTTTTTTAATTTCAGAATTATCTTATTTTCTGTTATGTTCATATTTGCATTCACAATATTACCTAAAGGGAACCAAAAGCACTAAGGACTGGATATCTAATAGAGTCCTTGGTAGAAAATAAAACCTCAATATGGCATTTTCAAACTGAGAACTGATACACAAACTTCCTTGTTTACATGAAATTAATCAGTTATCCCTTCACTGGGCTTATTGCTTTTTAATTTTGAAAATACCTACAGAAAAGTCAGAAGTGATTGGAAGCGGGAGGTGTGTTGCATCCACATCTGGCTGCTTCTTTCACTTACCATGAAAGAATGCCTTTTTAAAAAAGAAAAACTTCAGTCAGAGGTTTTTTTTTACTTACCCTTAGTTGTAATTTGATCCAAAAAAAGAGAAATTCAGTGTTATGTGGAGGTGGAAGTTAAAGGATTTTCAGTTAATACAGGAAAAATGTGAGTTGAATACTGCCACAAGGCATTCCTCGAACTCTGTATGTAGAGAAGACTCTGCACTTTCATACAGCTGAGATAACTGTGCTCCTTGATGATGCATTTCTCTCCTAGTATGTGGTGGTCAATGTATTTCCTGGAATGGGACACTGACTTCTCCTTATTATCCAAGTTACTACCCACCAAACATTGACTGCGCCTGGATCATCAAGGTAAGTGCTAGGAACTCTTCTGAGTATTGATGACTTTTCTTTATCTTATGTAGACACAAAATTGGGAGAAATGGCTTTTGATGTAGATGAAACAGAGAAAACCTAGTGAAACCACTGAACCTGACTTCTTCTCAGGCATGCATTTGTTTCCTGTCCTATGTACAGGCGCCAGCTATGGGATGGAAATATTGCCAACTTCCAGAAGTTTGAGAATTTTTTTGACTGCAACAAATTAATGTGTAAGATGACAAATCCCAGCAGCCAGAGAAAATTAATAATAATCAGAGCTTTTCTTCTATGTCAAAAAGAAAAAATGGTCATGTAAATCATGCCTGACATGATGGATACCACGGTGTATTTCCCTGAATTCTGAATTCTGCAGAGCCAGGACATTCTCTGGTTCAGAAATTCACCTCTGAATTTCAAGCAAGTCCTTTGGCAAGACTTAAAATCTGCTCATGATTTCTACGAACTGCCTAATTGTTGCAGAGTTTTGTTCAGACATGGCTTATAGGAAAAGGCCATGATTACATACAGCTGGTTAAAAAGTAAAAGGCAGCTGTAAGCAGCAGGTTTGCAGGCTTTATCCTTAAAAACAATAAACACCATGTCCTTGAGTAAGTGATGAGAAAAACATGGTGGAAAACATGGAGGCCTTGAGAATGGTCAATAACAAGTCAACAACAGGATGAGGAAAACAAGTATTAGCCTGAACAGGAAACCACAGGTATTAGCAACAAAGGAGGGGTTGGTATGTAATCTGTAACCAATGATGAGCTCAGGTTTTGCAATATGTATGAGCTTAATTAACACTACTATAAAGGGGTGTAAGCTGGATCAATAAATCGGAGTTTGATGCTCATCAATTGGATGGTCGTCTCCCTTCACTTTTCTCAAATGGTGACCCCGACGTGATATGGCAACGCACCATAGAAGAGTGAAGACATGGATCGGGTCCTGAAGCAGCCAGGACAGCAGAGAAAAAAAAAAAAAAGTGGATAAAAAAGAAGCTGAGACGCGCCGTGCTTTGGGTGTCATATAGACGAGCCTGGCCGATATTGCTGCCGGACCTTGAAGAGCTGCAATCAGCACTGACGATTTAGGTATGGAAAGGCAAGCAGCATATGATTTATTTACTGCGTTTTTACAAAAAAGACAGGTTAAGGGGATAGATTTGCAAAAGGATTTACCAGGGCTTTTGACTTATGGCTATGCTAGGGGAGTTTTTATTAACCCCCATACGGTTCACAAGTTAATGGAGTGGCGTAAATTTGGTGATTTATTATGGGAGGCTACTTTAGAGGACGATAAAACTGCCAAGAAGTTAGGTAAATTATGGAGGGTCGTTCACAATGAATTACTGCAGTTTCAGGCCAAGAAAATGGCTGCCCAGCAGCCTTTGGTTAGAAATTAATATTTCTCACTTTTGCCTTGCTAGATACTGTAAAACTCTTTCAGAAAACAACAGAAACAGAGAATATGGTTATTCTGTTGCAATCAACTTCCATTCTGATGAGCTGGTCACCCACAGAGCATTTTATATTAAATACAAAGCTTTCAGTCCCACAGAACGTGAGTTAATAAGCACACAATTTAATTTTTAAGGAGAAACCTTTCAGAAACCCTGCTTGACAGATCAGTTGCATACAACTCAACCTGCCTATTTTCTTAACCCTATTGCAGGAGACAAATGTGTAAAATGTTATGTCTTTGGTTGACTGAATAGAGCTACAAATTTAGATATAAGATGCATTTATAAGCTAGTACTTATTTTCTAGCTTTTATCAACTATTCTGTAAAATGGGGAGTAAAATTTCTCAGTTTCTGTAGATCTACTATATGGCACTTCACTGACACTTTAAAATAGCCAAGCTGCAATATGAAAATAGAATGGCAGAGGGCCTCTAAGCATGACTCTTCTCCTAGCCAAAGTTAACCATGAATACCGAATCTTTTCTTGTCTTGGTTTCTACAGACAGGTGTCTGCTAAGGAAGGCAGGAGCCTCCCCTGAAATGGAAAGGAAAAACCCCCTCCCTCCAAATTGCTATAAATTTTAAATTAAGAGGCTCTCAGGCAAAAATATGGGAGCAGGGATAACAGTTCTTTATTAGGGAAGAAAATAAAAAGATAGAATAAACAATGCAGAAAATCAGAACAACGCTGACAGAGTCAGAGCACAACCTGACACCCTGTTGGTCAGGGTGTTGGTGGCAGTCCAATTGGAGATGTGGCTGCAGTCCTCCTGGAGTGTGAGGTGTGGTTCTGTTGGAGCAGGGATCCTGTAGAAAGGCTGTAGTCTTCCTCTGAAGCTCAAGTGGAAGAGGCAGATGTTCCTCTGGAAAATCCAGTGGAGAAGCCATGCTGGTGTTCCAGAAACTCAAGATGATATCCAGGTAGAAATGCATGGCTCCTCCCTCTGGGCGGAGCATCTCACAATAGGATGCTATAGTTCTTATCAGTCATGCAATGATGCTCAATAGGCTTATTATCGGCAGATATCTCCCCTGAGAGAGGATTGGTTGTGGAAGAGATAAGGAAAACTTCCCACTTAACAGAAGACAACTGCCATACAGATGGCAAATAGAATACAATTTGCTTGGCAATCCAGAACATGATCCACCTCTTATTCTATTTTCCATCTGCATCGCAAAGAAACCTTACACACAGTTCTCACCTATGACTAGGTTTCCCTGTGGTACACAACGGCTTTCTCCATCTTTCTGCATTACCCACCAAATGTAACCAGGTCCTTGAGCAAAAACAATTTCACAGATGGGTTTATCTTTGCCTGAGGTGGAATTAATCCAAACAATCTTTCCCAAAATATCTTTCATATGTACCACAGGGACTTTATCTCCATCCATTGTGTGCAAGGGTTCAGACTGGGCAAGACCAGCTTGATTGATGGACCCTTGGGTGTCGACCATCCAGGTAGCTTTTGTTAAGTTCATTTCCCAATTTATAAAAGTTCCCCCGCCAAGTGCTTTCAGGGTAGTCTTAAGTAGTCCATTGCGCTGTTCAACTTTCCTGGCAGCTGGTGCATGATAAGGAATATGATATATCCATTCAATACCATGTTCTCTGGCCCAGATGTTGATAAGGCAATTCTTGAAATGGGTCTCTTTGTCTGACTCAATGTGTGCTCTGGATCAGTCCATGGCAGAAGGTAGGACTGTGTTTCTACCCCTAGGGCAGTCGGTTCCAGGTGTACTGCACTCCCCTCCAGGTGAAAGCCAACTGAGGCCTGCATTCTGTTGTCAGAGGAATGGAGAAAAATGTGTCAGCAATGTCTATAGTGGCATACCACTTCGCTGCCTTGGACTCCAGCTTGTACTGGAGTTCCAGCATGCACAGCAGCACTCAGCGGTGGAGGCACTTCATTAAAGCCACGATAGTCCACAGTCAATCTCCATTCTCTGTCAGACTTGTGCACAGGCCAAGTGGGGCTGTTGAAGGGTGAGTGGGTTTTGCTGACCACCCCTTGGCTCTCCAGCTCACAGATCATTTTGTGGATGGGAATCACAGCATCTCGATTTGTCGGCGGCGCACTGTTGAAGTGGCAATTGGCACTCGTTGCTCTTCTACCTTCAGGAGTCCTACCGCAGATGGGTTTTCTGATAGTCCCGGCAAAGTGTTCAACTTCTTAATGTTCTCTGCCTCTACAGCAGCTCTGCCAAAAGCCCATCTGAGTCCCTTTGGGTCTCTGTAATAGCCATTCTGGAGGAAGTCTATGCCCAGAATACACGGGGCCTCTGGGCCAGTCACAATAGGATGTTTCTTCCACTCTTTCCTAGTCAGGTTCACCTTGGCTTCCAACAGGATCAATTGCTGTGATCCCCCTGTCACCCCGGCAATGGAAACAGGTTCTGTTTCCATTCAGGGTCCCAGATTCCTTGCCTCACCACCATCCAGCTGGACACCTATACCCATAAGGTCCCAGACCCTAAGTATAAGCCTCACATCCCCGTCATACAATGTCTTTGTGCAGATTACGGAGACTTTCATACGTCAGGGACTCAGTGATGATTGCAACCTCTGGCTCCCCTGTGGGTTGTGAGGGCCCTCCCCCATTCTGGGTGCTCTGATTTCATCTTAGATCTCCTTGTTTCTATAGGGGCAACTGCTGCTAGCTATGCCTTGCCTTTGCAGTTCAGCTGGAACCTGGACAGTTGTAACATCTGTAGGTTCCACTGCTGCACTGTTAGACTCCTCCTATTTGAGGCAGGGGCAGGGCTTCTCACCAGCTGGGGAAATGTACTCCTTCAGCATCTGGCCAATCTCACGTATCTCCTTCACCAGACCCCCCACCCAATCTGGGTAGTTCATATCTGGGGTGGGCTGTGGGGCACGGTCAGGCTCTGGGGCATCAGCATCCCTAGTCTCTGGTGCCATGTCAGGTTCTGGAGTAGGTGTCAGGGTGGTTATCCAGGTTAACCTTTCCTTATCTCTAAATGCTAAATAGAACAGGCCTATCAGCAACATCAGCCACTGTATGATATTATTAGTATTTACAGTGGATCTAAACACTTCAAAAAATGGTGGGGCAGACCCAAAGAGATGGTTAAAGGGTTGGGAGAAAATTTTCCCCAGTGTCATTTCGTTATGGTAGGTGCCATTATAAAGTAACCCCAAAAACATACAGTTAGTGTGTGATAGCTCTGAATCCATGTGCCTGCTTTCCAGAGGAAATTAAAAATCCATAAATTCCTCACCTTATTCACCCATAAAACAAAGTGGATAACAGCCTTGATTATAGGAGCCATGTTTAGATAAGGGTCTGCAAATGGGAGAAATACAGCTACGATCACATGCCACCCAAACTAGGGTAAGCTGGACCACATGGTGTCACTTAACGAGGTTTCTATAGCAGCACACAAAAATTAGATTTCTCAAGAACTGTTATTCCCTTTTTGTTTCTATGCCCTTAAGCCTCATCTTGGGCACCAAAATCTGTCTTGGTTTTGACAGACAGGTGTCTGCTAAGGAAGGCAGGACCCTCCCCTGAAACAGAAAATGTTCTGGATCAAGATTAGATTTTGGGGGTCTTCCAGATGGTGGAACATGAATTTTCAGGAGACACGAGTATATTTATTTGTGACATTTCTTAGTAAAGATGCAATTTCAGATTTTTTAAATGCCAGGGGTTTTTTATCCAATTAATGTCTAGGTAGCTAAAGTTCTCTGTGATTTCATGAGATCAGTTCATTTTGAGAAGCCTCTTCAAATCCTCAGCTTGCTTGTCAGAATGTAGTTCTGTTCATTGTTGTCATAGAAGCATTTAAATTTTAAGGTTTCTGGTAAAGATTCTTGTTTCATAGCCTTTCACTCTAAATAAATGGCACGTTTTGTGTTCAGTCATTGTGGGATTCACATTCTCTGAACCTGAGAAAAGCAGAGAAAAGTATGATCAAAACAATTCTTATCTCATTTGCTGTGCCTGTGTTGTTGACAAGTGGAATGCATTGTGGAATGTTGTTTACTTGAAGGGAATTGGTAATTGGATTCTGGTGTGAGTGTTTTGATTCACTGGCCAATTGAATCCATGTGTGTGTCTGGACTGTCAGTGGGCAGTCACGAGTCAGTGCAGTTGAGTGCTTGGCAGATTCAGCTTAGATGTAATGTAACATAGTGTAATATAGTAAAATAAAGTAATTAATTAGCCTTGTGATAAGATGGAGTCCTCATCATCATTCTTTCCTTCATCAGGGGTGCCCTGAATCCAATAAGTCATTCTATAAGACAAAAATTTTCAGGGATTTCTTCTTCCAACAATGTGGGTCCTCTTTCTACCAGAAAAAGTTACTAACTATTCTTAGTTCTGTGGTTACTCTGGTTTTTGCCTCAAAAATGGTTAAGATTTTAAGCCTAGGAATACCTTTTTTAACAAAATCCACTGCCTTTATTGTGTGTATCTGTGTGCTCTGCTCCTAGCACTGAGGCAGGAAGCAGATGGCTCAAAGTTATTTAATCAGTTCTTCGTCACAGTCAGGAGGCTCTGTTTAAAGACTCAGGAGGAGTGGAATGGCTGTCATGTGTCAGTATCAAGTAGATGCAGTAGTTTGGGGAATGCTATCTCAGACATCAGCATGGATGGAGAGCGCTGGCCTTTATCAGCCTTCCCTGCAGCAGTAGTAACAGGAGAAGGAAAAAAATAAAGTCATGTTTTCCCATATCTTAAGTACCTGCAATCACCCACCTGACGTTAGTTTTTTCCCCATTGTTGGGTGCCTATCAAAGCACAGTTACTAAAAATCGCACGCTCTGCTCTGAGCTGACCTGGAAAGCAAATGCCAGCCATCAGCTGCATAACTTCAGGGAGAAGTGACAAGAAAATGCAGACACTCCTGCTTTGAGCTTGTGCTGGCTGGGTGGTGTGTGCTTTCCTCCCACTGACATCACATGCAAGGCAGTGAAGAAGACTAATTTAATCCAGATTGGAACTGATTAGACTACTGTGGGACAAGTGGATTTGGTCCTTCAATCTGATGTAGCTCCTAATTTGCCTATGGTGCTAAATGGGAGAAAATTTCATTTTACTTCACTTGGGCAGAAAGAGGAGTGGTTTGAGCTACTTAGTCTTTCAGAGACTTTTTTTTTTCTTGCACATCTGAAAGAGTCAAAGAGAACAAACATTTTTACATATTGTAAAGAAACAACTTGCCATCTAAACTAACTAGTAGTTAGTTAATGTGAATGTGAAAGAAATTCTTGGTCAAGGGCTGTTGCATACAAGACTGTGAGTTTTGGGAATTGTTTGATAAAGCACTTATTCACATCAGACACTGAGTGTAGTAACATAGAGATTAATTTGTACAGAATTTTAATAGGAGGAAATATGTATTTGTAATACTAAAGAGAAGCCTAGCTTTGATTTTATTTTCCTTTTCCTTAGGAAAATGATTTTTGATTTTATTTTCTTTTTCCTATATTAAATACATTCCTTAACAAATTAAAGAAATGCTTCCTATCAGTAGTTATGTATCTGTGGTGAATTGAATGACTTTCAACCCTTAGAGGCAATTAATGTAAATTCAATTTGCTAACTATATTTAGGTGACTCATTTAATTCAGACTGCTTGATAAAAATCTTTGCCAGATTGTGCCAAGTGAGATTTTTTAAAATATTCATTTTATTTTACAAATTACACAAACTTTAATTTTTAATAATAATTTTACTATTTCTTCATGGTAGAGTCCTGCATTACTGCGTTTAGACTGTATCAATATTTCCAGTGTCATTGATTTCTTATTTTTCTAGCTTGTCCTTAGATATGCAGACAGAATGTGCATTCCCTCAAGAAATTAGTTTGAATGTTGGAAAGGCTGCCCAGATGGTACTGCTGAATTGGATTGGGGTAGAGAAATCATTTCTTGTTTGTTGTTTTCTGTAAAGAGTTTTTTCCACAAAGTTGAGACATGAGTTGAAATTATCTCTAAACTACTGCTGGCAATCTTTAAGATCACATGAAGCACGTGGGCGAAGATGTAAAAGTGTGGAAAAGAGGCTGTGTAATGTGTCTCTTTAAAGAGTGGGAGAACAGAAAAATCAAGAGGGAATTTCACACCAATCTTTATAAGTTAACTTTCGAAAGGGAAAAAAATGCACAAGAAATAGCCAAAGTAAGCTATTTGTAAATAGTGAAAATAATATTAAAGCCAGCATGGAGATTTAAAATTTTGTTTTACTTCCCTGCTGTGAGAGGATAAATAGATAAATTGTATTTTGACACTGTTTTATGTGACAAGCTTATCAATAAGTAAAGAAAATATGGGGAGAAAAAAATACAGGAAACTGTTTCCACAGAATGATTGGTCAAGACTCATTGCCAAAGAGGAAGGATATTTTTAATATCATTCTGCCAATATAGTTATGGATTGTCACATAATTTTTGTTCGTGATCTAAATTATGGATTAGAGTAGGTGCTTCTGAAATAGAAAAGTGTTACACAATAGAAATATGGATGTATTTAAGAGGGATGCATTTGTAAGTGGTCGTGAAAGGCTGTAGAATATGTATGGAGAAAAATAAAAACAAGAATATGAGTCAGCAGTGCCCTGGCAGCCAGGTGGGACATCCTTGTCCTGAGGTGCATCAGGCACAGCATCGCCAGCCAGGTGAGGGAGGGGATTTTCCTGCTCTGCTGTGCACTCAGGCAGCCTCATCTTGAGTGATGGGGGTAGTTTTGGGCACCACAATATAAAAAAATAATAATCTTTAAGAGAATGTCCATGGGGGGGTAACAAAGATGGTGAAGGGCCTTGAGGGAAAACTGTATGAGGAACAGCTGAGGTTACTTGGTCTGTTCAGCCTGGAGGAGACTGAGGGGAGACCTCATTGCAGTTACAGCTTCCTTGTGAGGGGAACAGGAGGGGCAGCTGTCTGATTTCTGCTCTCTGGTGACCAGTGACACTTCCGAGGGAATGGTCTGATGTGGTATCAGGGGAAGACTAGGTTTAATATTAGGAAAAGGTTCTTCACCCAGAGGGTGATTGGTCACTGGAACAGGCTCCTCAGGGCAGTGGTCACAGCCCCAAGGCTGCCAGGGCTCAAGAAGCATTTGGACAATGCTCTCAGGCACAGGGTGTAACTCTTGTGGGTGATGCTGTGCAGAGCCACGAGTTGAACTGTAAAGTTGATCCTTGTGGGTCCCTTTCAACTCAGAATATTCTGTGATTCTGTGAAGATCTGAATGGAGATAATTAAACTGATATGTGGATCGCCTAAGTTGCTTTTTGATGAAAAAATGGCAGAGGGGATGATTGTTGCTCAAAAGCTGACTTGTTAGTCAGAGTCACAAAATACTCTGTGAGTTTTGTTTGTATTTAGTGGTTGGTTGTCTTTGTTCGGGGGTTTTTAAGTGTCACACTAGGATATAAAACAGGAAATTGAAAATACCTTCCTGATCACCAGTGGGAAGGCTTCGGCTAGTGTACTGTACCTAAACTAGGCATTGCATGTCAAAGAACATAGGGAACTTTCAAAAGATACCAGAAACAGTGACCAGAAGGTAACCCAAGGTCAGATAGTACAGCACAAGTCTCTCTGTCACTGTGTACTACCAAAACCAAGGTAGATAAATGTCTGACAGAAACGGCAGAGAAACATCCAGATGACCTCTAGCAGGGAGTGTAGCATGTGGCTGTTGGTCCTCAATGGTTGTGGACATTGCTGATACTACCAATGGCTCCCTAGTGACTTGCTTCATTTTGTTTATGTACTTTTTGTCGTGCTTTCAGTCTTGGGGTAACCAGGAGTAAATCCTTTTTCAAAAAAAACCTACCTCCCACTGTTTAGAGGTCCTTGTAAACAACTGGTAATAAAAATAATAGTTATGGAAGCCAATTGATGAGATCTATCAGGCTTCTCACATAGTAAACTGTGATAGTCCTTAGTCAGAAATTTATTGGAGGGAGGTATAAAGCTCTTCTGCAGTTTTGTCAATTTCACTTGAAAATTAAAAGATGCTGTGAATTTTTATTATTTCTAATGCCCGTGGTTCTGGTGAAGGCAAAAGAACAGGTCTGAGAAGCCTCACTTACTCAGGTTAGAGTTATGTAAAATGGGAGTGTGGACAGTTGAAGGGTCTTCTTTTTTGTCAGGGACAGTAGAGACTGAAATTAGTGTGATCATTAATTAGGGTGGGTCATTCCCCTGTTCCCTCTCCACAGTGGGACCAGTTTACACTAGTATAGGACTACTACCTTAAGCAGACTAGAATGTGTAGCTTTGAACAACTTGCTGAATGTGCAAGGTGTTGTTCATAATTTGAAAGCATGACTCCAAACATGTGACACTATCTTCTCTCTCTTATTTCAGCACACCAAAGTTGCTCCCCTTATGCATACAAATGCCTCAATGGAACATGCTTGCTGAAACCAAATCCTGAGTGTGATGGGAAAAGAGACTGTGCAGATGGATCACATTGTGGTGTGGTAACATTTATTTTAAAATTTGTTAGTTACTTGGAAAACTAAATCATCAATTTGTGTTATTCTTAAGCATTATTGGATTTAGAATTTGTTAATCAAATATGAATTTAAAAAAAAAAATGAATTTCCTGGTAACACTGTATGCAAATGTCTGTCTTGAATTTTGCACTGTTTCTTTTAAATCAGCTCATCCATTCTGTCTATGATGACTTATTTCAAGCAATGCACTTCCTGGATAAGCTGGTAGGTCTTGCTGCTTTTTTGAGCTGAATGAAATGCAGTCAAGCTGTGCTTGTAAGGAGGGAATAGAGACAAGAATTATTCAAGTGAACTTTTAAATTGTGCTTAACCTCTTTTTGAGTTATTCAACTCTTTAGAAAGCTACACAGGAAGACAGATAATGCTTTATATCTGACCTACGCATTGAGTGAAAATGGGCAAGTGCTCACCTTTTTACCAATTGCACAGTAAGGTCTAAGGGTAAAAGTTTGTGTCAAGCATGGCAAAGTGAATTAACTGGTGGGCTTTTTACTAATTTATTAAAGTATTTCTGTTAGCTTGTGGAAGACATCAGCTTAGAAAAAACAGAATCGTTGGAGGTGAAGATGCGAGATCTGAGAAGTGGCCTTGGCAAGCAAGTTTACAGATGGGGGCACATGGCCACGTGTGGGGTGCATCTGTGATCTCCAGCAGGTGGCTCATATCTGTTACCCATTGCTTCCTGGATTCTGATTCTGCAAGGCGTGAGGAAATTACACTGTTCTAGAGTATTTGCAGTTTAATAACCTTACAAAGGTGCTTTCAATAATTTGTAGAAGCTATTCCTTGTCTAGATAAGTTGATCCAGGTAATAACTTGGTGACATGACATCCCTACACGAACACTTGGTGTTGTTTGCTGGCTTCAAAAGTCTTCAGTCTTTGAAATTATTCTTTTGCTTCCATTACCAGTAAAACCTGGATGACAACACTGTCCTGTCAGATGTAGGGCAAACACCATTGTTTTTTTCCCCCTTCTTTTCAAAAGGCAGGAGTTTTCCGAGTAGAACTATGGCCTTTTATCCCAATACATGTCCTATATATTGATCAATGAGTGAAAACCTCATTGATGTTCAGTTTAGGTAGTGGAAATTGAAAATGCACCATGGTTTTGATGAATGTCCTCAAATACTGAAAAGTAGTTAAAACAGAGTGAACTAACATTGTGTTGCTTTCCACTGGGATGTTCTAAAAATACTTTTTTTTACAGATACTCTGTTCCAATGGGATAGAGAGTGTATATGGGTTCACATACTATAAATGAAAAGAGCAATCATGTAGCTATGAGATCAATCATAAGGATTATTGTCTGCCCACATCATGACCAAGCTGTCTCAGACTATGACATTGCTCTGTTGGAAATGGAGACACCTGTACTCTTCAGTGAGCTGGTAGAGCCCATTTGTTTACCTAGCACCTCTAGAGTGTTTCTTTATGGAACTGTCTGCTATGTAACTGGCTGGGGAGCCATAAAAGAAAATAGTATGTTCCTTTCCTGGATACGCTTTTTGCAAGTTTGGCTTAGTTTTAAACTCTAACAATGGAATATTTATACTTGTAAGCACAAAAAAAAAAAACCAAAAACAAACAAAAAACCCCAAACCCATGACATTTACTTAGTGTGTCTATAAAAAGCCAGAAAAGATCTCCTTAGCTACAGTCTGTGAATTCTGAATGGTTGCTTGGATAGCAAGTGATAAGTGACAAAATGCATACTCAGGTGTCACAGATCATTGAAAAGCAAAGGATCATAGATTTATAAAAATGTACCTATTTTCATGTTCATGACTCATTTAATCGGATGAATAGAACCTTGCAAGTAAAGAGATCCGTAATTTGCAACTATTGCAGAGAAAGAATTTGTTTCTGATTGACAACATAGAGCCATAAGCAGCAATAATTGCAATTGCAAAAAAATGTGGAGGATCTTTCATTGTCTCTGTCTTAATCAAAGGCCTCATGAAGTTCTGCCTCTGTGTAGCTTGGAGCAGCCAGCTGCAGTAGGGAGGCAGAAAAAAGCACACTGAGGTAGAGAGCGGTAGCAAGGGAGCCTATGGGATCCTTGCCCTGTCTCAGCATTAAACAGCTTGAAACCTAGGCTTGGGCAGCATCTCAGCACATCAGAAGGATCAGGATATTTAGCTCACAAGGGCACCTCATGTCAATACCATAGTTCAGAATTAAAGTCTTAGCATCATTTGTGAGTTACAGACTGTTCTTTGGTGTTTCTTTAAAATTATTTGTTTTTCCATGCTCAGCTGTATTCCTCAGTTTCTTCCCTAGAACTGAGAGAATGGAAAATTATATAGAAATTGCATTTTGTAGGACTAGGATGTTGTTTGGAGCATGGCCATGGTTTAAATAATAACAAAAATCTTCAGGCATAATTTGAAACACCATTCAAATTTAGTCACCCCGTGTGCAGTCTTGTCTTACAATTTGCAGACACTTTTACTACTTTCTGATAGAATAAGGTCATAAGGATAAAGGCTAGGGAAATGGAAAGGTAGTGCATGGTGCATTGGAACGTCTATGGCTATTGGGTAGTGTGAACAACCCAGCTTTCAAAAATAAGGGCAGGCACCATTTGAAGGTGAGGGAATTACTCTGCTGTCATTAGCTGGGTGGATTTTGAGTTAGAAGCAATTCTCTTTTGTTTTGATAATTGGTATCTCTGTAAGAAATTTGTGCCATCTTAACCTCTGCAATACCCTTTGTATTTTTTTCTAGGTCATCTTGCCAAAACACTGCAGGAAGCTCGAGTGAGAATGATTAACCAAAGTGTTTGCAACAAGCTCTATGATGATCTTACTACTTCACATATGCTGTGTGTTGGGAACCTTAATGGTGGTGTTCATGCATGCCAGTAATATGGAACTGGTAAGAAAAAACTACAAAGGAATGTTTGCTTTCTTTGGAAAACTCTTCAGTTTTAGGTTATTTGTGTGGTGAGGGTTTTTTTGGGTTTTTGTTGTTGTTTGGGTTTTGGTTTTTGGTTTTTCTTTTTTATTGAGTGCGAATTTATGGTTAATTTAACATGGCAACTAAAAGCCCTCCAAAATAAGGAAGAAAATTCATAATGGATAATCTCTGACTCTCTTGAATAATATCATTTTGCAAATGCAAGGGGTAAAATGTATCGAGAAGAGTTCTTTTTCTTCTTCAACAGTTATATTTCATACCAGACAACAAAAATATAAAGATAAAAGGAATCGTCTGCACTAAAAGGTCCACCTGTGAATTGCGCTATTTGTATTAATTTCTTTTTATCTTTTTTAATATCTGGATGTGGAATTGCTAAAATACTGTAAGAGTATGATGAGTAATTTATTGTTACAGTTAAAAAGAAATACAAAAGGAAAAGCTAAGCTAAGTTTTGGAACTGCAGCTGCAATGGTGCTTTTTAATTTCAAACATTCATTCATGTGTATAATTACAAGTTGTGACTACATCACAGTAGTGTAAGTTATAAACCCCAGCTTGTTTACACACACAACCAGAAACTGCTTTTTGGTTATACTTCCCTGTCCTGACTCTGCCTTCTTTCTCCTAGTACACTAGTGTACTTCATTGGTGTTTAAATTTCTGATGATGAGTATCAACTTTACAAACATGTTTTTTATACCAGTTAGCATGCAAAAGGGATAGAAATTTGTTACTGAATATTAGGCTGAGGCAGTTTGGTACAAATTTTGTGTAATATATAAATTTTATTATTTTAATGCAATAGGATAACTTTTGCAAGATTGTAGCTCATGATGGGTGAAACTTATTTAACATGATAGACTATTTGTAGAATTTTTTATAGTGTCAAAGACTTAATTAAATTTATTATTTTTATTAACATTACGTAGAGTTTATCTGCAAACTTTGACCTTGGAATTATTTTGCTAAAATATGTCAGAGGGGTGGTATTCCTCCAAAAAATGTGTTGCTTAAGAAATGCCCTTGAATTTTCAGATGGGCATTTTTAACCTATTCAGCTGTATATCATACTAGACATTTTCCAGCATGATATGCTATGTCTGAGTTTTAGCATGTTGGTCTGAGTTCTAGCATGTTTGCCCTCTGGGTCTTTAAGTTCTTAGTCTGGGTAGCATCTTTACTTTTTTTGAGGGTTGGTTTTTTCTTTTTTCCCCTTTCTTTCTGTCACTAGTATGTCTATTATATATACTTTCTGTCACAGTATATTATATCACTGTAATATATAGTATGTGTTTCCTGTACAGTGCTAGAGAGGAATGACACTGGGAACTCAGGAAAGTCCCATAACACCCTAAACCTGCTTTACTATGCTTTCAGACTTGTGAGGGCCTTGTTCTGTTTTACTCCTTCCTGGACATGTAAGCTGTGCATATGTTGCACAAGTTATGTGAAGCTTCCAAATACCTTTCATCTTTAGAGGACCTGATACACAAGAAATAAAAAAATCACCCTTTCATTCTGTTTTCTTATCACTCTAGAATGTTCTTTGATCTTGATTCTTCTGCTTAAGATCCTTCCTTTCCCTAGAGATATACAACCCCTTTGGTCTTTCAGAACTGGCTGAGTAATTGGCTGAGCCTCCCTTCTCAAGTCACTTTGACATCAGTCTCTTGGATTAGCAACATTTCTAGTACGACAGCAGCCTGAGAGAAAGGAAGAACTCTGACTTCTTTTCTTATCTCTAGATAATTTTGTACCATCATGATAGATAATTTTGGTTGGTTGGGTGATGAAAGCTTTGTGTTATTACTCTTTTCTCAGCACGTGGCTTTCTCCTGACCTCTTACATGTTTTGGTTCCACCTGGGGGCTCAAACAAGCCCCAGGGTGAATTTGGAGGCTGCTGACAGCCCTGTGTGCGTTAGGAACAGCTGCAGAGAGGAGCTGCACTGTAGTTGCCCAGAGTTCTGTCAACAGACTAGGTCAGAGAAGGTTAAAGTAATGGAAGGCAAAAAAAAACATTGATGAGCCCAAATGCACTTTGATCCTGGGAACTGAATTAAATAGAACCTTTTATTTTTCTATACTGCTATGCAAACCTGCATGTTGCATTTGAGAAGCCTGTTCTTATTTGTACATTCCTTAGTCTTTGTTCCTTCTTCTGTCTCTACAAAATAGTCTACTGTAGAGTCAGTCTTGATTATAAAACTACTGATAATACTCAATTGTGCCTGGTTTGTTTGTCGGGTTTGGGTTTGTTTTGGTTAGTTGGCTTTTTTGATTTGGGTGTGTGGTATCTTTCTGTTCCTATTTAACACACAGTATAAGAGATCTGCCTTCAACCTGTGAACAATTTATAGTAGATTTCAAATTGCAGTAGAATTCCCTATTTCAAGTTGTAGTAGAATTCCCTATTTCCATCCCTGTCTTCTTCTCTCCCTGTTTGAGCTGTGGTGAGTTATTCTATGAATCCTGTAATGAGACATTATCAAGGAGTAATTTTATAAACTGCTTCTCGCCGTTGCTTTATATTGGTAAGTGTGCTGCATCCATAATTTAAAACAATTGAATAAATATGGCATCTGGCTGAGTACATTATATCTAGAAGTAAGTTTTAATTAATATTTGAGACAAAGAGGGGCAGGTATTTACTGTTCCTAAATAACCTAATTTTTGTTACACTGCTCTCTGTATGTGCACTAATGGCTGGATTCCTTCATTTTGGGGAGATTCTGGAGGTCCCTTGGCCTGGACAGGGAAGGGCAATAGATGGTACCTTGCTGGCATTGTGAGCTGGGGTGAAGGGTGTGCTCGGCGCAATTGTCCTGGTGTGTACACCAAGGTGACAGGACTTTATGACTGGATCTGTTGGAATACAAACTGGTGAGCCAAGGACAAAATGCAGATCACTTCTGTGTGAAAGCTGCTTCCTGCTGTAGTCAATTTGATGATACAACATGAAAATGCCATTGACCGTTCCTTGGTGAAAGAATACATTTTTTAAATGAAGAAACTATCATTTGTGGTTAATCTATAAATAACTGTTCAGCCTCAGAGGAACTCCGGGCTCCTTATGAATTCATCTTCCTTATGGTTATTTGCAGAAACAGCACTGCCTTAGAAACAAAATAAAATGGATTATAACCTGTAACAAAAATCCAGCCATACCTCATTCATAACCCTTCTCTCCTTCCTTGTCCCTTGTTATCTATATTTATTTCCACATTTTATCTGGATAAAAATGGCCACATGCCATATATATTCAAGTCTTTAGGTATGTTACAGGATCTTAAACATAAATAATTATTTCATTGTTCTCAAAAATATAAATAGTGTATTGTGTATAAAGCTGAGATTAATTCTTTCCAGTTATGTGCAACGGCATGATTTTTACTTTCTGGGCTGTAACTTTTGGGGTCTCTACTGTGTTTTCCTAAAAATACCAGATATATAACTCAAAAATGCTAGGATGCAAGAAATTTTCATTAAGTAACTGGAAGAGTATTGTTTAGGTTCTTTAGGATGATGTCTAAATAAAAGGAAGGAATGAATGAGTTGTAATTCATTGAACAAAAAGAAACTATAATGCCTTCTTAGATTCTCTTCAGAATTTGAACTAACTGTAGGGTTTAATATTTGCAATATGTTACATGTGTAGTTCTCCAGCTCTGGCATCCATTGTGAATTTTTAGCATGCTCCTGGTAGGTTAGGATTGTTTTTTGTCCTGTCCTTGGTCCACAGAAAGCAGAGTTGCAGGCTCAGGAAATTTTTTTTTTTTTTGTGTATCTTTCTGGGCTGTGCCCACAAGGCCACACTAAATTGAAATGGATATAGAAGGAGAATGGATGTATGTGGTTGGATTCATCCTTGGGCTCAAAGAAAGTAACATAAGAAATGATAGCAACATTCCTTTAACCCTGGTAGTAGATCTGTTTTTAAATTTTATTCTCCTGATGAGCTTATAACTCCAAATCTAGCCAATTTAAGGTTTCCAAAGCTGTTTATGGGACTTCAGAATACCAGTACTTAGCTTAATAAAAGAATTATCTAGATGGCCTTAAGACCATTTAGATGGTCTTTAAGCTGTGCTCAATATTTGGAAGTGTTTAGCTTTCACCTTTAATATATATATTTAAAAGATGAAACTGGCAGTTTGAACACCTTTTACTGCTGTCCACACAGCACACTCACTCTGCAGTACATAAGTATGTGATCTTTGTTTAGTGTCAGACGGACCTTGGCAGCATGTGGGGTAAATGTTGAAAAGGGCTAGCACTGTAATCTGCATGCAGTGAGACTGCTCTTTTTAACACTGTTATTGCTTTTCCTTCCTTTCTCCTGTTGGGCATCTTGCCCCACCTTGTGTCAAACTTACAGCATAAGCTATATTCAAAGCCTGCATCTTAGGAGGGTTGTTTCTTTAGGGGCTACTCAATTATTCACATCTTCCTTTTTAATAAACATGTGCTAAAACTGCAAGGGACTATGTTTTGTTTGTTTGGATGTGCCTCTGAAACTATAAACCCCATGTGTAATCAGAACTACATTGGTGTCTTGGACTTTCCTGTTTTTGCAAAGCTGAAGGGTCAGAATTTCACATGGAAGAAATGCACAAAGTGTGGAAGTTAGATCCCCCAGATGCAAGAAAGACTTCAAGCAGTTTCTTCATAAATACATAAAATAAAATAAGAACTTTGGCCTTTGCATGGTGAGATCTGTATAATCATTAACTCTTAGTCTTAGAGGAGCAGTTTTGATTTCAGACAATCCAGTAGGAAGGTCTACTGTGAGCAGAAATTAAATAATTGAGCCCAATATCCAGCAGGAGTAGTGAGAACCAGATAAAGGCTTTTCTAGTGTCAGATGTCCCAAGTAAGATTTTGTAGATCCAGATACATGTTATGATCTTGATGACTGCTCAGTTACACCTTCAGTCCTCCAGAGCTTTAAAGATTCTCAGAACCAAAATGTGTGAGGTATGCAATTTTTATTTCTTTTTACTTGTGGAATAAACCTAAGACATGCTCACTTTCATGGAGTGCCTTTGCCTGGATGAGTGTGACATGACATCAGGAACACAAACCCTGGGTATGCTTCAGGCAGCAGAACCAAGGTGAGTTGCACAAAGAGAAAATTGGAGTGGTGGGACAAGGGGAGAACACCCTGAGCTTTTGGCAGGAAAAAGGATTGGTGCTGTGAGTGGAAAGGGCATTGGGGAGAGAGGCTGTGTTTGGTTCTCAATGCATGATACTCCCTGTGCTGGGACAAAAGAGTAAGGAAGGGTGTGAGTACCAGCTGTCTGCCCAGGCCTTTTGAGTCAGAGGGGAGAGAGATACTCTGTGGAAAGGAAGGAGAAACATTGGGATGGCGTGTGAACAGGAGAAATAAGATGAGGTAGGATCAAGGATATTTAGGAGGCTGATGTCATAATCAGCCCCTGGCTACAATAAGCTGTTATGAGAGACTCCTAGTGCACATGAGAGGGCATGTGGGAAGCTAGTGCAGACCAAATCACCACAGTTGTTTCATAAAAGCATGTCCTGTAGAGCACAGAATGAAATTGAAGCCCATCTTTCTCTTCTCTTTATCTATGTCCTCTGGGTTTTTTTACCAGAAAGCAGCTACTCAGGTTTAGGTTGGATAGTATGTTAAAGGACATAAATGGTTCTTTAACACTAGATATGATTTTAGGCAGTATAATAGCTAGAGGAAGAACAATTTATAGCACAAAGGTCGTTAGTGTTCATTTCTTTATTGACTATAAAGGGAAACTAGAATCACAAGTGTTGACAGAGTCCCACCCTAAGCAAACAACATGCTCTATGAACTTTTACTCTGTTCGCGCTGTTCAGCACCGCATCTGTTTAGCTGCATGGATAACAGTAATAACATTTTATTGTTTTGGCTGACAGCAGCAGAGAAAACACTGGTTCCTTTCAAAATCATCCCAGCATTGCTGAAGGTTTAGTCACTTGCTTGTCAAGGGCTGGTACAGGCAGGTAGGCAAACTGGAAAACCTAGTATTGCACAGCTGAGAGTCAGAGCTCTCATAGCTATGCAAATCAATACTTCCTCTGCCTTCCCTTTCTCTGCAGCTAGGGCAGCCGACTTTATTTGTTCTTCCAAGGAATTCCCCTAATTTAACAGTATTTTGTGATCTCTCCTGTGAACACTATCCCCTCTCTTCCTGTTTCCAGCCTCGTGTCTGAGCTACCACTGACCATAATAGCAGCTGAAACAAGAAAGAAATGAGCTGGCTCCATGCTCACTTCAGAGACAGAGGTTCTCGCAGAGGACCCTCTTCTGAGACCGAAGCAATGAAAAGGCAGAGTTCTGCTCAGGAGCAAGAGATTATTGAATTACGGGAACATAATGTGGAGGAAAGTGAGACTGATCGTGACAAGCCTCTAAATGCTCAAACGAGAAAGGTAGGAATTTCATTTGGTCATTTAATCCTTCCTGTGGAGGAAATAGTACACAGCAAGAGAAATGATACTTGAAGGAACATTTTGTAGAGGTTATTTAATTTCCTGTTTGAAGTAGAGGGAAAGAGGCTAAAAAAATGTTAAAGGTAATTATTTTTCCTTATCAATGAAGTGTTCTGAGAGTGGGATTTTAAGCATTAATTTAGGAAGTGAAACTGTAATTGGTTCTCCTTTTGCTTTCTCTTCTAATGTGCTATCCGTGGGACTGGGCTCAAAACCAGAAGAGAGAAAAGTTGAAATAAGTTTTAAAGCCAGGCTTTCTTTCAGTAGAAGTCAACCAGGAAACAGTGCTACCAAACAAAAATAAGACGTCCTCGAACAGAGCATGCCGGATTATCTCTGAGTAATTTTCAGTTGCTAACCATTATGAATTTGTATTAACAGAATCCTCCAAACCCTCAGCTAAGATCAGCACATGAATCCTAAGGGACGTAGCTCCTAGTCCCTATTTTAAAGCTACAGAACAGACTAATTCTGGCAGAAGAATAACATATTCACACGTGACTGCTGTAGTATGTAGTGAATTACACTACATACTGCAGGAGTATTTGTGGTGGTGGGAAGATGTTTCCTGCTTTTCTGTGGGCACGGCTGACTGCCGGGAGCTGTCTGCCTGAGGCACCGCCCGTCCCTTCCCGCTCCTGTGACTTCACTGCTGCTTTGGGGGGAGCCCCGCTGCTCACACCTCTGGGCCTCATTTATTCCGCTGACTAGGCAAAACCCCCCTCTGTTCTCTTGTGTCAGGGGTCAAGTTACTTCTCCCGTGGTCTGGAAAGCTGAATCAGCTCGCTGCAGGGCTAGACACATTCCAGGAGGTGCAAAGAGGAGCAGCAGAGGGGGGAGGAGAGCCAGGGATCAGCTAAGTCTGCTGGACTATCTCGAGAAACTTTACCCTTGGGCTTATCCTTTCCCTTTCCAAAGCTGAGTTTTCATTTGAGCTCTCTTTATGCTGATTATAGCCAGTGGCTTCCCGCCCTATACAGATTACTGGAAGTTACAATGCTCTGCTTTCTGCTCAGCTGGCAGGTTAATCAGAGCTGTCCTGCCCACCAGGGAGAGAATTTCTCGGCTGTTGTTGCTTCCCCCTGGCCTATTGGCAAAGTTCGGAAGATGTTGGACTAGTTGTGGAACTGAATGTTTTCTTGGGATCAAGCCAGTTTGCCATGTATGATTAAGAGTTGTGTTTTGTGATAGCCTAAACATGCAGTGGTGTGGTATTAACATGCCCTCTGAACAGAGGGAGATATAATTCTCTCTCTCAGGTTTTTTCCTGGAGAAGCACAGAGGGAAAACAATTTTTATCTCTGCTTGCTGCTCCTGGTGTTTTGCACATGTGGAATGTGTTGGGAAGGTTGTTTACTTGAAGGAATTTGGTAACTGGATTCTGGCAGAGATTGTTTATGTTAATTAGCTTATCGGATCCAAGCTGTGTGGACTGTCAGTCTGCAGACAGTCATGAGTTGTTAGTTAGTGGTAAGTATTCTTTAGTATTCTTTGTAGTATAGTTATAATATAATATAATATAATATAATATAATATAATTTTAATAAAGCATGTATTCAGCATTCCGAAGTTTTGGAATGCTTCAGAAAGCAGATGCAAATAATTTCTCTTTGTCAGGGGTCCTGATTTTACTATATGGTGGCTCAGTCAAAACTTGGACTTGACAGCTGCCTGTCTCAACTGATGGGGCTATGGCTGATTTCATAGTTGCACTCTAGGCAGTAGTTACTGGCTTTTAAAATTTTTTAAAATACAAAACTATATGCTAATGTTAAGTATTAAATTGAAATTCATACCTCTATAAAATATATATATGTTTCTATAAAATATTTTAAAAATCGAATAACAAAAAAAGTAAATGAGATGACAGTTGAAAGCATGCTGTCAACAAAACCATACTCAGTGTTTGCCTTTCATGCTCCAGCAGAGCAAAGTTCTGTGTGCAGAGGTGTCTACAGAGAGTGTTTTCCTTTTTCTGCCTCTGTTCCTGAAGGAATCTCTCTTGTAAGCGTTTTCTCTGTGTGTCTGTTTTCTCTCCCTGTTCCCCTGCCACCACATAGAAGCTTTTAGCCAGCTGTTCAATTCAGTTAAATTCAGTGAAAGCCTCCCTGTTATTCTGTGTTCTTAGAAAGTTCAAAAAGTAAAGGAAGGAAACCTGGATTATTGCCTCCAGCAGCAGCTGGTTTCTGCCAATCTGCATGTGTGTGTCCCAGACAACTTACAGCACGTGCTTTTCCTTACCTGGTACTGATGACAGAAAAGACATAGAGTTTATTACTACCATTATGGTGGATGGAGAGGAAGAGAGAGGAGTAATTAAAAAGACAGCATGGTCTGCTTATGAATTCAAGCCTTGCTTCAGTCCTCTGATTCTTCTGGCTGTGGAACAAAACAGATGAAGTTATCTGTTTTGCCATCCATCACCTAAGCTTACTCCTTCCCCCCCCCCCCCCCCCCCGGCTTTTTTTTTTTTTTTAATACTTATCCTGTTGAATTAACTCATTAAAAGAATAATTTCTGTTGTGGTTTTCAGTCTTATAAAAATTAAATAACAGGCAAGGTATTGTCCTTTCTCTCCCATATGAATGTACATACCTGCACAATTGCTTTGAGTGAAGTTTTCTTTTGACCTCATAGAGCAGGTGAGATTTGCATTAAACTCTCTGTTAAATACACTCAATAGCCTTCAAGTTTCCAATCTTCCGAAAAAAAAAATAAGTCAACTATAAAATTCTCAATTATTTTACAGAGGGTTTAACGCAATTGTATCTATTGAATAGCACTGCCTTTGCATTGGATGCTGGCATCCAGAAGCTATGCAGGTTGACATCATCAATGCTGCAGAGGTGAATGATTTTGGAAGTACCTCCAGAGACACTTTTTTAGTTGGGAGAGATGAAAAACATTAAAAAGAGAGCTTGTGGAATATGCAAATTTAAGTCACGTAGTTAAAAAAAACCAAATGTGGAGCCAAGAAATCACCTTTGCAGTACTTTAACTTTATGGGCCATTCAGGAGTTGGAACTTCTGCGCACAGGGGAATTATCTCTCTCAAGTGAATGTCCTTTACCTTCTCTAGGTCTGCATTTTCTCCTGCAGCAGTAGTCAAGGCTTGGAACCCCTGATGCAGGGCATTGCTTACCAATGAGGTTCTCCCATCTATGTGGGGGTTTTGTTTCTAAGTGTGACAGCCAAGACATTTTTCAATATTTTTTTCCTGCCTTATTTGATTAATCAATATGCCCTTCTCTTTTATACCTAGGAGAGAGATGGCTGGAAATCATGCAGGAATGTAGTTTTCTGGAAGTGTAAACTATGGATGGTTATATTTACAATATTTCTAGTGATCTTCCTGGTCATTCTCATCAGCCTAATTCTTTATTCTAGTAAGTATCTCGCTCTTGGCTACAGTAATACAAACATGCAATATGTACACTCTAATAGAACACAAATGCAACAATAACATCCTTTAATGTCCTTTAGTAAACTGCTGAAGGAACTGGGATACTGACTGCAGAGGGTGGTATTGTAGTTCAGTAGTTCTTGTGAATGCTTTTATCTTAGCAGGCAGCAAGCAAATGGTATCCTGATCTGGTGGCAATTCAAGTTTGTAGCTAAGTGAGGAAATATCACAACCAGAGATTTGGATATGAGGACAGAAATTGTGTTTGTAATGTTGGAACAAGTGCCATGGATGACTTAGGTCCCATGGAGTCATTGCCTGTCAGACTCCCAGAGCAGATGACTTTTGCTAATGGAGGTTGGTGGTTGACTTCCAGGTGCTGTCACTTTTTTCAGGTGACCTGCACTTTCTTTCTGTCTTTCCCAGTCAGTCCTTACCTAAGAAATCTATGAGAAAGCCAAGAGGGTTGTTTCTCAATACTTCAGCTATCTGAAACTTTTTTCTCCCCTTTCTATCTCCTTTTAATTATTAGATGTTTACACAGATGAGGATGACTACTGGGATCCTGATGAATTACTAAGCAATGGAAATTTTCACAATTTTTCAGGAACACTGGAGTTAATGTGTGGTCTCCCACACTTCTCCTCTGAGGACATTACTAAGAGGGTAAGTGTTTATGTAATTCTTGGCAAAGTTGATTCTGCTTCAGCATTTTGCCTTTTAAGTTTCTGTTTCCCTGCGTAGCAACTCAGTCATTTGCAAGTCCACAAATAAATTGTGTTGTACTTTTTAAAGTCACAATCTAGAAAAAAATTATTGTCTGCTTTTAAGCACAATAAAGTATGGACTTTTTTCCCATAAATTTGACCATTTGTAAAGACATTGTCTTCACCTTTTTCATAGAATCATTGAATAATTTAGGAGAGGCCTGGGAATGTCATCTAAGCATAATATGGGCTAAACATCCTACGTGCTGCATTCTCTTATGAGTACATGATTACAGTCTGAGTTTATAGCTGTGATTTTTGCTGAGCCAGCACAGCTCTGAGTTACAGCTGAAATATGCTCAGCATACATGGCAGTTATCATTTGGACATGGTGGGAAGGCAGTCTCAAGACAGAGACCCTCTCCCCCACAAAGTAAGAGTTAGAAGGGCCTTTTGGTACTAATTAGACCCCAAACCTAACAGCATTAGTTGCACATAGCAACATGAGCACACGCTTTTAGTTCACCTTGAGTGCCCCCATTGTGTTAAGGTGACATAGCAATCACTCAAATGTACAATTAATTTGTCTGTCAAATTTACATAACTCTCTACCTTTTCCAATGCAGATATTTGCTGCTATTTGACCTTCAGCACCTGTTTTTATGCTCCTTAAAGCACTTTGTAAGAATGATTTGCTGTGCTTTTTTTTTTCTTTGTGAGGGCAAAAAAGAGATTGAATAGAAGAAACATTTTTTTTTTCTCTCTCTCTGTCAGCTAACAGAGGTATACAGCTCATCTCCAGCTTTAGGACGTTACTTTAGGTCAGCTCAGGTGATTTCTTTCAGGTAAGCAATTTCTGTCCCCAAAGTTATCTGAAAATTACAGGCTTCTGATGAGACTTTACATGTCCTAATGTACAATATTTAAATCTCTGAAAAATAGGGTTGTTTGGGGAAAATTATGTGTATAGGCAGTGAAACCTGGTCAAAGGATCATGTGGTGTAAGTGGTAAATGCTGCTAAAATTACATAATGACAGGAACATATTGTTGCTGTGTAGTATCATCTCTGTTATCTTTGGTTCCAAATGCAGCCCTTAATAAGCATGTTTAAGGATATTTATTAAAAGAAAAATTAATTGCTGGAAACACTTAAGATTGATGTAGTTTAAATAATCTTAAATATATAAAATAGGGTTCATAGAGAGGAGAGAATCATTTTGTTCCCAAAAGATATAAAGGCAAGAGGAATATACATGTCTCCTGTCATGGTGAGATAGCAGGAAGGCAAGGGAAGACAGAGAGCTTTCCCAAGGACTTCAGAAAAAGAACTCTTACAAAAGAAATCAGAAAGATGGGACAAAATCAAGGGAAGTAGTTTTGCAAAGTCACAGTTCTTTTGAGATAGCAATGACAAAGGAATAGCCACGTTGCAGTGTGGCAAGTGGCAGTCGCAAAGGCACTTTGCTCCCTTGAGGAATATGCTCCCTTGCCCTGCTTGCCTTGGGCATGCCAGCTTTGTTCAACAGTGAACTGTAGCTCCTTAGCCTTATGGGCACTAACTATGATTTAGACCATCAAGTACAAAGCTGTAGTTCTACACATATATTGATTAGATAATAACTCTCTCTGCCTCTTTGATGCCTCTCTCTTGCTCTCTCCCTCTCTTTCTTTCCTTTTATTTTCCCCCATTCAAGTACTTTTTGAAAATGTTTTGAATTCTGTAAGTATAGAAGATAGCTGTTGAATTGTAGTCAGTTTTGGTAGCCCACAAAAAATGAAATCTCCACAGATGGTCTCCAGTTCACTGGTTTGTGTAATCCACTCCAGAGCTGAGTCAGGAGCACAGCTGCGTGGTCCCAGATACTGCTAGCACAAAAATAAACATTCCTACAGGTTTCTAGTGAAACTATGCACAGGATATTGCAACACTTCTTATAAGTAGCTTCTTGTGAAGCACCAGTACTGAAAACTGCATCCCATCAGAATACGTGTCCATTTGCCCCTCATGGTTTTGAAAACATGTCTCTGGCTGGCTTCGAGTACGTCAGAGCTGAGTCAGGAGCACAGCTGCGTGGTCCCAGATACTGCTAGCACAAAAATAAACATTCCTACAGGTTTCTAGTGAAACTATGCACAGGATATTGCAACACTTCTTATAAGTAGCTTCTTGTGAAGCACCAGTACTGAAAACTGCATCCCATCAGAATACGTGTCCATTTGCCCCTCATGGTTTTGAAAACATGTCTCTGGCTGGCTTCGAGTACGTACCCAGTTTCAAGAGCTGTTCTGAGAAGGGAGGCAGAAACTGGCATCTTTGGCAGTTTTGTTTCTTGGGGAAATGTTTTTTTAATAAAAATCCATCCCAACATTGATACGAAAAGTCAGTCTTTCAAAAAAAAGAAAAGCTGCTGTTGACACTTGAAGACATTCATCCTTGGCTTTGTTTTTCAGTAATGAAAGCTCCACCGTAATTTATCAGCTAGTGTTTTCTGTACCACCATCAACAGAGGGATTTATGGAAAACCGTATGAACCCAGATTTTATAAGGAACATTTTACGTCAGTATATTTATGATGAAGATACTCTTAATCCTGGGACATCTGAATGTGACAGGTTAAAGCTCAACCTGACTTCTCTCACATGTAAGTGCTGTACCTTAGAGAAACTGTTTCTTTACAGAGAGCAGAAGTATTTATGTGAAAGGAGGGAAATATTTCTAGAAAGATATTGAGATTCATTAGTATATATGATTTGCATAACAGTATTAAGGATATTTTAAAATAGCTTTCAATAGAAAGTCTTGATATGCTTAACTTAAAACCTGGGACTCACTGTTTGGTCCTCTGATGAGGAAGGGAATAGTGATGAGACTTGTTAGCTGTGGACTCCAACCAAACTTTTCTGATCTAATATTGCATTTTATCTGTACAGAAAAATTCTCCTTGTATATATGTGTACCATAATGGGGAGACAAACAATTAAAAATATTTCTCCTTATTGTACATTTGGTTTTGAATGCTAACAAAACAAATTTAATCCAAGGCATGAAAAAGAATCCTGATTTTTGTCTTTGTGTAGTTTTTTTTGAAAATTTATTATGTACAGAAATACCTTTAAAGGAAACAAATTTTCATTCTTCCAGGTTTTCTAGATGATGACTACCAGTGACTAGGTAGGGATTCCAATGCATTTATATTTGTCCTGATAGAAATGCCCATATAAAAGTCCCATGAGCTTTGAAGCTATACTAAATGCATGGAACTGCCTCCCCCCAGTGCCAATTTACTGAGTCACACCTGTGTGCTTTTAGAATATTCCTAGGCTAACAATTCAGCATTGCAGTGTAGGTAAGTAAGTTTGCAATTAACTCGTATTGGTTTTTCTTGGGATTCTTACCAAGGGACAAGAGATCAACAGGTCATCAGTTCCAATTTTTAGAAGAATTTTATTCCTTATATATTGACAGGATTTTTAGGAAAAGAGTGTAAAAGAGGACAGGAAAGAATATGTTGAAATAACTGTTTAAAGTTTCGTCTAAATTAAAGTATTTCTCTTTAACTTTCAGAGAAATTATGGAAAGATTCTTCATCTTCATCACTACCTAGAAGAGATGTGATTCCCTATCTACAAGTAATCCCAGGGCAGGGAACTATTCATTAGGTAGAAATGCTTCTAAAATTGTTGTCCTGTAAATACTGCCTGTGGTGCAATACTGTAAATGGAAAATGTGGTATATATATGACAGTGTTGTATTGCTATAGCACCACTACCCCCTTCTTCTATATCTCAGTAATCCGTTTCACCCTTGAGAAAATCATGTATTTGATGCATGCTCTGTTGACTTTGAAAGCTCTGCTTTCTCTTGCCTTATGATTAAATCTGAATGTTCTGCATGAGCTTTGAAAGCAGTCTTGCACATAGCTCCTTTCTTTTTCTCTTGGCTTATGCAAAATTATCTGTACAGCTTCATCTTCAATGCTCACTTCCACTCAATTTCATATATGTTATTTTTTTCTCTCCAAACTTCATATGGCACATTTATTTGTTGGTCTTTCCTTGTAAAACAGCCTGAAAACCTATATATATATATGTGTGTGTGTGTGTGTGTGTGTGTGTGTATGTATTTGTATTCTTTAATTACCTGCAATTACCTGCTAGGACTTTGCACTAGCTTCTTAAGAATGCTTTAGCTCTCATAATTTTCTTATTCTTCCTACAGCCTCCTTGGATAAGGTGCTCTTTGCTCTATTTTTCTCTTCTTCAATGTGAAATACAAAAGAAGAAAGCAACAGCATGAAGAGACATGTCTTGTTCACTAATGCAGCTGAATGTCACAGGAATATTTTAAGGGTCGAATTAGCAGTGTGCTTTTACAGTTAGTTATTGCTACTAGTGAATAGACAGATATTTGACCTGTTTTTGTAAATCTGAAGACTAGTCTATATCCTTAATTATAGTTCCTGCCTAGCACTGGGATAAAAATGAACAGATGTATTTGCCTTAATAAGGCAGTAAATAGTAGTTCTTGTTGATGAGAGACCAGAGGAGATGAATCAGTGCCAAGAAGATGCTGCTGGAGCAGAAGACATAGGCCAGAATGGCACAAAAGTTACAGGTGGTGACTGGCTATAACATAAAAATTAAGCATTACCTTTATGCAGAATGGAACATATTCACTACCATGTGAGTGAACTACATCTTGTCATTTATTTATAGTCTTATAAATGTTAGTACTGTTGGATAGAACTTTTATTTTAAAAGCATTTTGTACTGTTAGAAATGTAATGAAAAATTTTTCTTCTCTTTCTAATATCACTAGTTTATTTAGGAGTAATCTGATTATATTATTGTGCATTAAATTATTTATTTTTTACTCTCAAAGTGACTGTTTTCATTCTGTAGCAGCTCTAGTCTTTCAACTGTGTGAGTTGGAAAATAGTCATCAGAATTCTAAATGCTGTGCTCTATGAACCATGTCTGACAGAGGTATATGCTCAAACTCATAGTTGTTGTTGTTGCATGCATTTAAACTGAGCTTGGGAAACATTCTGGACCGAATTAGTAGTTTGCACGACTCTTATATTTGCAGCTCATTCTGATTCTCTCTTGCTTTGTAAAAGATAGGAACTATAATTTCTCTTGCTGTAATAATCTATGCAGCATACAGGTAGAAGAGAGATGCCTTTTGATTCTTATGCTGGGGAAGGATAAACATCGTGGTTTATATGGCTTGTCCCAAAAGCAGCAGGCTATGAAAGTACCAGCAGCAAAGAAATAAATTGCTGTTGAGATGCTGCTCAATCTTATTGCTCTCACCAAGACACCTGATCCTTTCCTTGAACACTTCCGTATCTTGATTCTAGGAACTGAGAAATAATGTAATGATTAAACTTCTTTATGGTCATACCTATATAGGCATTAAGAGTTGACAAAGGAGTCAAGCATTCATTTTTTTTCCCAGCCATCCTCTTCTATGTCGGTACTTTTACCCCAGAACCTCACAAGAAAGAAGAAGGTGGAGCTGTAGTAAGATATGATATTCAACAGAAAATGTCTGACTTTACAGACTGCATCCAGTCAGGTTTTGAACTCTCATTGAAGGAAGTGTCAAAAAAAAAGTAGTTTCTGGTTATATATCTCTCATTAGAGACACAGCAGTGTGAAAACACATTATTACATCAAGTAATAATTAAAAAATAATTTAAAAGCACATTATTACACCACAACATATTGTATGAATGATCAATATTAATTTTAATAGAAGGAATGAGGATAACACTTTAATGACTTGGACAACTGAAATATTGTTAAAAAGCAGCTTGTGTAGTGTACAATCAGCCCTTTAAAATCCTATATTAGGTGTTATTTGTGTGCCTACAGCAGCCAGTATGAGTTTTGGGCAGACTCAGCTGCCTGCCACAGCAGTGATACCTGCACATGCTGTAGTGTGTCCATTCAGTGCTCCGTGCGCTTGCCCATGGGACTATCCCCAGCATGGCAGGTGGAAATGTAATAATGTAATGTATGGCAGGTGGAAGTCACAAAGGCACTGCACCATAAAGCCAGGGCTGCAGCCAGCAATCACATACAAAGGAAGATTTAAAACTGTTTGACATTTTCTTCCATACTGTTTTGTTACAAAAATGGAGGGAGCGGAAAAACATGCTTAAGCAAGAATACAGGGACATAATCACTTTGTGAGCTCTGGTAAACGGCTGAATACCCGGCTTTAGTCCTTTGCATATGTCTAGACTGCTTGCAGAGCGGGGGCTGGGCTGTGAGGAGGTGGTACTCTAGCATTGCAGAAGGCCAAACTGGAGACTCCAGCAGGAGCGAGCTGTGGAAGCATTGTGTCACGGAAGCAGCACCTGGACTTCTACTACTGAGAGATAATTATCAGCATCAGTATCAACAGTTTTCTCCTGGGTGTAATATTTGTTTTGCATGGATTTTATTATTTTCGCGCTTTTTATTTAATTCCAACTTTAATACTTCATGCTAAGTAGTACTACATTAGAAGGGGAGGGGGGAATTTGAGAAATAAGTTCTTTTAAAATAAAAATTATGCATTGTATAATGGTACAAATCAAGCATGTCAGAGAAATTTTGGACAAGAGTAAGTGCATCTAACACAAGGTTTATGCTTTCATTTAAAACATGAAACATTCTCCAAACAGAAAGACCCTGTTATTATTGCATTTTTGAGATTTATAGCAGTAGTTCTTTAAAGCCCCTTTAAAAAAATAAGTATTCTAAAAGTCCAGAAAAATGTACAGCCTTGGTTGCTTAAAATATTGCAGCTCCTAATTTTCTACAGAGGAACATTGTCCTGTGATGGCAGTTGCTGTCAATGCCACGCTTATAGAGGAACTCACTTGCCACTGGCAACTATATACAACTACGGACAGGACAGGACATCTGGACTAGTGACATGAGCTTTTTTTTTTTTTTTTTTTTCAGCACATCAGTCTCAGCACATTGTTAGACAATGGAGACAGGACGTTAACAGCTCGCTGATCTACAGGGAATGCTGAGGAGGTGTAGCATTACAGCATTGCATAAAATTGTCTCAGCCTAGAGTTCAGCTAATCATACATAGAGCAACACTGACAAGCATTCTATCTAATCATGTAAAACACACGTAATGGTGGTTAAAACAAAGACTGGTTCATAAGAGACAAAGAACAGAGCTCTATTCATGCTAACCTTCTAAAGATATACATTAAATAACTTTGTTGCAATCCATAAGCCAGTCCTACAGAGGCCTATTGTTATTTGTCAGGTATGCTCTACTGCTTAGAAAATTTTTTTGCTGTATCTGCAATGCTAACAGAACTTCTGTCTGAAGCCTATTCTTTTTTAACCATTTCCTAAAAACCCTATAACTTTATGAATTCCAGCAATTCCCCCTCTCTGTTGATTCAGAAGCTTTCATTTTCTTGCGTTTCATAGCTCTATTGTAAAATTTGTGCTTATTATCTGCTGGAGACTTATTCGCACTGAACCTAGGCATTGCTAAACTAAAGCACAGCAACTTAATGCTGTGAAGGCCCAGTCTTTGAAAGAGATATGAATCACGTTTGACAATAGTCAAAAGTCATTGTTCGAAAAACTCTGGTCGATTTTAGGGTCTTAATTTAAAACTTTCGTTCATGTCTATACTTTCGTCTACTGCTTTCGTGAGATTTTGAACACTCTCAGTGCTTCTACTTTTTAACTTTCTTGCTTGTATGACAAAAACTTCTCAGAATGTTTTGTTCATCATTTGCTGTACACAACAAAGTATACAGGGTATCACTATCAATATCAATACTAGAACACTTAATACATAAAGACTTATTTTACAAATTTGCTTTAGCTAAGGTGCAAAGCTCTATTTTTGAAACAAATCACCTATCTAGGAACTTCTATTTTCTTTAATTTGAGCTGTCAGATCTTTCAATTTTTGTATGCTTTTGTGAATGGATTCAGAATGATTAGACAAATTTATACAACACAATCTTTCAAATTCTTCACAACTATGCTTCTGTGTCAGTAAAAGAAAATCAATGGTTGTTCTGTTTTGAAGAGTAGTATGTCTAACACTATCAACATCGGTTAACATATCACTGATTGCAGAGGATGTGGCATTAGCTTGTTTGCTCAGCTAGCATCTAACTAAAATAATGAGGGGTTACATTGTACTTTGGGGGATCACTTTTTCGCTAGGCACGAGTCATGAAAGTAAAACAAAAATTTATGGTTAAAGAACTAAGGATCTCTAATTCTTGAGGTTCAGATGCTGCTCTGAGAATTTTTTTGGACTAAACGTTCTAATTCAATGAGGGATTGTTTCTATTGTCAATTCTACTTGGCCTACCATTGGATTGGTTTTTTGACTAAAGGCAACTCTTTCACTGGCACACTAATTAGACAGGTTGAAAAAGGCTTTTCTGGTTCTGAGTTAGACAAACATATAGTATCTGAGCTGGCAGCTTTGGCTAAGGTCACTTAAACATTTGTTTTTGGTTGTTCTACAGGCAAATCTGCACGAAAAAAAACAATTAGAATCTACTAACATAGAAACATACAACTTGAATTTGCTCTATTTTTTTCATTAGTTAAGTTTTGGCAGAATCTTTTCTCTACAAAAACAATAACTTAAACTTTTGCTAAAAATTAGCTCTGTTAAACAAACATTCAACATACAATTGGCATACTCATAAATAACATTGACAGAAAATTAGAGTTCGTAGGTTCTACTCATGCACAAAGAATGTCAGGCACAAGGAGCATCAGGCGAGACTTGGGATCTTTTGATTCGGCTCACGTCTGCATACTTGCTTCTTCGGTTCTGGGCTCATCAACAGGTTCTGAGGTGCGATATGGTTTGACGTTTTTGGCAGGAACCCACTTAATTCTAGCACCTGTGGAGACAGAAGCATACTTTTTTTCCACGTTATTAATCGAAACAGACTTTCTATTCTCTTAACTACACTGGCAACATAAGCAGAATCTGTGATTAAAAGATTGAGGGAAAAGCTGAAAAGCTCGAACTACAGTCAGAATCTAGTGATGAGGTTGTCTTTGAAGAGTTGATGTCGCAGTCTTGGATCTTTGTTGTATCTTTGGAGTTTGGTCGTAGAAATGTCAAGTCTAGCTTTTTGGATTTCAGTCTCAACACTAGCACAGGTTTGCTGCATCTCTGTCTGTGTTGAAGTTGTGATGAGCAAATCATCTATGTAGTGTAGATTCTTGAATCTTGGAAATTTCTGTGAACTGAGAACAAAACTTATACAACAAGACATTAGCAGATCATATACATCATGATAATCACATCTTATGACAGGTAGAACGTTGTTTTGATTGGAATGTTTACATATGACAATGTTTTTCTGACATTACTAGGTTTACAACAGACAAAGCAATGAGGCTTTTTTGTCAAAGTCTAGTCTACTGGCTACTAGGCATTCTGCTAGTGTCTAAATTCTTGGCAGGGACATTGTACTCTTGTCTGGGAACTCTTCTAGGCCTGGGAATTTGGCTAAGTCTGGGAGCTTGGCCAAGCTCGGGAACTCTGTTAATGTCTGGTTTTTTGGCAGAGACCCCCAAACAACACGCCTCTTTGGAGCCCTGCCATGAAAGACAGGGATGGGCTCTATCAAACAACACGCCTCTTCTGAAACCCTGCTCAAAGGGGCTGGGACAGAGGCGTGTTCCCCTGATCTGGGAACAGAGTTCACATTGGCCTTTTAACCTTGAATTTGTTACATTAAAGATATTATTGCATGTTTCACAGTGTCTCACTGCTAACGAAAACTCAGCTGGAGAGCTGCTAACATCAAACCCAGAATTTAAGCTTACATGTCTTTGTTCTAAAGTACAAGGAATAGAATCGTGAGATTTTAAAAACTGAACCTGTGTTTTTCTAGAGGATTTTTGAGAATGTTCGACTTTTTTATCTACCTCTTTTCTCCCTCTAACTTGAATCAATTCTTGACTACCACTACCCATCTTTCTAAAGGACTCCACCCCTTGGATCAAAGCCAGCTTTTCTTTCTCTGAATCCATAGATTGACAAACAGCAGAAAATATAGGTCTTTGCTTTACTAAAAAAGAACTCCCTGAGTCCTCATGCACTCGACATGTTTGAATTGAACTTGGAACTACAATTTCTCGAGTGGGAGCAATCCCCTCGGCTCCTCCAGCCCCCCCCCCCACCTCAGGGGAAGCAGAGTTTAAAGCAGTTTTTACTGTCTTTGCATGAACAATTTTAGAAAGCACAGTTTTTTTATCACAAAACTTCTTTTCATTTTTTTTTCTCTCATACAAGTTTCACATATTGTTACATTTACAGAACACTGAGAAAAGTCTGAACAATTTTCATTTTTTCTTAGAGGGAGAGGAGAAAGATTTTTTCCGGCAGAAGACGAAACACTGTTCTCAGAGTCTGAAGATACAATGGATACATTCTCTGATGCACACGCAGACTCTGTTTTACTTGGATTTAAAGAGTCAGAGCTAGAAACTTTGCTTTGTGAGTCAGGGTTAACTTTATTAGTATCAGTTTGTTTAAAACACTCTATAAGAGCTCTAGAAGTCGGTATAAGTGCTTTCAGGCTTTCATCTTTTTTGAGAGAGATTAAATTATAGATTTTCTAGTTTATCTGATTTCAAAAATGAAAAGTAAAAGCAGACTGTAAATTTAAATCTTGAGTATTCGCTTTAACTCAGATGAGTAAATTTTTAAGCTCAGTTTTTGAGATCTCAGAATGACTTTTCTTTTGTAACATTGTCTCTAATTGGTGAAATACGTCTTATTCTGAGTCTATTTTCGTTACTTAAGCGCTTTTTCGAGAAAAGTTACTTACGAATACGTCAGCTTCGGTGAGAGGGTTGATACTGTCTTCTTGATTAACACTTGGGTTTCTGGCAGCTGGGACTTTTACAATTTTCTTTTTTCTCTTAAACTACGTCGTCCTCACACGGGGCACTAAAATGTCAGTGCTACGCTTATAGAGGAACTCACTTGCCACTGGCAACTACATACAACTATAGACAGGACAGGACATCTGGACTAGTGACATGAGCTTTTTTTTTTTTTATTTCAGCACATCAGTCTCAGCACATTGTTAGACAATGGAGACAGGATGTTAACAGCTCGCTGATCTACAGGGAATGCTAAGGAGGTGTAGCATTACAGCATAGCATAAAATTGTCTCAGCCTAGATTTCAGCCAATCATACATAGAGCAACACATATTGACAAGCATTTGCTACTGATTCCTCCTGGTTTAATTGTCAAGTCCTGTACCCAGTCCATGTTTCTTTCTCTGATCAGCTGTTCATGGACAGGTTTGTCTCATAGTTAATGACTGGTAGATGTAGCCTAATGAGTAAGCTTGGTAACAAGAGAGGTATTTGTTTGAAGACCCAACAGCAGAGGGATGGTCATTATATCTGCACACACTCAGGCAAAAGAATACCTTTTAAGTTACCCGGACATCATCATATTCACTATGCTCTTCAGGGTTGGTGACATTTGCCTTCCCCTCGGGCACACTAGTAAGTGCATATTCTGTCTGGTAATTGCTGTCAATCACAGAGATTTTGTGTTTTACATCATGGCTGACAGTCGAGTACCACAGTTCACTGGAATTCGTCGAATCTTTTTTGGCAATGTGCTCCTGAGGGGGAAAAGAGGTAAGATAGAAAGAGCAAGGCTTCAGTATGGTTATAACCTGAAGAAGTTTGTTGACATGAGCAAGTCTGGTATAGCCTGTTGACTAATACACTCAGTGTTAGGTTTGTAAATCTACAGTCATTTCCCAGCTGTCCGGGCTGTGGCTGCACACCTGGAGAGCTCAACAACCCATGGCCCTGGTGCTGACACAGTGGAAGCTCATCACCACATGAGGGAGCAGAGCAGCGCCAATGAAGCCGGGCAGCCTGCATCAGCCCGAGCTCTGGATCCCCCCAGGGCTGTCCCGGGAGAAATCATCCCTGTGGCATATCATCTCTGTGACATCTACTCAAGCAGGGAATGGGAGCTGATGGGCAAGAAGGGAGAGTTTCGTGGAACATTTTATTGATGCATGTGAAGGGAGAGCATTTGGGATTCGAAAAAGACTTAATATGGGGTGTTAAGGGAAGGAACTGAAGGAAGGTAAGTTAGGGTGACTTGCAGAATAAAAAGCATAAGAAAATAGAGGAAGAAAGGGAGGGACAGGAGTTACAGCAAGCTGCCAGAGAGACTGTAGGGTCTGGGAGGCAATTAAGACCCCAAGTGCATGTGTGTGTGTGGCTGTCCAGGAGATGCACTGTCCTGGAAGGGGCCCTGGCCTCTCCAGAGATGAAGTGAGGACTAATCCCTTCCCCAGCAGCCTTCACCTGATGTTGTCCTTGAGAACAGAGGGAAGAGAAAGAAAAGCCATTAGTGAAGGAGGAGGTAAGATTGTGTGGGCAAATGCCTTCGCAACTCTGTTTAGACTTGTCCCTCCTTTTGCCTCCTGAAGGTGTTTGCTAATGGGTTGTGGGTGATTGTGCATTAAATAGTTAGCAGGATGACTCATTAAATCTAAAGGGCCAATGTGCACTGATTAGGTACTTGGAGCCAGAAGTTAAAAATTTGTTTGCCCTTATTTTCTTGATTTGAGTGCACTAGGTACTGAAGCCAGTGATTAACTACTGGCTTTATAGTGCTATCCTCTGTTGTCTGCAGTAGTGGCAGTATTTTGAGTGAGTGTTGCTGGGTTTGTGGTGACATTTGTAGTTACCTTCCACACTCTGTAAGTGAAACAAAGGTCTCTGTTTCATGGGTTAAAAACTCCAAAGGGTCAGCTTTTCTTTTTCAAGCCTAGAAGAAGGACAATGTTAAAACAAAATTCCTGCAGAATTTTCCTTGAATTTTCCAAGTTTATGCAAATCGTATTGTCTCTTTAGATTCTGCTTTGCGTGGAAGATCTCCTGACCATGAGAACACTTCAGTGAAAATAAACTCTGATTTGAGGCTTTATAAAGTTTCAAGATGTAAAAATTCCAGAAATTTTAAGGAGCAGAACCATCAGCATATACTTGCTTATCATTGAGTGCATGGCTGTCTCCTCCCCAGGTCATGATTGCAAAGATGGAAGGACAGCAGTATTTCTCTTAATCTACCTGTGAAATGAGAACAGGTAGCCTCTTAATTTTCATGAGTGAGCAGCTCTCAATCCATTGAGTGAAGTCTGGAGCATCTCTTGTCCCTTCAAACACATAGGGCTAACCAAGACTTGCTCTGAGTCACGTTTTCCAGAGTCCTTCCAGTCATCATGTTTTGAAAGGCTGTTATCAGCAGCCTTCTCTTACCAGTAGGGAGGCTGAAGTGCAGAGGTGGAGTGATTTATCCCACACACCAATGGAGCAAATGTGAAAACTTTCATTATTCACAGGCCAAGTTTAACACTCAGAAGGGGCATCTTTCGTATTGCACTAACATCCCTGCAAGCACTGTTTTCAAACCACACTCTGTGGTTTTCCTTGGGACACCAAAAACTCTCAAAACCAGACAGTTACTTGGCAGGTTCCCCATTAAAGTTCCACCCCCTCCTCTTCCCCCCGCAGTCAATCCCACACTCACAGGTACAAATGATGAGTACACTTCATCACACGCTTTTCTGTCATCTTGCCCACTTTCTTCAAAATTTTCTGCTAAACACCCACTTATCTGCTGGGCACCAACTTTTACTTTACTGATGTCATCTTTGTTAGAAAAAAAACCCAAAAAAACCCCAAAAAACAAAAACAAAACAAAACAAAACCAACTCAGGCTGCTAAATGGTAGCATTTCATTCTGCAGTACATAGGGTTTCTGGTAATTGATTGTCATCAGGGACTCAAGAGGCAACTTCATTTACCCTCTGCTAAAATGTACTGTTTATAAAGCAGAGGCAGCAAACCACAGATACTCAGCTCCTGCCTCTCCGAGCTTAGCATATTAATACACACAAACAGCCACAAACAACACACTGGACTGTGAAGTGCAACAGATGAGAAATAGCTGTTCCCCAACCCTGCCTTCCAGGATGATTAATTTGGGTAGAGAAGCAGGGCAGACACCAAGTTATAGAGTTACCTCTTAAATTACTCTGAGGTGCATGCCAGAACTCCTAAATCTAACCCCAAAACAGGGAGGTAAAATGAACAGTCAGCATGTTTATATTACCAGTCCTTCCTGCATTGCAATGCAACCATTTGCTCCATTGTTATTTATCAGAAACTAAATGTGCAGCCTGAAAGGGCATGTTTGGTTTTGTGGAGTTGCTTTTTTTGGTTTTTTTTCTTCCTTCTAGACACAGTGAGACACTGGAAGGGGAAACCTTATTCTTTTCCAACAGAGGCTTAGCCATTTGTTGATACATCTGCCATTTTTTATAGTGCAAATATTAACCAAAATCTTTTAAGCCTCAAAGTATTAATTCTCCCTTTGTTTTTCAGCCGAAGATTTCTTTATTACTGAACCTGGTTGGCAATAGTTCATTTAAATGACTTTTAGAAAATGTCATGACGAAACTGAAACTGTTTTGGGAAACATGCCAGTAGTCAAGAGACTGGCTACCAAAAAGCTGAGTAGAGAAGGGAAGGAGAAGGAGAGAGAAGCACCCCTACAGCCATAAGTAGTGCAGTGGTTTAGGACATTCACTGAGACAACATCACAAGGTTCAGGCTCCTGAATTGTCTGATTTGGGCCAGACAACATTACACTCAGCCTCAGAAATGATGAGTGTGTACTGCAGTCTGTTTGGCCACTGGCTGCCCAAGAGTAGGGCTGCATCTCAGTTTTTTGTGCATACACTTATTTTGTACCTAGGCTTAAACTGGTGTTTTTCTGCATCCTAAGCAAACTGTCTGATTATGGGCTTTTCTTTCTTCTGCAGGAACATGATGGACACTTTGTATTTCTAATATGTGGATGTTTTGGACTCAGTTGCCCCAGAGAGTGAGGGTGGAGGGAGGGAAAATCAGTTTTATTCTTTACCTTGATGGTCTCCGGTGGATAGCTGCAGGTCTGTGCTGAGGAAAGAGGAAGAAAACACATGTGATTGTCCTTCTCTGGTGTAGCAACACTAGACAAGGATTTTCATCAGCACAGAATTTACTCAGTCACAGACTGAACACAGGCTGTGCAAAAGCCTGTGTGACTGCAAAAGACTTGTGTGACTATAGTAGGCAAAAGGGTTGAACCTCTGAGAGCTAAATAAATCTGATGGCTTTTTGAGATTTATTTTGTTTCTAGTTTATACACAGTTGTGTCACACAACACTGCTCACTGGCCGAATTAAACCTAGATGTACAATCTTCTTGGGTTTTTCTTTTTGTTTTGTTTTTGTTTCATTTGATTAACTGAAATCAGTTTTACGTGTCTGTCTTAGAAATGAAAGCTTGCTTTCTGACTGTGTTTTAGCTTTATGATCCATGCAGCCTTAATTCTGCCTGGGATCACTGGCTGGGTACTGGGGCACAGAGACACAGAGGCACTGTCTGATGTGCCACATGCACTGGGTGTCTGTGTGCACAGGTTTGGAAGTCTGCAGCTTTTTTGGAAATTTGTCTCTCTGTCCCATAAAAATCTAAGTGGCAGAGGTCTATCATTTTACATCCTGCTTTCTCCTAGCCTTGTCTTTGTCAGTCTGGCTGATTCATAATATGAGGCGGATTGAACATGTTACTCCTGTAAAATTCCAGAACTGAACTTTCACTTTTGCTTAAGATAACAGGGCTTTTTAAGCCTACTTTTTTGCAACCTGAAAGGAAAGACGTCAGACTCTTAACATTACATTAAAGCTGCCATCTTAGAGAATTTATGTGTTTTCAAACATTATTGTGCTGCCTTAACTACTACTACTACTACTTAACTGCTACTACTATGAAATTGCCAATGTGGATGATTAACAAGAAAAGGACTTTTGCTAATACGGCAACTTGTGAAACTGGTAAAAGTATTATACCTTTACTACATGAATGGCTTTACCCACAAGAGGGAAAAGGCAGCAGCCTGAATCTAAACCAAGACCTCCTGCTTCACATGAGCACATGTGATCCTGGCTATCATAGAGTCTTTCCTATTTGTATATTCAATATGAAGAAACTATTTTGTTAGGAGAACACCTCATACTGACTTCTGTTCAGAGAAAGTCCTAGGTGGTGCTTGTGTATGGGGAATGGGCTCTGGTGTGTGAGCAGATGTAGGCTATGCTGTACTGTACTGGCAGCCCACTAGCTTCAGCAGCCTCCACCTCCTTTGCAGGGGAACAAGCAGGGGCACAGCAGAAGTTCTCCCACTGCGCTTGCAGGCCTGTGGGTCTGGCAGTGACTGACAAGGGCCTACAATGCAGGAGGCAGCTGCAAGGCAGTGGCTGAGGCACCTGGGGCTCAGTAGCTGGCGGGGATGGCTGCCCACTCCTGCTGCCTTCTCTGGAAACAAAAAAGACCAAAGAGCCCCTGAGTAATCCAGCACAGCAGGACATCAGAGGGCAGGTATATTCCTCACTGGATGTAAGGAGGTTTCCCTCCACTGGGATGCAAAATGTCTTGCTATGGCTGCCGCCCAAGGCTCTGCCTGCCAGCTGCCTCTTTGGTGATACAGAGAGCTCCCTCATGTCCCATTCATGCCACGCCACACCACCCCTGAGGGGCTCAAGCAGGTTCTTTACTTACTTTGCTTGTGGGAGTATCTTTTTCTCTGGATGGAGACAGGCACTTTCCACCTATGGCATGGAAATAAAGGTGAGCAGGCAGATCTGGGGCTTCATGGTCCTCACTTCCCATTGCCAGCCAGGAGAACACATAAACCTGTAGGTAGATTCCTTCTCCAGCTGTTTGGACAAGGCACTTTATGCAGCTTCTGTACTGCTTTTCTCCCCAGGAGGCAGCCCCTGGCAGGCACCCAGCCCTGCTCTGGGAGTTGCAGAAGCTGGGGCTCCCACAGGGTACAAGAGGCACAAATCATAGGTCCAGGGATGGAGGGTGGTAGCTGGTGGCAGGTGTTACAGCATTTAGCTGTTCCTGGGTAGGACGGCCTTTGTTCCCTGGGAACCCTTTGGTGCAGTACAGCACCAAAGTTTGTGGATTGGAGGAGCAACCAGCCTTTCTGGGTGTGGTCGTTTTGTATCGGAGGCATTTATAGAAGTTTTATCATGTAAAAACTTCTGTGTAATTGATAGTCTGTAGAACTACTGGGAAGCTGCATACAATTCTGTGAAAAACATATGTTAAAGATGAAAAATTCCAGGAATGCTTTCTTTTCTTTCTGGTCTGGGAATAGGTAATAAGGTAATAAGCTAAAATCCTCTTGTAGAGCTGTAGAGAAAAGATTCTGTTTCCTTGTAACACATGAAAACCATGAGGAGATAAAGGGTTCAATTTGTTATCAAGGAAAGGCCTTCATGCTAAAGTAAGCAGATGTTAGATTAGCTATAATCCTGTGAGAAATTTGAACAGAGAAGGAGACAAGAGCGGTCCTGTGCCCCCAGGAGAAGAAAAAGAAGAAAATCTCTGTTCCCAGAGATAAAGATGATTTTAGAGACAGATAATGAGAACTTTTGCCTTTGAATAGCTCATCTTTAAAACAGTATCCCATAAACTGACATGGCCCATAAACACAGCTGTGGGAAAAGCTTGTAGAAAATAGGAAGGACTTCACAATTGCAGACTTCCCTAGGCGGCTGCTATTTGTGAGGAAATTGAGAGCCACAAGAGAACTGGTTTTTTTTCTTGTGGAGAAGTCTCCTCAACATTAACAAGAAGACTTCTCTCCCTAAGTGAACTGAAGAAAGACTATTCTAGAAGTACTAATCTGGCTAAAATTTTAGGTTTTGTTTCTTTACATTGTCATTTGTTTCATTTACATTGTGGGAAAGAAAAGGTTGTGGGAGGAAGAGAAGCATTCTGAAAGTTTCGTTCTGATTCCTGTTACTCTTTCTTTAGTTATGTTAATAAATCTTTCTTTATACCCTTTTAAAGTTTTGAGCCTACTTTGCCTTTCTCCTAATCCTACCTCACAACAGTAAGTGAGTGCACTGGTGATTAGCCAGCGCTGAACCCACCACACTCCTTAGTGCATTAAGTGAGAAAACTCAAATTAACTAACCAAAACCACTACACTGGGCTTGTACATATTAAATAGCTCTAGGTGGGTGAATCAGCAGCACATACTGTGAAGAGATAGGAAAGAACCAGTCTCATGCTCCCACAAATTATCTACATCAATCTGACCTCTAGAATGTCTTGGGAAAAAGCAAAAGGAAGAAAAACACAATGATGGCATGACAGAAATGGCAAACACATGGGGTAAGTGCAAGGCTAGCAGAACTGATCTCTAGCAGTTGAAATAATCCTTGCTGCTTCAAGCAAAAGACTTTACTTGCAGGTTTAAGTATTGAAATTATTTGGCAAAGTTAGGAGCCTCTGCACTATGTTCAGGTTGCTATTAGCAAGTTTCTTGGTAATAAGAGCTAGCCTTTCTGAGGGGTGCACTGTGGCTTATAGTTGACAATTTTGCCCTTGTAAAAGGCCAGTAATAAACAAACATTTTGCAATGCAGAGTTAATATTTATATGCTAGATTTATATATATAATAAGAATGTGCTAAGGGATGCAAAGCTGCCAAGACGTATGAATTTAGGGATTACAAACAGCATGCTGTTGGAGGTACATTATGAATCAGTCTCTAATTGCTTATTTGCATTTTTTTTCTTTCCCAGGACTGAAGAAAACATGCAATGCCACTATCCTTTTTTGCTATTGATACTTTCCTTGCTCAATGTATGGTCTTAAGTCTCATTTCTTTTATAAATTACCTAAGTTCCGCAACTCGCCTGGAATAATTTATTTCTGCAGATGTCCCTGGAGGTCTTACAAGAGCAGCAAAAAGTTTTTCAAATATTAGTGAACTTCCCAATTTTCTGTTTAGTTGGAGAACTTAAATAGCTTTCATTACATTTCATTACATTCAAAACAAAGCTGTAATACTACCTCATTCCAGGTTACTTGCCTGGTTTTCTTTGAATTATAGAGTTTTGCCTATACTATATAAGTTGGAGGTGCCACTGTGACTATTTCATACAATTCAATAGAAGTCCTATGAGCTCCATTTAAAATAAAATATGTGTATGTGTATTTATAATATACATAACTCACATTAGGAGCCTTTTGTAGCAGTCAGATATTGTGAGTTTGATATAAGTATTTTTGTTTCTGCGGTTTATTTATTCGACTTATTCTTGTTTATATTCAGTTGGATTCTGATTTTTTAGTCCCTTGCTCACATGAAAAAGCTGTTGGGTTTGGCTAGCTCTTCCCTTGGCTTGTCAAAAGATAAATACCATATGTTCCTATAGTAAATTAGATCTGTAAATTGATGTATAATTCTTAGATAAATTCTTATTTAGTCAGTCATGGGTAATCCTGCAGGGAATATACATTGTATGTTCTGAGAATTGAAAACCTTTCTCAGCATCTGCATTCATGCTACAGACATGCTGACTCTTTGAGGCAGGTCCCCAGCAGTTAGAGAAAGGGAGCCCAGCTTGTTTGTGGGTGGAGAGGGATTCTGAAGGGTTGGGTCTTATTTGCCTGAGGGTTTTTTTGGCAATTATAAGTATAGCTTCATTAGTAAAAATGCTGGGAAATAGTTCTCACCAGCAGTCATGAGAGAGGACAAATGTGACTGTCATTAAAATGAGAACAAAGGCAGATTTCCATTCCTTCCTTCCTTCCTTCCTTCCTTCCTTCCTTCCTTCCTTCCTTCCTTCCTTCCTTCCTTCCTTCCTCCCTCCCTCCCTCCCTCCCTCCCTTCCTCCCTTCCTCCCTTCCTCCCTTCCTCTCTTTCCATAATTTCACTTAGCTCTTTGCAGAGAAGCTGCATGAACTATGTTACAGGGGTGTCATGCTTGGGAAATGGTCAAACCAAATACAGAAATGCCTCTAAAAAGCAAACATTTCAAACAGAAGGGATGAAATGGCAGACATGGGGATTTATAGGAAGAAGGAAAGAGTCAAGAAATTAATTACAGAGGAATCAGCAGAGTCACAGATAAATGGTAGGGTCTGCAATATTTTCTCCCAGCAGCTGCTGTTAAGAGCTCAAGTTTGTGTTGCCTGGTTTGCACACCTGAAACTAAGATTGCCTTTAGTCTGAATTTACTTCAAAACAAAGGGCTGAGAGATGGGACAGTGGATACTTGTTTCTGTCCCTGAAGGGGCACATCTTGGGCAGAGGTAGTGGGATGCTGCTGGTAACGTCATACAGACACCCACAGAACCACTTTAATAAGGGCTTATGCTGATTCCAGAAATATGAAGCTCCTCCTGCTGTAGGGCAGGACATCATCAGCCTTCAGGAGGCAGGGCTTCAGGGGGGACCTGCTGCAGCTGTTGTCTCTGTCTAATTTGGTGTCCCACAACAAGAAGTTGCTGGTCCAGAAAGAGGACCTTCCTCCAAAAATATCCAATTCTTACCTAATTCCTTAAACTCACCACCTCTGACACAAAACTGCCAAACACTCAAAACTCCCTGTATGCAACCAAATAAAAAGCTCCATCCGTGCTCTGTGGCTGGCTGCTTGGCAAAGAAAGTCCAATGCCCTATGTCTTCAGTGCATTTTAATTCCTGCCACCCCTGTAACTGACTCTGGGGCCTCCTCCCTTGTACCCCACAAGCCACGGCTGGTCCTTGCCTACATATGGACTAATTAATCTGATGAACTTCGCCTGCCTGTCTCACTGGAGTGATAGTTTTGGGATATTTCTTCCAACTGGCTGCCAATTTTCCCAAGGTTTATAGACACTCCCTCACCTCTAGGTGCCCATCTACTTTGATTTTTTTTTCCGCATCTCGTTAAAGTTACTCAGGAGATGTGCTGACAGCTGGATGATGTAAATGCATGACACTCATTCCTTAGAAATTTTATGTGGATGGGCTGCCTGCTACAAGATACATAAAAACTTTGTGTTGTGACCTGAGCTTTCCCTTTCACCTGACTCTGAGTTGGCCCTGTCTGTGAAGCAGAGGAGTCTTTCCTAGCTGACCCTCAGTCTCTGCCTCTCACACTGCCTGGAGAGCAGCAGTGTCCACGACTTGACCTCTGCAGTACCAGGGTTTTGCAAGGATCCTGAGTCACTGCAGAGGAATGACTGTTTCTCTGAAAAAACAAACAAACAAAACCAAAAACCCCACAAAAAAAAACAAAAAAAACCCCCATCCAAACAAAAAAAAAGACCCACCCTCATAATTTCTCCATCCCTCTGAACTTCTGTGAGGTCTATGATTTTTCTGAAAGACCAAAAATTGCAGCTTTGTCAGCAATGGGGCAGCTGTGACTGAGGAGAGATGTGCTACACAGAAATCACCCCAAGCTGGCACAGCTTGTTGGCAGCAGCTGGAGTGAGGTGATTTGCAGTATCTCTCAACCATGCAAGGCAGCTGGTCAATGCTCTCCTTGAATGACTTCTCCTGGCAGAGGTTTGTTGGAAGTTTTGAAAGTGAACAAAACAGGGTGTGGAGCTGCACAGACTGGGGCACAGCACCATGCCAGTGATGTCTTTTACTGCAGTGGCCCCTCCCCTCTGATGGGGGATATAGGTTTCTCGGCCCCATCAAGCTAGCAGAAAAAAATCTGCCTTAAAAATCCTTGCTTGCAAGGTTCTTATAAAGAATTCTGTTCTTATTCCCACTCCTAAAAAGCACTCAAAAGTGACACAAGTCCCACATGTAAGGGTGACAGGACCACCCAAAGCAGTGGGGTTTCAGCAAACCTGGGAGCTGAGAGCCTGTACCTGGGACTCTTTAGGCACACCAGCTCATCACTGCTCCTTGCTGCCACAGGTTCAAACAGAATCCAGTTTCACACGGATTTCTTTTGCCTTGACTCAAACTGCTACTGAAGAACAGGGCTTCATGCTTTGGTGACTTCTGCCCTTTTCCTCAAGGCCAGGAAATGTGACAACTTAGACATCTGGCCACAGATCTGCAGAGATGTGAGAGATGCATTCTCTTTGCAAATAAGAGGAACATTGAATTTTGGTAATGGAGTGCTCATCTGAGCTCCTTAAGACCAAGTAAGCAGTCAGGGTGCAGTACTCAGAGGCTACATGACCTTTTCTTTGATCTATCAAGACTGCAATGGAAAAGAAAGGGAATTTTCCACCTGTCCTAGGTTGTTCCTGTTGAGCATCCTCCTCTGTCTTTATAATTCCTTAGAAGACAATCTATTCCTGACCACTGTTGCACGTAACTATAGTATACTCACAGAGCTTATGTATAGCATTTAAATATATTGTACAATTTAGTCTATTTCTATATAGTGTATATAAAAGCTTGTCTTTATGAGACATGATACCAACAGGTAAGAGATAGCAAGGATAATCTCCTCTAAGTGTAGTTTTCCTGCCTGGAAACTTGGAGTAGATGACAAGTATTCTCTGTTCCTTTTGTTCCTCACCAGGATGGATTCCCTTCCTGCCTTCAGCAAACTCTCTGTGCTGGGAGCTTACAGATGTCACCTCTGTAAACATGATCCTGAGGCAATAGTCTTTGATATACTAAGAACTATATTGTTTATCCTAATTTGCTTTGTTAATCTAGAAGCTCCTCATGGTACCTTGCAGGACACCTTGAAGCTGATTCAATGCAGGTATCGTTTGTTTTGGAATCACTCTCTTAGTCCTATTGTTTAGTTTAATGTAAAATGGTATTGGGCCTACCTTATTTTTGGTAGACAGTTTCCCATCCTTCGCCTGGATCTCTGTACCCTTTGGTAGCCAGTTTTGGTGTGGTTTCCTTGCTAACTGACTTGTTTTCTGTACTGGCTGTTTAACAGAATGAAACTCAGTGACCAAAGCAGTACATTATATCACTGTAAGTGGATGCAGCAGTCAGATGTTGTGCACCTAAAAAAACCAAAACCCACCCCAAAGCCTCCACTGCAGGCAAACATTAGCAAGTGGGGGTGGGAGAGGAAGAGACGTGGAATAGATGAGTGATGTAGCTTCCTGGGGTGCTGGGAAGAGCTGGTGGCCTCCATACAGTGACTAAAGTGCTGCAGAATGGACTCCCTCTAGGTTCTGTAGTCTGAAATAGCAATTTATCATGGTTTTGACAAGAGGAAACCACATGCCTAGCCATCTTGAGCTTCTGAGAAATGCTGTGACAAACTGAATGGTAAAACCAAACACTTCAAACCACAGTGAAGTATAGCCTTTGCTACTGAAGCTTCTGAGTGCAGTCTTTTTGTGCTCCTTTTTGTCCTTTAAAAAAAATTATTATAATTTATTCCTTTTTCTTTCTCCCAAGCTACAAGGAAGAAAAAACAGAAGAACTAGAATGTAATTTGCAGGTCTTGTTGGCTGGGGAGGAACAAAGTTTTAGTTGGCACGTAATTGTTGTACATTGCCAGGAAAAAAAATCTCTTTAGGACTTCAGATGTCTGCAGCCATTTCATCAAACCTCAGAGGTAAGAAGTGTCAGGCAGTTAACAAACACTCTAAGAACAAGTGCTGTCCCCTAGGAACATGGAACGGTTTTGCAGATAGAGGTACACCACTATGGGTCAGGTCTCTGCTAAGTAGCCCCCTCCTTTGTTTCTATTTTGCACTTCGCTAAGCAGTCCAACACCAGATTTCAGCAACAGAAGCTGTAACTTGCAGCTGAGAGCAGGGTATTAGCAGAGGAAGGGAGTCCAGTTTGGGGAGAGATCACATACCTCCAATACAAATATGACAAGGATAAACAGCTATGTCTGTGTATAAACTACCCTTGTGCGCTCTGAACTGGAACATGTGTGCAAACACAACAATTAATCTGTAACCCTGCCCAAATGAGCACCACAGGTCCTGCAGCATCCCTTGGATTTGAACTGCCACAGCCTGCTCTGATGCTAAGCCAGAGGCCTGGAGCAAATATTGGTAGATGCAGCTACTGTCCTTACCTCAGTGTACTGCAGCTCTCCAAACTCAACTGAGATGTAGAGTTATTTGCCATATGGAGGCACTACTGAAATATGTTGTAAAGTTCCAGACCTGTTCAATTGCATTCAACAAGCTGCTTCCCAACAGTGCTACCTATAACTAGAGCTGAGAAACCAATCTCCAAAAGTCACTGCAATTCAGAAGTCAATGAAACCCTCTCCACCTGTTTTGTACTCTTTAAAGGCAACGTCTTGAGAGGTGGCACTGGATTCTTCTGATAAGGTAGGCAGACATCCAGTTGTTAACCAGGGCTTGGATGGCTGAAAAAACAGTGGTTTAGCCTGGTAGTTGACAAATCAATGTTTTAGACTATAATTGTGCCTGAGTGATTTCCCTTGGCAATATTTTCTGGAAGTTCAGCTATGTGAATTATAAATTACATTAGTCACTTGGTCTGTGGGGAAATGCTGGCATTTCGTGACTGTGCTATTCCTGTATGTTCTTTTTTTAATTTACTCAGAATTAAATAGAACATTCTGGTGAAACTGAAAGGAAGAAAGTAATACAAATCATTGTGCTTTTCAAGCAGTAGTTGCAGAACTACTTCTGCCTAATTTATCCCAAGCTTTTGCTGTCTTTGGAATGTAACTGAAGCTCAGGCATGGCATGCAGTTCTCAGAAATGAGGACATTGTGCAACTGGAGCTGTAGACTTACTGCCATCTTACTGGCAAGAAAGGAGAAGGTTGGTAATCCATCAAAAGACTATGCAAAGATGAACAGAGCAGCCATTCATGCATTTAAAAATACATTCACAAATTTAAAATAAGTGGTTGGGTTAATGGATCTCACATTATGAGTAAAATGTTGTGTTTAAAGCAATTAATCACCTGCTGATGTTGTCTGGTCCCTGGAGAAACGAGAGTGGTTTGACAGAGATGCTGCAGCAGTTGGATGCGCATGCAAACACTGACTCATGAAGACTGTTAGAGAGGTCTCTGCAGCCTCAGGTTCCCTGTGGCACCAGGAGCTGTCAGAGGAGAAGCAGAGCTTGGAAGGAGCAGCCAGCATACACAGCTCTTTCTCACCAGGGATGCCATAACAAATTAAAGCAAACAATTTTTTCCCACTGGGAGAGCTACCTCTGTCCTTTGCTAAGACTGAAAGTTTGCTCTTCATTGAAAAGTGTTTCCTCTAGCAGCACACAGTTTTGGTTCTGGAAGATCAGAGTGTTTCTAAGAGAAAATAAGTTGGTTAAAGCTGACAAGAATATTTCCTACATACCAGTTAGGCTTGCAATTATTTTTAAAATCAAGTGCAGTTCCTTCTGTGATTGCTAATTAGTGATCTCACATTTTGATCAGGCCAGAATGCCCTTCCAGAAATTTTGAAGGAAAGTGCAACTATGCAAGTAATTCGAGGAAAGGAAAATAAGATATCTCAAAGGAAAAAGACAATAGTATGAAGCAAATGCATTTTTCAGACTTATGGGAATGAATTCTTGAACCTACTCAAAAGCACATCCAAAATGTGTCTTTAGAAGAATACTGATACTTGAGCTGTTTCTGTTTTCAGATTAGTTGCCTCTAAGGAGAAAAGGAATCATAAATGTGAAAGCATGTTTGAGAATTTTTTGTGTCGCTTTATGGTTTGGGCCTGCTGGCTTGCAACTGATTTGCATAATTTGAGGCTAATCTGTGTGGACATTCAACTGAGGGAAAACATTTTATTTGCAATCATAGTCATTTGTAGTAGTAAGAAATTGCAAAAAATGTAAGCCGCCTCATCAGAAATCAGAAATGTGAAACACAATTTACCAGTAGAAGTCTGATTAGCAAATGAAGTCTCATAGTATGCTGCCCACTGGGCCATAGGAGAGCCACCCGTCGGCAAAGGGCTTGGCTGGTTTCAGTAGTGATCACAATGCACACCAGAAAAGGGAACACAGGCATAACAATGACAAAGCAAAAAGGCACAAAAACAATGACTCAGACAAGTTGTGTGACCTATTTTTATAGTCATCTCAGGTGATAGTGGAGGAGGAAGTGTGTGCTTGTGGAAGGCAACCCTGTCTTTCCAAGGGACAGGGCTGGGGAAGGATCATGGACCTGTGGAAATGGAGGCAACCTCAATGGAGGAGAGGTGAGACCAAGGCCCTGCTCTTTCCCTGAGACAACATATGACTTAGGCCCTGAGTCCACCTCTTGGCTTGCTTTGGTCTCCTTAACCTAGAGAAAGAGCTGTTTTACAGAAGCATCAGCACCTCCTGGGTCTTTCATCACCTCATCATTGAATTACATGATGGGTGCAGACTCCTAACTCTGAGTTACATATGTGCTCTGTGTTACATTTGTGCTACTCGTTGCAGCATGGCCTTTCCTGGAGCTCAGGTCAAGGCCAGGGTGGCCTTTCCTCTTGCAGCCCACAGACACTGGGTGCTGAGCCAGGTAGGTGCTTATGAAAAACAAACCTTATGGACAAAGTGCTTGTGAAAAACCCAGTACCCCTGTCTGCTTATCAGCACAGCTGGGAAAACCTGAGTTTCTGGCTCTGACATTTGTTGTCATGTCCCCTAAAATTCAGTTGTGTCATAGAAGCAGGAGGTTTTCACAAGGTGGCATTTATTGTAGTTTCCTAGTGGGGAATGTCCCTAGAGTAAAAGCGAAGCATTAAAAAAGGGGAAGTGGCACTCAGTGGATCATTCGTTCATCTCTCTGAGCACACAGCTAAGATGATGATGGTCACTTGCCTTCTCCTCTCCAGTGTCTGGACCGCTGTTCCAGGTAACTCCCTTATCTGTCTGGGTGGGTGTCTGTGTAATTTTCCTAACAGCATTAGGGACCTCAGTGGCTGTGCCAGCCTCCTTCTGTGCTGCTGGGTGCTGCAGTCCCCACTTTGCACCCTCCTGGGGCAAACCTAGTGATTACAGGGCACTTGTACTGTACTACTTACCTTGGGCTCAGGCATGTCACTGCTGTTGCATTGACATCATCCAGTTCTTAATTTAGCACCAGTGCACCATAAATTCCAGAGAGATGTATAAAGGTATTGCAATGGGCAAATTATAAAGCAGGCAGACTGTGTTTTTAGGTATCTGCTCAGGCCATCAAAAGCATGGATGTATTACAGTGGTTTTGTATTTTAAAATCATGTAGAAAAGGCTGAATTAGTTTCAAACTAGCTTCCATGATCATGGTTTGTAGTCTGCCTATGGCACTGCTGAGATCTAGAACGCAAAGTGACTGGCACAGCTTGACAACTGGCTTCTTGGTCTTTGATGGAAATCTGCCTGGCCATGGTCACAGCCAGAATCTCAGAGCACCTTCTTGAGTAGGTCAGCCTAGTGTACTTCTGGACACTGCAGACAGCCTCACCTTCTCTGCAAAGATATTTCCCTTTCTTGTAAATTGAATTATGTTCTCAGTGCTGCAACTGTTACTGCTGATACCTCCCTTCCCATGCTGCCATGCACAAATAAACTTTGAAAACTATTATGCCATAAGAACTGTTGAGCTGAGCTGTCAGCTTCACTTTGTCTGTACCCTTAACAATTTTTGCATGTCTACGAATTGGAAGAGGAGACTGATTTTCTTCTTTTCCCTGGAGACTTTTAATACCATGGTATTTATGCTGTGCAAGTTTTCTCCCTGCAGGCCATCAGTATTTTTGATGCTCTTCTGCAGCTGTTTCTCAGCAGCATGACTTCAATGCTGAGATAAGAGGACAGATGTAGTTTGCCTCAGGTTCTTCCTGAGAACTCTTCTTGCTTTTTTCTTCTACTTTTCTGATCCTTACCAGTTTCTGACAAGTGTGAATACATGATGTATGTATAGTGAGACACATAATCATTTTTAGCATTTTTACTGATTTGCTACACCCCATGCCACAGGAGGGCTAAGAGGGTGGTATTGGGCCAACAGCTGTTTGTCAGCATGGCTGAAAGTTTAGGGAATCTCTTCGTGGGTGCCCATGGGATAGCAGTCCTAGCAGACAAATCAGTGGCTCCCAACACCAGAACTGCCTTTCTCAGTGCTCTCTGCAGCACAGATATCAGGCTGGCAAAATGCTAGGTGTGAGAGGTGGCAGGTCCAGTGAAACTCTCTGGGTAGTTCTTTCAAGTTCATTTTCAACTTTTCCCTAGATGGAGGGATAGAGAAATCCTCCGGAGTTGCTCTGCTTGGAAATGAGGGTGAGGGGCTGTGGGGGCCTTTGGTGGGGTTGGGCTGCAGAAGAGTGTGAGAAATGCTGAGTATGGCACCTGCTTCTCCCTCAGCCTCTGTGCAGGTGATGAACAGAAAGGTCCAGTCAGTCCAGGTGGGAGGAAACGTTACTTTTTCATGCCGGTCAGTCACAAAAGAAGATGTGATACAGGTGACATGGCAGAAAGAGACGGATGGGACTGAAGACAACATAGCAACTTACAGTACAATTAATGGCCAAAAAATAGCCAAGGCCTATGTAAGCCATGTGAGTTTTGCCCACAGCGAGTTACAAGCCTCAGCCATCTCACTTCATGGAGTCACCCTCCAAGATGAAGGATGCTACAAATGCATCTTCAACACATTTCCCTCGGGGGCTGTCACTGGCAGGATGTGTCTCAAGGTTTATGGTAAGGTACTGTAATTGTGTACGGGTGCTCATCTGAGGACCAAGTAATTTTTCCTGTGAAAAACCTTGCCTAACATTGCAACATTGATGCGGAAAAAATGGTTCTCCCTGCCTCTCTCTCCCTCTCTGGTTTTACTTCTGATGGTAAATCAGCATTCAACAGTTCTTTAATTTTCTTACCTTTCAAGTCAGCAACAGCAAGATTCAAAACTGACATGTAACTCATGACTTCCTCCAAGTTTCCCTAGACGTGTGCTGTGCTGACAGCTGCCTGGCCACAGCCATGTACTCCATGCTCCTCTGCTTCCTTTCACTGCTCTTCTCACCTCTTAATCCTGGAAATCAGGCTAATTTTGACTTGCTCTGCATTTGGTTATAAAAAAATTGCAAAGTATTCAAAATGCAAAGAGGCACATGCATGACCAGAATAGCTGGAAGCTCATTTTGAAGCTAGAGTAAAAATAACAGCAGTTGGGTTGGGGTCAGGAACAGGATTTAAAAAAAAAAAAAGAAAAGGAAGGCTGAAATACTGTATAGCTCATGGGATTTGACACATTAATATCTTGAGCATGTCAGCATCAACTAGCTTAAAGAAGAGAGTTGAAAAAAATCATGAGTCAAGATGGCAATATTTGTCACCTCCATATGAAATCATCAACTTGCAAGTGCAACCTGAAATAAAGACTAATAGATGAACTCAAAAGAACTAAGAGTAACAAGCTGCTTATCTTTTGAGGAAAGCTGCTGGGTTTTGTCCAGCTGAGAGAGCTGAGACATTAAACATGCTCTGAGGACACCCAGTTGACTCCTAGCTTTCTCAGAGATGAGACTGCTGTGGGGAAACTGGCCAAAGATCATATCCCATCTGAAGAGTATCAGTGTCTGTGCCCTGTCACTGGTGATATGTCCCCCCTAGTACCTTCTGTTGACAAAGACATGGACACATATGTCCACACACATGTCTCTGGAGTCCTCTGTGTGGAGAAAGAAAGCTCCTAACCTAGAGGGGAAAGGAGGTGGTGGTGAAAAATACAAGGGAAAACCAAGCCTGGAACTAAAGTTCTTTTTCCCATGTTTTGGGAAAATTAGGGCAGAAAAGAGAAATGAGGAGAAATTCATGCGGTATTTCATATATGAAGAGGAAAGTTCCTAAAGAAAGCCAGTTCTGAGTCATTCAGAGGGTAAGCACTGATTATATATTACAGGAAAAACATGGAAGTGCCTTGCAGAGGTATGAGGTGGCTGTGGGGTTTTCGGGGTCTCCCCAAAAATGGCTGCCATTTTTGGGTGTCCCAAACAGAGAAGTCCAGTTAAGCACAACCTGTCTGGGCCCCTCAGACAGGCTCCAGGGCTGCAGGAAATCTTAGCAAGCTCAGCTCTTAAATGAGATCAGCTCTTTAGAGATTCTCAGCTCACTAATGATTTTCAGCTCTTTTCCTTGCTAAGTGCCTTTGGCACATGCAGGGAAAGAGAGGAGAAGTGCTGTGTGAGGTTCCACAGAGATGTCTTTATTGGCAGCTTCTGCAAAGGGTCTCAGTGACAGCTCTACTGCTGAGCTGGGCAGATGAGGGTGTTTATATAGGGTTTAGGAGTTGTGGAAATTGTCCAATGGTAAGGATCGAGGTGAACATGACCTATAGTCTTAAAGAGAGATAACTAGAGTCCGAAGGCAGAAGAGGGGCTTCTTAGGTCCAGTCATCCTGACTAGGCATTTCTTATCTTAGGCTGCTGAATGCCAGGGAGGCCTTGCAGGCCCTGTGCCTGATATGCAGAGGGATCTCATTCTTCTTAATCACATAAACACAGAGATTTCTTTTGGGTTTGGGTTTTGGTTTTTTTTCTATCCAAGTGGGGGAATTCCCTCCCAAACTCACCAACTGTGAGGCTATGGTTCATCCTTCACCAGAGCGCTAATTCTAAAAAAAGAAAAGGGATGTTTTTCTCCTGCCTCAGATGAAAATGCATCAACTGAGAAAGATTTAAGTTCTCTCATAGGCGACCGCTAGAGGCTGCCTCACCAAAGTCATGATAGCCTTCCTGTAATGTGCTGTATCAAACCAGCCCTGGAGAGTCATCATGAACAAACTAAACATTTGGCACTTTGACAGCAGGTTTTAATTCATATATGATTATCTCACTGAAGTCAATTTATATGATATTACTTAAAAGCCATAATCTTGCTCGTTACACCCCAAATCCTCATGATGGGAACAACTTGTCTGAACAAGCACAGAGGTTGCCCCATGAGGGAAAAGTGAAGCCAGCAGGAATCTCCCAAGGCTCAGAGGTTCAGGGCAGGGTAAGTTTAATTTTCACCAGTTGAAAATTAAACGTTGCGATGTCTTTGCCCTCAAGAGGGGACTAACAGGGAATTTACAAGCTGGTAATTGTCTGATTACTGCAGCCTTAGCTAACAGAGCTGTTCTGGGACGGGATGGGATGGGCACCATCACCACACAATGAGGGGAAGTGAAACCACATAAGAACTGGTTACAACACTGTAAAAACAGAAACAAGTATGACTGGAAGGATATCAGACCTGCCTGGCTGAAAAGAGCAAACTCAGGAAGAAGCAGAAATGTCCTACCCTGTAGCAAAATCCATTTCAGAACAGAATAGTTTCAAGCAAGCTTAGTGGGTCTCTTTTGAGCAGTCTGCTGCATTCCCCCTTCATTTTACTTTGGAAATATTTGCCAAACTTCATTGTCAAAGAGAATGAGAATGAAATCCAGAATAAGGATTGAGGGAGAGGGGGCTATGAGAGGCAGAAATTGGAGGGAGGGGGATGTGCCACCTGAGGATGGGCAAGACTTGCTGAGCCACAAAATTCCCTGGACATTTGCTGTGCTGACTCTGGAGACTGCCTGCCTTCACTGTAGACAGCAACATTTGTCTGGAAGCCTTGAGCCCAGCTGGAAAAATGCCATCGCAATTTCTGAGACAGGGAAACCAAGGCACAGTACTGCTGGTGAACACCCATATGGTTTGAAAAAGCTTTCTGTCATCACGAGGCATATTGTGATTCCTACAATCTGTTATCATTTTCTGTAACAGCACTGCTAAGCCTTTAAACATAAAAAACATATAATGAATCAGGTCATTATATGCTTTTTATGTTTAAAGGCTTAGCAGTGCCTAATTCCCTCTAATTACAGAAAGTCATTACAGATTAAGCCATTTTCAGATATTTGGGAATGCTGACAGAGCTCAAATTTGCGAACATCTGCAATACTGATCTGCAAGAGAGACTAAAGCAAGTACTGGCACACAACATCTCAGGTGAAGACTTTTTCACTGGAAACAAATATTTTGATGAAAAGGCAAAAGAAGCAGTTGAGTGTATGCATCAAACATGAACAGCCAGCACATACTAGCAAACAGCACAGCAGGACTTTCCTGCAAAAGCAAGCACTTACATGTTTTGACAGTGCACCTATTACAGACATTTGCTAGAGAGAAGCTCAGCCCTGCAGGATCATTCATTGGGGTCCATTGTGAGAAGAGACAGAACTGCTTAGTCAGAAGAAGAGCAGGTGCAGAGTGCATGTGTTTCTGGCAAGACACTGACAAGTTTTTCTCATCCTCTGTGGCAACATCTGTGACTTCTCCATGTGATTGCTTGTGAATTTTGAAACCTAATATTTGAAGTTAATGCTGTGGGTGGATGTGTTAATTTTATGCATCTCGTGAGTGAAAGAAGTTCAGAGATAATTTTTTAAACGAAACATAAATTGTTTGCAACACTAGTCTTTTCATATCTGGGAGATTTTGAGATGTCCCAACTGAAATCCCCCTAAACACTTTCCTTGTTTTTGTCAGAGGTTTCAGCAACTCTGTGGGTGTTGAGTTTTTGTCTATGGTTGATGCAAAAAGTGAGAAATACAAGTTTATTTTTTCTATGCTCACACAGCCATAGTAAGTAAATAAGGTCAGGCTTGTAAAAAAATCAAACAACAAACAAAAAGCAACAAAATTGGTATACAAAGTCTTGCTTCCACCCTCTGGGAGTTATGGCTTGGAAGAGACAGACAACCTTTTGAGGTGCATCAGGAATTGTACCAGGAGGTTATAGGTGCCATCACACATCTGGCATGTTCTTTTTCCCCTTTTTGCAGTGTCTGCTACACCTCACAGGCAAATCTTTGTTTACCTCTCAAAAGGAAAAATCGTTGTTTTTCCTAAGAAGAATGAAAATATCTTTTGTTTGCTCATTTAAAAGCAGAATTGCTAAATGATAGAGGTATGTTCCAGTGTTGGGATAAAAATTAACTTTACCATAAATATTGCACTTAACACTGTTATTTTTCTTATGTAAGTAGTAATATACACATGGAGTTCTACTAATTACAGCAGTGGATACTTTTTTTAAACAGAAGGCATTCATGGTAATTCAGACTTGATTGAAACTAGAATTGCCATTGAACTTAAATGCTTAAAAAAAAGCAATATTCTCAGAAACCAAGACCTAGAAGTAGACCCTATTTCCTCAGCACATGCACTGAAGAAGAAGGCAGGCTGGTGAGATGCCATGCAGAAACCCATGGATTGCACTCCCAAATTACACACCTTTAGAGATATTGTGCCTGTGCAAACTGACCTTATCAAACTGAGCAGAGGCTTGAACTAGACATTCTCCTGAAGTCTCTTCTGACCTAAATTATGGCATGATTTTATGCCAAGGGATAAATAGGTGATTTCTCACATGGGACATGGCTTATGTGCTCAGATCTCATCTGGAGTTCTATCCAGGTTGAAACCAACTTCCAGAACTTCTCCCCTTTATCTATTTCTTGCAAATACAGTTTGTATAAATAGGAATCAACAAGTAGGCTTCATGTGAGTGATTAAGCATGAATGATGCCTGTAGTTCATCCTTCTTCCAGACCAAAATTAAATGTGACAGCATCCACAAATCTCTGGAGTGAGAGTGTTGAAAGAAGCGATCTTTCATGATAGTTTCGAGGGATGCTATGATGCACCCAAAACCCATTTACAAGAGGAAACAAAGTTAAACAAGCACAAACCATGAAATCCCATGGTGGAACCACATACGAATTCACTATTACTGTCTTGCATAAATAGATCCATTTAGTCCTTTGATTTGCAACTCTACACACCTCAACAGGAAAAATGCTAAACAGCAGTAAAACTAATCCTGCAGGTAATTTTAAAGGAAAATAATTCTAACTCATTTAAGCAGTTCAGCTCTTTCAAAGAGAAAAGGACATGACATATGACTTCGCAGTTCACCGCCTTCTGCTTTTAACTCAGCCATAATCACCACTTCTCAGCTGAGTGGCTGCTGCTAGTAACAGAACTGAAACATGATGCTTCTACCCTTTTGCCCTTTCTGTTGTCCAGCTCTTCACTTCCAGACTACTGTCTGATCACCTTCATATTCATCTGTCACTGCTGGGGCTTTGGGAAGGGGGAGCTAAGATTAGATAGTAAGCTTTCCCTCCAAGATAACTGTAAATACAGATGCTCTTTGCTCAAACATAGGCAGAAACTAATGGACTTTGTCACTTTGTTCTTTACAGCCATCTCAGACCCCAGAGTGGAAACTAAACTTATATCCAGTCCAGACAAAGCTGAGGATTCTGAGAAAATGGTGGGGATGAGCTGCTCAGCAACAGGGAAACCAGCTCCAAAAATAACCTGGCACCTCCCCAGCATACTGCAGCAGAAACCAAAGGAGTACTACATAAAGTTCAGCAACCAGACCGTGACTGTCATCAGCAATTTTACCCATACCCACTCCAAAATCCTTCGGGAGTACCCCATCACCTGCATGATCCAACATCCTTTTCTAAATATGACCCTGGTCCTGCCCACAGACAGCCTGGAGCAGGGTCAGTATGTAACTCTGCTCCTGCTCTGGGGTAGGGCAGAAATTGGGAAGCACCTCCTGGGGTAGAATCAGAAAACTCCTCAGAGGGTTGGAAGGTGGGAAAGGCACCTGGAAGAGCAGCTGTGGTTGGGCTTGGGAGGGATGGAGGAGGTGCCATGAAACATCCAGATGCCCTGGCCAATGGCACATAATGTCTTACTTACTGCTCCTCAGGTCCTCTTACCCACCATGATGTACCCCAACCTCCCTGTCTCTGTGAAGGACTATTTGTGGCAGGGTTCCCTGTCACGTAATGTGACAAACCAAAACATGCCAGTGTTGGGTAGCTCAGAGGGGCTGGGTTGTACATGCCTGATCCTAACATCAGACCAAGCACAGGGGCTGACAATGCCACTTCTGTGCATCATGCTGGAATGTGTTCCCAGTGCTCTTACCATCTCATTTCACCCCAGGGAATGGCCAAGGGATGCTTGAAATGGGTTTCAGGTTGTTTTTTTTACTTCATGCACAAACTGAGTACCTGTTACTTTCCCCACAGGTCCAGACAGCAGCATGGCATCGGCCATTGCCATTGCACTGGGGGTCCTGGTCCCCCTGACCTCCCTTCTCATTCTCACCTGCTTCTTCTTCCACTGCCTCAGACACCTACGTGATGCAGAGAGAAACCCAACCTGGCCCTGCTGGGTAGGTCTGCCTTTCCTCAGGGTGCTGCAAAATTCACTCCCACAGGTCTTGAGGTTCAATACCATGACCTGGCTTTGCCCAGCCACACAAGGGCTGCCTGCACACTGCCCAAGCCAGGCTGAAACTGGGCTGGAGAGGGACACAGGAATGAGCCCCCAGTCAGACAGCTGGGAAGGGGAAACCTGATTGTGTATAGCCAGCCTACAGGTGCTCAAGAGTGCTGGCAGCTAGAAAACTTTCATTATGCCAATGACAAGGCACACTGAAGTGGGAGCATCACTCTACTATTATATTTATGCACAAAATAGTTGTGTAAGCAGTGGGTCTTCTACAGCTCCTAAAATAACCTCCCTCAGCACAACCAACGCAGCTCACGAAGGCAGCAACTTTGAGGAGGGGCCTCAAACAAAATGTGGTCTTAGAGGAAAACCATGCCTCTGTGAGGGAAGCCCAGGGTACCACACTGGGGCATGGGCTGAGGCACTGCTGATTGTACTCTAAAGCTATCCTGGTGCAGGGGGTGCAGGATACAGGTTTGAGGTGGGGATAAACTGAGGTGAAGTGCAATTGTTTCAGAAAATCATAGTCCAGTTTTGTGAAGTCTCCTCATCCTCCTTGCAGTACATGTCTAGCATGTGCACCCTGGATTCTGGTGAACATTTTGGAAAAAAAGAAGCAGTGGAGGAAACACAACACATGTCTTAGGTGTTATACCTCTAGGTCCAAGCTGAAGACTGCTGATGGGACTGCAAGGGGAGAACTTTAGTTTCCCCTCACAAAGAGATGCAAGGACTCATTGGCAATACAAATATCCAGGATCTTTACCCTCACACCTAAAATATCCATATATTTTGAAGAAATAAACACAACAACTTCTCTTTCATCAGGTACTTCCTGCCTGCACCAAGGCCAAGAAGTGCAGGCAGTACAGAGCAAGTGCAGGCAGTACAGAGCTGCAAGCAGGTGGGCTCCTGCAATATCCCACAGCCTTGGTGTGCCACTGAACACCTGAGAAGCTGCCACACCTACACGTGTAAGAGATAAACTCTTAAAATGGCACCTCAAGCTTCCAAGGAAACCTCGTGTGACTTTCTCCAAGAGAAATATAAAAAGGGGCAATTTATAATATATATTTATTTATTTTATTATACTATAATATTCTGTTTCATAAGAAAAAAAATGTAAAGTATTTATTTGAAACTCAGGCTGGCTTTGTGGATCCATTTAATGGAACTCATGTATTTTTGGGGGTTTTAACATTGTTTATTACTCTTTGATATTTTAACTTTGCAAACTCAAAAGTGGAAGGGGGATTGTCTGAAATAAGGCAACATTTTGTAACGCTGCTGGCTTGGAAAGTGTTGCTGATGGACCAAAGTAGCCCCTTACCAGGAGCTGGGCTGCAGAAAACCTGCGGAACAGCCCACCACACTGCTCTGAACTTCGAGTGTCGAACTTGTTCCCTAAAGGGCACAAGAGATCAGGCCAAGACTGCAGCCAGCCTAAACTTATAACCCAGGTGCTAAGAGTAACAGGCTTCAAGCCAAGAGTCATGAAGAAGTGCCAAGTCCAATTTCCAGTAACCTCTCCTGGAAAGCAATGTAAAAGGCACATAGATGTTTCCCTTCTTCCCTTTTTCTCAGAGCTTTTCACAGCTCCCTTCTTCATGTACCTGATTTATCACAGCTGCCTTGGGTTTCCTGGCATCCCACTCACCTGCAGGAGGAAGTAGGGCAATAAAAGGGCAGTTACAGGGTTAGTAGGTTGTCTAGTGCACTTTGTTTGTGTCCTAGTGTAGTGGCAGGTGAGTGCAATGGGAAGTAAGAGGCTGATAGGTCTGAGGAGGTGGGTGCTTTATTTATTTCCACGTGGGCAGATAAGTACTAGTGCAGGGTAAGGAGTGTTCCCAATTCTGACCACGCTTTGCTTCTAAGCAGTGGGTCAGATCTGAGCTGTAATCTCCTGTAATTCCCTGAATTGTATCATATGCTCATGAAGTCTTGTTGACTTAGGGAAGGAGGAATGAGCCCACCTGGCTCATGCTGGTCTTGTGGGAAGCCACCAGCGCAGGCTGCTTCCTCTCCTTCTGGCTTCCCGGAGCAAATGTGTGTCATCTGTTTTTTCCTCATACATGTATTTCAAATGGGCATCCCACATGAATCACTAAGTTGTAGTCAAAAACCCAAGTGAACTAAAATGAAAGCAAGTTGAGAATGAATAAACATGGGTTTTGCTATAAAATACTTCTTTTAAACCCTCCTAATACCTAGAAATAGCACAGTTGGTGAGTGAGGGGAAAGAGGAACTGGCTGCAGCTGTTACAATTGGGTTTTTTCTCCATAGCCCCCTAATTGTCAAAGGAGGAAGTAATGGTTTGTCCAAACTTTTCTACCATTGCTGCTTCATTTCTTCATTGATGAGGGAAGAGGCCAGGAGAGAAGGGTTTCCCCTTGGTTTGTGGAGGGCTGGAATGGGGTAGAAAGCCCCTGGCATCCTTCTTGAGCAGGCTGTGTAGCCTCAGCCCTTGCCATTCTGTACAGTCTGCACTTGCAATTTAGAGTACCTTGAGTTTTAACATGAGGTTTCTGCTAGAGTTTAGACTAAGGTTTTGTTGGTTTTTTTTTTTAATTAAAAAAAATCTCTTGCAGAAACAGGGAGTTTAGATTTGGGTAAAGAAAAGGATTTCCTGAGGAAAGAGAGAAAGAGACAATGCCAGTGATAAATCTATTCAAACCCAGGAAAATGGCAGTGATTATCAATTATTGTTTTATACAAGCTGATCTCCTGGAGTGTGGGAAAGCAGGACTAGGAGCCATGAAAGTATCTGTTTATGTGTGAGTTTGTAGTTTCTTTTAATTTTAGCTGAATGTAGAAATTTTATGAGCTTTTAGAATTTTCTGATTATGAGCATGATAGGTCTAGCAGCTGGGTGAGGGATGCAATGGTTTACAAGTAAATTTCTATACAAGATTTATTTTTCATTCATATTAGAATGAGAACATGATATCCAGTAAGAGAACACTTAAAACCAATAGGTGTACTTACCTTCATGCTCTCCAAAGCCACCTACTAAGATGCAGTACCATAAAATTTTGTGTGCTACTGCTGTGGTGATTGGTTTCGCGTAGCAATGAAATTAATGCAAGAATACAGACTATGGAAAATTAAGTGGCTGATAGCTATGGGGCAAAAAAAAGAATATTAAATAGATACAAACCATATTTTGTGGAATAAACAAAGGTATGACTGATGGAATCAGAAGTTTTGGCTATGAATGATGAACATCCTAACTGCTGTTATGAGATTTCTTTGTAATTAGTTTGTGCTTGTCTGTCCTGTTACTTCTGTTAACAACTTGTAAGAATTCCTTGGAGGTTATATTTCAAATCAGTTTACACAGATACCTAGTATTTGTTTTAATAAATGGGTGGGTTTGATGCCCAACACCTTTTGCTTGCTGTGGCCCTGCATGGCTGTAGGTGGAGGTGATAGGTGAAATTGGTGTGGACCTTGAAATAAGAAATAGAAATAAAACTGGTAGGATGCAAGCAAATTTAAGTGAAATGGATTACTTTATTTTTCTGCTCCAATACAAGTGATATGAAGGAGATTAACTTTGTAAGTAAATGGAAGCAGATCACACTTTTAAAATAAATTCTACAGGAATGTTCTGAGCTAATACTACCACCACCACCACAAAAACATAAAAATAAAAAAGAAACAAACAAAAAAGCCCAGGATTTTTGCCTGCTTGGATGCTGGGCAGTTGTTAGTCTCACCCAACTCGCCTGTGACCACTATGTGCTACTGCATTTTGTCCAGCCTCAGGACAAGTAGTGTTGATGCAGGGTATAATTTCTCCTAACTGATGGAAAAAGGGCAAGAGGGAATGCCACCTTCCTGCTTGCCTCTCACTTAGAAAAAACTGGTACTAGGTTATGTGTCTCTCTTTATAAAGCAAATGTAGCCTGCATCTCTCAGCTTTGGGATCCTTTGACCCTGACATTAGCCAGTTTGGGTTAAGATTTTAACTCATGTAAGCGTACTTTTAAACAGTTGAGATAGATAAATAAAGGTTCTTCAGGCTGCATAAAATGTCCATGCTTCTGTTTTGGTATGCCAGGCTATTTCAGGGGTATATTGTGTTGGTATCTTTCTCTGCCTAGACACTGGGTTCCTGGTTCTAAGAGAGCAGTGAGATGCAAGCAAATTTTCCCCAACAGCTCTGGCTGAAGATGTGACTTTGAAAAATAGCTGAAATGTTTTTCTTAGATATTTTACAGGCACTGGCTGAAATAGGAAGAATATTCTTCTTCTGAAACCAGTGCTGGCAGAGGTATGGGACTAAATTTGTTCAGTGAAAAGAAATTTTGTTTTGGTTATAGACCTTTGAATGCATCACTCATCAATTCTCTGTTGTGTGACCCTGGGGGAATGATTCATCTAATCACCACACCAGTAAATTTTCTTATTAAATCAGACCTGGAAGAAAATATAACCCATTGTTTTTCATTCAGTTTTCAGCACTGAGCCCCTGGGAATCAGCTGAAACAAAAGAATTGCACTAATTGATTGCATTTTTCTCTTTTATAAATGAGACTATCAAGCCAGGCAGATAGATACAAATCAAGTGTATTTTTGTTTTCACTCTCAGTACACCAGAAATTGCTCATGTTTTTGGAAGCCATACAAATGGTCTTCTCATAGCTCTGCTGCCTTCATCTTTGGACATATAAAGCTATGGTGAAAGGAGCACTGAATACTAGTCCAACTCTTTGTGGATGGGCTCTGTTGTAGTCTGTTCAACTTTGAGAAAAGCTACCTGAAATTTCTGGAAAGCCTGAGAGGATCCTCAGTCTAGGATCCCTTTACAGTACAGAGTTTTAAATTCCCTAATGTGTCAGAAGCTGTGGTCCTTAAACACCCTAATGAAACAGCAGCTTTGCCTAGTAAAAGAGCACATGAAATTGTACATGACAGGCTAGGATGAAATCCTTGCAGAAAAAAAAGCCCTACTTCTTAATAATAAAAAAAAAGGGCAAAAAAACCCCCAATTTTTTTCCCCAATCAGAATATTCTAGTTGATATTATCCTTTAGGTAACTTACAGAAGGCCTGCGTCTCATCCTAAACACCCAGGCTTATATTTCAGTTTAAATAAATCAATTTGCCTTGAGCCTTCCTTGTTTACAGGAATGTAGCTACTTTCATAAAGGAGATTGCTTGTGAGTTGTGGCAAAGCACTGACACCTGCTGGTATCTCCACACTGCTCGCCTGATGGAAAATCATCTACTCTTGTTTGTGACTCCTTTGTGTCAGATCCAAGGGAGGAAAGAGGGCCCCAGTGTTGTCACCCAGCATGGTGTCTGGTAAGCCTCAGAGGCAGTGACCCACAGGCTGCACTTCCCTGCCCACCATCCCTTTCCGGCCAAAGAGAAAGGGAGCAGGGTCTGTTGGGGCCTGTGTCCCCTTGTTTCTTTCCTCTCCATTAGACACCTCCATACATACCAAGAAAACTGCAAATTCACACCTTGAGAGTTGCAAATACTTTCAATAGCTCGTAGCAGAGACTGGTGGGATGGGATGAACAAGGGACATCACCAGGCTTTGCTGATGGAGAGAAAGAAAATCAAAGAAAGTACAAAGTGGCCCTTGTTCTGTTTCACCTCTGGCAACCAGTGTTGATGAATGATTGACAATGGTGCTGCTGACTGGCCACTGAAGAGCACTCTGAAAAAAGAAGACAAAATCTTCTGTAGTCCCCTTAGGCATCCCAGCTGCCCTCTGAGGGAAGCGGGGAAAGGGATGAGCTTTCCTGGGCAATTGCTTTGCCCCACAGTGATCTTCCCCCTGCTCTTCTGGGCTGAAGTCTGCCACCTGCTGCTCTGTGGAGGCTGCCAGCGAGTGGAACCAGCAATGGGTGAGTGGAGCACCCTTTCTTCACCCCAGATTAACTCTGGAGCACCACCACCTTTCCTAGCAAACGGATATTATGTTCACTGAAATACACAACTTGGTGACTGGAAGAGTAGCTAGTGAGCTGGGCATGAGTCAGCAGCAGCCAAATTGGGTAAGGTTTGGTCACAAAGAGCACAGGCCACTTTGCTCGCAAGCCATATGATCTACCTGGATATTCCCTTTCTTTGTTGTCTTACTGAATTCCTCAGCACAGGGGATGGAGCAGGTTTGCATTCCCAGTGTACATGTCCAGGTAGCACACACTTCTTTGGGGAGAGGCTGGAGCAGGGCATATCCCTCTGCAGCCCTTTGTGCTGCCTCCTGGCTGCAGGGAGCCCTAGGCTGCTCTGCCTCCCCACAGCCCAGCAGGTGCTGGCAAGAGGGAAGCAGGGGTGCTCTCGGGGCTGAGAGCTGTTTTTGCTGGGTGGTTGCTGTGCTTGCTCCAGAGCCTGCCTGCCCTCTGTTCCCATGCTGCCTTCCTCTTCTCCATGGAATTGTACAGCAAAGGATAATGATGTGACACACCTGTGACAACAGGGTGTCTGAGGTCTGCTGGTGTGCCCCATGACCCCATGGTGAAGTTCCTTATTCCAGTGCTCCACAAGATGAGAACAATGTGACTGGATGTTTCAAGGCACTATGGCCTTCCCTAAGTCAAGTGCTTTTTCTCCTGCCTTGATTTGGGGGTTTGCTTTGTTCCTAGCTTTGAAGGAACCCATCCAATCTGATATCATCATCGTAGCCGCCCTTGGGGGAGAGGCAAATTTTCATTGTAACTTCTTGCCCTCAATGGATGTTTTGCAAGCTACTTGGCAGAAAAGAAATGGGGCTTCCTTCCATAACATGGCCACCTACAGCCCAATACACAGGCTGAGGCTGACAAGGTCATTTCAGAAGAAGGTGTCTTTCACTAGAGCAACTCCAAAGGCCTCAGCTATCATCCTCCAAAATCTCACACTTGAGGATGACTCTTACTACAGATGCATTTTCAATGTGTTCCGTCATGGCTCCCTCAGCAAAGACATACGTCTCAACATCCAAAGTAAGTTTTCCACTAACACCTTCTCTCTTTTGGGCACTCAGTTTGGGTCTGATGTACTCAGAAGGTACATCACCACACTATCCACCACATGGAGATTTTCAATGAAGCAGCATCTCCTTGGTAGATAGTGTTCAGATTGCCATACGGAGATTTTCAATGCAGCAGCATCTCCTTGGTAGATAGTGTCCAGATTGCCATACCAGAATTTTTACCTAACCGTCCTTTTGATTGAACAGTATATAATAGGAATATTTATCAATTGACCTTATAAAAACTGTAGAATTACTGTACCGTGTGTGGTTTTCACCATATTGTGTACCTGAAGGCTTTCAAATAAAGATTGGCTTTTATATTCACTTTAACTTTTTTTTGGAAGATCCTTTCTATTTTCTAGGCATCACTTTCCTCGGGGGAAGTGAAAGCCTTGTACAGAGAGAGAAACCCACCCAGCTTTGACTGTAAACTCACCAGAGTACAAAAAGCATCTTCTCTTTTTGCTACCAGCAATCTCTGAGCTCAGAGTGGAATTTTGTTCCCTCTTGCCCGTTGAGAGTCTCCTCATAGCAGTGTGCTCAGCAACAGGAAAGCCTGCCCCCAGCATCACATGATGGATGACAGAGCCCTGGAGGAGAGGCCTCAAATACACCACATCCAGAACATCAATGGAACAGTAACAGTGGCGAGCAGACTTACCTTCTCTGCCAGCCACCTCCATGCCTTGTTCTGCCTCCTCGACCACCCACAAGAAGAAAAATAAAGGCACTCCACCTGTAAAAAGGAAGGGAGGGTGGGCTGCAGTTGTGTGGAGATGTGTAACACATGAGGAGCTCTTAGGGAAGCATGTAAAATTGTGAGAGGGCAGTTTGTACTTACACCGGTCTTGCTAGACAACATTCTGTGAGGTCAGATCTCATGTTGGATGAAGATTTCAGGATTTGAAACCTTCCAGAAGATTCTTCCCTGTGGTGCCTTTGTGTGTGTGGGGGGGATATATAGATGGAATATGTGTGCATATATAGATGGAATAAATATCTACATTTGTGCATACACAGTATGTCTACACTTCTACAGAACAATTTATGTAGAGCAGCAGTACACACATCTGGGGGATACCAAACAGAGCAGGCTCCTGGTGGACAAATGCTGCAGAAAAACGTTTCACATAGAATATCTCACTGGAGGATATGTGTCAGGAAGATTGGGACACCTCTCTTGTGATAAACCATATTTCAGAAAAAGAAACACAAATAGATCAAAAGTTCTGCGTTTTGACACAACCTGATACCAGGGAAGCATGAGACATTATCAATATTTATTTAAAATCATTAAATAATCCTTCATCTTTGGTACAGTTATACTGCTACACTGTTCCTTTCTCTCCTTCAAAGAATAAATGAGCACAAAATTCTGAATGCTGCAGTCTTGGTCCAAGATCCTGGAAGAGGACAGCAGAAACATACTGGCATCACTTCATGTTCTGTGTGAACTTACTGATTTCTTTTTGTAGATGTTCAGAAGAACAGTCATCATCACATTGATATTAACAGCTGCGTTGTTCGTACCGGTCGATATATTGTGTCACGAGACTAAATAACTGCAGAAGGAACAAGTAATAATAGTTTCCCTTTTCTTGCAAATGAAGTGCCTTGCCTCTGTTCACCTTGCCATTTGCCTTTCTCTTTCTTCTTGGTATTTTTATATATCTTTTCTGGAAACTCACCCAACTAGTAACAGCATCTTTAAAATAGCACAAGTCACTCTAAATGACAAGGGGTATACTAGGCATCCTGTGACTAATTGATGGTGTGGGGTTTTTTTTTTCCCAGGCAGAAGACACACGGTACACCCAGAACTCCTGGAAAGACAGGCTTACAGCAAGACCTAGGTGAGAGAGCCTCTCTGAGCCTGCACACATCAAAAGACCAACACATTCCTTACCCAAAGGAGGTAACACAAACACCCAAGGCTTCTAGTGATTATTCACATCCTCCATTAGGGGTCTCTGTCCTGTCGTGTCCTGGCATGGGACAGCCACACTGGGTGGATGACACAACATGTGTCCCATGTGTCCCTCTAGCAACGATCAGGAAAAACTGCCTAATGTTTTGCACTGCTGTCCTGGAGGGTGCAGCAGAAAAGTTAGTCAAAGTTATTTAGGTGCAAAGGCATGGAAGAGGCACTGGAAATGTCCAGGAGGACAGTTGAGATGTCCCTTCTGGAGTAGGCCAGGGAGCCCTACAGAGCTCAGGTGCTGTAAAGAGCAGCTTCACACAGAAGTTTCCTCATAAGGGTCTGCCCTGCCCTCCTCCTGGTGCAGACTCAAAGGTGCTTCAGAGGGCTGCTGGCATCCACAGACAAAACAAGTAATTGGTCACAAAGAGGAATCTCTCCCACTAGACACTCTGCTCTGACCTCCCGTATGTTCCCTGTTTTCCGTGTAAGCTCGTGGTGCTCCTGTGCTGTAACTGGGAACCTGTTGTGGTTTGACACTTGCCAAATGCCAGGCTTATCCTCTCATGCTACAGTTGGGCAAAGGTGAGGGAAAAAAATTAACAAAGGTCCCATGAGTCAAGATAAGGACTGGGAGAAAACGGGTTCTAAGGTAAATTTATTATTAACAGAGTCAGAGAAGGATAATGAGAAGTAAAATAAGCCTTTGTAAAAGCCTACCTTTTTCCCCTCCAGCCCCTCCCTCTTTCCCACTGACAGCGCAGGGAAACAGGGTCATGGGAGTTTTGGTTTGTCATCTAAGCTCTTTTTCTGTTTGCTCAGGGAGATCTATACCATGGGATCTCTCCCATGGGGGACAGTTCTCCAGGAATTTCTCCATCATGGCTGCAATCTCACAAGCAGAAGTCCGGCCAAAACTGCTGCAATGTGAGTCCTTCCCACAGGAAGGACTGTGAAAAATGTCTATTTTATGATTGGCTTTTCGCAAATACTAAAATGAATATTGTATGTGTTATGTTAGAAAGTAATGCTGTAATTATCTTAAGTAGTGTGTTAAATATAGTTTTAGGTTATAACATAATGTTAAAATAGAAACTATGCTAGGTAAGATACTTTTTTAAAGAGAGTACTCACACCAAGATAGCAGCCACAGGACACCTAAATCTTTCAGAGAAAAAGAATTTATCGAGTTCTTATCAAGTTCTTCCTGCCTTGCTCAGCCCTGAAGATGCCGTTAGGATTCAGAGGAAGAAGCTGACACTGACCAAACAGAATTCTTTATTTGAATGGAATTTATGCATGCTGTATGAGATGTATGAATATGCAACAGGCGATTGCCTTTAAGGGTTAATCCTCTGTTAATGTGTGTCTTTTTTCAGTTTTATTTTGCCCAGAAAGAGGTACCCAGACTGTCTGTAACTCTTTGTTTTTATTGTCTCATATTGTCCTAAATCCTAATTGTCCAAATTTTTATTACTCTAATTATATTACTATTTTTATAACCATTTTATTACTATTAAACTTTTAAAATTTTAAAAACAAGTGATTGGTGTTTTCCACTGGACAGTCCTCCCAAAACTGCTGTGGTGTGAATCACTCACCCACAGGATGCAGTACTCTAAGGATAGGCTGCTCTAGTTTGGCAACAAGAGCCCTCTTTCTCTCTCTCTGGAAACAAGTGCTCTCTCTCTCCATTGAGGTTCCCAATGGATCACAGCTTCCTCTGGCATCCAACTGCTCCAGCGTGAGCACTCCTCCCACGGGCTGCGAGTGGATCTCTGCATCCATTGTGGACCCCACAGGCTGCAGGGGGACAATTTGCTTCACCATAGTCCTCGCCACATCCTGTAGAAGAATCTCGGCTCTGACAATTGGAGCACCTCCTCCCCATCTTTTTTCCACTGACCTTAGTGCTGCCATGCTTTTTTCTCTCACATATCCTCACTTCCTCCTCTTCTCTGACTGGAAGAAACACTGCTGCCAATAGGCACCATTGCCAATAAGTTCCACCAATTCAAAGATTCCTCCAGGATCCTGCAGTGCCAAGAGGTCAATTTCATCTAGGTTCCATGTCAGGGAGTCACTCACCATGTTTTCACCGCCAGCCATGCAGCTCCGCCACCATCACGCAGGCAGCGGTGGCTGCCATGGCACTGGCGCTATTTAACACCTTTCCTCATGTGGGGTGCTGGGAAAGGGAACCTGCCATCACTACCCCTGCCCTTCTGCCCACAGTGGCTGGCTAGGGGTGGCCAGGCAGGCAAGGCTCGCTGCAGGCCGGACCGAGATGGAGACAGCTGTGGCTTTTTTATAAGGTTTTAATAAACCTTTCTAAATTTTTGGAAGTGAGTAGCATTTCTCACAGTCCCCTGGTCTGTGATTTGACAGTTATTGATAGCCAAAGAGTCAGTGGTAGATTCCTCCTTGCTCTTTTGGTGCTGTTTGCCCAGTTCTTTCCAATGTTATCTTATCATACAAATACATTTGCGTTTTTACAAGTACTTTCAATTAATATTAGCCATTTCACTATGGTTAGTTAGTTACAAAAGTAAGGCATTAGTTATTATTTCACAACTACAATTACTTCCACAAAAGTTAATGTTATAATATACAGCACAAAGGCTCTATTTTAATATTTTGCGAAAGCCTAAACTATATTTTATCACACTAAAATATACAATCTACACAGGGATTATGGCAACCATAAAAGTCTGACAAATTATACTATGTTAAAAGCAGTTTAAAAGAGTTTACAAACTCTACTATATCAAAATATTTTGTAAAAGCCAATATATAATAATGAAAGCCAACAATTACACATTTTTTTATAACACTAGGGATATTGTGTGAGAAGTTTTGGGCTCTGCCCGAGACTTCACTGGGGGGGCAGGTCCGTCCCCCCTTTCTGCCATTTCTGCGGAGCAGAGGGAGCGGTCGCGCGGTGCCGTGGGACATTCGTGGCGCTGTAGGACAGTTGTGCATTCGGCTCCAGGACATTGCTACGCTGCAATTTGGCACTACGGTTGAATCTGCCTGCTTCCCCTGCTTCTTCCAGCTGCTCCTTGGCAGTGGTGATATCAAATGCTGCCCCTGGAGTTTGCAAAAGGAGCAATTTCCTTCCTTCCCTCCTGGAGCGGAATGAGGGGATCATGGTATGCTCTCTGTCTCGTGCCCTGCCGTCCATGGTCATAACTACACCAGAGGGGAAACACGGCACTCAGCAGTTGTGAAACTTCTGTTTCTGTGGTGTAGTCTGTTCTGCTGTCTTACACAACTACACATATGCATATTTTCCAGTAAAGAACTGTTACTTCCTTTCCTATATTTTTGCCTCAAAGCCCTGCAATTTATAAGTTACAATAATTTTGAAGGCAGGATCATCTTTGCATTCCAGTAAGGTTTCCACCTTCCTTGGCAGACATTTGTCTTTTAAACCAAGACACTGTGTCACCAAAAGCTGGGAAATAAATTCTACAAGCAGTATGCTAGGTTACATAGCCAACAATAATTAATTCCTAATAACAACAAATCATAATATCATTATAAACATCAGTTTATTCATAATAATATAACTTGTTTGGTAACAAATTGCCCCTTTGATACTTTAATATAATTTCTTCAAATTTTCATATCCACTTATTATATTGGCCTAGTCTATACAGCAGTATGTATTGCAACAAGTGATCAAGAGCATGAGTTAAAAATAGCACAATAAGTACAAAGAGTTGTTTTAACCATCATAAGTTGGGGAGCCACAAATCTACTTCTTGCACCTTCACACAAGTATTGATGGTTAGCAGCACTTGATATGGTCCCTTCCACTTTTCTTGGAGAGGCTCGTCAGTCCAGGTTTCGAGGTAGTCTCCTGGTTGGTATGGATGAGCTGTGATGTCCAGTGTCATGGATGCTGCCAGCACAATATATCTGTGGAGAGAAGACAACACCTGCCTGTGGGGGCCTGAATATATGTATTGTTATGGAGAGAGTCCCTGTTAAGATCTATGTATTGTAGGATCTATGTATTAAATAAGTGAGTCCTTATGGAGAGAGTCCCTGTAAGATCTGTGTGGGTCCTAGTTACTCCAAACGAGCTACAGCTGCAAAGTCCTTAGTTGGGCAGCAGCTGTAGCTCATGAAGGTAACTGGAATAAATAGGGGTGGGTCGAGAGCCCAGGAGGAGCCCTTGAGAAGACATGAAGAACTGTGCTGCAGAGAAGAACAGTTTGGTACAGTATGGGCCTTGAGAAATATGGAATACAACAACTGGTGACCCTGTGTGAGGAAGAACATGCAGCCAAACATCGAGAGAAGGTATGGAATCCCCTGGACAGCTGAGAGCTGTGGCAGCTAGAGAGCTGGGACTTTAGAATAAGAGGACAGCCGAGAGCTGTGGTAGCCAGAGAGCTGGGACTTTGGAATATCAGCCTGAGAGCTGGGACTTTAGAATATAATACGGCCTTTGAATTAAGGAGCTGTAACAGCAGAAAGCTGTAAGAATATGGCCTTTAAGGAAAAGAGCCTTGGAACATTGAGGGATTTGTATGTGTTCCAAGACAGCCGAGAGCTGTGGCAGCCTGAGAGCTGGGACTGCATATGTATTGTAATTGTATAATTGTTAAAAGAAAAGGGGGGAAACGTGGAGGCCTGAATATATGTATGTGGGGGCCTGAATATATGTATTGTTATGGAGAGAGTCCCTGTTAACATCTATGTATTAAATAAGTGGGTCCTTATGGAGAGAATCCCTGTAAGATCTGTGTGTGTCCTAGTTACTCCAAATGAGCTACAGCTGCAAAGTCCTTAGTTGGGCAGCAGCTGTAGCTTGTGAAGGTAACTGGAATAAATAGGGGTGGGTTGAGAGCCCAGGCGGAGCCCCTGAAAAGACACATGAAGGACTGTGCTGTAGAGAAGAACAGTTTGGCACAGCTTGGGACTTGAGAAATATGAAATATAACAAGAATACAACACCTGCCTGTGGGATTGAATATATTCTATCAGACTCTGGTTTATTCTTCCTACTTTCCCACTAAACTGAGGTCTCCACGGAGTGTGGAAGCCTCACTTTACCCCTAACATTTTTGCTAGGCTTTTGCTATTTCAGCAATGATGTGGACCTCTGTCTGGTGACATTCCCATTCATACTGCAAACCTTGGGACAATTTCCTTCGCCAAATCTTTACTAGCTTTGTTAGCGCACTAAGAAGAAGCTTCTGGCCATCCTGAAAAAGTATCTACCAGTACCAATAAATACCTGTGGCCCTTTTACCATGGCAGCTCAGCAAAACCTATTTGCCAATAGTCTCCTGGACAACTTCTTAACAGTCACAGGTGTGTGTGTACGCTATCTAATTTGATGTGCCTTGTTCTTTAAGTGTTTGGCACTTTTTAACAATGCTTTTTATTATACCAGTCATTCTTATGTTCAAAACCTGAGGCTTCATTGCTTCTACCATAAACTCTATTCCTCAGGGAGTTAACATATGTCCTTCTCCTGAGATTTTCTTCATAAGGTGTTGGGGAATCACGATTTGTTTGCTGGATGTAATCCACCATCCTTCAGGACTCTTGTCAGTATCTAACTATTCTGCCAATTTCTCATTCTTAGCCTGGTAATCAGAAGCCTGCTTGTCCAAATGCTGTTATTTCTCAGGTAAGACCAAAAGGACATCCCCACCAGCAGCCTTCTTGGCTCCTTTGTCAGCCAGGCAATTTCCAGTATTTACTGGGGTCTTCTTGACTTATGAGCTTTACAAAGCATTGATGCCACCTCTCAAGGAGCTGCACCCCCTCTAACAATCACTGTGTTATTTGTCTATGTTTCACAGGGGATGCCTGGGAAATTAACAGCCCTCCCTTTCCAAATAGCTCCATGGGCATGGACCACGCCAAAAGCAAATTTTAAGGCTGTCCATGTATTTACAATCTTATTCCGTGAGAGCTCCAATGGTTTTGTCAATGAAATCAGTTCTGCTTTCTGAGCCAATGTGTTGGGGATTTTAGCTTTGGCTTCTAGCAACTCATGCTGAGTTACGACTGAGTAACTTGGCTTTTCGGATTACGTTTTTCACAAAGGTGCTCCTGTCCACAAGGAGTTCCCAATCCATGTCTTTCAAGTTCTTTATGTCATCTCAACAACAGTACACCTGTTCAGTGCTCTGCAAACAATCATGGGCCAGATCTTTTCATAATGGGTTAGCTGTTAAGAACACTGCTGGATTCAAGTTAGTGACTTTTAACTCCAGGTTAGTTACTTTTAACTCCACGTCATCTTGTTCTAGCAGTACTGTCTGGTATGTTAATATTCTGCTTGGTGATGACTAATGTCCTTCTTTTTGTTCCAACACCACTACAACTGTACGAGGCACTAAAACAGTCAGTTGCTGCCCCATGGTTATTTTATTTTTTTTTCTTTCTTGGATTTGGAGGACAGCTGCCGCTACTGTCGTGAGGCAGGGTGACCATCCTTTGTTCTTCTAGGATTCCAGTTGTTATGTCAATACTCCCAATGCCAAATGGAATTTTTCCTGCATAAATAGTTCAAAAGGTTTACCAAGTCCAGTAATCCCAGTGCAGGAGCAGCCAATAGAGCATGCTTCATTTACTGAAAGGCTTTGCTGCATTCAGACTCAGTTCTTTTTTAGAAAGGGGCTCAGCATTTTAACAGATAGCCTCCTTTCTTTCCTGGTGTTGACTCCTTTGCCCATGTGGAACAGTGAATCTCCTAAACTGCAAGTACCCTGCTAGTTACAAGGTGAAACCTTTCCACGGGACAATTCACCTGAGCTGGCATAGGCCTCTGCAGTGCTGCACCAATCCCTCAGCCTCAGGACAAACCCAACCAGCTCATACTAACAGAGGAGCCTGCAGCCAGAAACTTGATTTTTTTTCTTTTTCAAGCATAATTTGTGCATTTAATCTAGTCAACGCGTCTCTTTCTAGTATTGGTATGGGACATTCAGGTATATAGGGAAATTGATAGGCTAACATCAATTTATCAATTCCAAATTTTAATGCTCAAAGAAAGGCCAATTTTCCTTCTGCTCTGTCACACCAACATGAATTGTTCTGACTAAATTTTCCTTTAGGCATATTTAAGACTGAATACACCACTGCAGTGTCTACTAAGAAATTCTATTTGTCATTCCCAGTGTTAATTTAATCCCCACAGGTTTAGCTGGGGATGACATCTCCAGTCACCATCACACATCTTCTACCAGTGGGAGCCTTCCAGGCTGATCAGGAGATTTGGATGAAGTCCAGGGTCCACCAGCTTGTGTTTGTCCCTTTCCCCACAGATTTTCCCATGGCCCTTCTCTTAAAATAGCACACAGACCTCTGTACAACTATGCCTGTAATTCCTTCTCTGCTTCTCTCCCATGGTGCCACCATTTCCCCACCCCGCAATTGGGCTTTGTTCTGCTAACACAGCTTTCGCTCCTAATTATTGTACATGTTCCATGCTGCTTCTAACAACTTACTCAGATCCCTAGGAATAACATATCCAATCACCACATAGCTTCACAACTTTCTCTGGGTCTTCCCTACAAGTTTGTGCTATAGGACTAAACCCTTCACGAGTTTCCAAACCCAAAATCCTTTTGTCTACCCCTCCATCATTTATCATTACATTAACTTGATCATTTATGCCTCTTCTGCCTGCAGCTGGAGGAAAGTCCCCAGCTGCAACCTTATCTATTCACTTAGCCCCTCTTGTCCCCTTGTGGCCTGTCATGGGTCCTCATGGCCCTTCTCTTCCGCAACCATACTTTATACAGCAGCAGCCATATAAAAAACACATTGTATTGGAAAAAGCATTTCCCAATACTACAAGCCTAGGCTCTTTTCTTGCTTTTTCTCTAAAGCTAAAATCACTTAAGGACCCCTTAATAACAGGTATAATAACACTGTGTGTGTGTGTGCGTGCGTGCGCGCACGTAAAACAAATCTACATACAAAACCTTAACAATTATGCATTCCTCAACTCCTACCACCTGCTGCAGCAGGAATTGTACTACCTGTGTACCCCCCTACCACCCTTGTCTGCCCTGTTATGGACTAAAACTTTCACTACCATGGTCACTTTCTTCTTCTTCCAATTCCACACCCACTCCATGCCTTTGTCTCCCCTTTGTGCTCCTATTCCTCAATCCAGTCTCCCTTTATACATGGATAAATTGACACTGAAATGGACTCCAGAAATTTTTTGTGCTCTTATCCCCACCCACAAGGCTAACTGTCCCTACTGAGAAATCTTGTGCAGTTTGCACTGGAGAAATTGGCAGGACCTCAAACTTTAAACAATTTACACTTCCCTTGTTTAATAGAAGTAAGCTTGAGAGAGAGAAATGTGGTTTGATTATGATCATGTGGTTGAATCACCAGTAAAATGACAGCTGGTGGCAGATCCTCTGAACCAGGTTAGGCTCCTATTAGACCCATATGAGCATTTGCAACTTGAAGATGCACTGCCTGAGCATGATGATTAAGGGGGATATGTTAATTGATGTGAGCAGAGCCAGAAGGGAGTATATCAGAACATCAGCAGTCCAAATGTTCTGATATACACTTCCACAAGACAGTACATCCTGTAAAACCTACTGTGTTTGGTTTTACTGGAATCAATGTCACTGACTTCATTCACCCATTTATTTTCCTTTTCCCTGTTAAATAATGACAACTTGGATCTGCTGTATCATATATTTGCCGTAAGTCTGTACAGGTTTCGCTGGCTAGTGGTTCAAATGGCTCTGCTTATAAGAGGTCAGTAGTCCAGAAGTCAAGGGAAGAATGACGAAATATATTAATTGTGTAATGTGTCCACCCAGAAGGCAGAGGAAAGAATGAAGAATAAATCTCATTCGTGACAGAAGGAATTTTAAATTGCCTCTTCCACCAGCATACAGGGTGTATTACAGCTAAATAAGTAACAAAAAATGAACAAAGACCTCTTTGAATTTTTGGGCAAGAGCTCTCTACTTACTGTCTTTCTCACTAACTTCAAAGGATTTATAATAGCAGAGAGTCCATGTCACCTTGGCTACCACCAGCTCCAGGTACAGGTTCTTTGTACGTAACGTACAAAAACCTTGTAAAGCTTGGTAAAGATTGCTGAGCTGAGTCAGGTTCCTGTAAAAAGAAACAGTTGACATTAGAACACAGAATAAGGCAGAAGGGGATTTTTGTGCCTTGTTCTTCTCTAAATATAATTTGAATCTTCCACTATTGCTGGTTTATCTGGAGTATTTTTCATTTCCTTCTGTCTGCCCTGAGGTTACCTCTGGTCTTTGCCTACGATTTCAGGATCATCCTTTCCTTGCTCAACTTTAATTTATTCCCTCTCTTCCAAAGGAGCATCCCCCTTGTTTTCTGGACCCTTTCATCATTTTTTTCTTTCTTCTCTACGTTTCTCCAGCCCACTGAATGAGTAATAACATTTGCCTAAACACAGACATTTTCCACCTCAATAGATGTGAGTTACTATAATATATCATTCAAATTCCCCCAAAGTCCACTTTATTTTCATTAAATAAGAGCAGGAAGATATCACTGGGATTTCCCTCCTTTTGTTGCTTTGATGGAACAGGGCACTTCTGGACAAATTCATTTTAAGCTGTGCAATGTGCAGTTAACTGGACTTCCCTCTAAAATCCCCTCAGCTATAGTGAAGGCACGTGAGCACAGGAAACTTGCTAATGCATTTTTCTCATTAAAACAAAAAGAGTGTGAAGTGTGTAGATACATCAGTCTCAAACAACTGGTTTAGTTGCTGGCCTGTTTTAGAGGGACCAAAAAGGGCAAGGCTGGCGGAGTGAAATTTAAGTGATTTAAGACATAGTGATTTATCCTTGGAGGTAGAAAGAAAGGTAGAAATAAAGGTAGTGGTAAAGTTGAAATTTTGTTGAAAAGCCAAGGGGCTTTGGTCAGTTAGTTGGCAGAGGGAAAAGGCTGCACTAAATCCAGCACAGTTGTGGGGAAGGTGTCACCAAGTACAGCTCTACACATCTGGAAGAAACACTGCCCTGATCTCCAGACCCCAGCCAAAAGTTGGGCCAAATCTGTTGGGGACAGCAGAAGCTTTCTATTTCTACGGGTCAGAAGGCACTCCTTTGTGCACCAAGGTACTGAGAGCAGCAGGACAGGTGAGGTTAATACATGGTGAGCCCAGGGTGACCCAGGAAAGCTGCAAACATCACCTTCTTCCTTAAGACAGTTTAGTAGCATTGCTCGTAATATTCACACAGATCTCTGTCTTAAACAAGAATGAGTTTCTAGGTTTATGTAGGCATCTTTGTCCATTAACTTTGGTAAGAGGCTGAAATTGTGGTGTTTGATTTTTCCTGTGAGCAATGATGGCTTAAAATAGTCTGGCAAGATAAATTTTGCAAGTGGTGTGAACAGTGTATGAACGTGTGCATGTGTATGAAAGCATTTGAAGAAAGAGCAGGCACTGAATGTCCTGTATTGATCACTAAGAATGCTGTTTCTAATTTATCGGATTGAGAAATGCGTTGTTTCTGCCAAGCCTGCAACGAGGTCTGATAAGTTATCCCTGTTGTAGTTTTATCAGCAGAAGATCCTAATCTAACAACACAAAAATAGCACAGAGATTGTCCACTATCACTCCTGCTGCGCCTTTTCCTCCCCACCCAACAGGAAGGTAGCAGCGAAAGCAAAAGACCACTCCCAGTTATATATGCGATATAGCCTAAAATAATTTGTTACTGGGCTGTTATGAATACCCTTGAGGGAAAGGTTAGCGCTGGATGGGACACCAGCTCAGCTCTGGAACAAGGACCGCGATGCGGCCTGGGAGCTTCCGCCTCCACGGGATTTATGTTATCTTTCTCCGTGTTTCCACGTACTTGGCTGTGAGCAGCCATGCCTGTCGCTGCCATCCCCGGACGCATTCCTACGTCCGAGGAGGGTTTCGGGCGGAGATGAGCAGTGAGTGCCGGGTGCGCGTCAGCCTGACAGCGCCGGCGGGAGGGGGACCCCGCGTGGGGACGAAAGGCCGGAGGCACCGCCCGAGTGCCGCGTCTCCTTCCTCCGTCCTCCCTTCCTACCCGGGAGGGCCCTCCAGCTGCTGGGCTCAGTCGGCAGCTGCCTTCGAAAACCTCTGTGACGCTAACAGGGGGCAAGTTACTTTGAAGTTAAGGGAGACTCCCAGACAGTAGTGGAGGGCGGTTTGTCCAGGGAGCGGCACAGACCGTGGCTCAGGAGCCCTCCGAGGTGCGGTTTTGGAAGACGCAGTAAAGGATTTGCGCTTTACTTGCCCCAATCTTTAGCGCTTTTTTTTCTTCTTCTTTTTTTTTTTCTTTTCCCTTTTTCTTCTTTTTCCTTTCGTTTTGGTTTGTGTTTTCTCACTCTCTGCAGCACCCGTGACTGGAGTTGTGACCTAAAGGGACTTCTTTCTGTGCGTGGTATAGCTACACGGTATAGCCTCGTTCCTCACTGTGTGAATTCTTGTTGCTACCCCAGGTGTGTGCAGTGGTGCATTAAGGGCTTTAATGGGTACTAAAGCAGTGAAGCAAAGGATTGTTATTGAAAACTCTGCTTGCCTGCAGGCGTGGTACATCTTCCCGTACATCTTCTTTGTAAAGAAGCTCTGTGACTCGCTAGTTTCTGCTTGCTATGCTGGCCCTTGATTTCTGCATGCTTAGCGGAATATTTGAATTTCTTATAGCCGTGCTCAAATATCTGATTACACAAACTTTTTTCATTGGGCTCGTTGCTGATATGTTCTTGTTTCCTGATTCTACATGTAACATCTTGGTCTCTATTTGTTCTTGGTAACTGGAGAGTCATATCAGGAGTTGTTTTAGCATAGCGTGTTTAAAATTTAAATGCAGGCTACTGGTTGTGGGTGTACGCAGTATGTACACAAGTTCTTGGCAATTTGTTTTTAAATACTTTTTTCTTTGTCTTATTTATTGATTTATTTACCAGCCCTTCTTTTTTAACCTGTATAATATAGAAAATGCTTTTCAGCTGTCTCTTTTATTTTTTGAATGTTGTGAAAATCTTTAAGAGGTTGGGCTTTGCTTAAATTCTTGACAGAAGATGGTCCCAGGATGCTTCAGCTAGTTTTGCAGGCATTGACAAAAAAAAACTCAGGAGTGGGTAGAGTGTGTTACAGAAGTATTTTTTGCAAAATTGTGTTTCCTCTTGAATATAACACCAACTTCAGTTCCAGGCAGGTCTACAATTCAGTTGAAGGAAACAGGGCAATAAAACTTGTCAAGTCTTGCTGTCTGACCCTTGAACTATATTCTTTTTCACATGAAAAATCTACTGTTAATTATTGCACCCTGAATGTACAATATCACCAGAGGATGATCCGTCATCTCTGTTTTTCTTTAGGTGAAGCAGATTTTCTCTTCCAAAATGACTTTACAAGCTCTGGTTTTGTGTTTGGCATATTCTGGGCTTGGAAAGGCAAATGGTAAGTTGAATTTCCTGAAATCTGCTTGAAATTGTTTGGGGAACTGGTTTCAGGTTTCTGAGGCTTCAGCAGAGTAAGAGACAAAACTAGGTGAAATACAGATTGCTGGCACTGCTTGACTTACATTCTTACATAGATGAGACAGAGACATGGAGCTGGTAGTTGTGACACAAATCCTCCTGGAGCAGCATTTAGAGATGGGAAGGACAAGAAACATCCCATATCGACAGTGACACTGGACACCATCGTTAACCTGAGTTGACAGCTTCCAAGAGTGGGGCATCCGAAAAGGACTTCCTTCCCTCCATCTCAAATGCACTGTGAACTCTGAAACTACAGTTCAGAAAGCCTTTTAAAGGCATTATGCTGTTTACTTCTCTGATAATGGCTTGTTGCATACTTCTCTTATGCATTCAATCTTCCTCTAGCTCTTAGGAAACAAAAATTGAGTATTTGCTGAGAACAGGAAGTCATGAGCTGATTTAGTAAAACTTAAGAGGGAAGTCTGTAGATACGGGTACAGAAATAGGTACGTCTTTTTGTCTTTTAAGTAGCTTAGAAGAAAGCTAAAGTCTCAGCCAATGCAAATCAACATAACTTCATTGATTCCTAGGAGTATGCAGGAGATGGACTTTTTTGTAGGGGAAAGCCACAGAAACAATATGTAACTGAAGGAGTTGTGTCTGTGGGTAATCCAGGCCTTAGAATCAACATTAGGCTTCTGAATGTGTGATATCTGCCCGTTTCATTAACTGTTCACTGTCATTGCAGTGGTTCCGCAGGCTGGATACACAACAGTGAGGATGGGTGACAGTGTGACTCTGAGTTGTGCCCTGACAAAACCCATGGATGTTCTGCAAGTGACATGGCAAAAGGACTCAGAAGAATTACATGATAATATAGCTACATACAGTGAAACGAACGGATTAAGGATTCAGAAGCCCTATAAAGACAGGATGAATTTCACAAGTTTGGAACTCAACAAGACAAGCATAACTTTTTGGGACACTAGAATGGATGATTCAGGATGTTACAAGTGTCTCTTCAATGTTTTCCCTTCTGGTCCTCTCTCAGGAAATACCTGCCTGAGTGTTTTTGGTGAGGTTCTCTGCAGGGATATGTCTCTAGTGAAATAAGAGGTGTTTTCTCACCTACAGTATTTCCTTGAGCAGATTCATGAATTGCAGTGATGGGAGCATCCCCTGGTGGAACGTGATGTAGAAACAGAGCACTACTGCCGTGAGCAAAATTCTGTGGGTCATATTCAAGATTATTGTGGTCATTTTGGCTCTTGTTTGTTACTCCTTGAGTAGCAGCTGAAAAACAAGGAGTGGAATCTTTCCAAGTCCTTGATCAGTCCCATCTGCAACGTGGGCAAACCAACATTGCCCATTGGAGTTTCCTTTTGGTGCACAGTACAACTCCAGTGCTGTCAGCTGCTCTTCCAAACCCTACCATTGATAGGGAATTAGCAGATAGGACCCATAAATTATATTACTTAACAGATTATTTTAATACTTGGATTTCAGACTGAGTGAAATCTTTGGGGTATACTACTTCAATGTGGAGGAAGGAATATTGAGTCATGGAGGGGATCTTACCCGAGGAACTCTTCTCTTCTTGCATTCCTTGCCATTGGGCTCAGTATGAATCCAGTAAGCTTTGCTCTAATTTGTAATGGTTAGGCTGCTACTACTGCTTACGACCAGGTGCTCACTGTGGTGGTGACTTGTCTCATTTGTGTGTTGGAAGGTCTCAATGCATCTGTCCATCACAACATTTCTGAAGATCATCTGATAGTCATCTGCAATGCTAATGGCCTCCCAGAGCCCACCATCACCTGGAACAACCTGTTCAACTCTACTCCTACACAGAAGACAGTCAAGCACAAAAATGGGATTGTGTCCATCACCAGTACACTGGAAATCTACACTATTCAGAGCATCAGTGCACAGGATTTGATCTGCAAAGTAAGCAACACAAATGAAACATTTGAAATACCTGTGAAAATAAAAGGAGGTAGGTGAGAAGTACAGGCAACTTGTTAGCATTCTCTTGGCTTCCATGTTTTGCAGTAGCATATTTGGATAGGAATCTTCTGGGAAGTAGAGGGAATGAGATGTTTATATGTCAGGAAATCCTATTTGCATCCACTCTTGTCTTTGAGGTAGTAACATATTGGAGTCCTATCCAAGAAGGGAAAAAACCAGACTAATCAGCTGGGGAGATACAGGGTTTAGAGGCACCATGCATTGTACAGCAAGTTGAACTTAGATTTCCACATTGAACTTAGGTTTCCACGTAGGCCTTCATAATTTTTTAACAGCTTAAAAATAAATATAAATATATGTCAGCTGATATCCATGAGTAGAATGATGAGTAGAAACTCTATGGGTTGTTGATCAAGTCAGAAATTTTGAAATTCATAACAAACTGTCTCTGAATCAAATGTTCAGTTCAACTTACTGCATGTTTTGTTGTATATAATCTGTACATGATGTTTTGGTTTCTCTGATTTTTTGCCAAGGCGCATGTCCACTGCAGTAATGGTCAGAGAAGAACAGTACTTTCAGGCATACAGGGAGGGGGTCAGTTGAAGATACTTATGTTTGGTTTATACAGAAATCTTAGATATATTAATGTAACATCTGAATATCTTATAGTGTTAATTTATTTCTTTTTCCAACATTCTGTTCTGCTGGAAAGACTTTGACCCTGTTTCTGCAGATAAGAAATAGAAACATTAAAAGCTGAAGAAACATTTTTACTTAATACAGGAGCATTGACTTGAGTGATTTAAAATTCACGTCTCTGTATATAGAGCCTTAAATTGAAGGCCACTTGTAGATTAGCAAGACAGGAAAAGCAGCTTGTAGCTGTGGGTTGATTCTGAAATTACACGCTCAAGAAGTGATTGTTACAGGAATAGTAGTAAAGAGCAGGATCTGATTTTTAATATCTGCTCTCTAAACATTCAAAAGCAATTTCGTTCTTAATTCTGAATTACATTACAATTCTGAAAAAAACATACTAATCTTTTTGTCCTGTCCCCAGTATTCTTTTGTTTTGGTCTTCTAAAAAGCAAATGCATATCTCAGAAAGCAGAAAACTAAGACTGATGTCTTATTTCTTGTTAAGTGGATAAAAAATCAGCTAAGAGCTTTTTGTTTTAACAATCTTATATTTTAGAGGACAAGAAGTTCAAAGGAATAGTTCAACATAAATTTGTTAAAATACATAATCGTTTTGGCTCAAGTCAAATAAATTTCAAGTCATACCATTTTCCAGCCAATGTCAGTGAACGTTGAGATGAGCCTTTTGATTAATAGCAGTCAAATGAAGTGGTAATGTCTAACCAGGGAGGAACATTTACATTCAGCTGTTGGGTAGAGCTATTTGCAGGCAGCAAAACATAGCCGGTCTTATTTTCTTAAAATTATTGTTGCCTTTTCATCAGTGTTTAAAAGTAAAAAGTGTTTTAAAGTAAAAATAATAAAATTCTGGGTGAAACAAAAAAAAAACTCTTCTGAAAGAGTTAAGACTTGTATGAAGTTCTACTTGTGTGTGTATGCCAACCACTGTATCAGGTATAGGAATGGCAGTATTCTTTGCCATGAGCACATCTTTTCTTCAGATTTTCTGTGGAAAAGTAGCTTTGTTTTTGAAGACACATGGGTTTTTCTCTTTTGAGCAATTGCTGCTTTCATTTATCCTAGCAGTACCTTTAACAATATCAGAGGAAGCACTGTCATTAATCAGACATCCTCGTGGCTTGTTTTGCTTTTTTTCACAATGAGATTAATTTGCTGTGGATGTTTTGTTGTTTTGTTTTCACAGAAGAGGGATCATCATTGCTTTGGCTGGTGATTATTGTGGTGCTTTTAGTAGTCATGATAGTTCTGATTCTGTTCTGGAGGAAGATCCTATGCAGGAGGAGTTGAAGTGGTGAGTCACCAATGTGTGGAAACTTGTGGTTTTCCTAGAGCCCATAATAAGGTCTGATCATCTGCAGAGAAGAACAAGACTTTGTTGGGATACCATTTGGGGGTTTGAGAGTGTCACACTGGACAACTTAGTAATAATAAATAATAATAGTAAACTTATTAATAATAAATAATAATAGTAATATGTTTACAGTTTTCAAGGTTGCCTCAGTTGCATGTAAATTTAACAGCTGTTTTCCCACTGCCAAGGGACAATCCAAGACTGAGAATTGTGAGGGAAGGATCTAAGCAGAGCATGCTGCACTTTCTTTGGAAGTAGCAGTCGCAGCAGAAATAATTCGCTCATTTCAAATTTTCCTGGAAGCTTACAAAGTGTAGTATGCTCAGATAATTTTTGGCAGATGAAGTAAACATTGATGAGGAACCCACTCATGCAGAGTGATATCCCTTCAGGGGAATAATTTTCTACTGGTCATGGCACCATCTTTTTATTTTTTAAGATAAACGGTAATATGATTAAGAAGCGTGCTCAAATTTGGCTTGAGTGTGCTTTCTAATGATGAGTCAAGGAGAAGTTGCAGTGTAAAGTCAGTGTAATGTCTCTGAGTGTGTAATAACCTGGTCATGGATAAATTCAATTCTCTAGTTTTAATTAGTAGTAACATAATGAACAGAAAAAGACTGGAGGGCAGGGGGTGATGAGGGGGACACCATAAGCTTCAGAAATCACAGAAATTTGATGGTCATTGGTGGCTTCACTGTTGTTTAACTAAATCCACATTCCATGTCTGGCTTTAAATTCCACTAATATATTGAGAAACACTAGCACATATTTACTCAGTTCCTGGCTAAATACCTGCTTCAGGGCAATAGTACAATATAAAGAAATGCTTCAAGGAGTATCACACCTATCTATTGTGAATTTGGACCTACAACATCTACTATTTAAGAGGTTTTGACCTAATGAATCTGCTGTTACCAGAGATGCAAAAGTCTCCACTGAGAAGAAAGAGAAATGAACACTTACTGCATCCCAGATAGAATGTCATAATTGTAAAATGTATATGAGGCTTTCATTGATCCGATAAACAACTCAGAAGGTAAAATTTCTGGCTGAATTTTCAGACCAACCTGGAATTTAAAGTGCAAGGAGTTTGTTCCTAAACCCTGCTTTTTAAAGGATCAGAAGAAACATGTGAAATGCTTACAATAAAAACGTATCTTTACTCTAGAACAACCATTCCAAATACAAATAAGCTTGTACGAAGAATACTGTGAAGGAGAGACCTTGAGAGGGAGGTGATCTGGTAGAACTTTGGGATCACTCCCTGGAGCAGATCTGAGACTGACCAGGAAAAGAGGTGCTGCTTTGCAGTGTTTTGAAGCCGCTTGGCTTCTTGCATGGCAGATGAGAAACACACTGGCATGCTGCATCTGGGCTGGGGCCTGAAGCTGGACCAGTGCCACTCAGTGAAGTGCTGCTTGATAGGACCAGGTTGTTCATGTTTGGAGTAGGCTGAGGATCTTAACATGTCCTAGCATGATTCTGGCCCATGGGTATTAGTAGTTCCCTGGGCAATGCCATCAAGTGGGTTCAGCAATAATTTGTAACAGGGTCATCCCCAGCAGGCAGCAGGTTTCTTACATCTTACACCACCCTAGGTATTGGGCTTGGAGCCCAAGCCATTTTGTGCATCCTTCTTCCCTGACATGGCTCATGTAATACATTATTTACTGCTGCGGAGACGCCACTGTGATGCACAGCAGCAGAGCCTACAGTATCTCTTATTTGGGAAACTGAATAGATCCCCCTCCCCTGCCTTGTAAGGAAAGCATAAGACACAGAAAAGCATTAGTTTCAACTGAAAGCATTGTGCCTCTTTTTCCTTAGCTAAGGGCTCAAAGCTTTAAGACCCTCTGTGTCTCCAAAGAAATGGCATCTCATGCCCTGCTGCCTGGGAAGACATCAAGATTCCTGGCGCCACATGCATGCCAACTGTCACAAGGTCAAGACTTAATGTAAATACCTGTTCACTGGAGCAGGGAACATAAATTAGATGAGCACTGTTTAGTAGTGGGTGTTTGTTGGATTAAAGTTTATCAAGAAAAGCAGGATTTGAATGACATCAGTTATTTGTATTCCTTCCCATTTTTCATGGGTTTTGTTTAACTGTGATGAGAGGATGTGATTTCTGCAGTGAGGTTGTAAGTCAGTAATGTTCTTTTAATGTAGTCCAGTTTTTATTAGCCATAGTCTATATCTTTTCAGTTGCTCTTTGGCCTTTAGTTTCAAAAATGTATTGCATTGACCCGGATCAGTTTTGAATAAAGGCAATGTTACTTTATCCAGAGTAATTTTTACCAACTGAACATATTCCTTCCTATGTGACCATCTAAGTGAAATGTGTAGAAGGTCTTCTTAATTTACACCTGTTTCCTTGAAGGCATTATTAATTAGTTTGCTGTAAAACTTCAGTGGCAGTGCAGTTTGATCACTCTGTCACCATCTGATTTTTTTTTTTCCCCTCTCCCAGGAGGCTCTTTTCTGCTGGTGGCTAAGGGCTGCTAACAGTACAGGATTCCACTTTGACTTTCCTGGACATCCTTAGAATACTAAGAATATCTGTGGAGTTACAGTAATTTTTAACACTGTATTTACAGTGTGTTACCACTCCACAAGTACTATGATGAGGAAATCCCCTAAACTTCTTATCTTTAGATCCTAGTCTGGTTTTGTGGTGACTTGTTTTTTCCTTGATCATTGGTAAAATATGTTTATGCTTTTTTAAGCATTGGTTGTAGTTAGTTCACCTAAATAATAACTTGCAGAAACCCCTTTTCTGGTTTTACCCTCTGTTGTCCTCAGACTGGGTGGAATGAGGAGCAGCACCTACACGTGTACTTTTGGAAGTGCTGTTTGTAACACCACAAGAGAGAGCTAACAATAGAGAGCTAATAGCACTGGCTCAGGAATACCAGGGTCTGTCTGGGGCTTCAGTACTTCTTTTCATTCTGCAGTAGATAACAAGCACAGCCTTTCCAGGCTTGTCAAGATACTAATCTTTTAAAGTAAAACAGTAGCTTTTTATCTGGGTGGCTGGGGAGCCTTCTCTGACAAAGTTTCTTCAAAGTACTTTTGCATCTGGGAATATGGTTAGGTTTTGCTTTGCTTTTGTTTTTGTTGTTCCCTTCCTCTTCATGGTAGATACTTGGGAACCAGGTATCTGGGGCTGAAAGTCAATGTCCCATCCCTCAGGCATTTGCCTTGTGTATCTGTTACAGAGCATGCATACATTTTGGTTCACCCTGAAAATGTCCCCAGTGAAGTGTCTTCACAACATTTGTGGATAAGTGACTTATCTGGAATCAAACTGAGCGGTCTTTGTAGCAAGTGCTGACATAGAAGCTTTGGAAAACTTGTATCGCATCCTCTACCAAGTAGGCAGGCAAACCCAGCTGTGCCCATCGTTTGATGTAAGTGCAATGAGCAGGCTGCAGAAAAATCACCAGGCATAAATTCTCCCATGCCTGAAGTCTCTTGATACTGCTCATCTGATAAAAAGTTAAATCCTTTCATTCCTTACTCAGCTAATAGAGCTTAACACTGAGATAAAACAATCCAGTTAAGAAGCTACATGCCTGGGTAGAAGCAAAATAAAGGCTATTCGCCTGAATAAATTCCTGTGACTTACCTGTCATGTGTCTTCACTTGAATGCTTTCCATAGCATCACTTGCTTATTTCATGGCTTGCAGGATACTCATATTTCAGCCTGGACAATTAAAAAGCTTTATAGTTAATTCTCAGGATGTATCAGTCTGCAAGGGCATAAAATTCCACACATACGTTTTTTCTGGAGGCTTGTGGTAGCCTGTGAGGAAGGACTACGTCACCAATGCATTTCAAGGCCAGAATGTTGTTTTTGTTGGTTTTTTTTTAAATTTGGTTTGGGTTTTAGGAATTGGTATGTTGATCTCTCTTGGGTAGCTTATGCAGATTTTGCCATGTGGAAAGCTTCAGAAATATTCAAATAATATACTTGTGTTTAAAAAAACTATAACAAGGGGGGAAAAAAATTGGGACTTGAAATTTAGTAGATACGATACTGAATAGGTAAGAAAGCTGAACAGAATAGGTTAACCTGGAAGAAGAAAACTTGAGGAGTCATAGAAGAAAACTTGAAGAGTCATAGAAGAGAGTATGCCAGATTAAAATTCCATTCTGCAGAAAGCAGCAGCATAGAAATGTGGTTTTCGTGTTTGGAAATCAAAATATTCAGGCTCTCCTTCAAGTGGAGATTTTTTGGAACTCAGATGTAAGCAGCATTGCCTTTACCTCTTGGTGCCATGGTTTACTTGACAAGGTGGTGTTTGGTCAAAGGTTGGACTTGATGATCTTGGAGGTCTTTTCCAACCTTAGTGATTCTACGATTCTGTTTGTGTCTGAACAAACCAGTTATCTGTTATCTATATTCCAAAGAAATGCTAAATCTCCATGTGCTTAATATGTTAGACGAGTACTCCAAAACAGGTTCAAAATACCTCTTTGTTACAAGCTGGAGATCACTCAATACCCTGAATAGGAATTTAAGATTCCCTGATTGAATTCTATAAGATTCAAGATTCCCTTTTGAATTTGACAGTTGCTACAAATACCAGATAATCAGGTCTGGTAAGTGTAAAATTGTAGCTTGGCTGATCAGCTATAATATGTGGATATGAGAAACCCAAATATTGGTGGTCAAATATGTCCTGGAAGGCTGGGAAATACATACTATGCAGGAATTCCCAGTTTTTGAGAAAATTTATAAGAACAAGTACTTGGTTATGTTTTTCATTTCTTTGTTTATAGTAAACATATTAATTCTGGAAGAGTCATTATAGCAGTATTCTCTAGTCTGTATTCAGTTTGGGGAAGGCTGTTTGAAGCTCTAGCTTAAAAATTACAATAATTCTTATTTTATCTTACAACTTCAGAGGTTTCTCCTGTGTTTGCTTTGACATCTGGTTTTCTTATTAGTGAGAGATTCAGTAGTTGAGAACAATATAGTAGCAGCTTGGTTTTAGAAGAATTTTCAGAATAGTAATTCCAGAGAAGCCCACTAAATACCAGATTTTCAGATGATAAACTTGAGTTATAACTCCCTCTTTCCTGAGGCAGATGGATATAACATACTTCCTCTGCTCACACAGGAATGGGTTTCTGGCAGGCTCATTTTAAAGTAGCCTTGGTTTCCTCTTAAGTGTGGCTGTTATGGAAGTAGGAGATTATATTTGTCCTATTTTGAATTCCTGAAAAATAGCAAAAACTATGCTATGAATATACAACAGCTGCATTCCTTTACCCTTCTTAATGCTAAACCAAAAAAAAAAAACCAAACCAAACCCAAGCCAACCAACCAACCAAAAATCCCAAAACCCAAAAATGCCACAGAGTAAAAACAGTATAGATAAGCAGACCTAAACAGAGCTACTGAGCGGAGGAATTAAAAAACCAAACAACCCTCATGACAAAAATGTCAGTGAAAGGGTAATTCTGCTGTCAGGCTGCCCATCAGGTTTCCTTCAGACATAAATATTTTGCAACTCAAGTAAAGTTGTTTTCTGGGCTAAATCACACACTGTTTTAAGACAACTCTTGCTACCTAGTGATTCCACCTAATTTTCTGTTCACAGAAATGTGCCTGGCAGTACCCTCTGGTCTGTATCATATATAGAGGGAGGATGGGCACACTTTGCAAGCTTTCCATGCTTTACTGCTATCTGTTTTCTTTGTGAAGGACAGGGATGGCAGGTGTTTTTTTGTTTTCCCTGTCACATTTTGCTGGAAAAAGCATGCTCCTTATCCTGCTTTCGTTTTAGAAGAGCCAGGAAGCGGGGGTGGCAGGAGGAGGAAGGGAGGTGAGGTCACATGGGTGAGTTCTGCTCTCCTGGTTCATGGCTGGGGTTTTTGTCTGGAAGGATTAAATAAATCCTGTTTTGCTACCAACAGGATGAAGGTAGTGGTGTAAGAAACATCTTGGTGTTTGTCCTGTGCATGTAAAGGAGGGCATGCCACTAGAACACAAAGCCCTTTCATTGCAAACAGGAAGGCTCTTATGTGACTAGTACAATTGCTATCCTGTGCATCATATTTGTGCTCATATTGCATTATGAAGTAATTTTCTGGTCCTTCCTTCTACTTTTCATTCCAACAATAGGGCTTTGTATATAACAAGAAAATAAAATGGCTGGCAACTGAAAGGGAGAACAAACGGCATTCCTGTAATATGTGAATAGTTGCCTCACTGTTTCAATTTTTCATTCACTTCCTTGGTAAGAATTATTTATAAACTCAATTCCAAAGTCCTTTACAAAATTCTTTGTCTGAATGCAGAGTTATTAGATATGGAACGTCTTTCATACTCTTCTACATGAAAAGTAAAGATACCATATATTTTATTACTGTCTTCAAAGCCATGTAAAGATAGTGTTGTAGACTAAATCTCAAACATATAAAAGATATTCTGAAATATCAAACTATTTATATATAAATATATAAAGTTATTTATAACTTTATATATTGAGTATATAAATAGTTTGATATTTCAGAATATCTTTTATATGTTTGAAAATTAAATTAAACCAGTTAATTAATAACTGGTGTATTATTACTAGTGAGGAAAGTTGGTTTACTTTTCACAGTTTACAAATCCTTTCAGGGTTTTGTATATTTGTTGTGTCACATTCTGAATTCTGCACAGTGTGTGATTTCCAGAATTAAAAAAGCAGGGAAGTTGTTCACCAAATGGTGGGTTTGTAACTGTTGCTCCCCACTTTCCCCACTGTGCATTTCTCCTCCTCCTGTCCCAACAGCAACCACACTGCCAAGCAAAACCTGAGACAGCAACACAATGGCCACAACTCATCCTTTCCTGGGGCTGTTTTTGTGTTTCCTAGGATCTTTGAGGATTTCCATCCATCTACTGGATCATTAGAAGCTAGCAGCCTGAAGTCAACATTACACATAGTGACTTGACTGGCTGGAAAAAGCAACAAAAAAAGAAGACATCATATATACTGCCCTATCTGGAAGCTGAGTTGATCACTGAAACAACTAACACAGCGTTTGCTATTTGGTCTAGGCCCTTAATCTTAATATGTAGGACTGGAGGGACTACTTGGTTAACTACTCTGCAGAGGAGGAGATTTTGTCAGGCAAAACCTTCTTTGCCCATGCCACTCTTGATACTGCTGCTGGGCAAAATGTATTTGTCTTCTTCCAGCTGAGTTCTGAAAATGTTCGGGGATAGAAGCTCTGCAGACTGTCTAGGGATTCTCTTCCAGTGCCCAATTGCTCTTGCATTAGAGAGTAGAGAGGATTTAATTTTTGCCAACATGTGTCTGCAATTTCACTTTCAGCAACTCTTGAGTTCATCACCCTCTTCCTGTCATATGGTTTTTCTTCTCTTATCCAGTTATTCCAGCTCCTTTTTCTCTGTTTGGAAAGATCTGCTGGACTCAAAATCACAGGACTCAAACTACGCAGCATTTGGCAAAATTATAGGGGAAGAACAATAGGTTTCCAAGCAGGTGACTAAATAAAGGCAGTAGCAGCCACAATTTGGAAAGAAGAATTGTAAATAATTTGTACAATATATAAGTAATTTATTTTACTTTTTTTCCTAATCCTAGAGTGTTTTCTTCTGTGTTTTATGAGTTTTTTGGAGATGTGTGTGGTGGGGTTAAATATGTAAGTGAGGAGAGGATGGTTACAAAGCCCAGTAGTGGAAACATTGTCCCTATTGTACTCCTTGCTGCGCTGTCAAAAGGCATGGATTTTGTCAATAGTTTTTGTGCTCATCTTATGCACTGTTCAGAGTAGTCTTCCCTGTCTTCATCCATTTTTATTGTGTCTTTTTAAACACAGATAAATTGCTTAGCTGGCTAAAAGCCATTATTCCATGGCTGGACCTCATTGAGTGGGATGTCACACGCTGAGTAGTGTCATGCTGTCCTGTGTCACCACTGTGGCTGCAATATCAGCTGGTAGTCTTACAGAGACAGAGATTACTGATTTGTCAGGCTTTTGGGAGCAGACAAAGACACTGCACTATTCTTAGGAGCTGGGACCTAATTCTGCTCCTGTCCCAGGCTGGATTGCAGCTTCTCTCCCGCTGTTCCAAGTTGCTTATCACTGCCAGCCCAAGCCTGCTGGTCCGGCCATTTCCATGCTTAAAGTTCCAGGTGCTTGACCCCCTCTGAGCAGGCTGCTCAGGAGTGCCGTGCACTCCTGGGCATTGCCCTGCAGCTCCTCATCTTTGTGAGGGGTTGAAGGCTCCAGGTGTCCTCTACCTCTGTGCTTGTTTTGGTTGGGACAGAGTTAATTTTCTTGATAGACGTTAGTATGAGGCTGTTGTGGTTCAAATTTATTTTATTGATTCCTTGTTAAGTGGTTTGTTCTGTTGTACCCCCACGTTCTCTCCAAGCTGGTTTACCCCTGGGTTTTACCCTCCCTCAAAGCTGTCCCTCATGCCATTCCCTGCCCCTTGTTCCAGCTCTTTCCCTGTCTGTCAAGGCAACCCAACCCTTGATTCCCAAACGTTCTCTGCCACTTAAACCTCGGGCCAATTCCCTATCTGCAGCATCCCTTTGGAGTTCCCCTACTCCTGGATGCCCTGTTGGCCCATATGACCCACCCTCACCCTCCTACCCCTATTGGACCCAGGCACTTGATGTAATCCCCTCCCTCCTCCCCATGGGGTTCCCTATTGGTTAGCTGTTTGTACCCTGACTTGTATCTGGCCCAAACTGCTTGTACAATGGAGCCTGAGGCTTTCTGTCCTGCTCCCTTCACCTGGAATAAACCATTCCTTGTGGAACCTCAAGACAGAGAGCCTCCTCCTTTCTCCTCTGCCTAGTCCCTGTCGTGGCTTGTGTCTGGCACCTTAGAGCAAGTGACTCTAAAGGTTCTGCCTCTGGTAAATTCCCATACCGAGGCAGGTCCCCACTCCTGGCGTGGCACCAGAGCTCTAAGAGCTAGCCCAGGTTCCGGCAGCCACTTCATGAGGCTACCTTTCTGACTGTCCCCTTCCTTCCTGGGGGACTGTGCAAGCAGCTGAGTGGTGCTCAGTTGCTGCTGGGGTTAAACCATGACAGCATCTGAGCACCTTTGCAGGGCTCTGTACCTTCTCCACAGGGCAAAGATTGCTAAATGCAAGCCTACCTCTGGATGTACCTTCTTAGTGGCCCATTTTTACTGACAGGACAGACAGATGAGAGGACTGCAGAGGATCCTCTGGTGATTTTTTGTTCAGCTGATGAGTGCTAGAGTTTAAGGTGTTTCTCGTTCTGTTCTTCCTTTTGTCTGAATGTTTATCATTGTATCAAGATCACTGACAGTATTCTCTTTTTCTTTTGGCTTTGATGAGCATTTGTTTGTGCATCTGAAATACTCCTTCATACCAGAGTGCGTAGCATTTTGGATTGTGCCTTTTTATCTCATATGTTTACTAAGGGTACCAACTGTCAAGCTGAAAAATCAGCAATAGAGATTTAAAACTTAGTGTTCAGAACAAATATTTTGCTGGTTCTAAAGCTGTCACCTGTGCAGAGTCTGCAAAAAAATTTAGTGTGTCTGTCTGCTTGTGTTACTGAGGATGTGAGGGGTGATCTTTGCTCTACTGTTGTCTGTGCAATATGAATTATTTATTTGTACCTTTCACTTTTTCTAATTAAAATAAAAAAAAAAAATCTGATCCAACCAAAACACCAACTGGTCCTTTTTTTTTTCCTACTTTTTTAGGATACTAAAAATGCATCCTTGCAAACCAGGCTTTTTAGTAGTTTTGATTTATACTTTGCTTCCTTTCTGAACAGAAAATGGGAGTTAATGGGGGTTTTAGGGTGTTTTGGGGCAATCTTTCTTTCTAAAAGAATGTTTTGAACAAAACTTTTGAGATAAATTTGCAGAAGTATTTTTGACCACAGCAGCTGCAGTTTAGTTCAGATTTGAAAATAACTTCAGTCAATTAAAACAGTGTATTCTATATTTTTACAATTATTGTCTGTGTCATGTGTGTTCCTTAATTATTTTTTATCTAAAGTTACATGCTGTACTGATATATTGTCTGTCTTGTTTTCTGTATTTCCTTGGATGAAAAGAAGCCAAATAAAGCAAATTGAGCATAAGGCCACATAATTTCTTTCATTTGTAGCACAGTGTTTGTGAGATTTTATAAATCAATGAGAGAAGTATTATTCATGAGTTCTAAGTGTATGACTAATTAATTTGGGAAAAGCAGTAGTGATCCAGTGTATTCTTTAATACGTGTGGCCTTTAAAGATCAATTGTGAAGCCACAATAATTTTTGTTTGCCGTGACATCAACTTGTACTTTTCTTCTTAAAAGATGTGGTAATGAGAAACTTGAATATAGTTAGAAGGATGTGTCAATGGTACTGTATCCCTAGAGGTGCTGAATGTCATGGGATTGTATCCCAGATGTGCTTGTTGGAGCTATGTTTGTTGGTAAAATACAATAGACAGTGATTTCCAGAGGTTTTCCAGAGATTGCAACATAAAATTTTTATTTTCTCAAGGATACAAATGGTTGCTAGCGATGGCTCCTAAAGAACTTCCTCCTGGGTGCTGGCCAAAGGTGCTAATCTTATGGCTGCAATACCTCACTCACCCTGAGCAATGGGATTTTGTAGTTCCTTCTCCTGGGAATTTGTTGGTATAGAAAAAGGCATTACAATTTTAAACTAAAAGAGAGTCAATTTAGATTATGTATAAGGAAGAAGTATTTTACAATGAGAATGGTAAAACAGCGGAGCAGGTTGCCAAGAGAGATGGTGGATGCCTTATCCCTGGAAATATTCAAGGTGAGGCTGGATGGGGTCTGAGCAACTCGGTCTAGAGGAAGATGTTCCTGCTCATTGCAGGGGGAGGTTGGACTGGATGGCCTTCAAAGCTCCCTTCCAATCCAAACTCTTCTATAATTCTAAGAATCTGACACACTCAGATCAGAAGGCAGCGAGCCAGCAGTGCTGCTGCCCTGAGCACAGTGCAGGGCAAGCTGTGGTTTCCCCAGGAAGAAGAGCAACGTTTGCTATGCGTAAGAGCAGAAAGGCTGTTTGCCTGCCAAGGAGCTCCCGGCACAGCTGGCTCAAGTGCTCCTTAAGCCACCAGTTGCAGGGTGGGTTGTGCTGACAGAGCAGGGCAGAAACCAAACTGTGGGCTGAGGTGGTTCATGCTGGGGCTGAGGTATGGTAGCACAGTTAAGTGGCCTTAGAAAGAGTAGATTGCCCACCCTTAACTTCACAAAATGTAAACATGTGCAGAACAGCATGTTTCCTCAGGGAAACCTCAAGGTCACTGTAAAATCTATAAAAGGTTGCTTTTTTGGCTGACAGCCTGGTCCTTAGAACCTGTCAAAACATTTGCCTTGCTTTTCAAGTCACAGTGCATTGTTTAATTCCTACAGATGTCTCTTCTCTTTGTGTTATTTTATCCCTGGCATGCTCAAGGATGTCATTCCTCTGAATTGTGCTGACATAAGGGACAGGAAGGTAAAGTGTCTGTGAGAGGTAACATAACCACAGGGATGTAGAGAGGGTCTTCAAACCACCAATACACAGAGCTTGGTTCCTATAAAAAACAGAATTTGAAAAAAAAAAATCACTTCTGATCACACTGTGAGAATGACTTCCTTTTTGCCTTGGATGTTTTGAGTGTTTTCCTGTTGCCTTGCCACACTGACCACCCAGCCCAAGGTCAGGCAGCTGCTTCAGCTGCCTCTGAAGTAGTGAATGCATACTTGTGTTTTTTCCTTTCTCCCTTCCTTATCCTTCACCAGCCCATGAATTTTGCCTCTGCACATTGTTTCCAGTTTCCAAGTCTGAGAAGTAGACTTGGGATGCTCCTGGGTGACTTTACCATATCATGTCATGCCATGTTCCTGCCTGCTTCACTTCTATGTCTCCCAGCTGCTATTCTGCCAACTAAAATGCTGTTTGCTTTGAAAGCATGGTGGCAGCTGCTCTCAAAGTCTGTTGCATAACAAGACATGAGGGAAGGAAGCTAAGCTAGAAACTAAGAGGATGTATGGTGGAGGTTTGACTGGATTTTTTTTCCTAAGATGGATTAAGTTGGTGGCAGAATTCACACTGAACAAGAACTTGCATGTTGATGACCAGTATTTTTTTCACCCAGAAGGGTCTGAAAGTCCTGCAGCTTCAAGTTGAAAGCGCTTAGGTGTTTTGATGACCATATTCAGTGAGCATCCTGGGAGAAGGTAATAAAGTGAATTTAGTGCTTTGAGACACTCTGCCTGTGAGAGAAGGAAGTGTGGCCACCTGGACAGGCAGAACTGGGAAATAAAGAACAGGATTGCCAGCCCAGCCTAATCTGGGTTTCCTTAGAGGAAAAGGAGACATAATTTCCTTATTAATTGCAGTCTCATACATCACTTCTGGAAAACAATGTATCTGAGTGTAGTGGTTGACAAAAGAAAGTTTCCCACTTCTCACTTAAAACAGAGCATAAGCAGGTTGGTCCTTGCTTATGAAATATGGATCAGACAGATTGCCTGTTTTTTGTAAGAGTTTGTTATTGTAATTTGATAAGGAAACACACACTGAGATAATGATTTATATTTTATTCACTCCTAAAGTGATCTTGATTTCAGCTTCCTTCCTCCTGATTTTGCACTTCGCTGTTCAGGCTTCCCTGATTTGTTGTTTCTCTTGGTCCTGGACAAGTTCCTTCCTGATCATTCTTGTTCTTTGCAAAGGACTTGGCCTGAAGCGTGGTATTTTCTTGCTCATTTGGACACCCTCTCCATCTTTCCCTCTCTGGTACTCGAGTGTTCACAACAGTCACTCTGTCATTGGAAGGTATTTTCATCTTCCTGGTTCACAGTAATCACAAAGTGAAAATGGCTTCTTTGAAAGCTTGTCCTTGTTTCCAAACCAGGAGGCAGCCCCTCAAGGAAAGACAACATACACACCAGTAGACAGACCTAGGGAGAATGTCCCTGCTCCTGTCTGTCTGCAGGAGCTCCAGAGAGCCCAGATCCTGGGCACACACTGCCTGGAGTTCATGTGGAACCCACTGACATGTGTCTGCCGCCCTTGCTGGGCTGCGTGATTGATCCATCAAAATGTACAGAAAAAGAAAATGTGCAACTGGGGGCCTGAGTAACATGGTTGATGTTTCAGCATGGAGTAAAAGGAAAGCATACTCTCACGACTGTTGCATGCATTAAATTTGATTTCTGTTAAGCAACCAGTTATTTCAGCTGACTGATCCTGTCTAGGGATGATAAATATTGGCATTCTCTGGTGTCCTTTATCTTGTCACAGCCTGAGATAGATGGCTCAGTTAGAGCATGGTGCTAGTGAAGCCAAGGTGGAGGGCTAGATACCAATATGGGCCATTCATTTCAGAGTTGGATTTGATCATCCTTGTGGGCTGCCTTCCAACAACTCAGAATATTTTGTGATTCTGTAATAACTTTGAAATTCACTTAGTCAGTCTTATTTCCTTTCTGGACTAATTAACCTAGGAGTGAGAAATCTGTGATGATGATAGCAGCAACTAGGAGAACTCAATAGGCTTTGATCAAAACAGAAGAGAATACTTTCTTGGACAGAATGGAAGGCATAATGTTTGGAATGAGAGATTAGAAGACTTGGGATGAGAGAAAGCTGGCTTGTTTCCCTGACAGCTCTGGGTGTCCCAGCATAGAGTATTTGCACTGGAGAGATAAGAGAGAGCTGATGTGTCCTGCTCTGTCTCCAAGTGATGTGCCTGGAGTCAAGTAGCTATTTGTGCTGTTGTCTCTGTGGAAGAACAAGATTGGAGTTGAGTCAAACAAAGGTAAATGTGTTCTGTTTGACCTGAATTGATAGTAAGATGTCAGATTAATTATTCAGGAATATTTTTACACTTAGGTATATAGTGCTTCTTGAGATTGATATTTTAAGTTTAGAATTTTCAGTTTGTCATAATGTTATTTATCATCAATAGGGTAAGAGTGCTGTTGGCCAGGGTTCTTCTGTTGTGAGCAGTTCCCTCTCCCACTGCCCTCAGCACTCCCATCTCTTCCTAATTTGCAGCTGAGAGTTCTACCTTCTATGTAGCAGACTCCATAGAGCTTGGGAAAGCTCCATGGAGGACTGAGACTTAACAGTAGGAACTGCTGAGTCAGGATGAGACAGCAAAATAAGCTCCTGTCTCCGACCCCCTGCCCGTTAGCCTTATCTTAGTAACCTCATAGGTCATTCTCCCTAACCCTTACTATTGGACAAGTTTGGATCCCCCTATACCCTATAAAAAGGGGCTGTCGCTGAGACCCTTCACAGACTCCCCCAATAAAACTATCGCTGTGGAACACCTCTCTCGCGTCTGCTTCAGCCTCAGCCAAGGGCACCCTAGCAAGCAAGCAAAGAGCTGATATCCTAAGAGAGCTGATAATCACTAAAGAGCTGACAATCACCAAGCTTGCTAAAGGGTAACCTGTGGCTACGGCCACGAGCTAACTTGGCATTCGGGCACTCTGTCTCCCAGAGGGACTGGGCTCCCGGACCATCCTTGCATTGCTCAATAATAAGGCCAAGATCGAGGTTTTATTATACTTCTAGACTGATTTCAGCACCAGAAGAGATAAATCTTATTGCAACTTCTAGTAGTAATCATGAGCTGAAATCCTTTTCCCATTCGCTTCACTGGAAGGAGGATTTGTTGCTCTGCCCGTACTCCCCAGCCATGCTTTGGTTTGGCTGCCTGTCAGAACTGCAGTGTTTATACAGTGGCTGTCTGGCCACTTGAGCAACTGAAAAATTGGAATTGGATAAATTTAGTTCCTTGAGTAGGTTGGCTGCTTCTTAGGCAAAAGTTGAGTTTTCCCTGGAAGAGCAGAAATCCCAGTGTCAAGGAAGAGAAAAGACACAAGTTCATAAGGTTTACATAGGAGCTATTTGGTGATCTACCAAGAATGAGAAGCATTGAGGGGGAATCCTTCCAGTGTGGTCCTAGTCGGGGCTTCTAGCTGGTCAGAGTGACTCTGAGAAAAGTTGGAAAGTCTCTTTTTTCAGCCCAGCACTTGAAGAAAGAGTCAAGGCTCTTCATTTCTCAGTCTCAAGGTTGTTTATTGTATCTTATCTATAAAATTCTTTCTCTTGTGCTGCTGAGGTCCACTCAGCAAGACAGACAGAGGCATTTTGCCTGCCTCCGGGGCGGTGTTATGTCTTTATACTAAAAACTATGTATACAATGTTTACAATAACTTTCCAATACTTATCACTTATGTTAGACAGTGAGCTTCTACTTTAAACTAATCTAAAAGTGCCAACATCACAGCAGAAGATGGAGGCTAAGAAGAAGAAGAAGAAAGGCTGGATACACCCAGATCTTTCCATCTTGCTCTTCTGAATTCTTATTCTAAAACTCCAAAATCTACTTTTTCACCTTGTGATAAATTCACTATCATTCTACTTAATTTGTCATGGCTTGCAGATCTTCATCTAAGGTTGGTAACTTGCTCCACGGGTCATAATCAAAACTACAGGCATTTTTGGACTCTCTGTCAGGGTCTCTGAGACCCCTGGCAGGGGTCTTGGCTGCTGAGGACAGCCAGAGGGATGTCCTGGGTCCTGACAGTCCTGTCCCCTACAAATCAGTAAGGAAGCAGAGGTAATGTAAAGCCCTGTGATGGACATACAGCATCAGGCTATAGAGGTTACTCAGCATGGTCTTGTCGAACTATCAAGGCTGAGGTTTTTGCCAGTCTCCCAGTTGGATTCCTATGAAGTGCTTTTTGGGACCGTTCAGGATCATGTGAAATCTGGACTCTGAGTCTTCCAACACATTTGTATTTGTGCTGTGCAGACTAAATTTCTGTGAGAAACTTTGATCTGCTATTAAATTTTGGAAAGATTAAATTCTCTGCTGTGGGATGAATGTTATGCCTAACAGTCCATATAAAGGGCTTATTATGCCTTTATTTTTTGTCATTTAAGTAGCACTTCCATCTATGGGAATAATCTAATTCCCAGTGGGAATTTGAAACTGTGTCTCTGCTGGCAACCCAGATATTTTCCCTCTCCCTTCTACATAGCTTTCCATGTTAATCTAGTCAAGAGAAAGAACCTACGGGTAAAAATGAACCCTAGTAAACTGTATGGGCACCCTGAAAATTTTTTATGCTAAAACTAGGGAAGGCAGAGCCATTGAGAAAGATCAGATTTGGAAATCACAAATGGTTTATGTAAGCAGCTGACTGAAGCAACAGGAAGAGATTTCTGTTTTCCTGAAAACAATTTTCAGGATGTTTCCCCTTGTGTTTAAAATGAGTTTCTGCTTCAAGATCTTCCCTGCTCAAACTTTTCTGTATTGGTTGAAGGGTTGGTGCTTTAATATAAGAGGGAAGACATTCCTGGAAACTGCACAATTGCTTCTTCTGTTTGTTATGACCTTTTTAAAGTCTAAAAATTTGAGGGGCTGAGTTCTAAAAAATAGGCATAAATTTACTTTCTATCGGCCTAATTTGTATTATGTGGATATTATGACAAATTATTTAACATTAGCTGTAAATCCTCTGCTCCGTGGTTTAACTTCATTCTTGGGGTTACACAAGAAGGCTCAGTTTAATATCCTTGCTTTGTTTGCTTGCATTGTGTAGAGTGGCTGTTTGGATGGTGTGTGCATAATCCATGCCATTATGGAATGGGTTTGGGCAAGCACAGCTTTCATATAGTTAGAATTTTGTATTTCTAACTGGTTATATTGGTAGACATTTGTTAGCCTTTTCTGACAAAATATTTGGGAGAGTTTTAGAATTAAAAGCGTTTACATCCTTTTGAGAAGGTAACTGGCTTGGAGCTGTTTCTCAGAGTAAATTCCACTGAGCATTTGGAGAAGTGGGTCTATTTTTATAACTCTGTCCCAAAACACTGTCTGTTTTAGTTCAGATTTGGTATTATTTAGCTGCTTCGAAAGCATTTTTGTCTGCTGGCATTCATGTATATGGTGCATTCTGTTTTTGAAATTAAGAGTTTATTCAATATTTATAATTACAGTGTAAATAATGTTGACTCAAGAAAAGAAAGTATTACTTCACCATCTTCACTGCCAGAACTTTTGCCTCTAAAAATAGGGCAAGTATAAACAATTGCCTTTCCCACTGAAATGGTGGAAAGTTCCTTCTGTGGACTTAGCAAATATCTTACAAGAGAAGTATTTCAAGGTTTAATAAGTCTTTAAGTTAAACTGTTCCTTAAGTTTGATTTTAACTTTATAAATTGCTGTGAACTGTTTGTCATGATTTGACACTGGCACAATGCCAGTGCCCCCATGAAAATACACCCTCCCTGGTGTCTGCTGTAAGATGTGATCAGGAATAAGCAAAGCAGGCTCCCCCTTAGAAACAAAGACGACTTTATTAACTAAACTACAAGAGGGGAAAAAAAACCACACAAGGAAAATGAAAACTTAAATACATCTCCTCGTCCTTCCCACCAAATTTCCAATACAATACATTCCCCAAATCACCAACTCTCGGTCCGGCACTACCCTTCAGACAATCAATCTTCAGTTCATCAAGAGGAGAAGGAGTCCTTCTTATGCCATGGTAACCTCTTCCTTCATGTCCAGTGCTCTCACCACTGAACACGGACCAGAGCTGCTTCCAGGGTCATCTTTTAAGGATGCCTTGTCCCATTCCAAAAAGGGCACAGTCTCTCCTTTGGGACACCTGTCCCCCCCAAATTTTTTCACGCCCTGGGACCGAGGGGTACCAACACTGAACCCTCCTGGTTCTGAGGCATTGCCTCTCCCTGAAATTCAGTCTCTGTATCACAAGGAAACATGGTTCTGTCCATGGCTATACAAAAAGAGTCCAGCAAAAGAGCCACTCCATCATCTCTTCCACCCAAGGTTCTTCTCCATTCTTTTCACATCTCTCCCACTCAGACCTTCAACACATGCTCAGTTCCCTCTTCATCCTCCACTCCATCTCCCCTCCAGGAAAGGTCAATGCTCTGCAAAGTTTTCATTGTCCACAAAGGAGTTAAAAGCTCCTACAAGCGGGGACTCGCTGTACCACCTCCACCTTCGCCGCAGGCCGGGCTGTGCCACAGCACATGGTATCAAATTTCAAGATAACCGTCCCCGGCGTGGCTCTCTCTCTCCCCGTCTGGTGGGGGAAAATACCTCTCAGTACTTCTTCCACCCTTGGGCCAGGCCTACCTCCCATCTCTGTCCCAGGCCCGGCCTACCTCACAGCCGCATGGCTTCCCCCCATCTCGCCCAGCTGGCAGCTGGGACGGGGGAAGAGATCTGAAATAAACAGGACCAGGAGACTTCTCCTTTTTAATGCCTTTATTAAGAGTGATCAGCTCAGGATTGGGCAGCTCGGCAGGGCTGCAGCCTCCCGTCGTCTCCTAGGGTGACTCAGAGGAGGAGGATATGCACAGCTTTGTCCACCAGGAGCAGAGCTGGGGATCAGATCCTCGCGAGAGCCTTTAGGGCCTGCTGATCCCTTCCAGTTGTTGGTTAGGTCCGAGTCTCGCTTCCTCCCAGACCTGGCCCGGGGGCTCTCGAAGACAGGGTGAGGAACAATGAAGGTTTCCAGCATCTCTGCAGGCCCAGCACTCTGCTCCTCACATCCAGACATCACTCCAGTCTCTCAACTCTTATTTGGCTCGTTGTTTTTGGGGTCTTCTCAATACAGCGGGGGACCCACAAAGCATTCTGGTCTTGGAGTCACTTTGCATAACACCCCCCCCCCCCCCCCCACCTTCTCAGGTGTCTTCACTATTCTGGGAAAGGTACAACTTAGCCTCGGGCAAGGCTCTGCTAATACAAAAGGAGCAATTAGCCACAACGACCCGTGATTACAATAACAAAACATGCAGAACTTTGGCAGGGACAGTGATCTGACTGCCTTTTTGTAACTTTTTCTCACAAAAAAAATATTAACCGAATTTTTGTTCATAACAAGATCCAAACCCTTTTCCCGCCGGAGATCCCAAGAGAGCCTTCCAGGGGAGAGCTCTGCGTTTAACCTCTGTGTTCTCAGAGGCGGATCCTATGCCCCAGTGGCCAAACTGGGGCATAGATTAAAATCTGATCACCCATTGGCCTGACCACAGCACCCCAGAAAACCTATTTCCTGTCAAACCACGTCACTGTTTTATGCTGACGGTTAGATAGCTTGTGAACAACCCTAAATAATGCAAATCTACATATTCAGACTAAATTGCTGCTCTGGTTCAAGATAAGAGACTACAGTCAAGGGAAAATAGAGAGCAATGATTAGGATGTGCAACAAACAGAGTAAGCTTTTCTGAGGCACCAGGTAGAGGTTTTAGAATGCCACTTTAGAGACTTCAGGTAGAGGTTTGACAAAGCCCCTGGGAAAGGAGATTCATCAAAATATGGAATAAAAAATGAATTTATAAATATATGAAAGAGTCATAAATATTAATGAGGTTCATTAAAATATAAAATAAAGATACAAATTCATAAAAATATTAATCTCTTTTCCCAGTGGCATTCTCAAATCAGTAACTATGTGGAAATAGAATTGCCTGACTTGAAGAGGAATTGTCTTAAAGGAAGAGCCAAGAGCAATCTCCACATGACTCCGTGTCCTTGTCTTCAGAGCACTGACAGACACATGATGGTGAAGCCAAGCCCCCTAGTTAGAGGAGAGACTCTGAGCCTGCCCTGTGTGATATGGGGTGCCATCAGCGCTGGGCTATAGAGCAGGAGAGGAACTACAGCAGGTAGCAGACGTGATTACGGGAATTATAGAGGATTATGGGGAGAGTTTACTTTTGTGAAGAGGAATTGAAGGAGGCCATTTCTTTCAGTCATGGGGAACATTTTGGTGGGAGTGCAAGTCAGAAATCAGGTGCAATTTGAAGTACAGGAGGAGAGCCCCTCTGGAAAATCTATGCCTGATACAGGATTTCTGATTTTTGCTGCCTGTGTGAACTCACCTGTTTCCAGGTTGTTTTGCTAATGGCTTCTGTGCTAAAACACCCCAAACCAGACCCACACAAATTCTCATGTGTACAGGATAATTTCTGTTTATATGACTTTAGTTCTAGATATGTCATTAGTTCTAGCTAATAGAATCAAATAGAAATATGTGAAAATATAGATGTTTGGGGTTTTTTCTTGCAAAAAAACTTAAAGAATACTCCAGATTCCTTCTTGTGGTACATGTAGCCCTCTGTTTTAAGATGAACACACATACATACATATGTACATGCAACTAGTACTTTACTATGCCACTTGCCAACTTCTGTGATAAAATCCTGAGATGGCTCCAGCTTTGACTTCAGGTAGCCCTATTCCCAAGACAAGAGCTTCCACTGATAAACAGAATGACTTGTAAATTCAAAAAAAGTAGGGTTTAGTTAGTATTTAAGCTAGGTGGCTTCACATTCTAGAAAGGGAAAACTGAGGTGACAGAAATAAAGGGCCTGTGTGTATCCTTTTCCCAGCTTGCTGTGTCCCTCTAGGCAGGTCCTTGCTTCTAACAGTGCTCTCTAGGTGCATTGAGTCCAGGTTGTCCATGATATCTTGTCTTCCAGAAGGAAAATATCTGATTTTGCTATGTATCAGAGATTTTCATCTTTCCTAGTAGGCGTTAGAGAAAACCTCAGACCACTGAGTCTTCTGGGAGAAAAATATATGAAAATAGAAAATGCAATACTAAAAAAAAGAGATGTGACATAACCCAGTTGCATAAATCCGGTGAGTTCAGACTGGAAAAAAAATCTTTTGGTGTGGAGACTTAGATTTTTTTCTCATGTTATTTGTTCTCCATATGATGAAGCAGTGTAATGTAGAAAAGTACTAAGAGTGACACTTTTCTGCCCTTACTTGGAAGAAAAAATATTTTGTCCTGTGGGGATAGTACTTAAAATTTTTCACTAAATCCTAATTTTGAGTTTGTGTTTTCTTTCTCATTCATAATCTCTGGAGAGTTAGCTTCCAGCAACACTTTGGCTTTTCCATATCCTGAGAAAGTTTAGATTGCTCTCTTCACAGCATTTCTTTTTCCCTTCCCAAGCAGTTGAGCAGGAAGGTGCACAACTACAAGTTTACCTTGTTCCCTGTGAGCAAAGCTGTTGATACAATGATCCAGTCCAGAGAGAGGCAGGAAAGGGGGAAACGTCTCAGCCTTGCAGCAAAACTTTTGAAATGGTGATCCTTTGTTTTTCTTAGAGGTTTCTGGTGGCTACCACTAATTTCCTACAAGTAGAGTGCAGAGGAAGGGCAGATGACAGATGCATATGTGGATGTGGATTGCTTATTGAGCTATTTTCTTATTTTGTAGCCTTCACTACTTCAATCCATGAAAGGTATCTGAAAATTGCCAGGGGAAAGAGAATGTGGATCTGTGAGTTTCAGGTTGCAAGAAGTGATTAGGAGGGAATGGGGAGTGAGAGCCAGAGCGGGTCATTGATGTGGGTAGGAAAGGAACTTATATAGTGACTTTCGTGGTTCAGATTCACAGATGGGTTTTCTCTGTCCCCATCTTGCATATTCTCTGTTCTTGTGCCTTAACTTTTTTCATTACCCACATTCTCTCTCTAATTTTTTTTTTTGTACTTCATAACTTGTGGCCCTTTTGACTGTTTACTTGCTATTGTTTTTGTTGTCCCCTAGTGCCACACATAGTGCAGTGAAAATAAGCCAGCAATGCATATTTTGGCTCTCAGTGGATTGCGTATATTTTGGAGGTGTTGCTCGGATGCCTGCAGACCTTTATTAGTGGATTTCAAGCTGGTGTGGTTGTAATGGAAACATTTGCTTTGAGCTGAAGAAGGGTGTGGAGACAAGGCTCAAAGGAAGACTTAATGCCCTTTATTTTCAGCCAGGACAAATGTGCTGTGAGTGTTGAGGTCAGTCCAGTGCCATCAACCCTTTCAATGAGGATTTATAAAAAAAAATTACAATATTTGTACAATATTAAGTATTTAAAATATCAAATGTTTTAATGTTTATTTTAACAATAAAAGGCAAAAAAGTGGGAGGGAGCCCCAGTTTTTCCAGAACCTGTTACTGTAAACATGCTGAAAAGATAATTATAAAGGAAACTAGTGCAGACTGTTGTTGCAGCTTGAATTGCTGCTAGTAAAGTCCAGGGTAAAGAAGCCAAAAAGGCTTTTGCATAATATCCATAGATGTTTAATTCAGCTGCACAGTGAGATGTTCTCCTCTCACACACTCTCTCCCCTAAGGTCCCGCTCTCTCCCCCAGGGGCCTCCTGGCTGACCTTGGTCTCCAGGCAGTATCAAGGTGAGGCTCAATCAGGGAAAAGGGAGGGAGAGCCTCAGGAGCACCGATGTTCAGGCATAGGAACAGGGGAAGGAGCCAATGGGGTGTAACATAGGAGAAGCCCCTCCAGGGCCTCCACAGACTGTATGCCCTAGTATTTCACAAGTGACTTTTATCTGAATGACTCAGTCCACATCAAAGAAAACAACGTGGCATTAAAGCGCTTCACTTCCAGAACTGAGATGCTCTGATTAAATGTCATAAACTGTAACCTTTCTTGTTATTTTTTCCAGTTTGGTTTTGGTTTGGCTTTGGGGTTTTTTTGGTGGTGTTTGGGTTTTTTTGGTTTTTTGAGGAGGTTTTTTTTTTTTTGTGTGGTTTTTTTTTGTTTTTTTTTTTGTTGTTGTTGTTGTTGTTTGTTTGTTTTTTGGGGTTTTTTTGTTTTGTTTTGTTTTTTTTTTTTGCTGATATGTAGATGTTTTGCCACTTTCTTTTTTAAATGAGAACAATTGAAAAGCTGTGAAGATTAAGAAGAACATTAGAATGTTTTGTGCCAGTACTCATGAGGTTCATTCTGGGAAATAATAATTATAAACCAACTTTTAGGAAGATAGGGGAAATATTTTCAGACATGAAGTACAGTACCACATTCTTCTTTCACTTCCATAAATGCAGCTGTACTGAAGTCCTGGAGCATCAAGAATACCATGTGTATTCTGTTACCTCATTTTACCTATGCCTGGGGATGCCTCTGAACGTGACTATATGTTAGGAACCAGTGAAAAATCCCTCTTTCCAGGGATAATGAATCTGACTAGGCCTAGTCCCTTACTTCATATGAAGCTCCGGCACAGCGCTGAGCTATTCTCAGACTTTTGGAAAATCTTTTGCAGGGTAAGCTGGATGGCACCTTGATAGGTCTTGTGAGCGAGGCAGAGATGCAAGAAGGGAGAGTTAGGGGGGTATGGTAAATGTGTCATAGCAACCCTCAGTTGCCAGTCAAGGCAAAATGATCCTCCACCTCAGGCAGTGGCACTCTCCTCCTGAGTTTTTGACGAGAGGAAGCATTGAACTAAGCACACTGCTCACCTTTACTCATTGATACAAAATAGGGGGTGTTTTATGCATGTACATAAAACACTTATATGATTCAGGATCACATTGTGAGGTTTGAATCCTGCCCTGCCATCCTGTAGGAAGTGATTAAACCCCAGTCCTTAGGTTTTGTGCTTCTGTTCACCAAAACACTTAATTTATTAATCTGAAATGCTTATACACCAATGCACACAGTATAAGAAACAAATAGGATGAACTTGAAGCACCAGTCTGTTCCCAATCCTGTGACGGCATTGGTGCTATTTAGATGTGGTGGGATGAGTCCCACAGGCTGCTCAGGAGGGACAGGCAGGGCAGGTGAGGTGAAGGAGTTGCACTGTGTGTGAGGGAAATGTGTGGCTGTACAGTCCTTACAGTTAGAAATTACATGTCTGGGAGCTTCTGGGTAAGGAATAGTGGGATTGGAAAACAAAGTAAATATTGTAGTGGGTGTCTACTATGGGTTGCCCAGGCAGAATGATAGGACTGATGAGTTATTCTGTAGTCAAGATAAATATCTGGATCCACAGCCTTTGTCCTTATGGGAGATTTCAACTTCCCAGACATCAGCTGGGAATACCATACTCATGTGACAAGCAAGTCTGGGAAATTCCAGTAGTTTATTGAAGATAACTCTTTCACAAAAGTACTCAGTGAGTCAGCTAGGAAAGATGCCCTCCTTCCTGGACTTGCGACTAAAGAAGGACTCAAGGGGCATGTGGCAGTATGTGACTGTCTTGGCCACAATGATCACAGAATGGTTTAAAATTGTCACAGAAAGTGTTTAAAATTGTCACTGTAATGAGAAAAAAAGACATTAGAGTTTCTACCCTGGACTTCAGGTGAGCAAACTTTAAGCTATTCAGGGAGCTATTTAGCAGAGTCCTCTGGGAATCTGCTTTTGTGGGCTTGGGGGTCCACAAGTGCTGGTCAGTTTTCAGCAACTGCTTTTTAGAGGCACAGGAGTGTTTTGAGCAGCCAAATCCCCTGTGTTGTAAGTCAGATAAGCAGGGAAGGAGACCAGCTCGTCTGAACATGGAGCTCAGAAGGAAAAAGAAATAGCACAATCTCTGGAAGCAAGGTCAGGCTTCACAGGAAGATTACAGAGCTCTAGTTTGCACATGCAGGGAGAAGACATGTAAGGCCTGTCTCTACAACTGGTAACCATCTTGCTGTTACTGTACACTGTCATCAAGTATTTATTTAAACAAAGTGTAAACTTATTTCTATTTACATAGCTGTCAAACCAGCAGCCTTCTGTTTCCAGGAATAATATTTAGTAAAAAGAGGGACTGGTCCGTGTTTGGAGTACCTTGTGCCCTCTACACACTCTGCTAGAGGGCTGGTGAAACAGAATTTTAATTGGAGAGAGATCTGTCAGTGCAAATTTAAACGCTGGTATCTTTGGCTTTCAGCAGGTTAGCAATAGAGTGCCAGGGTCCCCAGACTGACTCCAGATTTGTTACTGTCTCTTCCATCAGCTACAGCAGAGAGGAAGAGGCAGAGGGTGTTGCTTCTTTTGCTGAAAGACATTATCTTACTCTCTAGGCCAACCTGTGGATGCATCCATAGCTCCTGTAAGAGCATGTGCACAACATGTATCACCAATTAACATCTTAGCTCAAGGGATAAAGGCTTTTGGCGAGTATTCAAGCTTCAGCCTTCTTGATAGCCTATTTCATGTAGAGCCTGTGGTTGCAGGGCACAGTCTCCTTTTCTTATTGGGTAATAATTCTGAGACCTTTGATGTGGAGTAAATTTTTCTTCTGTGAATTATACTCATCAATTACGGGCATGTGAAACAGCTGCATATAGTCCATTTTGTGGTTTTACATTAGCTGGATCTATGGTTCAGCTCATACAAAGATGGGTGGCAGGCACTGATGGATGTTACACTGTAGTACTGCAGAATAGGTGTATGGTGTGTGATTTGCACCAGACTTCAAAGGTGCTAAGCTCACCCTAAAAGACTGTATTCATTAATTTGCCCAGTATAAATAATTTTAGAAGACTTTGGCTGTTAGCTGCAATCCTAGAGGAACTCCAGCTGAAGATTTAGTCTCTCATAAGCAAATAAATAATGCAAAACCTGAAACAGCTTGCAGCAAACATTGTAATAGTAGTTCTTCCAACCTGGAGGCTGACGTTCTAACGTACCATGAAGATAAGTGAATTCCATTTTAAATTATGGGATTTGTATATAATCTTGGATTACATATATAGTATATATTTATACACACACACACATGTATTTATGTATAATATATCTATATATGGTGTATATATATGTGTGTATAGTCTTGAATGTAAAATTGAACACCCACCTACTTGGAGGTCCCAAGCAACACATAACACTTATTGAGCCATTGCACACTCTTTTGGCAAACTCTGGAAATTTTTAAGAATCTTGCATGGAAAAAATGCATATGTGCTAGCTGAGATGGAGCAATAGCTCCTTCTTACTTAAATGAAAAGAAGTAAGACAGAACTATCTGACTCTGCCATCCAGAGGGGCCTGGACAAGCTTGAGAAGTGGCCCATGAGAACCTCATAAGGTTTAACAAGATCAAGTTCAAGGTGCTGCACTGTGTTGGGGCAGCCCCCTGTGTTGGGTATTAAAGCAGGGGATAAACAGATAGAGAGCAGCCCTGCCAACTTGGGGATGCTGGTGGATGACAGTGTGGATATGAGCTGGCAAGGTGCAGTTGGCTGCCCAGAAAGCCAAACATGTCCTGAGCTGCATCCAAAGCAACATGGCCATCAGGGTGAGGGAGGGGATTCTGCCCCTCTGCCCCCGTCTGGTGACACCCCACCTGGAACCCTGAATCCATCTCTGGGGTCCCAGCACAGGGAAAACATGTGCCTGTTGGAGTGAGTCCAGAGAAGGGACACTAATATGATTAAAGGGATGGAGCACCTCTCCTATGAGGAGGGGCTGAGAAAATTGGGGTTGTTCAGCCTGGAGAAGAGATGGCTCCAGAAAAAGCTTATTGTACCTGAATACCTCAGTACTTGAATAGGAGACTGCAAGAAAGATGGAGAGGACCCTTTTACAATGGCAGGTAGTGATAGCACAAGGGATATAGGCTCCAAACTGTAAGAGGGTAGGTTTAGATTAGCTATTAGGAAGAAATTCTTTACTGTGAGGGCAGTAAATTCTTTAAGTTAATTAAGTAAAATTAATTAAGTAAAATCATTAAGTAAAATTCTTTACTGTGAGTGCAGTAAGGTTCTGGAACTGATTGTGGATGCCCCATCCCTGGAAGTGTTTAAGGCCAGGTTGGATACCAACCTGGTCTGATGGAAGGTGTCTGTGCCCTTGGCAGAGGTGTTGGAACAGATTATCTATAGGGTGTCTTCCAACCCAAGGTGTTCTATGATTTCTTTGTCCCTGATTCTACTCAGCTACCCAGGAGAATTTTCTTGCCTATTAGCTAGAAATATATTATTAAAATACTGTGTGATGTTCAGATGAGATTGGTGATATGTTCCACCTTGAAGAACCGCAAAAAATATCCTTCTTTTTATCGGAATGCATATTTGGGCTGCCCCATGTGTAACCTGCCATCCTGACATGGTAAGAGGCCATCCAGTCTTACAGATGATGTCAATGCCAGTAAAGATAACCAGCAAAGTATGTGGAACTGAGATGCAATGCTCTGCGTGAAAGTAGAAACATCTCACTAAAACTAAACAAAATTTATGTATCAAAACTTTCTGAAATGTTCTGCAAACATTTATATTCTTTTCTTTGCTGAATAAGTAAAGGCCAGAATAAATTCTTCATTTCTATTTACTTTAACATATTTAGCAAAACCCCTGCTAGTTCTCCCCAGGTCCTAATTTGCCAGCTGGCATCAATTTAAGGCCAAAAATAATTAATTATATGGGTAGCAGCTCTTGGCTGACCTAGTCTGAAGCTGAGCGAAATTAGCAAAGAGATCCCCTGATCTACACTCTATGTAAAGCAGTCGGTGTTTTAAAGGCAAAACTCCCTTGAATTCCCAAAAATGCATAAATAGCAAAATTGCCTGGGAAGAGGGGACTTCCTGAAAATTGTGCTCAAAATATCCAAGCCTGGGTGTTAGGTAGCAAGCAAATATGTTTACTTTTGTCTGCAACTTACTGAGTTTCCTGGATTTGCTTGGACCAGAATCTGTCCAGTGATGCCACAAAATATTCTGTGAGGCCCAAAATATAGTTTGGGTTATAGCTGAAGAGGAAGACTGCTGCACTCAGGATGCTGTTACAAAGTAGTTCATGGAGGGCATCAGAAAAGGCAATGTTTTTTCTAAGTGATTTCTTAAACTATGATTTTGTTTACTTTATTGGCAAGCCTAATGGGAGTTGGCAAGAAGGATCCTGCTGAGGAATGGGCAGCAAGCAAAACACAGGAAAAGGGTGTAGGAATTCCTCTTCTGCATTGACTGTTTGAAGCATGAAGAATGGAAAAGACACAACCAAAGGAAGAACCATCTGCCCTTGAATTAAAAAGAGGAAAGGAGATCCTAAAATAAATGTGTTGCCCAGGTAATAGGATGAATAACAGGGAAACCAGCATTGTCCCCTTGTGTAAATGGAAGGTATGAAATTGTAAAATGAAAAGTTTATGCACGTAGTTTGAACTTTGGCTCCTTGGGTGGACTGAATGAGCATAGTCTCAGCCTACATTTTTCCATGGGGCTCTCCCACATGTGATGGCAGGACAGCACTCATCTATTTTGATGTTCAAGATGTGGTTTTCAGTGGCTTTCACTGCTCTGAGTGTTCTATGTCAGTGTTTCAGAGGCCCATCTCTTCCTGTGTCCTTCTCGTCTCTCCTGAAGAAGACACCATGGATATGTAGAGTGCTCTGGAGTTACATGGGAGCCTGGGTGCGGTGGGCGTTGGGCCTTGGCAGAGGGTCAGGAAATCAGTAACCTGCAAACAGGTCCTTTGTCTTATCTTTCTTTCTGAATCATCATGGAGATAGACAATAATTTTACCTTGGTGGCTGCATAAAGATGGCAGATTTCTGTGCCTGTCAGAAAAGGACTATTTAACTCATCCTGTAATTTCCTAACCAAGACAACCACTTCTGAAGCAACAGCTGCTGTGGTAACGGGCTAACTAGTAGGTCTCAAAGTAAGCCACACATGAATTAAACCTGCATTTTTAAATGAAGAGAATATACCACCTTTTCAGACATAGAGGAAATGACATTTTACAGTCTTGCAGAAATGTGTTTTATTTTCATTGGGTTGGGTTTTTTTCTGAACATTTCCATCAATATTCTAGGAGAACTTAGGAGGAGACAAAGTTTGTAAAGCTTTCCTATGGGAAAAAGTAAAGGAATCATTTAAGATGACTGCATTAAACATTACAAGCATTACAGGTACCACTGACCTGAGCCGCAGTGTAAACTATTGAACAGAGCTGTCAAACACCTTTTGTGTTTCTTTAGATAGAATAGCTGTTTTCATACACCTGATATATTTAAAAACTTTTTTCTCCCCTCCTAAAGTGGTTGAAGCCAGTTTGGCACATTGGCAGTCTGAACAGAATTCCAGAGGTTGGCATGTGACTGTGGCCTGGCTATGCCGATGTTGACTCCTTCCTGCCTTTTTGGGGCCACTTACTCTTCTGCACTTCCCTTTTCTTTCTGTGGCTGCTGACAGAGACTGAGCCTGTGGCCTAGACATAGCAAAGAAATTATGCAGTGACACAGACATCCATGTGTCTATGAAAATTATAGGTTATTGCTCTCTGTGTGTCAAACCCTGATAATAGTCCTTCAAACATAACCTTCCACTACAAACATAACCTTCTGCCAGGAACAAAGCAGCATTTGCAATAAATTCAGGGAAAACAAGATGACATGGTAGGAGAATATTTTTTTTTTTTTTAAGGAATGATGTTAAGTCCTCTGTTTGGCATCTGTGCCTGCTCATTATTCCAAAAAATCTTGCAAGCTCTGGACAGGCTCAGAAAGAACTAAGATTGTTTATTTCTCCTTATCATAGACTTTCCGCTCTGGAGAGGGCCACAACACCGTCATCATTTTTAAGAAGAAAACCAGAACTTCATCATTTAGATCTGTTTTTTGTTGGAAGACTTGCCAGGCACCAATTGCTCCCATCTGCTCTAAGAGTGCCCATTGTGTGCTACCAATGTAGATAGCTTCACTTGTTTCTGTGGGTTTTGTGAACCCTGAGTGGGTTTGAAATAAATCAAAACTTGCACCAGAGCTGTGTGCCAGATCAGATAAACTAATGAGAGCTCCCAAGTCTTCCTGTGAGCTTTACCTGTTCTTAACCTCAGGGACACTGCCTGAGGTAGCCCCATAAAACACTGCTACCTTTGCTTCTTAACAACCAGCAGGCTAGGGGGGGCCCAATTGCAATGTGTGGATGGGGGATGAGTATTTTTAGCTTGGCTGATTGCAAAGGTCATCTCTAAATGAATGTTTCTGACTGTCTGCCACCCTTTTTCTTTGGGAATCTGGTTGTCCCAGTTTCCCTCACCAATGAATGAAGCTCTGTAAGAAAGAAAAATACTCAAAGGTCAAGATAACCTCTCAGTATGTGCAGTTTTCTCCATGGTAACTATAATGGAATGGTTGGTGTAGTAATGGTATCCAACGTGGGACTACATGTGATAATAGACAATTTTTGAAACAAGTCTATCTGTATTTAAGAAACAGACTAATCTACTAGGGAGTGTATCTACTACTTCATATTGCCAAAACAAAAATTATTAAAACTTTAAGAAAATCTAACCCTGTACAACTAGTAAGCAAAGGTTTTATGGAAAAGGAGCAGCTGGCAAAAAGAAAAAAAAAAATTAGAAAAAGAAACGTGAGAATTCTAGGGAGAATTATTTTATATATCTTGCTAAAAAAAAAATCAGAATTTATTTTGAATAATTACCCTCCCCCAGATCTGGGAAAATTGCAGTTCTCTGGAGGCCTGTAATAGGTCATGTTTGTTTTCTGTTCTTTGGGACATAAGTGATACTTAAGTGCAATAACTGTTTTTTCTGGCTCTGGAAAGCTGTACTTGCTGGGACAGTCCTTTGGGTGAGGCATTTTATAAGGATTAGAATAGTAAATTTCCACATTGCAGTCTTCTTCAGCTCAGACCCCAAGTGCACACTGCCAAACACAGGGTTGGTCGTTGTGGGGGTTTGATACTGCCTAAAAGGCGGGCACCCTCAAGAAACCATTCACTCATTCTCCTCTACTACAGGTTAGCAGAGGAGTGGAAAAGAAAAAATCTGAAAGACTTATAGGGTGAGATAACAATTAGGAGAAAACACTCTAAAGGTAATACAGGCTTAAAACTTAAAAGGCAGAAATAAAAATTTATTAATAGAATTAAAAGAGGAAAATGAGTACCAACATAAACCTTTAGAACACCTTTCCTTCCTGCCCTCAGGTGTTTCTTTCTTTCTTACCAACAGCGCAGGGAGACAAAACATGGGGTGTTTTGTCAGTTTGTCACTAAGGAGACCCTGGGGGGCATTCCCTGGTTTAGGGAGACACAAGAAGCTTCCCTCAAAAAGCTGTTAAGACCCCACTGGTTCCTTCCGCTGTTCCTATGTCCCTGAGCCTGAGCATCCTTATTTCCTGATTGACCCTTATCTTTGTACTGCCCCAAGACCAGGTTGATCCCCAGGTCCCTTGGCAGGAAAAAACCTCGAGTCCCCCCATGAATGTGCCTGTGACCCTGAACATCTTACCACATGGCTGAATTAAACATCTGTGGATATTATGAAAAGGCTCTTTTTGCTTCCTTACCCTGGACTTTACTAGCAGCTATTCCGGCTGCAACAGTCACTTCTGAAAGTCTTTCTTCTGTTCACTTAGGGAGGGGCGTCTCTTCTGCTATGTTGTGGTCACAGGCTGCAGGTAGACATCTACATCTCCCCATGCACTTCATGAATTACAGTGAAACAGTTTTTTGTACTTTAGTTCTCACCACAGCTTGCAGAAGAATCTCAGCTCTGACACTCAGAGCACCTCCTCCTCCCCCTCCCTCCTCTTCATTGCCCTTAGCATTGCCATGTTGTTCTCCTCACATGTCTTCATCTTTTTCTTTTCTCTGACTTGGGAGAGAATTGGTGTCCATAGGTTCATTTGTTCTCAAGTTCTATCACTTGAAAAGTTTTTATAGAGTTTTGCAGTGCTGAAATGTTGATCCCGTCTGGGCTCTACATCAGGCAATTGCTCGCCATGCCCTTCACTGCTGATCATGGGGTCCCTGCCGACCCCACACAGGCCACACCAGCTGCCCTTGCCTTTCTGGTTAAAAGCAACTAAATAAATAAAGTTCATTGCAAGTCATGCCAAGATGGCAGCGGCCGCACAATCCTGGCTGAGCTGCCCCAACTGTGCCATCCTGGCCACATGGCTGCTACTGGCGCTGGGATGAGCCAGGATGGGCTCCTCCCAGCCATGCCAGAAGACTTCCCGGAGGCCTCCTCCCTACCCCTTGGAGGAAGAAAGAGGGCTTGCATAAGTTTTTTTCCTTTTTTCATTTGTAAATATGCACTCACAGAGGTGTTGCTAACTTCTCTGATTGGGCTGGCCAAGATGTCCGTCGTCAGAGCCTTTAGGGATTGGCTCTGCTGGACACAGTAGAAGTTTTGAGGAGCTTCTCTTTCAGAAGCAGCCTCTGTGGCTTTTTCTACATCCCCACTAAATGCCAGGTTGTGTTAAACTAACACAGCTGCTCTTTCCATGCTTGCGCTGATCTCCTGGGTGGAACTTGTGTAAAATTCCCTTCTTTCCTTGTCTACCTTCTTTCATTTCTGCAATTCATGAAAGAGAGATTATCCTAAATGGCTGACCTGATATTCTCTTGACTTCACAGACATCTCTCTTTGACGGTTCTTCCAGCAGCCATGTCTTTAGCTAGGAAAGAAGGGAAGAAGTAGCAGTTCAGGATTTAGTCTTGAGTTTTCCTTTACTCTCTACAGTGATGGATGAGGGTTTCTAATGGTTGTCTTTGAGTGATTTTAACAGACTTGGTCTCACAGTAAATTATGCCATGGAATTTAACATTCTTGCCCTCACATATTTTAAGGAAGTTCCATGATGGAAAGAGGTTAATTCTAGATGCAACAGCTTGCGTGGTATGTCTGCTACCCTCAAAGGCTCTCTGTTTAGACAAATATGAAACTATGAAAATACTCTTTTCTATTATCTATTATCTTCTATTCCTGAAGGGGAAGGCAGCACTTTTCCATGTTTACCTAGAAATCTGGTATCTTGCTTCAGATGCCACAGGGATTAAAGGACATTTATGATCTGGCCTGAAATTTTTTGTGCACACAAATGTTGGATTTCCTTTTGCTGCCACCTTGATGTTAGGGAAGAAGGCAGCAGCTCTGTTCACCTGCACTGCAGAGTGGTGGGTGCCAGCTCTTGCACTGAGACCTTCCTTGTGTTACCTGCTCACTGCTTTGAGCTCCTGAGATCAGCCCTGTAGCTTCAGTTGCTTCCAATCCTCTGTGTTTGAAGGGCTGACAGGTACTTTCTGCTGTGGTTCATGGTTGCTTAGCTTCCTGCTCAGTTTTTGTCCATAGCTGTAGCAGGACACTCACGCAGGTTGAGGATCTCCAGTCCTGGATCTAGACCCAAAGGATGTCAGACCTAGCAGACAGATCAGGCAAGCAGATCTCAGTGTTTGACCTGCCTTAATTGATCCTTGTGGATGTTTTTTACAGCAGTTGGAAAGGAGGCTTGCAGAAGACAGAAAATAAATGCATGACAGGAGATGAAAGGAATTTGTGTTCTTGGTGAAGCTCATAGCAAGGTCACTGGGGCTGTACTCTGTGGATGGGAAGACTTCCTTCCCAATCAAGGACCGAATCAGCCAGTGATGATGATGTGGTGATTTATCCAATGCCCACGTAACTATGATGTGCACAGATTCTGAGATATGATTAATCTTTCTCCCGTGAGTCTCAATGGAGCCTTTTGGTGCCTGGCTCAGATACAATATGCCACTGTAGTTGTCTGCAGTGGGTGGCATGAATCCCACACCAGAGCTGGGCTCCAGGGAGAAGACGACAAGGTCAGGTTTAAGAGACTTGGTTACATTCCATATGACAAACAATACTTTCTTTTACATTGAATTAGTTGCCTCCTGAAGGAAGAAGGAACTCTGGGAAAAGACAACATATTTTGAAATACTGTATCTGTCAGAAACAAACCTGGTTGGGAGTAGAAAATGCAGAGAAATTGAATTTAAAAGAAACATATTATTTTGAGAAAGTCTAAAGAAGTCAATTAGTTTAACCATTTGTTTGGAACAGCCAAGTATAAGCAAGCCTGGCAGATAAGGCATTGTATTTGCAGGTTGCAAGGAGGGGTTGGGACTTGTGGCAATTGGAGAGTCACCAAAACAAAAGATGTTCAGCTCCCTGACTTGGCTTTATGTAGCCAGGCATATCCAGGACTCGAGACAGGGATGGGGCAGGGGACAGCTTTCATCCTTGTAAGGAATTCTTCTGGGTCCATGAAGACAGGAGGTAACAAAGACATTGCTAATAACAATATTGTTCTGTTTGGCAAATAACTTTTTGGATTATAAGCATTCTGACTGACACAGAGTAATGAAAAAGCCTAAGCTTAGAGAAAAGACTCGAAAATGGATAATTACAGTAAAATTATTTTGGTGTTCGTTAGGTTAACAAAGGAGAGTTGTTCTGGATAAAAATGCAAATAAAAATCATACCTCAGCTGGTAGTGCTGTAAACTGCTCAGAGTAAAGACATTTACCCCTGAAATTTCAACAGTTCTGTGGGATTTTCTCTCTGGACACATAACACTGCAGCAAAAAGAGCAAAAGATTGAGCAATTAAAGATATAATATACGTTTCTGTGAGGACTTTGGCTTGTTTTTAATCAATGAAAATCACTTTCAGCTGGTGGCACGTCAACCTGTCTTACAGAGAAGCACCTGCTCTTCCCTAAAGTGAACAGGCTTTGTTCATGAATCACCACAGTTCAGTGGCATTTCAGAACAGGTGCCATGACTTCTTCTAGCACAGCAAGATAATTAAGCAATACCAAAAAACACCCAAAATATCACCTACAAATAAAAAGAGGAAATTAATTCGAGGACCGTTGAGTGTAGAGGGGTTGTGCCTGTGCTCTGATGCTCTCAGGTGAAGTTAGGAGGAGCGTTCTACAAGCTTGACTCCAGCCAGGGCCTGAGGGAAGCACGAGGGATCCCTTTTGCAGGGTAGAAGGGCACAGCTGGTGCTCAGTCCTTGCCGTTTCTTGCCATCTAGTGGCTTGCCAAAAAACCAGTCCTAGGCTGCGCAGGTCATGTCTTTAAAACCCTCATCAGAAGTGAGGGATGCATGCCCAGGGAAAAGAACACTGAGAAGAAGGTTCTGCCCCTGCATAGCCAAGTCACCTCCATCCTCCCCGCCTGCTCTTCTCCGCCCATTCTTCTTTCTTCCTTTCAGAGGATGGCCAGGTTGCAGAGGCTTTGGTCACTCATTGTGACCTTTTCTAGGATGGAGAGGGCTTTAAAGTTTACCTTTGGTGTTTCCTGAATAACTAAGTTGGGCTTTGGCCGGCACTGAAGTGGAGGATGGTTTTTTTTTGGTCCTTGGTGCTCATGGGCTGGGTAGAACGACACTCTCCACACCTTCTTGATGCAGTCAGCCTGACTTACGGGTGTGCTACCTGCCAGTCACCTGTAGAAAGAGACAGATAAAATTCTGGCATATACTGGGCAAAAATTTCCTGGTGTAGGCAACCTCTCTGTGTGGCCTTCTTTGGTATTTGACATCTCTCTCTTCCGTAGCATCGACTCTTTTAGTGAGATTTTTGCCATCACTTAACTATTTGGGAATAATTGTTAGATTAGGAAGGTGAGCTCGGATGTTGACATCTGTTACAAGAGCAAATGCAGATGATTGCATTGGTCTGACAGTTCACTAAATCCCCCATCTGTGGGAACTGCACATGTTTTATCTGTACACTTTTGGTACATTGAAAATATTTCAAGTGTAAATTACAGAGTATTTTTTTTTTTCTGCAAGCAGATTCAGGTTATCAGGGTATGTTTTTAGTTAAAACATTTCCCGGAGGAAGTAGGATGCTTTGACACATTCGTCCAAAAAAATCCTGCAAGTAGAAAATGAAAGTATGCTTTGAAAGTCTGGTACTTTCCACCTTAACTTCCACAGTAATTAGATAAAGTAAAAACAGGAGATTACTTTGTCTTTTTTATTTAGATCCTTTCCCATCCCCCACACAGAGAAAATTGAGTGTATCTAACAGCAGTGGAGTGGGATTACAGATGATTTCTCTGCCTGTGTCAGAGTGCAGTAGGGCGAGAGTTGGTTCAGAGCAGCAGAGTGAGTCCAGCAGCCAGGATTTGTCCTACCTGTCAGCCAGGAGCAGGGCAGGCAGCAGACACTGGGAGCACCTCTCTGGGGATGGGGACAAAGGATCAGCCCTCAAGTGGGGTCTGCTATCAACCGGTTCAAGCCACAAATGAATAACAGGCTCTTGGGGATGAGGAGAGGATGTTCATTATTATGGACAGAATGAAGGCTTACTGGCTATGATCCCAGCAGCAGGCAGTCTTGATGTGTTAGGTGCTATGCTCCTCACCTGTTTTTTACAAAGAAATGCTCTGTCTACTGACAGTGGTTCTTTTGGACCAAGGGGACAAGAGCCATCTCCCTCTCACCTCCAAGTGGCTGAGGTGGCTGTGGCTGCTGTAGTGCCCAGTCAGGCAGTGTAGACTCCTCAGCATTCATGAGCCTCTCCTATAGTTCTGTACCCTGTATATCTAGGAACATGTTTGCAGGTGGCTTTTACAGATTTTAGATAAGTTTTCAAAATTCTAAGCTAAATTTCTCTGAAGTCTGTCTTCAGGATCCATGTCAAAGCATGTGACTCAATCACCTTTGTTGGGATGGAGTTTGCTAAGAATTCTTATGATCCCAAACCACAGAGCTTGTAGCAGATGTATTTGTGAGCCAAGTCACCACTGAAAGAGCTCAGTTATATATTTGTCCTAATCAGTATGCATTTAAGGTAAAAGTATATTATGAGGGACGGGAGGGGAGGGGAAGGGAAGGGAAGGGAAGGGAAGGGAAGGGAAGGGAAGGGAAGGGAAGGGAAGTTGTCTTTCTGGTTCCTTTTTCCACTGTCTTTGAAGTAGGTGTTGGCAGGCCCAGGATTGTCACAACTCCTGGTAAAATAAATGGATACAATTTGAAAAATAATTTTTAGTTGTAGAAAGTATTTTCCCAATCCATGTTTCCCTTGACATTATGGCCTTAAAATTGCTTTTGTAGTATTAGGGTGAACATCTACCACTTACATAGCACCTGTACATTTTCTGAAACAATCATGGTATTTCCAGAATTACAACTGCACAATCTTTTGCCTAGCACAGAGCACCACTAGACTATAAGCAAGTAGAACTGTTGCATGCAATAATAAATAATGCTTAGCCCTCAGATATATATTTCTCATTTTCATGTTTTAAAAACTATTCTTTTCACAAAGGAATATTAGCTCAATTCTATACATACAGAAATGAAAGCAAAGAGAGCCTGTTGAGCGTTTCTGAGATTATTATAGTGCAGCCTGAGGCAGAAGGGGGATGCACCATCACAGAGCCTGAACTATTTACTTCACTTTCTGTAACAAATAAGTAGTGCTGTGACTAGAAATCCATTTTCCCATTTCTAAGAGAAATTGCCAAGCCTACACTTGGGTTTGCTGGGTTGAATTCTAAATTTTAGCCACTGACTAGTGGTCTGGTAAGATTAGTGACCCGAGTAGGGGCATGAACTGAATTTTATTAGAGACTTGTATAAATATATATACAAGATTGTCACAATCCGTCCTTACGAACGGGTTTTGTGATGGTTTGTGGATTGATCTCAGGGTGCAAAAAAACCTGACACGGCACAGGGGATTTGCAGCAATAATCAAAACAAATGCACTTTTATTGAATGACTACAGCAAAATGCGATAGAGGGATTAAGGGAGAGAAAAAGAGAGAGAAAAGAGGGACAGAGAGAGAGAGAAAGAAGGGGATATAGATACCAAACGTAGAGGCGAAGTCCTTTGGTCCAGTCCAGCCAAGGATCCGCCTGTTACATCGGGGAGATCTCAAAATCTCTAGCTAACTCAGAGGTTTTTATTATGATAACTATTGGAAATTGCGAGGCGGGGGGGGGACAGACGGATACAAAAAGGAATAGATGTTACAGGTAGTCCATGTTCTCAGCAGTAAGCGAGAGCCATTGTCTTCTTGGTCCAGTGGTCACACTTGCAACATCTGTCTTGCTTTGGTCAGCTTGCCTCCCCCCGCACACCTCCCCCAGATTGGTGATTTCAGTCCCAGTCCTTGCAAAGTATGAGAGGGGGTCTTCTCACATAGGGGTTTCATGTCTCAGTTTTTCTCCAGTGAAGAGGCTTCTTACATCTCAGTCTGTCTGTCACGGCAGTTGTAGACAAGTGAGGGGTCTTCTGTGGGGGGACCACCCAGAACGCAGGAGAAGTCCAGCCAGGCCAAGAGGTGGGACAGCTTCCAAGGCTGTTGTTGCAAAAGGGGCACGGTGTCCCCTTCTTTCATTGGGCTCAGTGTAGCATACAGCAAACACCACCTGTGAACAATAGCTTAGCACTATGCTCAGGTCTCGGGGCCCTTGGCGTGTGTAACTTTCTCCTACAGAACCAGAAATTTAAGACAGGGGGAGGGGGGGGGTCTCTTCTTCAGTGGTCCCCAAATGACGATTCTGAGGCAGATGAGTGATATTTCAGACTGACTCTCACAAAGATGTACTATGTAGAACTAGCACTGAAGTAGAAATCCTGTACTTCAGCTTTCAGACAACCATTAAAACTTCCAGTCTGTAATTTCTCCTCTCTGTAGCTATGCTGGGTTTAAATGCTCTGAATCAGTGGTGCTCCTTTTGATGTAGTTATCAGGCACTTTTACATGTCCAAGGCACAATTAGGGAGTTTGCTTCTGTCAGAAGGAAATGGTGTCCTTCTGAATAGAAAGGTAAAGCAAGGGTCTTCCCTGTGCTGGGTGATGCGCTTGGGTCTCCAAAACCCCGAGCTGAGCTCCAGGCTGAGGCAGAGTGGCTGGAGAGCTGCCAGTCAGGAAAGGCCCTGGGGGTGCTGGTCAAGAGCAGCTGCACATGAGCCAGGTGTGCTCAGGTAAGCAAGAAGGTCAAAGGCACCTGGCCTGTATCAGCAATGGTGTGTCCAGCAGGACCAGCACAGTGACTGTCCCTCTGTGCTGGGCACTGCTGAAGTGTTATAGATGGATAATGGGATGATTTGCTCTCGCAATTAAAAGATAACTATTGTGTTGTGAATATTAATAAAAACTTTAGTGATGTATAGTTATGTTATTGTAGTTTAGATGTCCTCTGTTCTCCCCACAGTTCCCTTTTCCCCCTGTATTGTGACCATCAGACAGCCAGGGCTGTCTAGGGCAGGTAAAAAGAAGGCTGCACAGGTGTCCCTTGTATGGGGCAGTGGGGAATGGATAAGCTTGTTGCTTAGGGGGTGCGGCATGGCAACACCTGACCTCCAATCAAGTTACAAGAAAGCAGTCTCCAGTGGTAAATGGCAAAGAAGAACTGACTGACAGACTTTGGGAGGGGCCAGGGCTGGCTGATGGAACCCCCCAGGGGTATAAAAGACTCAGCATCCATCTTGAAGACGAACTGGCCATATGGTATACACAAGGGGCAGTTCTCAGCACTGCAGCTTTTCCCTTATGTAGTCCTTTGTTGTATTTTTCTTAAGGCTTAATAAACCTTTTTAAATTTTCAAAGTTGTCTCTCACATGAAGCATGTCCAATCCTGGGGTCTCTCACTATAAGGACATTGAAGTGCTGGAGCATATCCAGAGAAGGGAACAGAGCTGGGGAAGGGTCTGGAGCACTAGGAGTAGCTGAGGGAGGTGGGAGAAAAGAAGGCTCAGGGGGGACTTTCTCACTCCCCACAATTCCTTGACAGGAGAGTGGAGCCAAGTGGGGATCAGGCTCTGCTCACAGGGAACAAGGGACAGGACAAAATAGAACAGCCTCAGGTTTTCAATTGCACTGGGGCAGGTTTAGATTAGATATTAGGGAAAAAAGGGTTGTCAAGTTTTGGAACAGGCTTCTCAGGGAAGTGGCCAAGTCACTATAGCTGGAAGTGTTCAAAACCCATGTGGATACAGCACCTGAGGACACTGTTTAATAGTGAACATGGAGGTGGTGCTAGGTTTATGATTGGACTTGAGGATCTTAAATGTCTTTTCCAACCTTAACAATTCCATGATTCAAGGCAGGCTATTACTGCCCTGAAATCTCTGGGCAGCAGTGTGGTTATGATTGTACTCCCTTTTATCCCATTTTACAAGGAGGATACTACTATGGAGTAATCTAGATGAACAGTACTCATCCATTAAAAGGTATTAAGGTATCTGCCTTCAGATCAGTCAATGACCTTGCAAAGAAGTAATTTAGAATAACCAAAGTGATGAAACAGAGGCAATGATGGAGTTTTAGCATCAATAACTATGAAACAATACAGTTTGTTCCCTACTCTGTCTTTTCAGTTAGACCTTCTCAATACCAGCTTTAAATCCTTTCCATTCTCATCTACTCAAAACAAAAGGTCAAGGAATTTCTCCTCTGGCAGCCCAGCATTATCTGTTAAAAATACAGACTTCAGTTATCAACAGCTAAAAATCTAAAATAATAGCTGTTGAGGTACAGCCAATTGACCATACTACAAACTCGGCCTCTGAAAATCTGTAAAATTAATTTCTAAAAGTTTATCACACACAGGAAGAGATAGCAAACCAGAGACTAGAGAGATTGACAACATTTATTTATTTATTTATTCCCCACTTCTATTGACTTTTCAAAGAAACCCACCACAAATACCATCCAAGTTGGAATATACTAGTATGCTACCACTGTTAAAAAAAATGGCATGAAAACATGTATAGTTGAAGGCTATTAAATTCTGATACATCTGGATGCTCACTTAAGAGCATTAAGGACACAGGACTCACTTAAGAGTCCTTATTATTCTAGGACAGTGGAAGTACAGTAGACATTTGGTGATAGCTAATTTGGCAGCTCATGAAGACAAACAAGAACTGATCAGTGCATCTGCCTTCTCTTTAAAAGCCAATCAGCAATAAATAGATGGTATCATTGTGATGCAGGAACTTTGTTGGTCTCTCTCTTTGTGGTCTCTCTCCTTAGTTGGCCTTCTGGGTTTTCATGATTTTAGGCTACTGGATGGCTGGGGAGTTTTGGCAAAAAGAAACTTTGAAAGGTGAAAGTTCATTTTATTAGAAGAGGCTATGTTTAAATTTTACGCTTTAACAGATTATCACCCCAGTTTCATGCCTTAATGTCTAACAGCAAACGCATTCTTTTTTCCACCAAAAAAGGGACTATTATGAAATGCATTATAATAAAAAATCAAATCTTTAGGTGGTAACCTATGTTATATTCAGCTGTTATATTAAGAGGTATCACCTGGGTTAATTACATAACACCATGTTAGAATATGCCTAAAATAAGAGTTTTTAATTAACTATGCTGTGGCTTAAACACCATTTTTCAGACATAACTCCACATTATTTCTGAAAATTTTAATATATCTTAAAAATATACCAATTAAAATAAATTATTGTTATATATTTCTTTATATCAAAGAAGAATCTTCAAATTTACAAAAAGCCAGTCCAGAGGTGTGTCATATTCCACTAGTGAAGAACTTAAAGTAACTGACGTTATTTCCAAATAGTTAACTTCTTTCAACATACAGTTTATTGCCTGCTCTTTATTTCTTATTTGGCTCACAGAAAGAAGAACATTTTTCAACAATGTGTTTCACAAGAATGTCTCTCGACAGAGTGGACATGTGGATTTGTTGCTGGATGAGAACCATTTGTACTGAAAAAGAGAAATACATCTGTTTAATATATGAAGGCAAGCTGAGTACAGAAACACTAGTACATCATCAATAACCATTATTGCCAAGGATCTGTGTTAAGCTGCACCAGGGCAGGTTTGGACTGGACAATAGGAAGAAGTTCTTCACAGAAGTAGTGACTGGGCATTGGATTGGGGTGCCCAGGGAGGTGGTGGAGTCACTGTCCCCATGACTGAATTATGACACTAAGTGCCACATTCAGTCTTTTCTTAAACATCTCTGGAGATGTTTAAGAAAAGACTGGATGTGGCACTTAGTGTCATAGTCCAGCTGACAAGGTGGTGTTAGGTCATAGGTTGGACTTGATCTCAAATGTCTTTTCTAAGCTAGTTAATTTTGTGATTCTGTGAATGTAACTATCAAAACATTACCTATACTTTAAAAAAAAGAACAAGAAATGGTAAAAAACCCCTTTTCACTCACACATGTATGCATGTGTGTATGTATATATGTATTTGTATACACACTTATTAGACATACACTATGTAGCAGCTCTTCTTTCATTACCTGCCCTTACATCTTAGTACAAAATTCACAAAAATAACTTATGAGTGCTGTTAATCCCAGATACTCCAATGACAAAGTGGAAAATTGTTGGTAATACAGTAGAAGTTTCTGGTTTAAACTATATGGATAGCCAGGCCAGATGGGGCTTGGACAACCTGGTCTAGCAGAAGGTGTCCCTGCCCATGGCAGGAGGATGGAACAGATGAGCTTTAAGCTCCTTCTGACCCTGCTCTATGATTCTAGGGTATTTTGCCTATTTAAAAATATTTACTCCAGGTACTTACCAAGCAAGCTGAATGAAACTTCTTCTTGCATGTTCTGCAAGCTTTTTTGGGAAGAGAATAGTTTGAACCATGAATGACTGAAAAACAGATCATGCAATCTTCAACGCCTTCAAAACGTTTATCCACATTATTTTTCCACAAAGATAAGCCTTCCATAATACTTCCATTCTAAAAGAGGGAAAAGAGCTGTTAATACCAGAGAACTCCTTTGAACTATTCCTGTTGTGGTCATAAAAACATGAAGGAAACAAGGCCTGAAGGATTTACAATCTGAAACTACATGCAATACATGCAGTGCGTAATTTATAATACTCTGATCTACAGAAAAGTGAGTATTCAATAGTGCAGGAAGAGCATATTCAGGAGCACTTAAAAACAGATTTTGAAATTTTCAATCACTGCTTTGTTTTGGTTTAACCACAGATTATGCCATTTCAGCAACCACCAGTCTTTTAGAGAATTCCATGGATGGGGTTTTTGGTTTTGATTTTTGTTGTTGTCATTTGTTTGTCTGTGTTTTTTTCAAATTATAGTTGAGATGGTACTGACACACAGGACAAACACTGGGCCATATTTTAAGAGATCTAAATTTTCAGCTTGGGCTGTGGATTTAACAGTAGGCTGATCATTTTACCTCTGTTGATGTATCTGGAGGAAAGCAGATGGTAAGAGTGACCCAATTCTACAAAGGTTTGCAATCTAACGAGATCTATTACACAGATCTATACAATACTGCATTACTAGGAATGTTTTTCTGCTATAAGGACTTATTAAGTTTTCAAAACTAAGAACTTTATTGAAATTCACCTGATGTGTAAGATATGTGCTTAACTGTAGCATCCAATTGCGCCACTGCTGTACAGCTACACCAACTCTCTTTCCACTCTCAACTGTTATGCATCCCAGTGGATAATTTGATGGAAGCTGTATTATTAGTTCAATAAATATATCATCAACAGAATAGGTTGCAATGACTTCTCGTGCTGCAGACCGAGCTTTAACCTTTGAAAAAAATACACGTATTAAAAAATGCCATTCAGCATCTCTAGTCTTTGTATATATATACACACACACACATATATATATATATATATACACACACACACACACACAATAAACACATTCCTATGCATATTAAATGATTTTCTTAGATCAGGTAAACACTTTTTGCAAGGAAAACAAAAATCTATTCATATCTCAATAAACTAAAAAGGAATTACCAGCCAGTTTTCAATCTACTGATTGATTACATCTTTTAATAAATAAAAAGTAGTATATTGATAGTAGTACCTTCCACTTCCTCAAATTCTTCAACATCCTAATATTCATTCTTTCAAGTTTTTTGCAAGCAGAATATTAATAAACATCAATTTAATTTATTGATACCAAGCAAAATTATGTTTAATCAGTCATTTAGAACAACAAAATTGCAATCATATAAAACAGAACCACAGTCTGGTTCTGAGAAGTAAAATTTCCTGAAATGTTTGCAAAAAACTCAAGTAAATTAAAAGAAAGAACAAAAAGTCTTACTGTCATGCCGTTAAATAACTGTGTGCTAGTCTGAACAGAAGATATTTCCTGGGAGGAGAGCACACTGCTGACATATTTGCTTGTGAATTTATCCACAACATTGAAGACACGCTTCTCACAGCTATTCCACCACAGCCTCACCATGGCTGGCAGATCTTTCAGTGTTATATGGTACACAGAGCAGGCCAAGTGTGGGATCTGGGATGACAGCCCCCCAGTCCCTGGGAGGGAAAGAAAAGGTGTTGAAATACTCTTAATACATTAGTCACGGAAGTTGGTGCCTCCACACCACATACAAATTTCTGATTCCAAAACAATTGTGGTACTTGGAATTTCATGTACATGTTCCTACTACTGCAATTCTAAGGGCCTGTTTGACTCAGCCCTTCTTCACCAGGCTGTTTTTTTTGTTCCTTAGCCTGATACTCCACACCTCAGAATTCACCTTTTCATTTAGAGACTCAACTCCAAGTGGACACCAGGAATCAAAAATAATTTTATATTGTAGAAATCACAAAACACTCACTTCGGAGTGAACAAACAATAAGGTGTTTGGAGGACAGCTGAGCTTTGCAAGCATGTCGAGTTCCACCAACAGAGGTTCAGTTTGGATATTAGGAAATAATTCTTTGCTGAAGGAGTGAATAAGCATTGGAACAGGCTGCCCAAGGAAGTGGTGGAGTCACCATCCCTGGAGGTGTTCAAAAAACACACTGACAGGGCACTTTGTGATATGGTTTAGGGGACATGGTGGTGTTCAAAGGGTGAACTTGGATGATCCCAGAGGTCTTAATGATTCTATGATGAGTTAAGGGAAGAGTTTCCCTTGGGATGTCATGTTAGTAATTCTTTCTTACTGTCATGCAGATAAATTGTTCTGCAACATACAGTGATGTCCAAGAGAAAAATTAAGAAATGGAAACTCCATTTCCTTGCTTATATCTATGTAGGTACATTAAAAAAATTAAATGAAGGGACTTCAAAATCTAATTCCCTTTTTCATGTTTCTCGGGTAAAAAAAGCAGCGTATCTTCTCTCATCACCACTGATTAACTGGGTCTTTTGAACAACATGACAAAAACAACACACAATTTAACATCTCAAACATTTAAAAATATATATTAAAATGGTTTTTAATATTTTGAATTTATATACTGAAATACAATAAAATATGGAAATTTTATTTAATATTAAAAATTATCTCTAGAAGCAATGGTTTCAGAATAGATCACACATTTCTAGTGTTTTGGAATTGTTACGTTCATGATTCAATAGTAGCAATGTATTATTCCTGACTTTTGTTTTTCTTGGTTTCTCTGATAAACATGTCAACTTTAGTTAAGTTTCAAATGGGGAGAGTTAACAAAAGATTATTAAACATATGTATGTATTTGTCTCTCTGTGTATTTGTTTTATAGATAAGATTTTCTAAATAAGTATTTTTAAGAAAAACAGCTTATTCAAATAGAACAACTCTCTCAAATGCACAAATAGAGTTTTTACTAACCTTTGACATCTAAACGAAGCTCTTCAGTAAAGAAGGTTTTTGTGTCCTTATTTGGAACTTCTGAAGTTGGCCCAGAAAAGACAGGGTTTTCAGGCATAAGCCTGAACAAGTGATAAAGCAGTTTATTCAAGCTTTTAGCTCTTCTAAGGTATTGTGAGTAGAGAACGCGTAGCTGGTAGCATTAAAAAAATTCACAAAAAAACCAAAACATGGTAAATACAGCTTACTCTGTAAATAATACAAATATGTCCTTGCAGGGAGGAACAGCAACATTGTGACTCAGAAGTAGTGTTTAGAAGACAAGTTTAGTTCTCTGCACCATTTTGAATGATTAAAAGATTATAATATGTACCAAGCTTGTTTGAAAATGCAAGAAAGAGTCATCTTTTCATGAATCTTAGTTCTTCGTTGCTCTAATTTTACCATCCTCAAATACAGTGGTGCAGAAATCAAAGTCTATTGGTGATTTCAGAATTTTCACTAATTTCACAGAAACAAGGGATAAGAAATTACATAATTAAAAGAAAACGGCTGGATGAAACTGAGACTGAAACTAAAAAAGTAGGTTAAGAAATTCAGTTAAAAAGACTCTGAAAATATACCTGAGAAGAAGCTGCTTTAAAGAAAGCTAATGTTAACTTCCAAGTGAGAAGATATCCTAGAACAAGGCAGAACTCATCACTCAGGGGTTGAATAACTGCAAATTCTCCAACTGGAATGCATTCCAGGATGTTTTCTAGCAAGAGTTCTTGAGTGGCCAGGACAGACATAAGAGCTGCTGGAGGTGATCTGTGGAAAAATATTATCTGGAATAGTAAACTCAAATCTTGAGCACAGCATGAACTGAATTTAAGTTCACAGCCTTCCTAGAGAGTCATGAAAGTAAAGCCATGCATGCAGAGTATAAAATAAGCCTTTTATTACAAGAAAATTTACTCTTTTAAAAATTTCTTCTTTTTCCCTGAATGGGAGAGTTGGTGCTTTTACCTTCTTAGAAGACAAATTTAAACTGAATGCTGATCACTTCATATGGGAGTGGTCTATGGCTGATCTGATTTAACCCTCATCATGGATAGCCGCTTTGCTTGCTTTCTCTGGAGTCACACCAACAAACGAACAACTGAACAATGATCTCCTAATCACTTTTGGCTCTAGGTTGAAAAGTCTTTTGCTTCTCTGCAGTTAGGAAAGGTATTAATCATTGGGCTGAGATTAAAAAGGAGTTTTAACCAGTTACTGCATTCTCTCTTCAAACCAGAGAATTCACAGGATTCAAGCTGTGTAAAACACAGACTTAATTTTTTGTTCTGTTTCAAGTAACTGAAATTACCTGTGCAGATACATCCTGAATACAAGTAAAAATTTGCTAAGATTTCCTAATATACAGCATTTAGTCCAGTAACTGCACCTAAAAACAACTGCAAATACTGTCTCCAGTTTTAGTGCAAAGGACCACAATATTTAATATTCTAAATATTTATAACCTTATTGTCATAGCTATGCAATTTTTTAACATCTACTGACAGCTACTCTGCTGCAAATTTCAAGCTTTTAACACATTTTAAAAATATGGAAGACAGTCCTATAAAAAGTGAGGGAAAAAATACACACAATGCCAATTCCTCCTCTTCATCACCATAGGACTTGAGATCTTCATCATCAAATTTAGGCAATTCAGGCATTAATCTATAGAAATATGGAAAGGAAATCAGGTTTAATTTAAAAATAATTTTAATAAACTATTTTAATATATGTGATGCATAGTTCTTTGCTTATCAACATCAACATTTTGACAGACAATAAAATAAAGGCAGTTATTCCTTAACAACAACACAGAATCTTTCAGAAACATGCCACCATCTTTGGTCAAGAGCGACACCCAACAAGCATGTATCCTTGCTCACTTCTCTTTCCAGACCTCTTACTTTTCCTGAGCCATGCTAAAATAAAATTCTCTATCAGAATAAAGCTATTGCAAATTTATGCCTCAGTATAAGTGAAAGATAATGGTGGCTGGCTTAAGCCATCTGCCTTGCAATTGCATTTTGGGGAGTCAAATGCACAAATTTTACAAATTCTGTATTGTCTCTCTGGGTATTAGAAATATCCAAGAAGTTCACAGCAATACTACCTATCTATATTTACTTTCTTACCTAAATGAATGAAAATAAAAATGTCATACTATTTAATGGTAGTGTCAGGCCCAGATAAAACCCGGAATATTTCAGTTTACATTTTAGGATTCCATGAGTGCTAAAATAAGGGCTGAAAATAAATACCTTTCTTAAGTCTGCTAATACAATTAACTTTAGCATTCATAGTTTTATACAGTGTCCTCCAAAAAAGAACACAAATTGCCCAGTTGAGGATTTTCTCCCATAATGGAACATGATTTTGCTACAAGTGCATATTCTATAGCACATATTTTTAAGAAAAGGGGCAGGAGGGTTGAGAGGCAATGAGAGTGAAAAATTTGTTGCTTCTTACTTATGCAGCATATGGTAGACAGAAACCTGTACAGGTCGAGCCCGGAAAAGCAATAATGGACAGAGTGTGTTCAGTAGAGTCTGGAGTTTATCTGGAAGATTTGTCTTCTGGCCTGCAACAAACTTCGGTGGCAGCTTATGGTTTAAGAACTGGTCCTTTGAGATGTAAGTTAGAGCTTCACCCAAAGATGATAATACAGAGTTCTGAAAAGAGCCTTCTGATGCATTTTTGGTTTCTCCTGTTTAAAAGAAAACAAGTTGTGATGCAGAATGTATGGAAGATACCATAAACAAGTTCTGCTGGAAACAACTCAAGATTGCACTTGACAGGTTCCATCTAATCTTAACAATCTCTATGTTATATGCAATCGCTTTACTAATTAACACATAAGTGTTAAACAAACTGAGTTGTTACAAACTCTATTTACATTATATTCCTGTAAATTCAAAAATGTGGCCTGTTCAGTTCTACTTCAAAACAGCCTGGCTGTTATCCCCTTGTCATATACTTGCCTGTGATTTTCACCAACAAGGGTAACAGCAAATTGTGAATTCCCTCAGAAAAGAATTCCTTCCATTCACTGACCAAGTTCTTAGGAAGAACAGTACTGTCAGGAGGTGCAGCCTCAAAGTAAGCACTAAGGGCAGATGCCAAGTCACAACTGACACAAGCAAAAATCTGCACAAGCGGGATATGGTAAAGCAAACGGCTTTCACTTGTTGTCTAGGAGGAAATAAACACAGAGGAAGATTCCTTAACCATAAATTTGCTTTAAAATTTGTTTCACATTTCCTGTCTACAACAGAAAGTATAATTTCAAAGACAATTAAATTGCAAGAACCATTCAAAAATTCTGTGGGTCAGGTAGGTTGGGTTAAAAATAGAAATTGTACTTCAATAGGACTACCTGAAATTAATTCCCAAGTCTCACCAACATTAGAAACATGGATTGTTTCCATTATATAACCTTCCTTATAATGACAAAAAGAAAATTCAATGGACAACATACTACTAAAAACTGGAAATTATTGAAGTGGCTATCAGGCGAATATTTCCTCTCCCCCAACAAAGCTGCTTTCATTTTATCTTTGTTCTTACTCATTCTGTCAGAAAGGAGTATCATTATCAATTAAAAATATTCCCTACATAGTCTACACAACAAGATTTTCTTATAAGTTTGTTGCTTGTTTTTAAACAAAATACATAATTTTAAGGCACATACCATTAGGTAAGATTAATCCTGAGACCAAGAAAGGTCACATGAAATTTCCAGCCTGCCCGTCTGAATGCACAGGTGACAGAGAGTGACAGATTCTGTATATTTATTTGATTAATCAGTAAGTAGTCATCTGACTACTAACATTACTGTCCTCTTTCCTAACAGCATTAGAATATAACTTTGATACTTCATGTGATCAGTTAGATATTGAAATGTAGACATTGCTTTTCATTCAGCTGATTTTGATGTATCATGTTAAACTATGTTTTAAAGAAATATTATTTTTCAAGATAGAGACCTACAGCAGATATATTTCAAAATTATTCTCCAATTACCAATGCCATTATTAAATATCGTATTACTTGAAGAGTGAGCTGATTTTATCTCCAAACACAAAAAGAAACAGGACAGTATAACTGCTTGTGCTTTTAAATCTTTGTCCAAAGTCCAACATAAACTGGATTTTGTGCAATTCTACTTATCATTGTGTCAAGAATTTGGCTGAGATTGCAGTGTCATTGCCATATTCAGGGAATAATCAAAAAGGTAAGGACATTAAAAGTGAAGATCCTTCCATATTACCTCTAACCAAGCCAGCATGGAGCACATCAAGAAGTCCCACTCATTATCAGCCAAAGGAGCTGCAGAATATTTCAGCAACAAGGGAAGGTAACGCATCAACTCAATGTTGAAACCAAGCAATTGAGCACTTGCTTCTTTCAGACTGCTGTAATAAAAATACAACCAAAGCTTACATAGATTCATATTGTAGACCTGAGTATTCATATTCTTGCCTTCACTCCTCCTCACAGGACAAATTTGTCTGGCACCACAATGCTATGTCCTGTGTGCTTTTGATATTCTGTCTTTCAAAGGTAGAGTGCTACATTAGCTGCCAAGTCTAAAGAAGATTCCTAAATTACAGATTCATACATTTCTACAATTTAAACATTTGCTCAATCAATATACTTACATAAATTAGGAGTGTCAGCAATTTAAATTAAATCAATGCAAGAAAAATAACCATTTTAAAGTTACCGATTTAGGAAAAGTTATTAGCCCTCAAGTGTCCAAATACTATATATTATATATTATAGGTTTAGATTAGCAGGAAGAAATTCTTCCCTGTGAGGGAGACCTTGGCACAGTTGCCAGAGGAGCTGTGGCTGCCCCATTCCTAGAAGTTCAAGCCCAAGTTGGACAGATCTTGGAGCAACTTGGTCTTATGGAAGGTGTCCCTGCCCATGGCAGGGGTTGGAACTGGATGAGCTTTAAGGTCTCTTCCAACCCAGAACACTCAATGGTTTTATGATTATTTTGGAACTTTGTTACCTGGATTTTTCTCACTATAGTCAAAAAAGATAATCTCAGTATATTTTCATTCCTCGCTGGAAGCTTTTCAAGTTACATTTTTGGGTCCAGACCTTTAAAAGACAGCTAAGTCTGGTATGCAAGTTTTTTTTCCTGCTACCAAAATAATCAAACAGAACTTGGAACTGAACATCCAGCAACATCTGCAAAAGTTGGTCAGTTCTGAATACATTTGAAAACAGCTGACATCTTTCAAAAGCATTTACAAAGCTCCTCAGTCTCCCAGCCTTCCAGGTACTTTTGTGCAGTATGAGTTAGTGATATACTAAGCCAAGGTTTTTACAAAAGCTTAAATATGTAATATTAGAGCAGTAGATGGCAATTGTACAGATTGATTTTATTTGAATTAATTAATTAATTTGAATTAGTCTGTATTTTTAAACTCTTGTCTTAGAAATAAGAAAAAAAGTCAAATTATCTCAAAGTTGCACCTACCAGCTAAAGAGAAAGCTGTCCTCATTATCCTTTTTCCAAGATATTATGATTTTCAGTACTGCAGGTAATAGATGATCACAATCAATACTTCTATCCTTCAAGCAGGTGTTCAAAATGGAAAGACACCCAAATGCTCCTGTGACATAATAAAATGTAAACTCAATAGTCTTAACTATCAAGACAAAACAAACATTAGAATGTGCGTCAATAGAACTTCGTTTTAATATTGTAAGACAGTTTGGATAATACCTAAGCTTTCTTCTTTGAACACTTAATCCACAAATGTCATTGTTAAATCAAAATACAATATCTTACCAAACTTTTAAAAATAAACAGCTCCTATAAGATAAGGTGATAGATTATAAAATCTAAAAAAGGAAAATACCTGCTAAGATTGAAATTTCTTTGTGCTACTAAAAATACAGTAAGCTAAGCAATAATTTGGGCAGATAATGAAGCAGATAATGCAACTGAAAGTTTTGAATTCTATTATTATTGGAATGTTAATTGGAGTTCTAGTCAGAATGTTAATTTTTACTTTTAGAGTGAAGTACAACTGTTGCATTAGTACTGTTTTCCATTTTTAAGAAGAACTGTATTTATCTAGATTTCTTGGAGAAAATGAACATTTCCAACAAGCACAATGACAAAAAAAAAAGGTAAAGTATCACATATGCATAGCAAAACCAACCAAACAAACCCCTGCTTCACTTAAACAAGTTCAGCAGCAATTTTTTTCAGCTGCTGAAAAGAAAAAACACCATTGGAATGGTAAGCCTACAACCTACATCCCACTTAATGTGAATTTGGACATATACGTTCTGCTCAGGAATACCTAGAAAACAGAGAAGTAGTAGAAGGGAAGCACCAATTACAAATAAAAGGCCTCCACAACAGAGGAGAAGTGAGGATTCTTCCATTTCTTCTGTTCAAAGTTTCACAGACACATTTGTTTGTCTCACTGGTTCAATTAGAAAGCCAGAAAGCCTCAACTAAGTTGAAAGAGTAGAAAACGACCATGGTAGAGATACTTAATATTTCTCTCAATTTCTGCATGTCACTAACACTGATCATTTTCACACCTGAAGAACATCCATTTGAAGAACTCATCTGAAATCCTAAGAACACTGCCAAGGGACAGATGTCCACAGTTTAAAGTAACCAAAGATAGGTTTTTCCAATTTAAGTAAGCACAGTTCTGTTACAAAATAAAAACCATACATTTCAGTTTTCATATAGACTGATCAATAAGAGTAGATACAAGTACACACAAAAGCAGTAAGGGACAAAAACACAAAGGACTTTCCTCTTAAATTACATGTAATCCATACAGATAGAAGGACTGTATGCGAGCATTTCCAGTTTTCTTGAAAAGCAGCAAGTTTGTGAAAACTTACACCCAAATAGAGTGGCTGTAGACCCAAAATAAGTGGCTACATTCAAAGCAGTATCATAATACATCTCAACCTTATCTTAGGTAATTTTCCACAGCTGCAGACATTTAATGTAGTGCAGTTTCAGTTGGAGGAGTTACTAAAAAATTATGTGTGTGTAAACTGTGAAAGAGTTCTTGGCAAACTATCTAAAGACTATCATGACCAGCTGACAATAGTAGTATTTTTGCATGCTGTGTAAAGCGTAAATGGTTCACTGAAGTACAGTGACATCAGGATGCTTTTAATAACAGCCTAAGTCTTTTCATTTTAATTTTGTATCTGGCAGTAAGGCTTGTACTTTCTGAATGAGGCAGAAAATTATTATGCCAAACAGTCTAGAAGAAATAGGCAAACTGAGAAAGCATTTCTTTATAGGAAAAATGATATTATAATAAGTATGTTTTATCTAAAACCAAACATTATTACAAAATAATGTTCTTAAATTCTGATGAACTACACTGAGGTAAGAACATACTCACCGTCAGTGCTGGAAAGCTCTGTCTGTGTACATGTCATAAGTTTGGCCACACAATGGAAGACAAGTTCCCTCTTTTCTTCCTCAATTAAGAAAGATGATAAACACTGAAGTGTATGCAATCTGCCCTCTGTTAATGGAAGAAACCTATTCATACAAGCAAAACACCAACAATGAAAGGAACGCAAAAGCTGAACTAGGAAACAAAGTATCAGTTAGTTCACAATGAGGCAATATCCTCTGACATAACTAATCCCACATGCTAAACCAAGTCTGACTTTGACATGCCGTACACAAGTATCTTCATTACCAGCCTTCAGCTGTCAATGGTCAGAATCAGGATCATTTCACACTATCAACATTCACAACAAACTGCAAGTTTATAGGCAGCAGTATTAAGATACCCTTCTGTTGTCTTGAAAAGTTCTTTCCTCTCCCAGGATCCAGCATTCTCAGCACGGATTACTTTGGCCATGGTTAAGGACCAGAGTCTTCCATGTTCCTCTGATCTTCAAAGAAGAAGAAATACCCTGGTTAATATATACAGATGCTCAGGGCTCACCACAAAAGCATTTGGATGCATTCTGAATCAACACACATATGGAAATATAGTGGCACTCCATACAATACAAACTGTGAAAACAGAGCTAAGTGTTGTTTCACTTGTTCTTACATACCTGTCAAATATAGTTTGCTGCAGGTTAGCTGTACTACTCTGAGTACTGAACTCCTCATATGTTATGTGCATCTCTTCTAACATATGAAGATATTCCAGAAGCAGATAAGGAGGATTCTCCAATTCTTCAATCCATTGTAGCGAATATAACAGTTCTGCAACTAATTAAATAACAGATATTGTTTATAAATGACTACTGACTTGCATAAGCAAGAAGTTTCAGGTGAAGATTTTGTTGATTTTTTAAAATATGTTTTTAATGCAACAAAGATATTATTTTTACATGCAATCTCAGGTGGTTCAGAGCATGAACTGAATATTTGCCGTTTTATCATAACATACAAGAGAAAAAAAGCTACAGTAATCTGTTCTAGATAGTCAAGAAATTTTAAAGCAAATTAAGCATGATATGACTCCTCTCTGTTCTCCCCCTTTTCTTTAACATATATTTCTTGCAGACAACGCAGTCAATACCTAAGTCCAGAAGAAAACCAAGTAAATGTCATAAGAGTTAGCACGTGGTTCCTTCATCAGCTTACAAGACCCACACTACACAATTACACTTCTCATCATGGCGAGAATTCTGGAGATAGAATTGTTAATTTGATAATGCTGCATTTAATTTGAGTATTCTTGAAAATAAAAGGAAACTAGATTCCACCTCGTGGAACTAAGAAAAGTTGTTGTCTCAAACTATCTTTACATTATGGTTAAACCCTCAAGGGAGGGATACAGTTCTTGTTGCCCACTCATGCCAATGCACAGTGTGTTTCGGCAATGAACATATCTGAAGTTTTAAAAATTCATACTTCTCCCAGTTAAAAGTTCTATTGAGACAGGATGTATATAATCAAAAGAGGTCCCACGAATATAAAAACTACTTTTAAAGAAGACCTGAACATTAAAAAAAAAAAAGAAAGGAAAAAAGGCAACAAAAGGTAAAAGGATAATTTCTCATACTTGTATGCCAAACTTTAACTATGCATTTCTAATTTTCAATTCAGGTTACAACTACTACAAAATAAAATTCCTTTAAGTTTTACCATTGTAACTTACTTATATTATCAATTTCCTTTCTTTCAGAATCATGATCTCCATGGACTACACGATTTTTCAGTTGAAGTAGTACTATTTTACTTAATAAGGCTGAAGTACACAGATGGCCTGGAAGTTTAGTTGCGCCACACAGCTTGGCACTTGATCCCAGAGGTTCACAATTCATACTAAGCCTTCCTTCCAAAAGAGGCTTGTGCATCCACTGTAATATGTGCATAAAAAGAGTATGAAAAAATACTTTGATCTGTTTAACATTGAAAATTCAGAATTATTAAGAAACAAACACGAAACATACACATTCATATCAAAAGCACAATGGTGAGGATGACCCACTCCAGTGTATTAAAAACCTAATTGTACAGCAGTAATTTGGAATTGTACTGCTGCTCAGAAACAAATACATTTCTTTAGAACTCTATGTATTTTACAAGAAATTATAGGGTTACTGGTGGCTGCACGGGTAATTTATGTCCTTCCCCACTCTCTATTCTATGCATGTCAGCATTCTGTTAAAAGATAGCAAACCACATTCTTCTGCAGATATTGGTGTCTTTCACAAAATTAATCCTTATGAAGAATTAACTTAGAGATAAAAACATCTTCACAATGTATACTCTGTCAGATAAAATTCCTGAACTGTAAAGCAAGTTGCTGGTGTTCTGCGCAGAAAAGGGTAATTTCATGGATTTTGATTTTTCTCCAGTAGTACTGGATGGATTCATAAACAGAGATTTTATCCTCTTTATAGACAAAGGCTGACAAGAACCTCTGCACAAACATATGGTACTCAGAAGTGCAGTGCCATGTCATAAGAAATAAAGCTTACCACCCTAGGGGACAGAGGCTTGAGGAAAGACTGACTGCCCTGTACAATCCATTAACATTTCCATACCTCAGAGCACAGAGATTCATGCAATTTCCCCCATTCAATTTTGTTCGGCGTCACATGCTCAACATAAGCCCTCACAAGACATCCAGACTGTCCATCAGCTTCCATGAGCTTCAACAACAAATCACTGACTGCAGAGATCAAAACCTGAAGCCTAAGAAAAGGAGAAAACACTGCAAACAAGTTTGGCACTATTCATTAAGAGCCACCTGCATATTTTCCATTGATACAATGCTCCATACTTGCTGTACCAGGGGTGGTATAAGTTTTGCTCTACCCACTGCCTCCAATAGGCTGAAAAGCCTCAGTAATACAGATGTCAATTAAATAAAGGCTATTATAGCACTGATCCTGGTTTGTTTTGGAGAACAACACATTATGGAACAGATGTGAATCCCAATTACCTTTTAACATCCAAAGAGGAAGACTGAACTTGGTTCTTGACCCACAGTGCAGCTTTAAGCAAAAAGGTGCTCTGAGTGCCCTGAAGCTGATGCACAAGTGAATTTATACCAGACATCCAAGTGTGTTTTAACTTGCATACAAGTACATCTATTATAGGGAAAAGGAAAAAAGAAAACAAAACAACAAGTAGACAAGCAAAACTATCACAAACAGGTAAACTCTAATTACAAACTACAGCATATAGCAACAATCACATGTCTAAAGGTCCTACAGTAGGAAAATAATTATCTTTTCTGTGGTTACATGCAAAAACCATCAAAGGCACATACATAGCTTTCTTGCTGAAAAGCAATTTTAAATTAACTGTGACTCACAGGTAAGATTTAATTCATTTGAGAATTAGAGTGATGTTCTTGTTGTCTGCAACCATATGTCCATACAGTCTTCAAAACTACATATCTTTCTACCAAAATATTGACCATTCACAATATCAACAGTCATTTATAAAGCAGCAGTGTTTTCCAAGCTAGTACTGTCCTACTTCACTTCTATGACAACACTGAAACATTGTATTTACTTGTATTAATTTCAGTAAATGCATGTATCAATTTAACACCCTCAAATTCTCCTTTCAGAGAATATAGAATTCTGCTTTCATCATCTCAGATAAACATAAACATGAGACACTGGTAGAGAGAGACATGGATCACAATTTGTCTGGGCAACTTGGCCAATATAAATGGTTTCAGAATGTTATCTGTAAAGAAGCGATTGTACACATTTTTTCACAGACTCCCCAGATTGTAAAATGAACAAAAAAAGTTCATTTGTTGTATTTCATAGACTTTAAACAACTTCTGTAACAGTCCAAAAAGTGTGCAATATCATAGCCTCCAAGTTAGCTGATACTAACATTAAAAAAATCTTAATAATCCTTGTAAACCTATTCAGGACTTGATACTTAGTAGTAACTATGGGCACTGTAAATTAAAGCAGATTTTCATGTCAGTTACAGCTGCAATTGCTCAATGTATGGTGAAGTCAGTATTCTATCACATACTTTCGTGATTCTATTTCATGAAAAGGAAGAATTTATATGTAATCATCACCTATGAAAAAGCTCAGCTGAAGTTCTTTTTCCAGATTACCTGTCAAGTATGTTGCATCCTGCCTCTGAGCACACAGCTGGAAGATGGTAAGGAGCAAGTCTTCTGAGGATGGCATCAGCAAACAGCCTTTCACTGAGCTGAAAAAGCTTGAGGCCACATCGCAGATGAAAGATACTGATGGTTCAGTATCTCCAGCTTGAGAAAGATCCTTTGCTTTAGACAGAGCTGCTTGAAGTTTATCAATAATCCTTTCAACAAAGGTTTCACCAATCAATGATTCTATTGGGCAGAGGAGAAAGACAATATGCTTTGATTGCTTGATAAACACGACCATGCAAAGATGTCATATTAATATAGACTAATTTGATTTTTATTAACTAATTTTGAATGCAAAATAAAGTGCAAAACAGTTTCAGTCTAATGGATACCTAACCTCTTCTATTTCACAGACACCAGCCAACATTTCACACTACTAAGTATCTTTTCTCTAAGCCAGCTGAAGCAGCTTTGAAAAAGGTATTAAAGATAGAGCAAGTGCAAAGTGATCCTTCCCCCTTTTATGCCCTCCTAGCTTCTGGCAACCAACTGTGAGCCGAAGATTTCACTGTACTATTGCATATAGCCACAAACATGCTTAGATCCTTTTTCATGGGATACAAGCAAGCCAATCCCACTTCTCCTCAAACTCCACAGTATCCTGTGGCAATGAGTTCCATTATTTAATTATAAACTGCATGAAGAAGTATACTTTTCTCGGCCCTCAAGACTGCTATCTAAGCATGTGTTAGAAATTCAAGTTCTTCCACTGAAAGAAACAATGATACATTTCTCATTATTTGCATTTTCTATACAAATTGCGATTTTACGACTTTTAAGCATAACCCCATCCTTAATCACTTCCACTAGAAACTTACAAATTCTAGTCTGTTTTCTTGCCTCCACAAGCAGAAGCCACTGCTTGTCTAACCATCCCTGCCAGATTTCTTTGGGCATATTCTATTACATGTTTTTCAAAAGCATATAGAATATTGCAAGTGACCAAAACTACATGCAGTATTCCAGATATTAACAACATATTCAGTATATTGACTACATGCTATAATAATTTTCATTTGTCCTCTGTTCTTTTCACAGCAGCTCCTAATAAACTGTGTTCCTCTTTTACTACTCTTTTACAACCTGTCACTTACAGGGAAAGACCACAATGACTGAAGATCTCTTTCTGAGTTTTAACAGGTCAGAGTCTGTCATTGAATTGATACAGTTACAATTGTGTTCTTCCCATGTATACTTGTAGTATTTACTGGCTTTGGATTTCTTTTGTAATCTTTTGTATCAGTTAAGCATTCAGCATCACAACACACTGCTATGGATCTGTGAAGTTTCAGCAACAATTATCTTCCTTTCACTATTTATCCTTTTTCCCTTTTAATTCCTTTCATCCTAGGCTACAGACCCATGAAAGGCTCTCCTATTCTCTCCAAGACAATTTGCTTAAGAAACTTAGATAAGAGATCTCATTAAAAAAATCCTTTTGCAAGTCCACATACTCTACTTTGGTTTTAATGACTAAGTCAAGAACCATCATAGCTCCTCAAAATCTCTTAGGCTTCAATCAATATGATTTAAAAACAGGTCATCCACCACCCAGCAGAAAATGAGCTCAGGAGTGCCTCTGGCTCTAGAGTCAAAAAGCAAAGTCACTGGACAATCAGCCCTAGAACATCACACACTCACAAGCACATTTGTTGAACTCTCTGTGGAGAGAGGAAAGAGGTTTTCCTGATGGTCCTTTACATCAGAAGTTCCAGTAACAGAAAAAACAATCTTAGGACACCTTCAGGATGCCTTGTCTAAGAACATGCACCACAGTGAGCTGCCTGTGAAACTTGGAAGCACTATGAATGTGCACAGCATCCACTGACACTGAAATATGTCACCACAGGGATCAAAGTAAATGCTGAGTTTACATGGAAAACATGAAGAAAAATTAACTCCCCTGGAAGTCTATATAAGATACTAAAATTGCAAACAAATTAAACAGGATGATATTAACAAATTAAATAGGATGCTATGAGTAATAGCTATTAAGAAAAAAACCCGAATACATATACAGCATAAGACCACATACTGAGTTTTAAAGACATAAAAATAAATGGAAATGGCTGAAAAAAATTCAAAGATCCTATAACAAAGCATTGCTAAAACACACATAGGTCCATAACAATTGATTTGGTATTCCAGTTTTGAAGGTAAATTTCACATGGTATGGTTTAAAAATTCACATTACAGCACATCAGCTGATAGATCAAGCTTACTTAAATTTTCCTCAAGTTTTCAAAACTTGCAAATCTGAATCTTCTCTTTGAACACTGCCCTTGTTTAGCAATGTGGACCAAAAACAATGGCAGCTACTGCTGCAAGTTAGTGTTTACAAAATTAAATAGTATGTAGTAAACTGGCTTAAGTATAAAAAAAGCCCAAAACTATGAAACAAAAACCCCGACGAAAACCAACCAATCAACAATAAACTACCGGGAGAAAGCCTAAATGTTCTACATGAAGTATTCTGGAAGATCCCAAATTCTTTCAATCTTATGCAAAGGGTTAAGTGCAGCATTTACACTTCATGAACTCCAAGGATTATATATGCTCACCACTTTTAACGTGCTGTGACAACACCAAGCTCAGAACAGTCCACATTTCCGAAGAGGCTGATCCTGATGAGGCTGCTCTAGGTTTTAAGCCCAGGTGACACAGATCATCTGCCAGCATTACCAGTCTTTCTCCAAGCGTGTCTCCTTTCAGCCAGTCAGAGACTAAGGAAAGTTTCGTTGTGCCTGAGCATGCCTGGATCACAAGAAAAACATTCCAGGAATCTTTTGAGGGTATCGAATAATAGAATGGTTTGGGTTGGAAGGGACCATAAAGATCATCTTCCAAGTTCCAATTTAAGTACCAACCCCCTCCCAGCAAACCAGGCTGCTCCAAAACCCATCCAACCTCGCCTTGAATACTTCCAGGGATGGGGCAGCCACAGCTTCTCTGTGTAATCCATTATTAACTATTAACTTTTATTACTAAGCACAAGATTAGTATGTCAAACTTGCACACACAGAGTGAGAATTACATCATCTGCCATAAAAAGCCTTCAGATTTTACATCTGTAACAACATCCCCCAACTTTTTTTTTGTCAGAGACCACAACTTATGGCTGGGTCAGATCTCTATTGCAGAGTGAAACAAGTCACTTTCTGAAAATGCTTCCTTATGTTTCTCCTCCAATTATAGAGCCCTGGAAATTCCTACACTGGAGTTAGAAAAATAACTTCTGGATGACCGAGTTGGCTGAAATAAAATCTATTTACAACATAAAAACTGTTTACAGCAACTGAATTTCTTAAAGAAGAAAGAGAAGGTCACAAAAACTTTATTTTGCTGATGAGCCACTGTAAGTTAAAAAAAATCACAAAAACTCAGTATTCCTAATATACACAGCATATGTGAGGGAAGATCCTGTGGTCTATGTACCGGACCGTAAGTCAAGTGTTATGAGTCCTTGTCCAAAAATTCATCATACACTTCCTATTTCATCCCATCCCAACTTAAATGTCAGTTTGTCAATATTCAGCAGAAAAAATCGAATACTACCTTTCCCTTATAAGCACCTTGTAGGATGATGATATAAATAATAATTTTAATTATTGGTCTAATCCCCAGCTCCATTCTCTCTAGCTTAGAATAGATGATCCACAAATCAGGAATCCCTCTGGCTCACAAAACAAACTGATCAAAAACAGGCGGGACAAAGATTTTTTTGTTTTGGCATCATCATTTCATTTTTAAGAATGTCCCCAGATTTAAGTGCATTTAAATCAAACAGTACTCTAAAACTGTAAGATTTTCAAACTATGGAAATTACCACTACAAACACATATGAGTCTCAAAGCTAACATCAGAGAATTATTAAAAATTACACATAACAAGAACAAAGAAAAATCTTAATCTTACCTTTTGAATTATCTGGAGAAAAATAACCCACTTAAGATCCATCTGAAAAGAAAAACAAAATTCCCCAATATTTAATAAAAATCTTTGCTGACTAGGAAGAAATAATGCCATTTTATCTGTTCTGTAGGCATAAGTAGAAGCTGATAAAATTCAGTAACAACGTTATTGATTGTATCATTTTTGTCTTGTAAATCTTTCCCACAAAATTCAGTAAGGGACTGTATACAAAAGGCTACCAATGACTACTATTAAAGTACACTGTATAAAGAACCAAGAGGAGAGAAATTCTGATGATACTTCTTCAAAATTATTTAGACCATATAGAAAAGGACAGAACCTTTCACCCCAACACTATCATGTCCAACTTTCCAAAAACTATCTTCCTTATGCTGAACTTAACCCAAATTCATGTAGAATTATCATCCATGCAACAGTGCCAAAATAAGATTATTAGTGAACCACAGCCCACAATAACAGTAATGACTCTGATAAAAATTAACATCATGTACCAGTCATACCTTTACTAAATCATCAAGAATGACTTTCCTTTCATCATTATTGTTGCAACAATGAAGTACACTGTATAAAATATCAACCAGGAAATGGGTGTCTTTTCTCCAGTCTTCTTTCAGCCAGGTTATTAAATTCAGATACAGAAATTGTACAGATGGACTTCGGTTATGAGCTTTCACTTCATTTTGGGATTCAGCTTGAGCAGGACTTACATTATTTCCCTGCTCTAAAAGTACTTGGAAAACTCTGTTTGAGGAAAAAGTGTTGAGCAGGGTAGAGAGAAAGTTCAAATGCTGTTCTGACTTCTGTTCATTGACATACACAATGCTCAGCTCAGCCAGGTTGCAGACTAAGTTCTCTAGAGGTTCTTTCCTTAGACGTGACGTTTGCTGCAAGTCAGCTTGAATTTCAGAGTCACCATTTCTAACTTCCATGAGCTTTCGACTCTCAGTGTTCCTTTCAAATTCATCCTCATCTGTAAATCTGATTTTTAGAGATTTTCTATTGTTTGGTTTCATAGCACTCTTCGGATTATGAAGAATTTCTAGCATACCAGATATGGCAAACAGTAATTTCCTGTCAGCATCCAACCTATCAACATGAAGTATACACATTTTTGAAAGATGGCCCCAAAAATCTGTCAACAGTTTCTGGAAAACTTCATCTGTGCCATCATCACTGGAGAGTTCTGCTTTAGCTTCCCAGGAACTCAGCATTTCTGCTGTTTGATAAAACAACGGTCCACTTTGTAACTTGGGCTCCTTAAGTACAGCACTGACAAAAGGAATTAACTATAAAGACAAAAAAAAATGTATTAAAGAACAGTGATCCAATTTATAAAACCATTTTATTCTTTATAATACCAAGAAATTATATAATTCTGAAAAACATTCTGGAAGCAACTCTGCAAATATCAGAATTATTTATGTTTGAACATTTTATAAAAACATACAGGATGGGAGGCACTTTTATCCCCCATAAATATAACTTTAATTGCACAGTAAAAAGGATGATTTCATAGGAAGAAAAAAAACCCTAAATTCAGTACCTGTACTTTTGCTACACATTACTGTCTACAACTCCCTGAAAGGAGGTGGAGGTGGGTCTCTTCTGCCGTGTCTCAAGTGAAAGGATGACAAGGAATGGCCTTAAATTGCAGCAGGGAAAATTCAGACCAGGTATTGAAAAAAAAATCAATGGAAATGTGGTCAGGTATTGGAATAAGTTGCCCAGGGAGTTGGTGGAGTCACCAGCTCTGGAAGTGCTTAAGAGACATCTGGATGAGACTCTTGGGCACATGGTCTGGGGGTGATTTTTGGTGGTGCTGGGCTGACAGTGAGACTGGATGATCATGTCTTTTCCAGCCCTGACAATTCTGTGTGGTTTTTTGCCATAAAATCTAGGGAAAATCTAAACAGAGAAGTAAATCCTCACCTAAAATTCACATTTCTCTTTAATTTTGACTTATTAAATGCACACACAACAATATTTAGTATTTCTGATTAATACCTGGTCACATATAAGCATTTGATGAATCTGGCTTTGGTCTTCTCCTTTCTGTAGTACAGCAAAGCACAGACACTCCATAAATGCAGTTATAATTGCTGAACTTTCTGAAGGACTGGCTATTGTCCTCTCATTTGACAACCTGTGAGAAGACACAGAAGAAACCAAGTAACCCAGTTTTCAAGAAACCCAGTATGAATGTTATCAATGTACCCTGAATTACCTTGTTCTGATCCAGACACCAATATGAGAATACAGGATCACAGAGTCATTTGCAGGAATCAGATAAAAATAAAGTCAATTTAGAAAGCTGATAAACCCAAGAATTTAACAGAATCTATATCAATGAAATTCTTCATTCAGTCTTAGCTTCAGAAAAAACAGATCTACATAAACAGAGAAACCATATACAGCCTAGCACACTGTCTCCTGTTTCAGCTGGCTGTCAAAACTCTTTTGCAATTTTCCACACAATACACAGAAGTTCAGAGAATGTGACTTTTTGTCATTACAGGGAAAAAAAAAGAGGAAAAAAAAAAAAGGAGGAAAAAAAAGAAAGCCACTTAAAGACAGTCTCCCCAGTTTTGAGTCGGAAAACCTGCAATTTCTTTGCTTTTTAATGAATATTAGATCACACGAATGATCACAGAAATATTACAATCATTACTACGTGTAATAAAATTCTATACACTTTTCAAACAAACCCCCACATAACTCTCTTCTCCAAGAGCTCTGCTAATTTTCACACCAACATCAGCAGAGAACTGAATTTGTTTTTCATTTATTTTTTAAATAAATTAAATTTCAGCATTTCGTAAAATAATTTCTATATCCTTTTGAGTATGCAATGCACAGGTGCACATTTAAATTAGATTTGATAGAAAGGTGGTTTTGAGGTATTTTAAAGGCACAAAGTACAAGCAGTTTCATCCTTTAAAAATGAGTATCACAAGAATTACAGTTTGTGCATAAAGGAAATGTCACTATCACAAAGTTAATCCCCTATGTAAGAATTACACACTGGTGAGAAGAGTGTGATTCCTAAGAGTCACTCTTAATTATAATAATGTTCCATATTCAAATTTGTCATGGAATAAACACAAGGCTTTGACAAGGAAAGATAAGAATGCTTCATGTAAGGAAGATATAGTAAAATCAAAAGGAAAGCTGAAGGTTTAAAATGACAGGAACAGCCACAAAGGACTGACTCCAGTTTTGGATTTTGAAAATAATTTAAAAAATATAATCTCATTTATCTTCAAATGCTTAAAGATTAGTTTCTTTGTTTCCAAACGTAAAAGAGACTGATTCCAAATAAATAAATTTGTGGTCCATACCCTTGAATTATAGAGCTGAAAAAAACTCTGAAGTATTCCAGCTTCGGTTCCACAATGTCAAGAGGCACCTTGCTAATGAAGGGCAGGAGGTTTGGGTAGATAACAGTAGCTAATCCTTGCCCACCTTCTCGAAGCACTGTCCAGAGCTTTGGCAGAACTCCTTTTCTGGCATTTACATGACTCCAACAGTCCTACAGAAAGAAATTAACTTACTGTAAATTAAACAACAATATGTTGCCTCAGAAGAACCCCCAAGTTAGCCATTTAACATACATCCCCATATTATAGTGAAACATGTCATTGTGAAATTTAAATTCTGTTAAGTTACTCACTTGCCAGTATCTTTAAAATCACTTTCTCCCTATTTTGGCTTGTGAAGTTAACATGATAAAACTATTTCTGCACTGTTTAAAATCAATTGACCTTTCTTAATAGCAACTGCAATTAAAGGTTTCTCTTTAATCCTACTTTCATGATGCTTCATAGGAATCATGCTTCATAGGAATCGCTATTGTAATTAATACTGTATTTAATTTTAAGTTCTCATTATCACGGAAAGCCAATGAGTTTGGAAGTATCACTAATTCAAAACTCTCTTCAAAAATTTTCTGATGGTTAGAAACTGCTTTGGCACTTCCCCCTCCCTAAATTTTTTTGTCATCTGATCTATTTTAATTATTATCATATCTATTATAGTTCAAGGTACCTATATTTATAACAAGCTGAACAAAGACCGTTAGGGGTTTTTCTTCAAGAAAACTTGTTCCAGTTCATTCCAGCAGTTGCAAAAGGGAGCTGCAGCATTAAACCTTCAAAGCATCCCAGTCTATGGCAACAACTCATCCTGCTAATAAATTCAAAGCCAGTGTTTCACTTAAAATTAAGGGGGGAAAAAAAAAAGCTACAGAACCCTTATATTTGAAGGGGAAACAAACTAACCAAAAATGCACTGCAGGTCTTTTTTGTAACTGTCTTTAACAAAGAAAAAGGTTTTAAGCATTATTTGACTAACTAGTAACTACATTGGATGAAAGGGTTTCAGATTAATTAAATTAAATTCATAAAACAACTCTAATTTTCAGACATGCTGGACATGATATATTTGAAAGTTACAATGAAAGAAGGAGGATGTACCCTTATGGAGTTCCTGTTATTAACCATAAAGAAAACTCAGTCAAGCCTGTCTTCCTAATTCTACACAGAGAACCACACTTGGTGAAAAGTTAAATTTGATGAAAATATCTCACATTACCTCAATAGTGGTGATAGTATAAAGCACTGCTTCCCAAAGAGCAAGACACACCACTGCATCACTGTCATCAATGCTGAGAAGAACAGCAGGACAAACTCTTGGTGCTTCAGCTTTCACCACCTCAGGCAAGTGCTGGCAAAAAGCAGAAATCAGCTCAAAGAAAGCTGAGCGAACCTGACAGAGGCCACAGAAGGAAAAACAGAATTTGTCACTACATGTAGTTAATAAGATTCCTTTTAAAGTCAATAAAAGTTTACAACACACCATGCCCATATTTCATCACATTAACAAAGGTTAAAATATTATTAAAAACCAAGAAAAACAAAATAGTTATTAAACAGTCTTATCAAATATTTTAATACAATTTGTTTACTGATGAAATGCCTGTCAAAAGTTGTATTTTTATATACTTCTCAAAAGGCATTTTTTCCCAAAAGCAACTTAAAGCTTTTAAACAAAATACTATTGCATTACTTCATTACTCTATGTACAGATTAAAAATCAGTAAAACTATTTAAAAAATGAAAACCCCAAAGCACCAAGAATACATGCTGTAAGTTGACAGTTTGTATCTTCTACATGAATTTTAATGATGGCAGATTGCCAAAAAGTAGATTATGATGATATGGAAATAAAAATTTAGCCTACTAGATAAATTTTCAAGTAATATTGTCTATATTGAGTTTGGCGGGTTTTTTAACATTAAGTCCAGTCAGATATTAGTCCCAGATCAAAAAAATTTATAATTATGTTAACTGAACAGTTTCTTTAGCCTTTCTAGAATCTACCTAGAAACCTGAAGGCTGTTTCAAACCTAAGCAAAGTACCAAGAGCATCATTGTAGAATACAAGTAATTAATACTTCCTTAGGTTAAGGGTATTACCTGTAACAAAAACCAAGCAAAATAAAGAAGAAATTAAAAACTCACCTGTGATACATTGTTTTTGCTATATTTCCAAAATTTGTTTTGGGACAGAAGTGACATTAACTTTTCCTCCAATGAATGCATCTCTTTCTTTGGCAATACGCTGAGCAACTTTTTTAAAGCTAACAAGGAACAGGTCAGAATACGGAAAAATTTGGCTTTCCTTTCTTCTTCTGGTACAGTTCTCAGAAAGCAAAACAAAAAAAAAGTTAAAAGTGGACCACAAATAAACCAGCAGTCATCCCAAGTTTGTCTAAACTAAACTGCTTTCATTTTTTTTTGTGTTTATTTTTTGATTTCCAGGTGCCAGCAATATAAATACATAAACTTTCCATAGGTTCTAAATTACACTATGAAGTTTTAGGAAAAAAGTTACAAGTCATCTCATCTTCCAGCTACTCACAAATTATATTCTTAAAAGAGCTGAAACAAAATTAGATAACTGGTAACACTTTCAAAAATATTTATATTAAATGTTGTAGTAATAAGCAGCTGGGACTCAATTTTATCATGCAGAAAAAGCCAATTCTTTATTCACAAAGCTCAGATTAATAGGAAATATCAGAAGGTACTTTGTTAGACCAAATTGGCTAACAATACACTGACACTCAGTTTAATCGTCAATAAATGGCTAGGGTGTCCATCTGTCAAATCACTTCATTTTTGGTTAGTTTAGATATTTTGTTCACTGATCCCTATGAGACAGATTTTTTGTTTATTGTAGGTGCAAACAATTCTCTTACCAGAATAGTCTGTTGTGTTAACTGCCTTCATTTTTTATGATTTTTCACATGGGAATGTGAAAAATCCTAAAAAAATGCTAAGCTAGATGCACTTAAAATAAGTAACAGGCTAGCTGGTAATTTAGCAGAACAAGGCCTGATTTTGTATAATAAACTATATAACATTAATATTTTATATAATAATTATATATATAATAATTATATATATAATAATTATATATATATATTTGGCCTTTCTTTTATAATATCTCTACTTGTATGCAACACTTAAGTCCCAATTAAAGTTGCTGGGATCTGGATTCAAATAATTATTCTGTCTCCTGAAACAAAACTAAATTCACTACTTCCAGGGACAGAGAACCCAATAAAGACCAAGATTTAAAGAATTAAATATACATTTATCAGGCAAACATACTGAGGGTCACTAAGTGTATCAGCTGTTTCCTTCAGAAGGTGATCTTGAAGTACCTGTGGGGGAAAAAACCATGCATATAAACCCAAAGAAATGTAATACTTATATGTGAACAATATAGTCCACACATTATTCAGAGATGGCCCTACAATAAAATTTCACAGCCTCTGAGCTGTCTAATATTTTTAGACATGCTGGTAAACATGCTAGAAGAGAATTTGACTCATGGTGAACATAGTAGCTGTGGTACTGTCTGAATTGAGTCTCCCTAACACTTACTAAATTGCAGCCCCATGCCAATGTGCTCCTGCTAAAAAGAAGCCAAAATGAGGCAAATCAAATCAGTTAGGTTTGCACATGACGGACCAGCAATGCAATCTTTGAACTTTTTTTAATTCGGTCCATTGAGTATCATATCTAACTGACAGAAAAGCATAATGGCCAGAATTAAACTTGTAGATGCTGAAACACTGCTCAGCATTCTGCATTCTTCTTCACTATAGCTAAACTACTCCAGCATCATTATTCCATCTGTCAGCAACATTATGTGTTGACTGAACATTATTACATAGGAATGCACACAAGGAAATTCATGATTCATTCCTTTGGTTCCAGTCGTTCTCATCTCAAGTCCAAAAAAACATATGTATTTTTTTCTCTGCATTCCTTATTATTTTTCTTTTTTATATTTCCTTACAGAAGAAATTCTCCCCTGTGAGGGTGGTGAGGCACTGGCATAAGTTGCCCACAGAAGCTGGGACTGTCCCATCCCTGGAAGTGCTCAAGGCCAGGTTGGACAGGGCTTGGAGAAACCAAGTCTAGTGGACGGTGTCCCAGCCTATCGCAGGGGGTGGAACACAAAGACCTTTTAAAAGTCCCTTCCAACCCAAACCATTCTCTTCACAAGGGCAAAGTTTCAGGCAAGAAAGAAATTTAACCATGAAGCACAGATGGGGGAAGGATGACTTTAAAACTTGTAACAGAAGTTTATATATATATATATATATATATACATATAGCCTTAAAAAATACAAAAGTAAACTCACATTAAGAATTTCATCCTTACAGAATACTAAGGCTTCAGGTTGTTTGCTCGAAGGAAAAGCTTTTTCAAAAGCTACTTTTGCAGCAGAAGCAGCAGGGGAGTAAGTGTCACACTGAGCAATCAGCCAGTAACCCATGATACTTTTTAAGTAAGGAGCTAAGTGTTTTTTGACTTTAAGAATCAGTTGCTCAAAAGATTGCTGAGTTGCTTCTCGAACACGGCGATCATGATCCTGTTAAACAAAGAAAAGAAGGAAAAAAAGAGAAAGGTTTATTGGTTTAAGAAATGCACCTTTGATTTCAGGTACTTCAAAGCAAAAGTGGTGATTAAAAAGCCATGTTTGCAATTAATTGGATTTGAAACATAGATTTGAAAATACACACCAATGACAAAAAAGTTTTGCTATCCCAAGATATGGGGAGCGTCCTAATTTAGTAGCATCATATTCCCAAACTGTTGTACACTCAGATTGTAACTTTCTCCTGATATCCCAAACAACAGTTTTTGTTTCCAATTTATGCAAACACTTTACAGACAGACAAGAGGCAGGAGAAACAGGAAGCCTTGAAGACATCTGAGTTAGAACTACCATAAGCTGTGCATTGCAATCCTTCATTTGCAAATGAGTTTACAACATCATGATTTTTTACACTCTTGACTCCAGAAAGAAACAGTAGGAATCCCTCTAATAGTTAAGAATAGCGATTCATTTTGTTCCATACCATGTTTTCAACAGTAGCCATTCTAGACAGCTTGGAAATACTATAAATAGATGAAGAAACTCATTGCTAATCTGGCTACACACGGTCTTTTCATATTTGGGTTTGGGGTATTTTTTTAATGTTAAGTCTGGTCAGCCCTAGATCAAGAAAGTTTATAACTATCTTAACTGAACAGACTCTCTAGCCTTTTTGGAATCCACATAAAAGAACTTTTCCTCAGAAATATAGTACCATCTTTTAAACATAAAGGTCTAATAGACCTATCAAGGAAGTACATCCCAGACATTTACAGTTCAAGATTCCACCCACTGCCAATACTGAAATATGTCCACAAAAAGAACAGTATTTTTCTTCAACTTGATGTTTCTCCTAGAACAAGTCAGTAATTCCAACAAAGGTAGATAGGTCAAACAAACAAACAAACAAACAAAGACCACCTTAGAGGTAGTCACAGGAAGTAGATAGGTAAGTTTCTAATTTAAATGTTTCAATACTTACCAGTGAAATTTTACAATAAATTCTTGGCCAGTAAGGAAGAACACCTTTAACAACTTCCGCTTCTCTTTCCTTGCACATCGTCCCAAACTCTTGCATAGCCTAAAATTAAAATATCAAGGGCATGACTTAAAAAGTCAGGTAGATATAATCTGTAATTTACCAGTTTGTATCTGAAACTGCAACTTCCTTTTCCAAAAATCAAATAATTTCTTGCAAATGAGCCTATAGATATAATTGCATGATGGACCTTGCTATAGGTTATCCTGGATATAATCTGTATTGCAGTTCTAGTAAATCCACCAAAGTGAAATTAGGTATTTCCTCTTTCTCCCTTAAAAAACCCTTAAAAAAAGGGTATCATTCTCCAATTAAAAAAAAATAAATATGGCAGGCAAAGGATACACCTACTTTTAACTTGGTTGTGACATCCCTTTTAGAAAGTTTTCGCAATACCATTCGGAAATCAGCATCCACAAGGCTGTCTACTTCTTCTGCTCCTTGAATTGCAGGAACATATCCTAGATCGCTCTGAGACGTCCCAAAGCCAATAAACCCAGGCACTGTTCCACGTTCTTTGGCAAGGAGCTCTGCAGCTCGGCCACTGCTAGAAGGCTGACAAAAGAAAAGGGACAGGAGTCAATTATCCATTTCATTTTATTTTGCACGCATTACGCATTTAAAAATATGATGCTAATTTTATTTTATAATGAACCTTCTAGTTAACATAAAGTCTCTCAAAGAAGAGTCCACCTGTGCTTTAAACATAGAAACCTAGAAAATTATTCTTCTCTTTAGGATCAGGCTGAGAGACTTGGGGCTGTCCAACCTGGAAAAGGCTCAAGGGAGCCCTCATAACATCCTTCCAGTATCAGCAGAGAGCCTACAAGGAAGCTGGAGAGAAGTCTTCATCAGGAACTGTAGTGATACAACAAGGAGGAATGACTTCAAACTGAAACAAAATAGGTTTAGATTAGATATGAAATTCTTGCCTGTAAGGGTGGTGAAGCCCTAGCACAGGTTGCCCAGAAAAGCAGGGGCTGCCCCATCCCTGGAAGTGTTCAAGGCCAGGTTGGACAGGGCTTGGAATAACCTGGTCCAGTGGAAGGTGTCCCTTCCCCTCGCAGGAGGTGGGACTGGATGAGCTTTAAAGTCCCTTCCAACCTAAATCACTCTGTGAGTCTATTTGATGATTCTGTGAATCAAAATTCCCTTTTCACATAATGCATGAATACTTATGGAAAATTATTGCTTTCATTTTTTTTTTGCTAACAGAAAATTCCTTCTGCAAGCAAACAATTTATTAAGAATCTATAAACAATTTTTTAAGAAACTATTTATCCTCCTTCACTATTTCTGGCTTTCCTAGTTCTTATACAGGCCAATACAGCTCCCAGGGAATTCTCCTTTATTCTCTGAACAAACAAAAACATACAGACAAAATAAAGGATTCTCCCAGCAACCAAGTGGCCAAAAATGATTTAGAGAAATGTAGCAAAAGCATGCATATGTAACAAATATAATAAATACCATCAGACAGTGTGTGTTTTGGAGCTCAGCACCACTTCTAGTTTACCCCATTTGCCCATTGTATTATTGGCTCAGGTTTGTTTCAACGCTCTTTTCGAAAGACTGCCCCAAAACTAACTGAGGCTAAAATGTCCTCTGGGACACCTTATAATGCAAATAACTTTTATTTCCTTATGGCAGCAGCAATTTTGTGAGCTTGTGGGGTTTAAATAATCTTTTCTGCATGTGAGCTGTAAAGGATATGCTGCTTTGCGTTCCCTAGTCTTCCTTAAATCCACGGAGGAATTAGGGAACCTGAACACCAGACTTCTCCCATAATTCTGAGTGATAGGGCAGATGTCACGTCATCTCCGGCGTTTTGGCAAGAGTGTATTCTAAAACTCTGCACAGAAAACCACACCGAATGTACCACCGGCCCCTTGCTGAATCTACACCCGCGGTGATTTTGCTCTCCGTCTCCGTACAAATACCACAGCAGCAGCAGTCACGCTCCCCTAAAGCACGACCCAGGCCAAGAGGCGGCTTCGGGCCCGGCCCCAGCTACCACAACCGGCCCCGAAGATCGCGCTGCCCCGCCAAGGGAGCCGGGCTCCGGCGGCCCTCCGCCCAGGGCACCTGGAGTTCCGGAACCGCGAGCCCCCGAGCCCTGGGCCCGGCCCCGCCACCCGGCCCCGCGGGCCGCGCTCACCCGCAGGTTGCCCTTGGTTCGCTGCTTGTTCTTGCCCCCCATGGCGACGGCGGCACCGGGACCGGGCCCGACTGGAGCCACCGCGGGTACCCCAACACTTCCGGGGCGGGGCCGCGCGGCGCGGGAGGGTACCTGCCTCGAGTGGCCTTAAACACAGCAATATCCTTTAAAGAAATAAAAGTTAAATCAATCGATCTTAAACTTCGAGCGTCCCGTGGGGCCTTTACGGAGCCGCAGCGTTCTTGTACACTTACAAGGACTTTGGATTTGGGAATGTTTCACCCACCCTTGTGGAATGACATCGCTATAAAGTATCCCTACAAGAGGTGTTCCAAGTCCATACCAGAGAGCTGAATGTTAGCGATTTTACTGGATGGGTACAGAAACATTTAATCAATATTTAATAAAAATATTTAATCAATAGAAACCAATGTCTGCTTTTTCTACAGGGATTTAGATGCAGTATCTGCAAAATTAGCATTCATTGATACAACTTTGTTGAAATCCCACTCAAAAATACATAATGCACTTCACATTACAGGATTGAAAACTTGGTAACTCAGAAGGCTGAGGATCGTTTCAGAGTTTTTGAGCATGCTATAAGGGAACCCGATCCTTGGTACCCTGCTGCTTTTACACAAACCAAATTAACAGATGTAGTGGAGACACCATGGTATCTATCTTACCTGCACACACACTTTTACTACAGAAAATTCTTAAGCCTTAGAGTGGGAATCCTAGCTTATCTTGGTAGCATGAATAAGACTCCAGTAAACTTGCTCCCTCCATTTGTTCTTTTTTTTAAAAAAATAATGATCTCAGGGCTTACTAAACTTTCAGGTTGAATGTAGAAGATTCTTTAGAAAACAAGTTTTCATTAAGGGTACGTAAACAGTAACAATTAATGTAAACATCATGTTCTCGCTCCTGAGATACCCACACTGCAATTTTGTCTTTTCTTATTTGTATATTCATTCACCACATTCATCCATCTACAATTCTGTAACTGTCCAGTAGGTTGTCAAACACATTTTCTTTCATTTTAAATAGGTATGTACCCTAAATCTCTTTAACACCAGAAAGTGCACAAAGCATTCATATAGTCATTTCCATTATTCAGGACTTCGCTGGATATTTTTTTATACTGAAAACTGAATTCATCACATGAATCATGAACTATTAATTCCCTCTATGATCAACTGTTGCAGAAAAGCTAAGGAATCTGTTAAGAGGATTAAATTAAAAATGTAGCTGCTGGGGCCTCTGCTGATCAACCACTTGAATGCCCTTCAACCCCAAAGTACATTTGAAATATGTCAGCACATCCTTTTTCTTCTAAAAAATTATATAGTTGCCCCAAGTCCATATGATTTCCCCGGGCACCATGTGCATCAAAACATTTTTCTTCCAAAGTGGGGAACTTTCGTTGCTTCTGGATCTCAGCATGTCCTCCACCTTCCAAAGAAACATCTTCTCGGTGCCGAATAAGGATTCTCTTCCATGTTAATCTTCTTATCCTGAAAGCAATTGAGGAAATATTAATCTACTTATAAAATAAAGACTGTTTTGGGAAATATTATGGAATAACTACTATCACAAAAATCAATAAATTCTATTTGTGTATATATATTGACAGAGATAACGGTTCATGAGCTGGTCACAGAAATACTACTCACATGCAAACACTCTCATAAGCAGAAGCTTGGGGCTTTTTTATCTCCTCAGGACTGGAAATCTTTAATGCTATCCCTCACAAAATAATTAACGAGGATGTGGTTTCCATTTCAGGACTCACTTCTGTCTTCCCTGTGCTAAGAATTCTCCGAGACTCTTAGCTGATACAATCAAATTACAATGCTTATTTAGTCTGCACCACCCAGAAAGATAAATGATGGGAGCAAAATTAAACACAAATGTGAAGTGATATAAAAGCACACAAATCTAAAACAACTGGGGTACTGCAGTCCATCTCTATCAAAGTGAAACACAGAAGAATATAAAACAGAAATAAACGTGCATCCTGCAGTACCAGTTTCTTTGAGTGCTGCAACCAACACTACAGCAGATATTCAGAGTTGTACATACATTATTATAAACACACTTTTCAGATCTTCACAGCTTGGCAGTTGGTTGAATTTCCACCTTCTGGCCACATGTACAACATGACAAAATGCAATATTCTAACTACTAATGGCATTTAAGTATAAAGAAGAACTAACCTTGACCAGAACTCTTCACAACTACTTTGTAAACCTTCTATACAAACAACACCTGGCTTTCCTGGCATGCAAAACCCTGACAGAGAGAGCTCCTTGGCCCAGTCAATAATATTCTTTCTTTTTTGCTTGTTGTAAATGTGATGACTGTAGATCCACAATCGAGTGAATGTGGTGACTTCTGACTTTGTGGCATCTGAGGCTGCCATTGAGAAGGATGAAAGATCTTTGTCAATGTAAGCAGCTGCATGATCTTTAACCCATTCCCTCGCACTCAGTATGCAGGGCTCGCCACTGAAGTTTTGCATCAAGTATGTTTTTAGATCAGAGTTCAAGAGAATCTGCTGAGAGCGGCTTAATAACAATGACCTAAAAAAGAAATAAATGCATATAAATATATATATGTGTTTACAATTTACCATGTTTTTAAAAGCACAGAATCCTTAGGTTTGGAAAAGACATCCCAGATCAAGCCCAAACTTTGACAGATGATCACCTTGTTAACCAAACCAGTGCACTGAGTGCCACATCCAATCATGTACTGACCACCTCCAGGGAAGCGACACCAGCACCTCCCTGGGCAGCTCCTTCCAAAGACTGACCAACTTCTCCATGAAGAAGTTCTTCCTAATGTCCAACCTGAACCTCCCCTGGCACAGCTTGAGGCCATTTCCTCTTGACCCGTCACTGCCTCACAATCTCCACCTGCCTACAGTCTCCTTTCAGGTAACTCTAGAGAGTGATAAGGTCCCCCAAGTCTCCTTTTCTCCAGCCTAAACCACCCCAGCTCCCTCAGCTGCTTCTGATTAGGACTTGTGTTCCAGACCCTTAATAACTTTTGAAAAGTTTTGCTTCAAGTTGCCAAGAAAATCAGGCATAGCTAGATAATATGCACGTGCATATTTAACTCATATTAGCTATGAAAACATCTTAATTATTATTTAATTGGTGTGCTAGCTCTTGAATTCACAAACAGCACTACCAATCTGTAAAATAAAATAAAAAAAAAGGTACTTTAAAAGTAAGTATGGTGGCTGAACTAATTTCCTGGAATACACAAGTCTACTTCTTTAAACAGAAAAAAAAATCAGAAGGGTGGAAGAAACAGCATTGTGACAAGGGAAGAGTAATACCTTTGATTATCTTTTCACCCGTTTAGTAAGTCTTAAGCTTTATTAAAATAGACACATCTTTCTTCTTGAGCATCAGACTTATGAACAGTATCTACATGTAACCCTTCTATACAGGTGATGGCTCCTTCATACTTTCTCCCTTTCCCTCACTAATTTGCTGACCACAACAGAGAAATCCTAAGCTTGTATATTTGTTTTTTCTTCAGCACTGTTGTCAATCTGGCTTAATTCAGCAGTAAACCATGAAAAAAAAAGGACTGCTTTCTCTGATCATAATTATATTTGTGCAGTACACTCTAACTTATAAATATTTTTATTAGCAGTTGTACCTCACGGTAATTTCTGGGAGAACACTTGGATATTTAAATGGTAAAGCACAGGATATAGAGAATTCCACCTAAAAACAAATGAGGAAATGTTTACTTCACATAAGCCATAAAATCCCACAAAGTAATACAATAATTTTTTTAAAAGGGTTTACAATACCGTAGAGGCATTAGGCATCTCTGTCCTTATGTTCAGTAAAAACTGAACTTTTGAAGATGGCACCTCTGCAGACTCATTTTCAACATAGTGTTTCAGTTCAGCTAGAGCCAGTTGGTCTGTGACAGCAAACTCTTCCTCATAAGGAAACATGCTAAACAGTAAATCTAACTCTGAAATTTGTATCTCTGCTGCTTCTTGGTTGGCCATTTTTGTTGTTCCCTGAGCAAAGAAAAATAAAGGAAAGAAAGACACAGCTTGAATACGGGACAAAGTTCATTAACTACTCATATGAAAATCATGTTAAAGAATCACAGAATACGCTGAGTTAGAAGGAACTCACAAGGATCATCGAGTCTGACTTCTGGCCCTGCACAGGACAATCGTAAGTCACACCCTGAGCGTGAAAAGCATTGTCCAAACACTTTTTGAGCTCAGTCAGGCCGATGCAGTGACCACTTTCCCGGGGACACTGTTCCAGTTCCCAACCACCCTCTGAGGGAAAAAACTTTTTAAGTATCCAACCCTAAACCTCCCCTGACACAGATACATGTCCTGCCCTCGGGTCCTGTCACTGGTCGCCAGAGAGTGCCTCCCTCTCCACTTCCCCTCCCGACGAAGCCGTAGACTTAACGGATATTAATAGTTATGAACAAGCCCATCTTAACGGGCTCGTGTCTGCCGGGCAGTCTGGGTAACACACACACACAGCCCACGCAGTTTACACTGCCCTGAGGTGGGACAGGACGCGCTGGTGTCTCACCAAACCAACGCCTTCGACACAGGGCTGCTACTCGGGTGTCTTGAGCGCTGGAGAGCCTCCCCTGCCCCTCGAACACTACCACCGCCCCGCCGCACAGCGCGGCCCACAGAGCACAGAGGCGGGGAAAGTGAGCCGGCGTCGCACCCGCGCATGCGCGTACGCGTCCCGCACCACCCCACACCCCCCTCCCCCCCGTCACGGCCCCACAATGCAGCGCGCCAGAAGCACGCATGGCAGCCGGTGACCGACGCCCCTCCACTGGTGATTGAAGTAAGAGGTTGCCGTCTGCCTCGTTTAGTGGTCATGCTCCAGCAAGTTGTTCGCCCCGCCGCCCCGGCAGGTGAAGGACGGGAATCCCCCGTGGCTGCTGCCGCCGCGCTCCTACCGCCGCGGCCACTCTCCTCCTAAGTCCGGACTCGCTCCGCCGGCACGCTGCAGCCATCGCTTCTGCCAGAACGCGCGGGGCTCCTGGTTGGCTACAACAGCTGTCGCTCATTGCGCGGGCCAATCGGAAGCAGGCGGGGTCATGGGGGTGGCCCGGCCGCGGGCTGGGCCGGGCCGGGGGGGCTGCGGGCTCGAGGGTTACGACTCACCTGCTGCGCGCCGGGCGGGAAGTGCGGGATGGCGACAGGGTCCGGCCTGTTGCCCGCCGCAATCTGAAGGTTCCCCAAGCGAAAAAGCTCTCAGGGCTTTTTCCCAGGGTGTCAGTCAAAGGCAGGTACGTGTTTGGTCGTTTACAGACCGTTCGATCTTATTTAAAAAATATATAAAATGCTTCAGTCGTTTAGGCTGTGCATTCATCGTGAGGGCTTTGCCGTGGTGCAAAGCCTGTCGGACAAGTTTGCCCAGGCACAGCTTGGGTTAAATTAACAGCCCCACCTGTTGATGCTGGCCTGCATTCCCGGCAGGAGCAAGGACAATTTGGAAAGGATTTTATTAATTAAAATTGTTTATACAAGATCAAGTGTTGTAGCTTTTTGCAGAAAAACATGCTGTAGAGGAAGGTTGTTCGGTGAACAGTTACTTCTTTTTCTGAACAAGGTGAATGCTAAGTTGCAAAAGTTGGCAATTCTGCTCTCGATCAAGTGGCTGCCGAGCAGCCATCAATAATTGGGTCATCTGCCCTAAGAGTATGCTCATGCAAACATGCTCGTGTTTATAAATGGCTTTTCATACAAAACGTCCTCTGTGAGTATCATGCCTAAGCTCTCCCCAGCTTAATTTTTCTCTCATTCTCTTGGTCTGACTTAATAATTTTGCCTGTGAAAGCTCCAAGCACACAGTTGTGCTCTGGGGCTGGTGTGCTGCCATGTACCAGCATAGAAATTAATTTGAAAAGGTGGACTGATACAGATTTAGTGCTGGTTGTGTTTATGTGAAGGGTGGACAGCAGGGTTAAGCTAGCCTGCAAAGATTGCAGAGATTTGATTTTGAACCCTTTTAGCTTTTTTGTTTCATTGTACAATGTGAGTTTTAAGTTTACCTGATATTTTTGGATGAGCTTTTGTCAGGTAAGGTACAGGGACTACAGACTTGTGGAGACCCTGGGAGGCATTCCCTGGTTTAGGGATACACAAGAAACTTACCTCAAAAAGCTTTAAGACTCCATTGGCTCGTTCCCCTGTTCCTATGTCCCTGAGCCACTCCCTCCCTATTCTCTGATTGGCCCTCATCTCCGTACTGCCCCGAGACCAGGCTCCCCCCCAGGTCCCTCAGAGACTGATAAGCTTGGACCCTCCATGTGTGTGTGCCTGTGACCTGAACATCTTACTGGGTGGCTAAATAATATATCTGTGGATATTATGCAAAGGCCCTCTTTGCCTCTTTACCTGGGACTTTACTAGCAGCAATATAGGCTGCCACACAGACTAGAAACTAAACGTGGTCTATCACATGTGCAGTAGCCACCTATCTGAAGCCAAGCATTTGGGTTAGGACACTGAAGTGGTAGATCACTCTTGTCGAGAAGGGTCCACAGTTATAGTGGATAACAGACCTGTCTGAATTATTTGCTTGATATGAGGGGAAGGTGATGATAAATCTTCCCCTGCAAAGAAATTGAAAAATCAGAATTCCCATGGTCTGTGTATCTTTAAATATGTCAAGAGTATTTTACTTGTGTCAGATTTCATCAAAGACACGGGAAATTTGCAGTAAACAAAATTAAAAGGTTGCAAATTTTTCAAGATTGAATTCGGAGAAAACAAATTCTTTTTCATAAAATTCCTGTGGTGTTATTTTAAGTCCTTAAGGTTTATAGGATTTTTGATAATGAAGCTTCCAGTCTACTTGTTTTGTGCAATGCTTTTGATTTAACATTTTAAATCATTTGGGTTTTGTAATTCACATTGTGATCTTGTCTATACAACAGCTACAATTGTTTCATGGTAATCTATAATTAATATTTTTTGTTTTGAAAATGTCAAATTAAAACAAGTTTATTCACCTCAAGGGACAGCTTGGCCATAGAAATAACTTGTGTAGCAATGAACAAGGACAACTAAAACTACTTTCTAATCTTACTGTTTTTTCTTTTTAGGTCACTCTTCCTTTTAGGAACAATTACAGACAACAAATATGGGCAAGAAACGCATCAAAGTCAAAACTGCACAGTCTGATGAGTCTCCAGATATACTGAGTATGTTTCCTTGGAGAAGTTTGTGGATGTAATGTTTATTTTAACTCAGAGAAGGTTTGAAAGCTGATTAACATTAGAAGGCCTTCACACTAGCCACTGGCTTTGAAGTCACATATACAAAATCTGGATTTTTAATTGAAACTCAAGTCTAGCAAGAAATATTGTTGTCGTGACTTTTCTAAGCATGCTAGAAAATAATAATCCTGTCTTGAAAAGTGAGATTAGTTTCTGGTTTTTTTTTAGGAAACTCAAACACACAGTTCTTTACTGATACAGATTGTGTAAAATTACTCAGAATATAAAGAGTTTGTGGAGTCAGCTGCCAAGCTTAAGTTGCATTTTCCTAGTGAAAAGTTTGTTGCAGAAGATTCTTGCTTTAACAGTAAAAACTGTGACTAAAATACTTTTTGTGAAGCAATTTCCCTTTATTCTAGCAGTTAATTTGGTACTGACTCTGGACACTTCAGCTCTTATAGTGTATTTTGGTTAAAACATGTTCTTTCTGTTCTTCTGTTCCAAATAGTTCCTAATCACAGATACTAAATTTTATTCTCCTAGCTCCATTCAGTCTCACCTGTGAATTTTTTTTGGATTTGTTTACCTTGGTTGTTGTAGCTTTTTTTTAACTTATGTTGTGTAGCATTCTTTTCTACTACCTTATCTGCCAGGTTACAGATTGTGTCTTTCTCATCTTTTTTGGGGAAGGGATTTGAACTAGATTAATTTAGTTGGGGGAGAGAGCACTTAAGAGTTTGAGGAGACTTGGTGGGATGGCCTGTTTAAGTCCACTGTGCTTTGGTTTCCTGATTGTCCTGGTCTTCTTGTGTTAGCTTCTGCCTCTAATGGATGCCTTTTTTATCTACTTTTGTCTGGTTAGCTTCTGTCTCTAATGGATGCCTTTTTTTATCTACTTTTGTCTGGTTTGGTTGTTGGGGGCTTGTTTCCTGGAGTCAGGGTTAGTGTCTACTGTAACTGTTCCTCTTTTTCTCCTGCAAAAGAGACCAGTTATGTTCTAGCTGCTGCTGGCATCTCAATTTTTTGCCTATGAATAGGTTACCTTATGATGACAAAGACCTGTAAAGCTACAAATGAAACTAAGACTAATCATGGTGAATAATTCCACTGTAACAGTAGTTGCCGATATACAAAATTTTTTTTGTTTCTTTTTTAAATGACAGTTTTGTAGATGAAGCTTATGTTTTTCAGAAAGGCTAAAAGAATGCTGAATATCTATGTTTGTCCCTTGTTGGCTAGCATTTGCACTTTGATAAAATCCTGTAATCTTTGACAGAAACAAAACTGGAGGTACAAAAATTTGCACCAATTTCAGCTTATGCCAATAGAAGTTTGCCATCTTGAGGCTGTAATCTTGCCTCAACAAAGATAGTTTATGAACTGTCACACCCTGAACTATAAAAACAGCTCAAAGTTTAGGATGTAGCAACAGTATTCCCATATTGTCAATGGTGGTAACAAAAGGTTTCTTTCTGATACTCTGATTAATTGTTCATGTTTCATTGGCTCTAGAAAGACTATCCTAGCTTCTGTATTACTGCCAGTGTATTCAAAGCTTGGATTTTTTATGCTACCTACATCCTTCTTCTGCTTTTTAATTTGTAGAACCTGTGTGCAAGCATATTCGTAAAGGACTGGACCAAGGCCTTGTGAGAAAGGCACTGCAGAATGTGGAATGGCATGTTTGTCAGGACTGCAAGGCAGACAGTAAGACACAGGAGAAGGCTGAGGAGGAGGAGACTGATGAAGGCACTTCGATATGGTTATGCCTAAAATGTGGCCATAGGGTATCTCTTTTGTTGTTAATTTGTCTTAATACCTTTCAGTGTCTCATAATGCAGTGGAAAGTTTGAATTATTTTTCAGAGAAAATAAAAATACTCCTAATCTGTGGGGTTTTTTTGCAAGATCTTAATGCTCATGTTAGTTCATGAAACTTAGAACTCTGCATGCTGAAGAGGTTTTGGTTCTGTTTCGTTCTTTCAGGTGTTTAGACTGGAATTTATTCATTAAATGTTCAGTCCCATAGCAGCTTTATTCTGCACCCAGTAATTTATCCATCTGCAAAAATAAATATTTTGAAATAGATATCCCTCTGTTGATCCCAATTAGTTGAACATAATTGAACAGTTTTGATTGTAATACTTTGTTTTTACTCTGAATTTATGTATGTTTCATTGGCAGTCAAATGGATTTTGTGACACTTGTGGTTATCAATATTGTAGGGCTGTGACAGAAATTCTCCTGACCAGCATGCTTTAAAGCATTATGAAACACCAAGATCAGATCCCCACTGTTTGGTTCTCAATTTGGACAACTGGAGTGTGTGGTGAGTTTGTCAGGCAGCACAAGACAGAGCTGGAGGGCAACAGAGGCTGGAATATAATTTGTCCTTTCTTTGTGAATTCTGAGATTTCTCTCTAGGCATATATTAAAGGGTTTCCAAACATGTAATTTCTAGCAGTCTTTGCTGAGATTTGCAGAATAAATGTTATTTTAATGTAAAATTTATGATTTGGAAATCTTCATAATTAAGGTTGAACTTGACCAACTAGTAAATGTCTTTGACTTAATATTTCACTGTTTTTACTTGGTCAGAATACTGACACATGGACACAAGTGTTGATCAGTAGATCTAAATATTAAGTTTTGACCTTGGGAAGAAAGTTCTTTCTGATGTGCACTTAGTGACAACATTACTTTTATCTCCTCTGAAAATACGATTTTTTAATACTACATATAGACAGGAAGCATAGCTAGAATTACGAGATGCTACTGGATCAAGCAATACAAAATCCACGTCCCTGGTAGTTTTTGCTTCTCTCAAAAGTAATTATACACTTGTATATATGAGGGGAACCCCAGTTTTCTAAACTGTGCTATATAGAAATACTGTGCTTGACATAAAGAGTTTTTGTTTTGCTTAGTAATGTGGTTTTGCAACTTAGTATCTGTCATTTTGTTCATTTTATATAACATTATCTATTTACTTGATCATACTTAGTACTTACATGTAATGATCACTACTTTTAATGAATTCTAGAATGGAAATGGACATTGTCAGTAACATTATAACTAATGAGCTAGTAAGCTTGTCTTTGTGAATTTAAATTAGTGTTAAAATTGTGGGTTTGAAGTGCCCTATTTTCCCTGTTTTTTAATCAAAATACTTGCAAGTAAGAGGAAGTTGTGGAAGTAAGATGTTTTGGCTTCCTTCTAGAATTTCTTGGTTGTACAAATTTGCCCAAGAAATTATTCAAAGATTGATATATTGGCTATAAATTAGTTGTAGATCAAACCCACTGTCAAGAACTGTATTTCAGAGTGGGCCTAGTACAGAAATTCTGATCAAAATTTTAACCAAAATTCTAATTCTAATAAAAATTCTTTTATTAATTATATGAATGTGTGACCAAACCTGTCTGTGGTGTGCATACACATGTGGTTCAAATTGGATGTAAGTAATAACTGTAAAGAGTTTAAAGACATGTGGAGAAGAAAGGGAGAGTTCTAAGTATTCACTAAGTTCTGTGCTTTTGCGTTTACAACTGCTGTTGTACTTATTTTCAGTGCTGGTCAAACAGCCATCACTAACAAAACCTTTTCCACTACCTTGATTCTTTCAAGATTGTCTACAACTTTTTTTGACAGGTAGAAGGTTATGGTGTTAAAACACACCATGGAAGTAACTGTCCTTTGTCATTCCAGGAGTGAGAATGTCTATTTTTGTTATTAATCAGATAGACAATAGACAAGCAATCAGGGATACAAAAGCTGAATCAATTTTTTAAATTAAATATGAGAAAATGTGATGACTAAAGCTCATGCCAGGGAGGCTGGAGATTTGGGGAAACACTTTGCTGCAGACTTCTGCTTTTAATATCAGAAAATTAAGTCTGACTTATGGTAATCTGAAATCTGCCTAAGAACTGTAATTGGTGTTTTCCAAAATGCAGAAGTATCAGTACTTCTTTAAAGAGTTGATTGGGTGGAACTACAAAATTGGTACATGTAAAACTCCTTCAGATATTTGTGTCCTGTCATGGTTTTAGCCTTCTTGAGGCTTTATGACTGCAACTTCTGCTACAATTTTTTCTAAAGCACATTACTGGCATAACCTGAGCTTCTTTGCTTGTAAAGAGACAAATGGGGTTTGTATCAGCAGTAGAAGAGCAAATACAAGTCTGCAGGTTTAAGGGTGGACACTTGAGTTACTTCTTATCTGACTTAAATACAATTAAATATTTGCTTGTCTAGAATATTCAAAATATTTTTCCATACCATTATATTCATAAGTCATTTCCTTTAAGGCTTGATATCTTAGATTCTTGATTTTGGCAAAGTTATCCAAGCTTTTCTTTTTCTTGCTGCAGGGTTTCTAAGCACATCTTTTAAAAGTCTAATTTATACTTGTAAATTGCAACTGCCAGTCACCAAAATAATTTACTAAAGATAATTTAAAGTGTTTTAGTTTTGTGACAAGTAGATTGAATTCTTCTCTAAGACTTATAACTCTTACACTAAACCTTGTAATTTTATAACTTTGTGTAATGAATTGCATCAAAAAAGTAAATAGCTTGGGATTTTTAAATAATAGAAAAACTAGGATTAATTGTCTTCTTTTGGCGGTGGCGGAGACAGGTGCTACCCATGTGATAATGAAGTTCCATATAAAACTTCAACCCTTTTGGGCCAGACTGTGGATTTTGTTAGAAAACAAGTTGGTATTGACTCATCACATGCAGGTAAGTAATTATAGTATAGGTACAGTAAATCAGGTCTCCTAAGTTATGGAGACTGTGTTATAAATCCAGAATTTACACTTTTTATGGTAAAGGGAAAAACTAATTTCTCCCCTTTTTTAATATTCTTTGTCACAATTCTGATAGCATAAGTAATGTCCTAGCCCATAGGCCTAATTAGATCAGAATTTTGCTCAGCATCCCCTAAACATTTACAGACAAAACATACAAGAACAGGCAGATAAAAGGACAGTTTTACTGTGACTTTTTCTAAAATGCGATGTTCAGTTTTTCTGCAAATAGGCATTTGACTTTCAGTACTTAGGGTGCTGTGTTTATTCATCAGTGTTGCTCAGTCTGTCTTGAGGTCTAAAGAAAAATTGTCTTTGTTTAAGCATAATTTGATTTGATTTTTCTAAAGTCTTTTTGTGGGTATTTTTGAATGTATTAGGAATGACTAAGTCTCCAGCTGTTGCAGCACATATCCTAATGGAAGCAGTAGTATACAGAGGTTTTATCACTGGATCTGTATGTTTAGTTTAGGCAGCTGCAGTGCTTTTAGAACTCTAAAGTATTGTGTTCAGCCTGCAGTCTGTCTGTAAAATATGATTGTTTAAAAGAAAGCAAACCCAGCAAAAACCCCCTAGTTTCCATAGTGGCAAAACTAGTTTTGTACAAGGCATTCCCACTAGAAAAATTGGATTAATTTGCATATGAAAGTAAGTGCTATAACAAATGACTGTAAGAAATTCCAACACTTGGGTGAAATCACAGGCCTTGTGGAAAATGGAATACAAACATCCAGCAACATGGCTGTCTCTGAATTCAATTTTTTTCAGAAAGCAGCTGAGGTTTTCCCATGGGGAGCAGAGTTTTTTGAGTGGTCAGTCTTTCACAGAGACACAGTTGAACTTCATATGAGTTGACAAAATCTTCTTCATGGGTTTGAACTGGAAAACCAATGAATACTGGCGTCCAGTTGTTGCCTGCTTCATGTATTCTGTGTTGTTATTCATCTATCTGTTTCTTGTTCTAAGATTGTATTGTCTGTTTTTCTTGTTTTTTCTGAACTTGTTTTACTTGATTTTACAGATAGTATTAGCTCTCAGCCCTATTTATCAGAAACCTAATAACAGCTGATGGCCAAACAGGTAGAACCAGTGTGGATGTTATTTTGAAAACAGCCTGGAACTCCCTTACAGCTTTATTAAACAGGCTGTTGAAATTTTTGGCAATACACCAAAATAATTTGGGGGAAAATATTTTTAACTTGTCTTGAAGACTATAAACCTTTCAGTATCATCTGATTAGGTACATGAAATGAATATGAGAATGCCTCAACAGTGGGAACCATTTGGATTTTGTGGGAGAAAGCCCTCACATAGGTGATTTTGACAGGAACATTCTGAGGAATTTCAGAGTATGTTGGCATAAATTGCTTGTATGCCAAGAGATGTTTAATTTGCTTGCTGATTCGAAATGGCATTTCAGGGGGCTCACAATTTGTTGTTTTGTTTGTTTTTTAACTTCTATTACCTAGATAATTTAAGAACCAAAACCAGTTTTGTATTTAAAAATGAAAGAATTAAATATCATGTGTATGAGCTCTAAACATCATAGATTGCTGCCTGCTGTAATAATCTTTCCTAGCCTATACCCTATAACTGTGTTAACATGTGGTATGTTTTTATTATTTCAGTCGAAAAACAAGAGAACAAAGAAGTTGAAAATAAAAAAGTAGAAAAAGACAGCAAAAATAAACAAGGAAAAGAAGTTTCACTTAAAGAAGAAAATTCTCCTTCAACTGCTGATGGAGAAGTCACTGTGAAAGGACTGAGTAACTTGGGGAATACATGTTTCTTTAATGCAGTGATGCAGGTACAGGACTTGCTGTTGTTTTTAGAAAAACTTTAAATGGAAAAAAAGCCACAAACAAAACAAAAACCAACAACCCTGCCTCCAGCATTTTACAGTGACACAATTAGAATGGGATACTTTATCTGCCAGGAATGTTGGCTTCTTTCTAAAAATAGTGTGTTGGCCCAGAGAAATACGAAGAAATGGAGCCACAGGTTCAGACTTGCTCTAAGGGTAAACACAATAAGCTGTGTTGTCCTTGAGGGACAGCATTTTTCACTGAAATAAAATAAGCTTGCCAACTTCTAGTTATTTTTTAAAAATATGAAATATTTCACCCTTGTGACCTCTTAGACTATAAGAGATTAGTACTCAAAAAACCATGGGTGTTTATTGTAATAAAACTGTCTCTCTCAGCAAAAGGAAATCAAAAGTAATATTGGATTAAAAAAACAGGATGAGCAAGTTGCAGGCATTACCATCTTGTGTGACTTGTTCAGCTCAGAAATGTAAAATAAACTTGTTCTTTCATGTGTATTGAAACTGACATTATCTTGTCCTCTTTGGCTTTTGATACTGAAGCTTTACTCAAACAAAATTCCCACTGTACTTGCAAATTTTAGTAAACTGCTTTTGATTCACTTTTAAACACTTTAAACCAAGCAAATACATACATTGCATTTTATCCTTTGAATTTTTAGAAATAGACACTAGTAAATACACTTGTCAAAAAATCAGTCTCTATAAGGAAAATACATTTAGGGTTTCTGCAATATGAACTAATGCTTATGGAGGGCACTGGAGGTTCTATTAGCTATACAGAATGTACCTTTAAATCTTAAACACAGATGGGGATTCTAGAGTGATAATTAACCACTTTAGTTCCCTGTTTGGGAAAATGCTGCTAAACTGGTTGCTACAAATTCCATGACTAATGAAGTTCAACTGCCCTTCCCGTTGTCCCTATTTTCCAATTTCTTTCTGTCTTCTGTGTTCTACAGAATTTATCACAAACTCCAGTCCTGAGGGAGCTGCTTCAAGAAGCTAAAATACCTGGCACAACAATTAAAATTGAGTCACCTGAGCTATGCATGGTAATATGCTTTGACCTCCGTAGTGTTTGTCCTCACCTTCCAGTATGTTAAGGAAATCAGCAATACTGATCTGTCAGTTTTAAAGCTGTTCCTATTGCCAGCTTCCTACTCACAGCCAGTAAACTCCAACTCCATCCCCAGCAGACTGCCCTTGGCTAGCTAGCCCACTGTTTTATAACACCCATCCTCATTGGATGGGCAAGGCTGTTTCCACTCTTTGATAATTAGCACAAGCCGTGATTCATCAGGGGCAGGGTTGCTTACAGTCCCTTCTCCTACATGGTCCAGCTAAATACTAACAAGATTAGGGTGTAAAATCAGCAGGAGCTTCACCACTGCTTTCTATAAAACTGCTTCTGAAGTCAGTGGAGGTATTTTGTTCAGAGTGTAAGAGCAGTGATTCAATACTCTGTCGTAGGAGTGCTCATATTATGATGATGTTATTTAAAGGATGAAAATGTGTAACTCTTGCTATAGTGCCACTTGTCTAAATGCAGAATAGGAAATTAGAGGATGTCTGTAGCACTAACTTAAATAGCACACCTGTCATTATAGTTAGAGATTTGGATGACAGAAAATGCACAACCTTTTTTAAGAAATTAGGTTTTTTCCTAGTAAAGGTAAGAAATCCAGACTTTGAACTCAGCAATAAATAAATGATTTGTGATATCGTTTCATGATAAACCACACATCGTTTTTGTCAGGTTAACTGATTACCATTTTGGAATTTTGGGTATTCTATTTGACACTAACATTTTTAATGAACTGAAAAGGAAAAACTTAATTCAAAACAATCTGCCACTGAATTAAGGCAAAACAGCTCTGTTGCTTTTCTTTCAAACAGGAACCTCAGCTAATAAAACTAGATCAGCCAGGTCCTTTAACATTAGCCATGCATCAGTTTGTGACAGAAATGCAAGAGACAAAAAAAGGGGTAGTGACTCCTAAGGAACTTTTTGCTCAGGTTTGTAAAAAGTAAGTATCTGTACAATTGCACGTCATAGTGGGTATGAAAAAATTTGTTGTTTAAGACTGTCAGTTTTTCCTCTTTTTTTTTTATCTCTAGCTCAGAACACAGCATACAGAATTTATAGAATAATTTTTAATTATTGAAAGAAATCTTAATTTTTGAAAGAGCAAAATAAAAATGAATAGCTGTAAAATGAAAGCTACTCAGTGACATACTGTGTAGCTGGCATCGTATTTTTAGAAAATACTGTATGTTTGCTGTGAATAATTTTTGCTTTATCTCTGAGTTCAGTTATACTTTAAAATTTCATTTAACAGAGCAATACGATTCAAAGGTTATCAGCAGCAAGACAGTCATGAACTGCTTCGTTACTTACTTGATGGAATGAGAGCAGAAGAAATCCAGGTGAGTGCTAAAGTCATAGCTGTGCATACCTTTCTCTTCGTACTCTGGACCCAGACTCTTTATTCTGCTGAAGGGAGAAAGAACATACTTCCTGAGATATGTCAGCTTCTGAAGTGTGTTTGTGCTGTCCATAGCACTCACTTGAACCATATTAACAATGAGAACCCACAGAAAAAGTGGGTTTGGAGTATGTGTAGGCACCCTAAAGAATATCCTTGTATTTTAATTTCTGAAACACACTTGCAGAAATTCCTGGGTTTTATGTCAGTTTTAATTTGCAGCTTCTCCGTTTCTCCGTTGATTTCTTTTCTTTTTCTTTTTTTTTTTTTTTTTGATATCCACAGGAACTATTGTGTGGTATTTGTGTTGTTTGTATTGATTCTCTTAGTTGATGAAGATTATACTTTTCCCTCCATCTGAAACACATAAAATGAACTAGCTAACTGAATTATTTTAGGAAATTTTACAGAGTATATTTGTTTTGAAAATTTCAGCAAATAAGCATTGGAATTCTAGAGGCACTGAGTGACTCTAGCGAACAAAATGAAGAAGAACTTAAAAAGAAAATTAAAGGTAAATTATCACAGCATCAGTAACTTGTAAAATCTCCTTTGTTGAAGTATATAAAGTAACATTAATAGTATCAACTAAAAGATACATGTTTATTTGTACAGCTTTATGACCTCTTGAGTATGCATGTATCTAGAATAAAAGGCTCAATAATTTTAGTCTATATTTAAATGTCTTGCTGAACTTTGTTGGCATTTCCTTCTTAACAGGATAAGAGAGAGTTGATTCTGAAGACATCATACATTAAAATATGTTTGGGCAATGATTAATAATTCAGACATAAGAAATTAAAATACTAGTATGTGAATATAATTTATGCAGCTGCTAATAGTCCATTGTTACCTAACAGTAGTATAGAAAAATTCCAAACAGTGAACAGAAGAATTTTTTAACTTTTCAACATGACCTGGGAGATGATCTGACAATTTAAATTCAGACTGTGTTACTCTGAAATTACAACTTGAGGAAAATGGTTTTGTTTGTGTGACAAAAGTTGGTGCTCATTTTTTAAGTTCAGATAGTTGTTTCAGTCTTCAGAGAAAACAGGAGTTCTTACTGAAATGCAGTACTTCTGAGAAAATAGGGAAATGCATTTGAGCAGAGAAAGTGGTAGAGGTATGGTTTAACCAAGCTGTGTTCTGGGAATGTATTTTCATCCCCATTCTTTTGATCCACAAAAGATTCTTAATTTAAGAATCTTGCTGTATTTGCTATCCTGAGGAAACCAGAGCAGGCCAACATGTTCCGTCGCTCATCTTGCATGTTATAGTCTCCTTTTTTATTAGGTATGTTGTAATGAGATTGGTTGCCAGTATATTGTGTGTAATATTTTTAACTTTACTGTATACTTTTTGAATTCTCAGAATATGAAAAGAAAAAGGGAATACAAAGTTTTGTAGATCGAATCTTTGGTGGAGAATTAACAAGCACAATTATGTGTGAGGAATGCAGAACTGTGAGTAAACTGCCTGCTCTGAATAACGTAGAGTGTCACGTCCTGTAGTCTGCAGGATAACCCCAAAGTGACTGTCTGTAGAAATAAGACTTGACTAGCTGCATGCTTTTCAAAAAAGAAGGATGATTTGGCTGGAATCTTTCTTCCACTCTGTTTTAAAGTTAATCTTGCAGTACCTTTCAAAAGCCTTCCAGAAAAAGAGGTCCGAAACAGCAAACTTAATTGCCAGAATTCTCTCCTAGATTTCCAGTGAACACTTTCCAGTGGTACAGATCATAGAGCAAATTTATGGTTATGATGTGCTTTCCTTTTTCATTCAGGGGATTACATTTTCCCCTTTACTACAATGAAAAATGGTAGTGGGAGTGCCAGGAGGACAGTCAAGAAGATGCTATTGGGATAATATATCCTGAGAATGAAGTAATTGAGTGTATTAGCAAATGGACTAGTTGAATATTATGATGGATTACAGCTATGAGTCTCTTAGGACCTAAGGTGCAATCTCACTAGATAGCTGAAATTCATAAAAGTATTTCCTGCTCATTTCAGTGGTAATGTGACTGCTGGATTTTTGGTCATTGGAAGCTATTTGTGGAGGTAAATGAGCCATGTTTTACAGTTGAGTGCACAAGCAGGCCTTGATTGCACATGTACAAATACACCTATTGACAGCAAGCCAGCTGTTTCCAAACAAAATTAAATTGGACTCTTGATTATTCATTTAAAGGTGTCCTTGGTCCATGAGTCTTTCCTTGATTTGTCACTTCCCGTACTAGATGTTCAGGTAAGAAACAGTCATAGGTACTCTTCAGCTTTTATTTTTTTTTTAATTCATAGGGAAACACTTATTATACAGTCATTAGGAAAAGTATTTAAGCTTCTTTCTAGAAGTCTCTTTTGCAAGTCAAAATTGCACAGAAAGATAGAGAATAAGATTTTTAATGAGAGTCATTCCTGTAAGTTGTGGCTTATGAATTCTCTCAGCAAAATCACACAGACTGTTGGAGTTCTTTGTGGGTTTGTTTTCACATTTTTCATCCGTTTTCCTGCACCAAGTCCAAGAACATCTCTCCTAATATTCAGATTATGGAATAAAGATAAGAAATGTTGATAGGATAGTATGTGAATACTTATTGGATTAATCTTCAGACACTCAAAGTACTTGATTTGCTTTATGTTTTGTATTGATAATCTCTATGTGTAATAATTCAGATTTTTTTGTGTAGCACTGTTTACTCATAAACATTGAAATGGAACCCCCAGAGCCAAAGGGGTCATGACTTTGGCATCAAACAAGTTTCCTTTTAGCAGAAACAAATTCTGTGGCAGACAGTTAAACAGAAAATGTCTCTGCTTGTGTAAAACATTACTCTTTAATGTATTTAATGAGATCTGTTAGAGGCAAAGGTGATGTTGCCCCTTTACAGGTTTAGATTTTGGCCCTCAATAGCCTTACTTTTCATACTGTTTCATTCTGTTTCATATGGACTCTCTGAAGTGAGACACTCCTTCCATTAACATCAGGGTGTGAGTTAGTTGTATGTTACATGATTAAAATGTTACCTTAAGTTGAAAACTCAGACAACATCTCTGTTTCTGTGGTTCTGTGGCTTTTTGGGTTTTGTAGAAAGGGAAAATTACAAAGAGAGACAACGTTAAAAAAAACAAAGAAAAGGAATCTGAAGATGAAGAGGATAAAATCAATGACCATTACCTTAAGCAGAAATATGAGCCCCTTGGTACAAGTAAGCACCTTCAGAAAAAAATGAAGAAACAGGCCAAAAAAAAAGCCAAGGTTGGTTTGGATAGGTATTTCACTTTGTGCTTGCTGTTTCTGTTCAAGAAATTCTTTTTTGTTTCCTTAGTTTACATGAAGGAAGAGATAGCGTAGAACTTCTCCTCTTTTCAAAATACATAACTGAAAAGACCAATTATACCCATGTCTTTGGTGTTAAGATGTTCTGTTGAGTGTTGCTGGGTAGGAATAATATAATAATATCCAGTAGAATTTGTTGCGTGTCTGAAGATGCCTTAATTTGTATCATACTGTTTTTCAGTCATTGATTGTAAGAATCTCCACAAAACTTTAGAATACAGACACAAGAAAGATCAGGAAGATAGCAAGGGCATCATTAGCTGTCTTTTGATGATACTATATAACAGGGAGCAGTAGGAACTATGTCTGAGTGAAGATAAATTCAGTATTAGAACTGATTACCTCTGATCATTAAATCATAGATTATTCTTCCCCCTCCTGCCTTGTGTGCGCATCTATGGCATGCAACAAAGATTATAAAGAAGTGGTAAGAAATGCTAAATATAAATTATACTTACTTCGTTTTTTGTACTCTTGTTTATTATGTATTCAAATAAGCAGAGCCAACGCCGGCAGGAAAAACTTCAAGGAAAGGTGCTTCACTTGACATATCTCTGCACAACTGAACAGCCAGAGATAGATATCAAGTACAACCAAGAATCAGATACTGAAATGAGCTCCAAAACTCTTGATAAGAAGCAAGAAAAGGAATCATCACATGATTGCAAAGATTACTGCTTAACTCAGAAAGACTTGAGTATACAGGGAAATAGTAGAGAACTTCAGAGCAGGCATGAAAATGGAGGAAAGCCAGAACAAGAGTGGGAAGAAAATGAGTCACTCGTGGATCTCTCTATGGAAGGCTTAGATTCTCCTGTGAAGTTTGTCAATGGCCTTGACAACCTGTCTTTGGAAGAGGAGGATGATGACAATGAAAATGAGGAAGAGCTTACTATGGACTTTTCAAAACTCCACTTGAGTGCCAGTGACACGAGTGACACAAATACCTTGGATGACCTTCAGCCTGTTCCTAACAAGACTTGCGAAGTATCTACAGATGACCCCGAAATGGCATTTTGTACTCTGGCAAACAGGGAAGAGCTAAACCCTGAGGAAGATTCAGTCCATCATTGTTTGTATCAGTTTACCCGTAATGAAACACTTACCGAGACCAATAAACTACTGTGTGATGTGTGTACACAAAGGCATTTTGGACCAAAGAACAACATAAGTATGACAGACTTTTTAAAAGAAAACTTTAAACATATCCCTGTCTGCTTCTTGAGTGGGTAAAGAGTGGGGGGATTATCCCTTGTGTAACTTTGTCTACTTTCATTCATTGTATTAAAGGAGAATGCTCAGCTTCTCAGGTCTTGCAATAGATGACATTGTAACACTTTAAATAGTAAAAATAAATTCCTGCTGTGACCTTTGTTTTGATATAAATCACTTGTTTTAATCTTTGGTGATTTTTCTTTTCTGCAGGTGAAAAGAAGTGTGTTTATACTAATGCCAAAAAACAGATGCTCATCTCTTTAGCTCCTCCAATTTTAACCCTTCACTTAAAGAGGTTTCAGCAGGTAAGTAGCAGGCTGATACATGTATATAGCCTCAAGTTAATATGTATATACATGTACATGTGTGTGTAGTATTAGCTTAACTTGAAAATATGCTAACATTACTTTTATTTTCTATAAAATTAGTTTGGGTTTTTTCCCAAAGTTTGGAAGGCATTCGTATGCAGCATTGTGTTTTGTGGTCGTTGAGGCACTAACATGTGTTTTCCTGAAAGAATATTCCCTTAATTAACTGCAAAATACTGTTTTGTAAATGTATTCACAACATATTCCCTCATTATTCTTACTGCTTACTGTATTAACCAGAATCCGAGCATTAATGGTTTCCTACAATTACAGCTGCTCATGGGCTCATATATTTCAGTAGGTATAGGTAAACAGAATCCCTTACTAATAACAAATAAGTAACAAGTTGGCAGAAGTGGAAAAGAGAGGATTCTGAGCCTTGTGGAGCAGAAGGAAGGATGAAAGGAAAGAAAAGTAACTTAAGTTTTATTTACAGACACTGACCTGTTTATTCCCAAGTTGTAGAAAAATTTTTGACTCAGGGCTTTAGCTTTTCAAGAGAGGAGGAAGAAAGGAAAGGGAGACAGTACCTCTAAATTTAAACCTGTTTGGTGTTTTTGGTCGATATACTTGAAAAATAAGGGAGGCATCTTTAATTAGATGAAAACCAATTTCATATAGAAAATGGAAATGTGTAGCCTGATCCACGAGACTGTACTATGAAGAAAATAACATTTATCATCATCTCCTTTTGTTTTTCCAGTTTGATACTGGACGATTGTTTGATTAAGGTGGGAGCAGTTTGCGTCAGTTCGGGTGTTCTAAGATCAGATCCTCAGGCATGTGACAGTATCTGAGAAGCCAGAGTTGTCCTCATAGTTACTGAAGTGCATTAGAGCTGATTATTTTTCCACTTCTGCTACTATTACATTAATGTATGAGTGAGCTGAAGAGCCATCTTAACTTGTGCTCCTGTGCAGCATGTGGGGCCAAGGAAATAATGCTGGAATACTGGACATCAGAGGAAAAAAACCTGCTTTTTCTCAGTTTTGTGTAATGTAAAACTAATTTGTATTGTTGAAACTTTAACCTGAAACATTTAGTAACTAAGTGTGGTTTTAGTATGCTCCATTTTAACATGATGGGGTTTTCCCTCTACTTTGGTTGTTTAAGGCTGGATTTAATCTGCAGAAGGTTAACAGGCATATCAAGTTCCCAGAAGTGATAGACTTGGCTCCTTTCTGTACAGCTAAATGTAAAGTAAGTGGGAAAACAATCAGATTCTCCTTTCCCATGTTCTAATGTGCTTTCACAACAAAGCTGCATAGCAAAATCTTTGTACAATGCTTGTCAAGCCTGTTACTTTGTGTGATAACTTGTACTTCACTGCTCATAACTGTAGTGCTTGCATGAATCTCTAATGATCAGTTTCCATTTCATCAGCAAAAAAATCAAAGAGTTTGCATTCTTCAAAACCCAGCACTTGGCTGACATAGCTAAACTTGTGGTTTTCTAGAATGTGGCTGAAGGGAATACAAAGGTCTTGTACTCTCTCTATGGAGTTGTCGAACACAGTGGAACAATGAGGTCTGGGCACTACACTGCCTATGTTAAAATGAGAGCTATGAACAGCCACCTCTCTGATCTTGTTCTTAGAGGACAATCTCAAGGTAAATAATTAGAAATATTTTACAAATTATTTCTTACAGAATCACAAAATGGTTTGGGTTGGAAGGGGTCTTAAAGATCGTGTAGTTCCAGCCTCCTGCCATGGCTCTTAAGTTCTGTGAGAAAGGCAATGAAGCTAGTGAAATGATATAACGAGTGGCTGAGGGAACTGGGAGGGCTCAGCCTGGAGAAAAGGAGGCTATGGGGAGATCTTATCACACTCCAGAACTGCCTGAAAGGAGGGTGTAGCAAGGTGGACGTCCAGCTCTGGTCCCAGGCAACCAGTGACAGGATGTGAGGAAATGGCCTTGAGCTGTGCCAGAGGAGGTTCAGGTTGGACATTAGGAAGAAAAGAGGACAAAATAGTGGTTAAGCATTGGAAGGGGCTGCCCAAGGATGTGGCGACATCCCCATCCCTGGAGGTGTTCAGCGGACAACCAGATGTAGCACTCAGTGCTCTGGTCCGGTTAACAAGGCAATGATCAGTCACAGGTTGGATTCCGTCTTGGAGGTCTTTTCCACCTCAATGATTCTATGATTATACTCTATGATTCTTACTGAAGAACAGTAATAGAACTGATTGCTTCAATTCTTTGTAGTAACTTTTACTCCTAAATTTTTCCTTTCACAGCTTCAGAAACGGAGCCAGTCAAGGGTCAGTGGTTCCACATCAGCGATACCCACGTACAACCTGTCTCTGTGTCCAAAGTGCTGAGCTCCCAAGCCTATCTTCTGTTCTATGAGAGGCTGCTGTAACTCATCAGAAGAGCCTTCTTGTATGTGCAGCCACCTTGTTTGGAGGTCTGAGAAGGCAGACTTGCAAATCATGTTGTTAATATGTTGGAGCTTCTGTATAGCAGGAATTCACTTTATGCATTTTAGGCAAACTGACAAGCAGTTAACTTACACTTTTTCCAGTGTTTTACTACTTTTCAATAAAAGATTTTTTCAAAGTTACAGCTTTGGGTTTTTGTTGAATAATTTGGTTTCGTTTAGTTGACAGACTGCCAAGGGACTGTTATGGCCAACACTGCCTTTTTGTTGTAGGAGTTTTTCTTTGAGAGCAGCTGCTGGACATTTTAAAGCGGTTTGGGATCTTCAGGAGTTAGAGTGCAAGATGGTACATAGATCTTGATGGAAAGTGCATATCTCCAGGGAGCTGGATGCGGTTCAGTGGGTGCGAGTTCCATGCTGAGCAGCTGATGGCCCAGAAAACATTCTAAAATGAAGAGGCCGTGCTGCAATTGCCTTTTATTTTGAAGCTTATAAACTGTACCTCCAACAATGAAATGATTCCTCTTCCTTCTCTGCTATATGCAGTATCACATTCTGTCAGTGCCCAAGAGCCAGGATCCCCAGTGGAGCTCTTGCCCCCACCCTGCTCCCACACAAACAGGGCTGGGCTAGAAAAGCACTTGTCTTTTTCCTGGGCACTGTCGATGCTCATCAAAATAACCACACCATGGTGTTGTCGACTCACAAAACAAGGACACACACCGAGCCCAGCTTGAAACCACCCCTAGGATACAGCCAAGTCAGCAACGTCCCTGCTCTCAAATCAACTCTGTCCGGACAAAAAGATTTAGCCAATCTTCCCCTTGCAACACAGGCACCCCTGGGCAGGTGCTGTTGGGGTGACAACCTTCCCAAGAGCAATCCCCTCCCGGTCCAGACGACCAGCTCCCCCAGACCACCTTAAACTCAGGCCTGGATGGAATAAATGCACGCTCGACCAGAAAATGAAGGAGGGCTCTTGACTCGAGGACTCCAACTGGGCTTTATTACAGGAACAGCGGAGGCTCTAGGGAAGGTAGGGTCCAGGTGAGGTGGAGAGTATGACTGGCTGGAAGGCTCACAACCACAACTGAAGGGTCTCTGGACCCTTCAAGGGTCTCTCAAGAAGCCAGAGAGAGGGTGCTGATCGCTCCCACAGAAGCACAAGACACCCAGGCAGAAGGCACTGACAGCCCCAAGCAGGGGAGGGGACCAGGTATATAACTGGGGAAAAGTGGGAGGGGTTGGGACACAAATAAACCAGCAGGGTTAGGGGAGAAGGGAGGAGCTGGGATGGGGTGACACGACCACATCCAATGGTGACCGGAAAGGGGAGTGGTTCTAAACAGAGGCCAGTGGGTGAACAGAAGGTACAGAGTCTTCTAGAACAGGGGAGGGAGTACTATTGGAGTGCCAAGGCTAGATTTACATAATGGAATGGAGAATCTTGGGAAAATGTTTCAGTTTCTCACCCTGAACTGGAATGGAGTTTCTTCCCAGGGCATTCCCACTTCAGTGCCTGACCCATGGCCTCCCACATTCCAAGTGGATACTTTTCTTTGCACCACACTCAAAGGCCAACACCAACTCCTCTGCCCTAACAAACTTTTTCTTTCTCTTAGAGTCTGGTAACAAACTTGCAAACATTGGCCAAAAACAGATCTCGCAAAACTGTCAGTGGAGAAAGTTCTTTGCTACCTACAATTTCAATTGCACCCATCAAACTACAAACACCCACCCTGCTATTACCACTTTCCTTCTCAGCTCTAGTTACCATCGTTAACCTTCAGTCTCTGAGTCAGGATCCAAATGGCACTAGGGTCTGCTCATGCATGAAAGCTACAAGGGACAAAACCCTGCCTGGCCTCTGCATTCCCACTGACAGTTCAACAACTCTAACCCAGAGGACTGCCTGTTGGGAAAAGCCTTTCAATTCACTGAGACCACCCAAAGTGCCCATCCAAACTTTGCCAAGGAGAAGAAGAACTAGAAGCCCATCTCAAAAGAAAAGGCAGCCCCTCCAAAATCCAAAACATCCAGGGCCTGATCCTATAGAAAGGTGTCAGAACACTGCTATTGGGCATTAGCTGCATGGGGCACTAGATATGCTGCACACTAAGACCCAGCCCAGCTCTTTACCTTGTCCAAAAGAAGTGTGCTTGCAGAATTTCAAGAAGGCTGCCTTGAGGAAGTGGAAAACATATGCCAAATGGATTCTTTCAGGAGGGAGACTGCCTTCCAAAGATGGATACCGACTTCATGAATGTACGAATTGAGTCAGTGCTTCCAAACCAAATATGCCAGGATAGAAAGTTACTGCTGCCCTTAAGCTGCACGACACAGCTTCTTATCTGCAACTCCAAACTGGGGCTAAGTTCTTTCCTTCCCATGAGAAAGCATTGCTGTTCTCCTTCAGGAACTTAACAAGCAAAAGTTGCATACCACGTCCCATACTGACTCTGTCCAACAATGGCTCCTACACAGAAGGGGCCAGGACAGAAATGTCTTGCTGGACTATACCTCCCCACGGTACCTTATCAGCTGCCCTACCAACATTGCCGCCATATCTTTTACTTCCTATGGAAAGGCACTCCAAGTCACTTGGCTTTGCCTTGCCTCCAGTACTGTGCCTAGTTTTCCTAGCCTACCCTAGCTTTGCTTCCTTGCCTATGTCTGCCTCGTTTAGCCCTACAAATAACTTCCTAGCTTGGCTTTGCCTTGCCTACCACTCTTTGCCTTGCCTTCCATGGAGGTAAGGCAATGCAAAGCAAGTGTAGGCAATTGTAGGCAAATCAAGGGAGAGGTAGGCAAGGCTGGAGCTGTGAGGGGAAAGCAAATGGAGTGGTAGGTGAGAAAAGTCCCAGAAGTTAGAGGCAAGGCTGGGCATAGGAAGTAATGTTAGCAGAAAGGGCTAGGCAAAGCAAAGCCCCAGAGGAAAACTGTAGGCAGGTCAAATGTGGGGCATGGGCATGCAAGAGAATGCAAAGCAATGGAGGATCAGCAGGGCAAGGCAAGGAAAATGTTGGGTTGCCAAAGCAAGGCAAGTGGCAGGTACATTCAAATATTGCTTGTACACAAAAGTGGCCAGGTTAGACCACTCTGTCCAGCCTTGATCTTGCATGGGCCATCGCTAATCTGCACTAAGACACTTGCATTACCTGCTTTCCTTTGTATGCAAAAGAATTGTCATTCTGGTCTTGAAGCCCAAGGGTGAAACCTGAATTTTGCATCCAAAATTCAAGACATGCAAGGATAGATGTCAGAACAAAGCTGTCAGGACAGATAGGTGTGCTTGCATGTGACTTCCTCCGGGCTTCCTCCCACATGCTCCTGAAACACTGGGGCCTTGAGAAAAAAAAGCCAGTGAAAGCCTGGAGAATCCTAGGAGAAGCAGGCAGGGCAATGCAAGCTGAAGAAATTCCACAAAAGGAGATTTTTGCCATCGGCACACTATATACAGTCGCGAACAGGATGGGACACTCGAAATTAGTGCCGTGAGCTGTTTATTTCAAACATCAATCTCAGTAGATTGTCAGGACAATGGAGACAACAGATGTTAACAGCTCGCTGATTCAAATAGAATGCCAAGGAAACGTAACGTTACAGCGGAGCATAAAGCCATCTCAGTCCAAGTTTCAGCCAATCACACATAGAGCAAAAACATATTGACAATAATTCTATCCAATCATATGAAGCACACGTAACTGTAGTTAACACAATAGAGACTTTAACACAATGGCTCGTTTATGAGAGACAACGCACAGAGACTCATTCATATTAACTTTCTAAAGATGTACACTAAATAAACTTGTTGCAACCTAAAAGGGCAAATCACAGAAGCTTATTGTTCTATTTCTCACGTCTGCTCTACAGCTTAGAAAACCTTTTCTGCTGCATTAGCACTGTTCACAAATCTGCTGTCTGAGGCCTGTCTTTTTTACCACTTTCTCAAAACCCTCTAATTTTATAGATCCCAACAGAGATGTGTTGAATTCCAGGTGGGGGACAGGTGAGCAAGGTCATGCAAGGCAAGGAAGGCGTTCAAGGGCAAGGCAAGACAAGTGGTGGCTTTGCCAGGCAACACAAAAGAGAGGGAGGCAAGGCAATAAGAGTCCTAGAAGGAGAAGGAAATGAAAGATTGGAGCTGGTCAACTGGGAAGGAAAAGGAGGGTAGGTGAGCAAGCCACTGGGTTGGTACAAAGGGCAAGGGAAGGACGTGCATGGGTCAGGAAGGTAAAGGAGTGGTCAGGAATGACAAGGAAATGCAAGATTGGGTAGGAAAGGCAAGGCAATATAGGGGAGGGGTAGGCAACACAATGGGTGTCTTAAGAGGAAATGTCCATGCACAGCAAAGCCAAGAGAAAAGTGGTAGAAAGTTCAAGGTAGGGGATGAGACAGAGTGAAAAATCTCCCAGAGTAAAAATCCATTTTGAATTAGGTGAAATGTCTAGGAAGGGTGAAAAGTCTGTAAGGCCAAAGCTGAAGGGAAAACTGCAGGACAGAGATAATGAAGAGACAGAGAGAGACAGAAAAAAAAAAACAAAACAGAAACTACTGCAAGGGCAGGCCGCCCTGACCCAGGAATTCTTTTTGATAAAGAGGAACTGATGATAAATGTCACACAGAGTCCATAAGAATGAATATGTATGAACCTATTGTGAAACTGTATGCATATGTATTTGGGAGGAGAGATAAAAAGAGATCTGAAGTTCTCAGAGGCACGCATGCCCTTTTAGGGAGAGAAATATCCGCATGTGTCCAGCACTGCAATAAACAAACATACCAGCTTTATAACTTTTACAAAGTAGTGGAGTTCTCTTCTTTTCTCTGCAAAACATTCTGGTGAGCGAGGCAGGAGTTCTCTGTCCCCACAGGGGCAGGGGGGATAGACAGACCTCCAAGGTGTGCTCTAAGATTTTTTTTCCTAGTGGGGCTCCGCTCGTCTCGGCTTCCCTCCTGCAAAGACAGACAAGGACCTGCTGGCCTGCGGAGGAGGATATGGTATGTACTGAGGGGCCCCCGGGAGAAAAGAGAACTAGGGAGTAAATCACTTAGAGACGTCTGGGTGCAGCTGATGGAGCAGCTGGATTAGAGACGGGGGGGGGGGGCTCATTGTCTGATAGAGCGGACCGCTAGCGACCCTGGGGGTGGATCAAGTGGACCTCTATGTGTGTGTGTGTGTGTGTGTATGTAGTGTCCAGACACTGTATCGGGGGTTCATTGTTCTGATAGGGCAGACCGCTAGCGACCCTGGGGGTGGGTCGAGTGAATCTCTATGTGTGTGTGTGTGGTGTCCAGACACTGTGTCATTGTATAGTTAATGCATTGTGTGGTTAATATTAATGTGTCTGTAATCGTGCAAGTGTGTGGTATATGAAAGAGAAAGCAAACAAGTGAGTTCACCCAGGGCGCAGGGGGGTGAGTACTACCTGTGTTTGAAGCAGCCGAGTGAGGCCTGAGGCGCCAGCTGCAGCAGGCTGTGGGGGCAGGGAGTGCCCCGCAGAGAAGCGGAATGAGAGGAGGAACGTCTGTGATGGTATTTATTGTGTTTAAATGTAGTGATTTGTGTAGATTTGGTACATTTTAACCACGAGTAAAAGCTCAGAGAGTTTGGACTTGATCTCTGGACTGTGTGCTGTTATTTTGATTGATTGTGTCCAGGGAAAACTGATGTGAGTAAATGCTGAATTATGGTATGCTGTGTTGTGTTGAGAAAAGTGGGCACTTTGAGAGATATGCCCTTTCCCAGTGATTTTGTGTGGTGATTTTCTTCCACTGCATTGTGGTAATTTGATTCTCGGATTGTATAGTGGTGTTTGTGGAGATTTTAAGATTTTGTTTACAACAAGAGTAGCATTTTACACAGAAGAACAATAGTATGGTGATTTATGTTTAACTATAGTAAAGCGAATTAAAGGAATTCCAAGAATTCTCCCCCCCACAGCAATTCAAGCCTTGGCTCTAGTGAATTTGAGATAAAGAAGGGGGGTGCATGTGTCTGTGGGCATATCAGAGTTTCTGCTGTGACAAGCACAGCCTTTTTGCAACGCAGTAAAACGAGTGTAAGTAGACACAGTGCTTAATTAGATTGCGCAAGAAGAGAACTAGAAAAGACTAATATTTTGTAAAACAGAGTTTAGATAGAAGAGATGAATGAATTTATGAGACTTCAGCTTACTATAGTAAGTCTGGACTGGGAACAGCCTGCTGTAGGAGATTTGGAGTTCTCTGTAATAAACGGAATAGCCTGCTTCTGGAGGCAATTCCTGTAAGCCTTTAGTGCATCAAGAAGCTGGCACGCTGCGTTATTATTATTGCAGTGCAGAGTTTGTGAGAGATGCTGGTATTGCTGTTCTAATAAGCGTCAGGGCACATGCCCCGAGTGTAAATTAAAGTTTTCTGATCAAGCTGATTCAGAAACTAAGATCCTAAAGCTCATGTGTAGGAACTCACATCTGATACCTGCCACCTGGAGTTGTATGTGGGAGTGTGAGAAGAAGACTAAGAAACTACTGTGAAGCTTTGTAAAGAGAAGTTTTGGTGGAAGCGAGATAGGGCAAGGAGAAAGAGATAATGAGAACTGACCAGAGCAAAGAGGATCCTAAACTAGCTCCTTTTAGGAGGCGCTCACTGGGAGAAGGCTGCCAGTAGGAGCAGCTCAGAAAATAAAAATATTTACAATACTTCATTGCAGTTAATACTGTTTTAAAATAGGAAGGTAAACGGGATGGGGTTTTGTATGCTGATATGTCTTTTTGTTTTAAGAAATCACCCAGAATGGCAAAGAGACTGTGAGATCAGACCACCCTCTGGTCTTGGCCCTTGAAAAGGAAAACAAGGCAAAGAGAAAGCAAATCAAGCATGTTGTTCAGCATGCAGCATAAGATAGCAACGTATGAAGTCAAACAAAGATTATCATGCTAAAATGCAAAGTGATTACAGTTCGCAAAATGAGTACACAAAATGATTTGTTAAAGGCTCCTCCTAAGGTAAGGGAGGAAGGATAAAGATGACCTCCCCAAAACAGAAGAAGACTTAGGCTCCAAAAGTATACCCACTCGAATCCATCACCCTCCCCGCTCCTGGCAGTTCAATTTCATCCAGAACTAAGATGTAACAGACCCCTCTGCAAGAGGCAGTGAGATCAGAAGAAGGAAAAGGGTAGAATTTTAGTTGACACAAGGGCCATATATTCAGTTTTAAATAAAGCTTTAGTACCTGTGGAGAATGTTTATGTTGTTGTGTGGAGAACAACTGGCCAGTCTGAGAAGGCATACTTTTGCAAACCTTTTAAGTAACATGTGTACTATGTGTACTTAATAGCTTTTGTACAATTTGCTCAATTCACTAAACATTCTCAAATGAGAAAGGTTACTCTGGAGGCAAATGATATAAAGATGTTAGGCTTAACATTAACAGCCATTGAAATCAAGAAAGACATTAGTAAAGAGATATTAGAATAAGTAAATAAGTGTTTTCGAGGGTATGGGACTCTGCTGTACCAGGGAGAGTGAAAAATGCCCCTGCATAGTAATCAAGCTTAAGGAAAGAACACAACCAGTGAGAACTGAGCAGTACCCTCAAAAGGAAGATAGAGAAGGAATCAGCCCAATAATTGATAGTACTAGATTGAAGGCTGTCAATAAGATAACACAGAATTTATACTCTGTGGTAGCAAATCCATATACTTTACTAACTTTTTTAACACCTGAGCTAACCTGGTTCACTGTTTTAGGCCTAAGAGATGCCTTCTTTTGCCTCCCTATCCACGAAGCCAGCCAGAAAATTTTTGCATTCAAACACAGCTCACATGGTCCATGTGCCTGAAGGCTTCAAAAATTCCCCACTCCGATTGGAGAACAGCTTGCAAAGACCCAGAGTCCTGGGAAGCTCCACAAGAGGAAAGGAATCTGTTGCAGTATGTGGATGATCTTCTAGTAGCCACTTGGACGAGAGAAGCATGTAAGCATGTGTGGTGTGGACGGTAAGCCTTTTGAATTTCCTAGGACTCCAAAGATATAGAGTATCAAAGAAAAAGGCACAGATAGTGAAACAGAAGGTAATCTACCTGGAGTAAGAAGTGAGTGCTGAGCAGCAGACTTTAAGGCACAGAAGCCATATGCCAAACCCCGAAACCCCAGACCATGAAAGAACTCTGAATCTTCTTAAGCATAGCAGGGTAGTGCCAGTGTGGGTTTATAATTATGGACTGCTCGTCAGACCCCTCTATGCTCTTATTGCCAATGAAAACAGAGATATCCAGTGGACAAAAGGAGCCACACAGGCCTTTCACCAGCTAGTGAGTGCCCTCATGTCAGCTCCAGCATTGAGACTTCCAGGTGTAAGTAAACCATTCTTTATATTTTTCCATGCAAGGAATTGCCCTGGGAATACTGGCTCAGGACTTGGGTCCATACCGAAGGGCAGTTGCTTACTTCTCTAAGCAACTAGATGCAACAGCCAAAGGATGGCCAGGTTGCCTCAGAGGTGTAACAGCAGTTGTGCTGAATATTCAAGAGGCACCCAAGTCTACCCTAGGACAAAAATGACTGTGCTAGTGTCCCACACAGTGTCTGCAGTACTAGAAGTAAAGGGTGGCCACTGGCTTTCACCACAGAGGTTTCTGAAATACCAGGCCATCATGGTAGAGCAAGATCATGTAGAGAGAGTGGTGACTAATATTGTCAACCCAGCTTCTTTTCTCAGTGGAATCAAGGAGAAGCAGTACACCATGATTGCCTAGAAACCATTGAAGCTACCTACTCCAGCCGCCCAGACTTAAAGGACACTCCTTTAGATGATGCAGAGACCTGGTTCACTGACGAGAGTAGCTACATTGCCAGTAGAAAGCAACATGCAAAGTACACAGTGACTACCTGCAGAGAGGTAATAGAGTCTGGACCCTTACCAACAGGTACCTCTGCACAGAAGGCTGAGATAAATACATTGACCCATGCCTTAGAAACAGCAAAAGGCATTCAGAGTCATGCATGCACATGGAGCCATCTGGAAGGAGAGGGGACTGCTAACTTCACAAAGGAAGAAGAGACAATCTGGCTGCTGGAAGCAGTTCAGCTACCTGAAAAAGCATATTAAGGCACACCAGAGAGTGAGCTTAAAATTGGAAGAAAGAAATGAGCTGGCAGATGGAGAGGCAAAGAAAGCAGCAAAGGATGAGGTAATTATGGACAGATTTTCCTTGAAAGTAAGCCATAATACAATAATACTAATCAAAAGAGACGTACAAAAGAGACAAGGGGTGGACTACCATTGAAAGACAGCTAGTAATCCCTTCCCATTTTCATGGTTACTAGTGAAGGAAGAGCACTAGAAAACACACTAGGGCCTAACTGCTTGAAAGCTTTTTAGAGAGTGTGGCTACTTTCCCAAAATGACCAAGGCTGCCAGTGATACAGAGTGCATTGAAATGAAGTGTTGACTTTGAAGTAGTAATTTCCACAGGCTTTCTAGAACATACATCTGATTGAAAGAATTGTTGTCAGGAATTTATATGCCACTATCACTCAGGTAAGCCGACAATGTGATCCTTGCCTCCAGACTAACCCCAAAAATACCCCTAGGCCGAAACTCAGTCAGACTGGGAGAGGCCATGGGCCTGTACAGCAGTGGCAAATTAACTTTTCAGAACTCCCAAGGAAAGGGGGGTATCAGTATTTACTAGTATTGACAAATACATTTTCAGGGTGGCCAGAAACATTCCCCACCAGAACTGTCAAAGCTCAAGAGGTGACCAGAGTATTACTACAAGAAGTAATACCACGCTTCAGAGTTCCAGCCACAATATCCTCAGATAGAAAATCATATTTCATTTCCAGAGCAGTGCAACAGATTAGTAGCTGCCTGGGCGTAGATTAGGAAATTCACACTCCATAACGCCCCAATCAAGCAGCCAGGTAGAGAAAATGAATCATTTGATTAAGCAGCAGATTGTAAGACTGGGGCAAGAAGTTAATCTACCCTGGCCCCAAGCTCTTTCACTGACACTATTGCAAATTCAAACTAAACCTTGAGCTAAAAGAATGCTGAATCCTTTTGAAATGCCTTATAGAAGACCATATGGAATACAAAGGGAATGTCCACCCACATTAGAGTGATAACACTGGCCACCTACATGGTGGCTTTAAGCAAACAGCTCAGAGAAATTGAGAAACATATAACTAAAACTCGGAGCAGGGAGTTAGATAGCCTGGGGATGATGTATATGTTAAGTCTCTAACAGAGAAGACTTTAGAACCACAGTGGGAGAGACCACTGCAAGTACTTCTTACCACCTTCACCGCAATAAAAATCAAGGAGCAGAATGCCTAGATCCATCACTCTCGAGTGAAGAAAGCCCTAGAAGTCCCTTAGAGAGTGACGCCAGAAGACAATGAACTGAGACTAAAACTTACTCAGGCAAAATGAGTATATTGCAGTCGAGAGTAGTTCATACTTTAGTTTACAGAATTGTTTTGTATGTAATTATAACTGAAGTTTCAGAACTAAAGGGTACCTCTATCCAAAGCAATGCTGAATGGCCTTAGTCCCAGGCTTTTAATCAGTATACTAGATCCATGAGACAACTTCCTGAGAAAAAAGATTTAAACGTATCTACTGTAGTAATCCACGAGAATCGAGTATATGAGAAGCAAGAATGGCAGGAATGAGAACTGTGGGCACTTCAAGAAATCAGAAGAGAAGAAATCAAAGTAGGGTGTCAGGTCATCAATAGGACAGCTTATGAGAAACCAGATGCAGTTAGTGTCTCAACCTCTCCTGGTGTATATGAACACCAAGAAGTCTGTGATAGCCTAAGTGAATCAGACTGTTGGTGTAATTTCACCTTGATACAGCCTGTAGAAGTGACCTGCCTTTGAGCTTGAGTTGCTATCAGACTTTCATTTAAATTCAAAGTAGACGCTGCACTTTTTGCAACAGCAGGGCCTTATACAACACATACTAGGACTCAAATAGTTCAGATTCAACCCAAACTTTAACCTAAAGTGTATGAAATAAGCCCCTATGGAGCAAAGAATGTGGGTGAACAACAACTATTATTCAATCCAGAATGGTCTCTCAAAAGTGTTGAGTTGCTAATGCAAATTAACATTTCAAAAATCCAACCAGCCTGCTCCTCCTTCCTAAAAACATCCTTTGAAGGCTAGACAACATAGTTACAAAGACAAGTATATCTCAAGAGCAGAATAAGAAAAGATCTAACTGAGATATTAGAGACAAGATTAAGAGTTTTAAATAGAATTGATTCAGAAATACTGGTGAATAAACTGGCCACTGCAGCAGGTAGCCTAACAAAATTGAAGCAGCCTTTACAGTCATCTCTGTTGGCATTAGAAACTGGCCAGTGGCAGATTTCAAAGCTACTGCCAAAGTAAGAAAGTACGAAAAGGCTGGAGACCAAGACCACAAGTTAATAGTAGAAGCACTTAGTACAGTTCAAGATAATGTGTCTTTAGCTTTCAGTTGTATACAAGCACAGTTATAGATGCAAGCAACAGCAGCTCTGATCATATGGGAAAGGGGTGAAGGTAATTTTCCAGCTAAAATTCGAAAAATTGTTTGAGATAATGCAATTGATTTTGAAAAGAAATTTCAATCCTGGTGGACTATGGTAAATTTCACCTATGATCCTGCTTCTAATGTGGCCACTGCCTTTGAGCTTACCAAATATAATGCTGTCGCAGACATTTTTCCACAGAAATCCTTTCTTTCAGATTTCTGTATCTTCTGGGAAGCAAAGGGCCCCAGAAGATGAATGTAAACAATTGTTATCAGCTGCTGTGGAATGTAATAGGATTCACCTTGATTGGCTCATTTTCTATGTTTATAATTAAGGGCCAATCACCAGTGCAAGCTAGGGGACTGAGTCCCTGGACACAACTTTGTTTTGGATTCTTTCTTTTCTATTCTTAGCCTAGCTAGCATCTGCAAACTTCTCTCTTTATTCTTATTAGTATAGTTATAATGTATTATATATCATATATCAATAAATCCAGCCTTCTGATCAAGAAACAAGATTCCCGTCTCTCTCTCACCAGCAGCCACCCACACAGGCACTGTAATATAATGCCACTGTTTATGTTATCCATCCCATCATTGCACTAAGATTAAACCATGAAAAAACAATACTCTACCCTTCAGAACATAGAGTGTGGGCACAAAAGATGAATGAAAAGTAGCAGACAGTAAACTTAGAATCCTGCATTACTAGAGAACAGATGAGATTCATTTGTGAAAGCAATACTATTAATGCCCAGGATGTGTGTTTAGACACTGAACAGAGTATTTGTCACTTCGAAGTTCATCCAGTCACTGACCAAAAACTGTGCTCATATATACTAGAAAAGAGTATGTGTGCCTGAGAACTGCTTGTGCTGCTGTAAAAATTGATAGCAATGATGTTATTTTGTCTAGTAGAAATAATTCTAATTTCTGTATTTGTAATCTTGTTAAGATTATCAGGTGTGATTTTTCATACTTGGCCCCAGTGATGTCCCACCAGCTGCTTAAAACCAATTATACAATGTATCACGGACTATCACCAACCCCTATTAAGATGGACGTTACATTAGTAAAACAATTAATTAAGCACCAAGACCTACTAGAGATCTTGAAGGAAATCCAAGAAAGTAGAAAGAAAACCTGAATTACTTTCCAACATGATACAAAAGAAATAACCAGAGTTCTACAAAGAATAATACAAAATGTGAATCATCACTGGTAAGATGTGATCTTTGGGTGGTCACCAACTGCAAACGGAATCTTTAATAAGTTGTGTCATCCCATTATAGTTTTGTTAATATTAGTTGAGATAAGTTTAAGATTATCTATTATATTGCTAATTTAGAATAGGAGAATACTACAACAAATAGTTGTATTAACCTCTTTATCAAACCTACAAGGTAAAGCATTAAGAGACACTTATTGTCGTAAGGGTTTGCATTAAGTAAAAGAATTTACTTATTTTCTAGGAAAGGGGGGAATTAGACAGAGTGAAAAATCTCCCAGAGTAAAAATCCATTTTGAATTAGGTGAAATGTCTAGGAAGGGTGAAAAGTCTGTAAGGCCAAAGCTGAAGGGAAAACTGCAGGACAGAGATAATGAAGAGACAGAGAGAGACAGAAAAAAAAAAACAAAACAGAAACTACTGCAAGGGCAGGCCGCCCTGACCCAGGAATTCTTTTTGATAAAGAGGAACTGATGATAAATGTCACACAGAGTCCATAAGAATGAATATGTATGAACCTATTGTGAAACTGTATGCATATGTATTTGGGAGGAGAGATAAAAAGAGATCTGAAGTTCTCAGAGGCACGCATGCCCTTTTAGGGAGAGAAATATCCGCATGTGTCCAGCACTGCAATAAACAAACATACCAGCTTTACAGCTTTTACAAAGTTGTGGAGTTCTCTTATTTTCTCTGCAAAACAGGGATAGGTGAGTGCAGCTGAGAAAGAAAGAAAGTGCATAGCTCTCTCATGTGTGTGTGTGTGTGTGTGTGTGTGAGAGAGAGAGAGAGAGAGAGAGAGAGAGAGAGAGAGAAGTTTGCAGGATGTAAAGCAAAGAAAGCTGTCTCTTGATTGTGGAGTGAACGGGTGTTTTCAAACCTAAGCGGCAAGGTCCAAGCAACCTTTTCATCCTGGCATATCTGTGTGTGTGAGACATAGCCAGAAACTTCTCCATTGAGGTTCAGATGGTGCGAATAGCTGAGCAGGAAAGCACATCACATCAGCATGTTTCAACAGAAGCAGTTTGTGTGAGAAGGAGATGGATATATGGGATTCCAGCAATATGACAATACGCTCAGCTGAGAAGCAAAGTGCAATGCCTCAGTGCGTGCTCTGAAAATAGAAGGCTGCAAGGAAAAGGCAAGGGGACAAGTCAATGAAAGCTTTCTGTCCTGGCACACTTGAGCTGTTTGTAGGTGAACCGCTGTTCAGTTTCACTAAGGACTGTGTGACACTCAGAGGATGCGCTTTTCCATGTAGCTGAGAAGGAAAATGAGAATCACCAGTATGTCTGGCAGAGTTTGTAGGCTGCGAGGAGAAGGTGAAGGCCAAGCCTGGTTTTTGGCTGTGGTGGTTGTTGCAAAGAAGAAGCTTCTGGATGTTTTAAACTTTTGGGGATCTGCGAGAGTGAAAGACTATGCTGGTACCTCATTAAACTAATGATTGTTGATCATCTGGCTGAATCTATGACATAAACCATAAGTGAGATTTCCCCCCATTCACCCCAGTTTTTTCACCTTTTCATCCAACAGCCTGAGCCTTTTTGAGGCTGCTGTCAAACACCTTGCCTTGAAAGCTACAAGTGTCTCAGTTCAGCCGCTAAGAAACATGGAAAAGAGCTCAAGTCAATTTCAGAATTACCCTGAGCAGAGCTGGTGTTTCGGTACCTGAAATTACCATTGTGAATATGTGCAAGAATCACCATTTTATTAGGCAAACATTTGGAATATGGTAGCAGCTTCATCTTCTTGTCGTTGCAGTCCTTGGAAGTTTTGCTATTTACTGAAACAGGAAACAGATCAAACACAAGAAGCTTAAGAATCCAAGCTCCCTGACCATTGGTTAAATAAGCACTTGATTAATTCAAGGTGCCATTGTAACATACAGAATGGCTCTGGGCAGGAAAATGGAAGTGTCATCCTTCATGGGGGCAGAAAACCTTTATACCGCGTGAACTCTGGGAGTAATCCATCATGCCTCAGTGTGCTGTGGCTGGTCAGAGAGCTACATGATGGGTCTCTGTGCCCATGGCACTCTCAGGGCTCAAGGCCCCACAGAAACTCCCCACCTTACAGACATGCAAGTAAAGCCCAACGAAAAGGCAGTTCTCCAGACAGCTTACTGAAACCAGCTAGGAGTTCCCAGCATCACTCTGGGCACTTCTGACCACAGATAGGTTTGGTTTTAATGAATCCAGAACAAAGTTGCATTTTCCTAGTCTTCAGCTCTACTAAGGTATTTTAAGTAACATGGTGAGAAAAACTTTGTTTCGGAAATGATACATAAAAGAGGGCATAATATATGTTTTGCTGCTATCTTCTTTTGCTGCTCCATTTTGCTTGCTTTGCTATCACTTTCTGTCAAATAAATGCTAGCAAAATACCTAACCAAGTCCTGCTGTAAAGACAGACTGCCAGAGAGGTAGACACTTCGAAGATTTACAAGACCCTTGTAGCATGTGTCTAGGTCAATTTGTATGCAGATTCTTTCTTCCAGCAGGACTTTTTTTGCACCATTAGCGCACATTGACCTGAATGCAGTACAAAAGCAGTGAATATGGGAATTGTTCTCTTTCAGTTTGAATGGTGATAAAAATGCATTTCAAATAAAAGCATTTTAGAGCAGGAGGAAGATTTTAAATGTTGCTAGCAAACCATAAAAAGATGCATATTTACAGGTTGGGTTCCTTTCAAAATTTACAAGATTTCCAGACAGAAAACATAGCTTAGTAAATTGCAAATCTAAATCACTATCTATCTAGAAAGGTGGCATGAAAAAGAGCAAGAGGAAGAAAACCAAAAAGAAAATCAAAGGAAGCCAGCAATAAGGCACAACCTCTCCTCCTTTTCAGCTTATTACAGTACCTCAGAAGTACCTTTGAGTGTCCTAAAAGTCACGTTAAGTAGAAAACTGTGCCAAGAACAATTCTGGAAAACTGGAAAACTGTGCTATTCGAACAGAAACACTTGGTTTGCTTTCACAACGATTTAATCTGCATGCAATATGTAAGGTAAGGGTATGTTTCATATATTCAAAACCAATTTAAAAATATTTCCAAATTGAAGGGACTACTTTTTATTTGTTTTGAATTACTTGGCTAAATATGGCACACATTAAAATACCACAGACATGTCATTTGTTTTAGAGTTACCAAGTGCAAAGGAGGGAAGTGTTTTGTGTGCTTAAAAAAGTAAAGTATTGGAGAGTGCTTTTGTTACTTGTTTAGAAGGTTAGAATATGTGTAAAAGATGCTAGCCGGGGACTTGGAATTCATGAATTATTTGCTGTAAGTAGGTCAAATGACATTAGCTTTCAAAAAGAAAAAGTAATCTTATTCCACATGTCACTATTCTGAAGTAGATTAGCATCCCATAAGCTCAATATGGATATGAAGAGGGATATGACATAAAAGGTTAAGTAACACTGTTGATGGCAAAAGGCTTACCTGCTTCACACAAATACAGGAGATAAAATACTGTTTTTACACAAATATTGCTATTCAGAGCTTTCCTTGAAAAGTTTCAATGACAATTATGACAGTAAAATTCTGAGTGACAGTGAAATTTACTCAATCATGACAGTAAAATTTACTCACTCATGAGAAAAATTCTTAGTGTGAGCTAAGTACCTTAAGCAAAGGGTAGGTCAAGCATAACTCATATTTGATGCAAAAAAAGACAATTTGGCCTGCATTTGGCACATCTACTCCATTAAAAAGCTTACTCTGTCTCAGATTCCTTTTCACGGATACCAATTCAAGTTGTGAAACTTCATGGAAATGATTTAAGGAAGGATATATTAGAAGAATGGAATAATGATTAATGTTCATTTTCTTTCAGCTGCTTTGTTTGCCCTTTGAAATTTTTGAAGTCCTTTCTGGTGTCACCATGGTTGCACTGCAGCAAGTGTTCGGCTGTAAACTGTCCATATTGCCAGCTTCTGGACTACCTTCAGAAAACTTCCCACTGGTTTCATATAGAAATCACAAGCAGTAGAGATGAGTAAGACTGCAAAAATCTTTTCATCTCCTTCTAGAGCAGGACCATGTCTTTGACCAATTCTTAACTAGACAACTGTCATCAGTCAAGAGGGACTCTTATGTTCAAGAGCTAAGTAATGACAGCTGTAAATGATAAAAAGTATATTGAAATTGTCTTTGGACTCCAGAGCAGAGAAATGAAGGAGCTTGAATTCACCTTCTTGGGCAGTTTTAAAATGCACATTAACTTTAGGATGGGAGCTAAGTCATCGTAACATTTGTGGAGTATGTCGGTGTAGACAGAGTTTCCATCACTGCAGAAGCAATGTCATTTAACCCATGTTATCATCACTAGCTGCAATGCTGCAGTTACTGCAGAGTATCTGCCACAGGTTTTACAGGGTGGGCTTTTGTGTGTAAACCCTGAGTAACATTTCAGAGAGAAGTATTTTGTGGGGGGGAAAACCCCCTACTCTTAACTATTTCAAATAATGGGTACATTTGAAAGAAAAAAAAGATCTAAACCCTTTAATTTCTAGATGTATTACCGGCACAAACTGTACCAGAATTTATGATGCTTTTGATTATGACGTCATAACTCTACCATGGACGCTCTTGCTCTGGAATATTCCTTAAGAAACAAAGCCCTCTATAGAAATTAAAAAAAAATAGCTAAAATATTGGGCTGCATGATTTCAAAGGCTATGTACTAAAGGCCAAACACTTGTAATAATAGTAATGAGTGGACTAAAAGTTAAATCAATACAGCATAACATAGTTCAAAGATATCTTGTGTCCTAATGTTCCCACAGAAGACTGTAAAAAACTCTATTTTTGTGGATTTAGATGTACCTTCTACTTCTTTTCACTGTATGAGAATGTTTATGACAAGATTGGATGACCTCATGCGACCTTCTATAAGTAAAGAGGAGCCATAAAATAAAGGCAAAATTGTTAATTGCAGGTGGAAAGAGGGAGGTCAACAAAACAAAATAAAAAAGAAAAATAATAATTAAACCTCCCATCATTTTCTGTGAAAGTAAAGGCACAGACAAGAAAGAACAACTGCAAAATTCTCACTAGAAAAACACACTTTATCCAGCTCAAGTATTTTGTGGTACATTTCTTGCTGTTTTTTCATGCCAAACATCTTAACCACTGAAGGTGTCCCTTTTCTCTTTCTGGAATACAGCTAGGAAGATGGCTGTGTCATTGCAGACAAGTTGCTATTCTTAGAGGTGTCCAGCTGAAAGTCCTGTATCAACTGATTTGCTCTGTCACTTTAATATGGCATGACTTAACCACTTACAGTTTCAGCACCTGAACTTGCCCAGCCCTACAATTCTTTGCCCCTTGAATGGTTATGCTCCTTGGCAACTGAAAACTGTGCAGAACATGAAACTATGCAGAATTTGCTTTATGAGATGATACCAAATGAGTCACACTGGCAGATTAACTGCTTAAGTAAGCCTTCAGGAAATCAGTGACTGCTGATTTAGATAGGCCATTCAAGTTAATTTACAGGTGCACCTTTCACTCCTTTTTCATCTGTCAGCATCACAGGGTGAATAGTAACCATGGAGTCATGATTATTTGGATGCTATTCTTAGCTTTAGGAGAGAAGTAAAGCAGCTGAAGTACCTATTTTTGATGTGATACCTAGGAACACAGAGTTGGCACATTTCATTCAAGTCCAATCACAAATAGTAATACTAAAAAGATAGGATTGGCCTCTTCATGATGCTCTTCTTGTTTTACAGCCTGCTCTGATTCTGGTGAAACTTTTTCATTATCTTCTCTCCAAAAAGGAGGAAATCTAATTAAATTTCCCTCCCTACTGGTGCAGGTTTACCATTCAGTTTGTTGAGCCTAAAAATGGAATTGGAACTAGCAGGAATTGCTGTGTTTTTAAGTTCCTAGTCCGTTAAGACAATCTCTGTTAAAAGCCTTCATGCTATTGGCTAAAGAATACTCGGTTTCCCCCAAGAGCGAATGCATGCAATTTAATCCAACTCTCTGTAACAAACTCCAGTAATACAAAATCCAGTAATACAGAAGAGTCACAAATAGCAGGAATAATTATTGGACCATTTAGGGAAGTAACCTTCTCACCTTCTTTTGGAGTGAGCATAATCTGCTAGCTGAAGTAACAAACTTGAGAACAGAAATCTCCCTGCTACTGAGAAGTTGCTGACATGGGAACCACTTAAGCTCTGTGACTTTCCCCTTTCCATTCATCAGTCAACCGAAACCAGCTATGAGTTTTGACGGGGTCAAAAATTGACGGGGTCAATCAAAGACAAATGATAATCTATACACAGGTCTATGAAAGGTCCTTCCACTGAAATGTTAATGTGAATGAAAAAGCAGAAGAGTTTCCTCTGTCAGTTTGAAAGCTGCGCACACAATGCCTCTGTTGTGTAGCTTCATTCCAAACCTCTTACAAGCTGCCGTGCTCTCTGTCTCCCGGAGGCGCAGAAGCGGCTTCTTCGCGCACAAATCATCACGCTGTCACCTTGCGCTCCAGAGTGTGGCTTCTGCCGAAAGATGACCGGGACTGGCGCTTACCTTCAGAGAGCCTCGTATCTCTGTCTTCTGTGTCTCTTGTCGCCTGCGTTTAAGTGGAAAGCTTTTCCACTCCATCTCGCATGGAGGAACTGTACCAGCACATCAAACATCCCCTGAACTTGCCCTAGGAAATCTATGAGTTCTTTGCATCTCGCAGCCTCAAGGGAAGCCCAAGATTCTCCATGGAGGGCTGCTAGAAAATTTGCTGGAAACAGAGGAAAGTTGTCTAAGAAGTCCTTCCATACGAATGCTAGAAGGAAATTGAAGTGGCATGCAAGTGGGAAAACACTGTCCTCTAGCAGTTTGAAAGCTGGGCACACAATGCCTCTGTTGTGGGGCTTCGTTCTTCACCTCTTGCTAGCTGCCACACTCTGTGCCTCCTGGCTGCCAAAAAGAGCACAGAGCGTTGTGCCGGTCGCCATGCACTCTGGAGTGGGGCTTCTGTCAAAAGATGCCCCGGAGCTGTGCTTAGCTTTGGAGAGCTCCGTATCATCATCTTTAGCATCTCTTATCACGTGCAGCTTAGCAAAAAGCTTTCCCACTATGTCTCACAAGGAGAAACTGTGCCAGTACAGGAAGCATCCCCTATCTTGCTGTAGAAGTTGCACAGACGTCTGCAGAGTGTTTAATAAGAAGCAACAGAAAGTTGTCCAAAACTCCTTCCATTTGAATGTTAATGTGAATGGAAAAGGCAGGAGAGTGGTAAGATACTGTTTTCTCTCAGTTTGAAAGTTGCACACTGTGACAGTGTTTATAGGGGTTTTCCGGTGAGGGATGAGATGAGAATGTTGACTCCATGTTCAGAAGGCTTGATTTATTATTTTATTATATATATATTACATTATAATTATACTAAAGAGAACAGAATGAAAAGTTTCATCTCAGACGGCTTGCTAAGCTAAGAATAGAAAGGAATGCATAATAAAGGTTTGTGTCTTGGATAAAGAGCCCAAGCTAACTGGGGTGTGATTGGCCATTAATTATAAACATCCAAGATTGGCCAATCACAGATGCACCTGTTGCATTCCACAGCAGCAGATAACCATTGTTTACATTTTGTTCCTGAAGCCTCTCAACTTGTCAGGAAGAAAAATCCTAAGAAAGGATTTTTAATGAAATATGTCTGCGACATGTCACATTTTTTATTTAGTTAAATTTAAAAGAAAAATGTTTGTAATTTTCTCTGCTGGGCTCATGCAGAGGAAAGAACAAACACTTGACAGGTTATCTGTTGCCAATCAAACCTCAACCAAGTGCTGATGTGGAATGAACAGGGAAATTCTTCTCCAGTAGAACATAAAATTCTATCATATCGTTAAAACAGTCTTTTAATATAAGAAAATCCAAAAACAATGCAAAGAAAGTCCAAGTCCGAACAGCTGAGTTTCAGGAAAAGACCATGGACTGAAGATGTTCCTCTTTGACAACTCTGAACGTCCATTTTGGTCCTGAAACAGGCTTGCAGAATCCTGGAACAACAAAGTATTAAAGAAAAATCCATCAATAGTTATCAAAAATCCATTGACAGTCATCAAACAATTTTGAGAAAATTTCTGGAATGTCTTGGCCACAGCCCTTTATTGAACAACTTGGACTGAAGCTAATTTTTGGCTCTTCAATGCTTTTGAGCTGCTGCCAGATCTTTCAACCTTTTTTATTTAAGTTAATTCTTTTTCTTTTTTTTTTTTTTTTCGGGAAAAGCAGCAGCAGCACACAGTCTGAGAGACCCTGGGGGGCCCTGGCCCTCTTGGAAGGATCTGGAACCCCAGACCTGGCCCACAAAATGGTTGCCCAGGACCTGACAGGGGAAGCAAAACCCCCAAGGCCAACAGGAGGCTGGGCAGTGGCCCTCGCCCAGGGACCCGACCCAAACAGCCCAGTCCTGGCCCCCAAAGTGGGCTTTGTGTTCTCACAAACCAGCACCCTGCTGCCAATGCAATGGCAGAATGAGTGACCAAACACTTCCTTCTTCCCAAACCACCGACACGTATCGGCAGTGGGGGAATAGAAGCTGTCCCAAGAATCTTCATCCCAAGAATCTTCATCTCGGGTCTGGGAATATTTTTTCCCCACAGCAAGCGAGCGATGATCACTTCCCGCTGCTTCCTCTGCCTCTGCAATGCAAATGCAAAAGGTGTTCCTCCCATCCGCCTCCCAGTCTGGGGACCAGAGGCAGAACTTTTGGGAGCCACCCCCCCTTGCTGCTGGGGCGCGCAAGGGATGGCAGAGACCTCTGGAACCCCCAAGGGGAAACCACTGACCAAACACGCACCAACCTGCCAAAAACGCTGAGTTTAAAAGCAGGCAGCCAGGCTGCGCTTGCACTCAGCTGCCGAGCCACATCTCCCCCATGGAAGGAGAGCTGCTGCAGCAGGGGCAAACGGCTCGGCACGGTCCGAGCTCGGACATGCTGCTGGTTCCAGGGCAGCCTCTGATGCAGACACAGAGGACGGAGTCCCTGAAGGCAGCAGAACCACCGGGTCGGGCGGCAAGGGCAGCAGGGGTGCGAGAGGTGCGCAGGAAAGCGCAGCAGGCATCTCACTTGGCTCCAGGAGCGGCAGCGCAAGCGTGAGCTCCGTCCCTGCGGGAGGGGATGGCGGGGACGGCACGGGGTGGGCAGCATCTTCTGCCCCTGTCTCTGGGATCGGCCACGGAAGCGCAATCGCAGAATCCTGCAGAGTCCGCTAGGGAGGTGGCGCGACAGCAGGGGGGAGAGGCGGGAGTGGCGCCAGGTGGCCCTGGGAGCATCCGCAGGCTGCGCAACCTCAGACACTCCCTGCCGGTGACCGCCAGTGTGGCCAAGTGGATTGCCTAGCAACACAGGTGAAGCTGCGGGAAGTGATGCTTCTGAGATCGACCGTGAAGGTGAAGGTGCAGGCGGAGCCACTGTGGCCAGAGCCCCCACAAGCTCTGCTGGAGGGACGCCTGTGGGAGGGGCCACATGCACCCGTGGGGCGGGTTGGGGCGGCCCCATGGGCTCAGGAGGCGGGGCCCCAGGGACCGGTGCTGCCCACAGCGCTGGGCGGGGCAGGGCCCATGGGGCTGGCCAGTGAGGCGCGGCCAACTCAGATCCCCCCAGAGAGCAACGGCGGCGGCGGCGGCGGCGGCGGGGGGGGGGGGGGGGGGAATGCGGCTCCGTGGGAAGCAGTAGATCGTCTCCCTCCAAAAGGATCTTCTTCTCCCGTGGGAATTGGGGGGAATGGCGCCTGCTTCCTGCAATCAGCAATCTACAGAAAGGAAGCTGCTATCCGTTTCAAGACCGGAAAAAGCGTCCTGAATGATGGATTAATCCGAGGATATCCAAGGCCATGGTCCAAGGCAGCTTCCAAAATTGATTCCATGCATTCCTATATGAACATATCAAAGGCATAGAGCACAGCCGTAAAAAACCCATAGAACGTTGCCCATGGAAAAAACTCATAGAAATGTCTTTTGACCACAGGAATACTGTCCTCATGACCCCATTTTTGCCAGAGGGCAATAAGTTACTCCTTTGAGGGGGAGAATTGAACCTGTGCCTCCGTGGGGACCCTCCCCCACATGTGCAACTACAATCTGCGAAGGGCAGCATCGTCAGGAAGGGAAAAGCTAACAGTACCTTGTGACAGTGTCTACCAGGCTCTGGCAGGCTGTGTGATGCTGCTAGGCTTTCCAGACATCTTCCCTGGAGGCTTTTCAAAAGGTTCTCCTTGTGGTCAGCCTTGGCTGTGAACTCTGTCCAAATCAGGACCTTCAGTTCTCCAGCTCCTGGCTACAATCCACTTCTGTCGTCACTTGTGAGGTGACCATCAATGCCACACATTCAGGATTTACCCAGTGTAGCAGTGCTCTTCAGGAGTCTCACTAAGTGATGATTTCTTCCTCAGTCGAGGGTCACCATCTTTGATGGTGTTCACAGGGTTTTCCGGTGAGGGAAGAGATGAGAATGTTGACTCCATGTTCAGAAGGCTTGATTTATTATTTTATTATATATATATTACATTATAACTATACTAAAGAGAACAGAATGAAAAGTTTCATCTCAGAAGGCTTGCTAAGCTAAGAATAGAAAGGAATGCATAATAAAGGTTTGTGTCTTGGACAGAGAGTCCAAGCTAACTGGGGTGTGATTAGCCATTAATTATAAACATCCAAGATTGGCCAATCACAGATGCACCTGTTGCATTCCACAGCAGCAGATAACCATTGTTTACATTTTCTTCCTGAGGCCTCTCAACTTGTCAGAAAGAAAAATCCTAAGTAAGAATTTTTAATGAAAAGATGTCGGCGACAGTGCACGCAATGCCAGTGTTGTGCGGCTTCATTCTTCGTCTTTCGCAAGCTGCCTCTCTCTCTGTTTCCCGGAGGCGAAAAAGCGGCTTCTGTGTGCACAGAGCATTGTGCAGGTCGCCATGCACTCCGGAGGGCATCTTCTGCCAAAAGATGGCCAGGACAGTCCCTTAGCTTCGGAGAGCTCCATATCATCGTCTTTAGTGTCTCTTATCTCCTGTGGCTTAGTAAAAAGCTTTTCCACTATGTCTCACAAGGAGAAATTTTGCCAGTGCAGAAAACATCCCCGATCTTGTTCTAGAATTCCCAAAGAGTCTGGAGAGTGTTTAGCAAGAATCAACAGAAAGTTGTGCAAAACTCCTTCCATTTGAATGTTAATGTGAATGGAAAAGGCAGGAGAGTGGTAAGGTACTGTTTTCTCTCAGTTTGAAAGCTGCGCACACAATGCCAGTGTTGTGTGGCTTCACTCTTCGCCTCTCGGAAGCTGCCGCTCACTCTGTCTTCCGGAGGTGAAGAAGCAGTTTCTTCGTGCACAGAGCATTGTGCTGGTCATGGTGCGCTCTAGAGGGCGCCTTGTGCCAAAAGACGCCCGGGACCAGCACTTAGCTTTGGAGAGCTCCGTATCATCGTCTTTAGCGTCTCTTGTTGCCTGCAGCTTAGCAAAAAGCTTTTCCACTATGTCTCACAAGAAGAAACCGTGCCAGTGCAGGATACATCCCCGATCTTGCTGGAGAAGCTGCACAGAAATCTGCAGAGTATTTAGCAAGAAACAAAATAGGTTGTCCAAAACTCCTTCCATTCATATGTTATTGTGAATGGAAAAGGCAGGAGAGTGGTAAGGTACTGTTTTCTATCAGTTTGAAAGCTGCACACACAATGCTGGTGTTGTGCGGCTTCATTCTTCGCCTCTCACAAGCTGCCCCTCTCTCCGTCTCTGTCTTGGTTTGGAAAGACAGGAGTCAGCTAAGGAGGGCAGGAGCCTCCCTGAAACGGAGAATATAAACCCTCCCCACCCCTCCGAATTGCTATAAATTTTAAATTAAGGGGCTCTCAGGAAAAAATATGGGAGCAGGAAATAACAGTTCTTTAATAGGAAAAAAAAAAAAATGAAAGGATGAAAACAATGCAGTACACTAGAAAAACACTGACAGAGTCAGAACCCAAGCTGACACCCTGTGGGTCAGGGTGTTGGTGGCGGTCCAATTGGAAATGCTGCTGCAGTCCTCCTGAAGTATCAGGTGTGGTTCTGTGGGAGAAAGGGGGATCTGTACAGAAGGATGTATTCTTCCTCTGAAGATCCAGTGGAAGAAGTGATGGCCGCTGTTCCTCTGGGGAATCCTGTGGAGAAAGTCATGCTTCTCGCTCAAAAACTTCTGGATTATATCAGGTTAGCAATGCTTGGCTCTGCCCTCTGGGCGGAGCATTTCACAATGGGATGCTATAGTTCCTAACATTCATGCAGTGACATTAAATAGTCTGTTATCAGCAGATGTCTCCTCCCGAGGGAGATGAGAATGTGGTCACTCAAAGAGAGAGATAAAGCAAACTGCCCACTTGAAAAAGGTAATCTGCCATACAGATGGTAATTGGAAACATCTTGCAAGCAATCTTCAACAGTCTCCCGGAGGCAAAGAAGAAGCTTCTTCATGCACAGAGCAATGTTCTGATCGCCGTGCGCTCCAGAGCGCAACTTCTGCACAAAGACGCTTGGGACAGTCCCTTAGCTTCGGAGAGTGGTAAGGTACTATTTTCTATCACCTGCAATCTGCACCCACAATCTTTCCATTCACATTAACATTCGAATAGAAGGTGTTTTGGACAATGTTCTTTTGCTTCCTGCAAAGCACTCTGCAGACCTCCGTGCAACTTCTACAACACAATCAGAGATGTTTTCTGTCCTGGCACAGTTTCTCCTTGCTAAACATAGTGGCAAAGCTTTTTTCTAAGATGTAGGCGACAAGAGACACTAAAGATGAAAATAGGGAGCTCTGCAAAGCTAAGCGCCTGTCCCGGACGTCTTTCGGCAGAAGCCGTGCTCCAGAGCGCACCGTGACCGGCACAAAGCTCTTCGTGACCGGCAAAATGCTCTTCACGTGAAGAAGCCGCTTCTTCGCCTCCAGGTGCCAGAGAGAGCAGCTGCTTCCGAAAGACGAAGAATGAAGCCTCACAATACAGGGAGTGTGGCTGCAGCTGCAGCTGATAGAAAACAGTACCTTAGCACTCTCCTGCCTTTTCCATTCACATTAGCATTCGAATAGAAGGCGTTCATGATATCTTTCTTTTGCTTCTCGCAAAACAGTCTGCAGACCTCTGTGCAACTTCAAGACCACTACTGGAGATGTTTTCTGTCCTGGGACAGTTTCTCCTTGCGAGACATAGTGGAAAAGCTTTTTGCTAAGATGTAGGCGACAAGAGAAGCAAAAGACGAAGATAAGGAGCTCTGCAAAGCAAAGCACCGGTCCCGGGTGTCTTTCGGCAGAAGACGCGCTCAGGAGCGGACCGTGACTGGCACCATGCTCTGCAACTGGCACAATGCTCTTTGACCGGCAGAATGCTCTTCGTGACCACCACAATGCTCTTCGCGTGAAGAAGCCGCTTCGCCTCCGGGAGCTGGAGAAAGGGGCAGCTTCTGGAAGGCAAAAAACAAAGCTGCACAACACTGGGATTGTGTGCACAGTTTGCAAATTGATAGAAAACATTACCTTAACCCTCTTCTGCCTTTTCCATTCACATTAACATTTGAATGGGAGGCATTCAGGACAAATTTCTTTTGCTTCTTGCAAAACTCTCTGCAGACCTCCGTGAACTCTAGAACTTGTTTGGAGATGTTTTCTGTACTGGCACAGTTTCTTCTTGTGAGACATGGTGGAAAAGCTTTTTGCTAAGGAGTAGGCAAGAAGAGACGATAGAGGTGAAGATAAGGAGTTCTCTGAAGCTAAGTGCCGGTCCTGGGTGTCTTTCGGCAGAAGCTGCGCTTCAGAGGCGGTGTGGTCAGGAGCACGGCTTCTGCCACAAAATGCCAGGGACCGGCCCAATGCTCTTCACAACCAGCACAATGCTCTACGCGTGAAGAAGCCCCTGCTTCTCCTCCAGGAGACGGAGAGAGTGTCAGCTTCTGAAAGACAAAGAGCAAGGCCTCACTAAACTGGCATTGTGTGCGCAGCTTGCAAACGGATTGAACACAGTACGTTAGCCCTCTCCTGTCTTTTCCATTCACATTAACATTTGAATCTAAGGGTGTTTGGAAAATTTTCTTTTGCTTCTTGCAAAACACTCTGCAGACCTGCGTGCCACCTCTAGAACACAATCAGACATGTTTTCTGAACAGGCACAGTTTCTCCTAGCGAGACATAGTGGAAAAGCTTTTTGCTTAGATGTAGCTGACAAGAGAAACTAAAGACGAAGATACGGAGCTCTCTGAAGCAAAGCGACGGTCCCGGGCGTCTTTCAGCATAAGCAGCGCTCAGGAGCACTCCACAACCAGCACAACGCTCTTCAACCGGCACAATGCACTTCGTGCGAAGAAGACACTTCATCTCCTCCGGGAGACGGAGAGAGCACCAGCTTCCGAAAGGTGTACAACGAAGCCGCACAACACTGTGATTGTGTGCGCAGCTACCAAACTGATAGAAAACAGTACCTTTCCACTCTCCAGCCTTTTCCATTCACATTACATCTGAATCAAAGGGTTTTTGGACAATTGCAAAACACTCTGCAGACCTCGGTGCAACCTGAAGAACATGATCAGAAATGTTTTCTGAACAGGCAGAGTTTCTCCTTGTGAGACATAGTGGAAAAGCTCTTTTGCTTAGATAAAGGCACTAGGAGACGCTAAAGACAAAGATACGGAGCTCTCCGAAGCTGGGTGCCGATCCCAGGTGTCTTTGGGTATAAGCCGCGCTCCAGAGCGTACTGCGACCGGCACAATGCTCTTCGAACCGCTCCATGCACTTCGCGCCAAGCAGCCGCTGGTACGACTCTGGGAGATGGATAGAGCGGCAGCCTCTGAAAGGTGAACAAAAATGCCATACAATACCTGGTAAAGAAAATTCACCTGCTCCGGTTGTTGATGGCACATTGCAGCAGCCACTTGACACTCTCAAACCCGCCCGAGTTGCAAGTGGTACCAGTTGAATTATGGAAACATCCTGTGTATTGCGTAATTTCAGGAGCCAGCCAGCCACTCTTGGCCAAAGGTCCATCTAAAAAAACTCGGCCTATTTCTCTGGCAAAAAATCCCCACCTGCCCCAATCCCTCATGGCAGATCGCAAGAGCCACATCGCAATCACAAAACAGGCCAATTTGCAACTAGGGCCATCTTGGGTCTCAGAACCATCCTGCGTATTGCAGAGTTTCTGGAGCCAGACGGCCACTCGCAGCAACCGATAACAAAACAAAACCTCGGATCTTTCTCCTGGCAAACCAAATTCCCCTGCCCCGGTTGTTGATGTCAGATTGCAGAAGCCACTTGGCACTGTCAAACCAGGCCGAGTTGGCACTGATGCCAGCTTGGGTCTGGGAACCATCCTGTGTATTGCTAAATTTCAGGAGTCCGGCAGCCACTCTCGGCAACAGGTCCCCGAAAAAAACCCTCAACACTTTTTCTTGAAAAACTAAACTCACCTGGCCCAGTTCTTGAAGGAATATTGCAGGAGCCGCTTGGCATTGTCAAACCAGCCCGACTTGGTACTCGTGCCAGTTTGGGTCTTGGAACCTTCATGCGTATTGCAGAATTTCAGGAGCCAGCCAGCCACTCTCGGCTACAGGCCCCCTAAGAGCAATGCATACTCTTATCCCTGGCTAATTAACTCGCAAGCCTCAGTATTTGATGGCAGATTGCAGGAGCCACTTGGCATTGTCAAACAAGCTCGAGATGGCACTGGTGCAAGCTTGAAACTGGGAACCATCATGCGTAATGCACAATTTCACCAGCAAGATGACCACTACTGCTGCAGGCCCCCAAACTCAAACTTCGGCCCTTTAGCCTGGCAAACAAAACTCACCTGCCCCGGTTCATGATGGAATATTACAGCAGCAAATTGGCACTGTCTAACCAGCCTCACTTGCCACTGGTGCCAGCTTGCGTGTGGGAACCATACTGCATTTCACAGAATTAAAGGAGCCAGCCGTCCATGCTCGGCTACAAGCCTATGAACCCTAACCTCGGCCCCTTTCCTTTTAAAAGAAAACTCACCTGGCCCGGTCCTTGATGGCAAATTGGAGGAGCCACTTGGACCTGTGAAACCGGCTTGGGTCTGGGAACCATTCTGAGTAATGTGGAATTTCAGGAGCCAGACAACCTCTCTAGCCACATGCCCCCAAATAAAAACATCAATTCTTTTCCCTGGCAAAGTGAACTCACCATCCCCGATCGTTGATGGCAGATTGCAGGAGTCACATTGCACTGTCAAACCAGCCCGACTTGCAACTGGTGCCAACTTGGGTCCAGTGTATTGCGGAATTTCAAGAGCCAGACGGCCACTCTTGACAAGAGGCCCCCAAGAGAAATGCGGACCCATTTTTCCTGGCAAGCTAACATCACCAGCCTCAGTTGTTGCTGGCAGATTGCAGGAGCCACTTCGCACTGTCAAAACAGCCTGACTAGTGAATGGTGCAAACTTGGGTCTGGGAACCATCCTGCGTATTGCCGGCTTTCAGGAGACAGTCAGTCACTCTCTGCTACAGGCCCCCAAATAAACCACGCCTCCATTTCCCTGGCAAACAAAAATCACCTGCCTCAGTTCTTGATGTGAAATTGCGAGAGCCACTTGGCACAGTCAAACAAGCCTGTTATGGCACTGGTGCCAGCTTTTGTCTTGGAACCAATCTGCATATTGCGAAATTTCAGGAGTCCACCAGCCGCTCCAGACATAGGCCCCGAAAAAAACCCTCACCCTTTATTTCTGGGAAATTTAATCACCTGCCCCGGTTCACAATGGCATATTGCAGAAGCCTCTGGACACTGTCAAACCAGCCTGATTTGGCACCGATGCCAGCTTGGGTCGGGGAACCATCCTGCGTATTGTGGAATTTCAGCCTTCAGCAGACCACTCCATGCACAGGCCCCCAAAAAGCAATGCTCAGCACTTTTCCTTTGAAAAGAAAACCCACCTACCTCAGTTTTTGATGTCAAACCTCAGGAGCAACTTGCAACTGTCAAACCATCCCAACTTGGCACTGGTGCCAGCTTGGGTCTGGGAACCATCCTGCGTATCGTGGAATTTCAGGAGCTAGCTGGCCACTCCCGGCCTTAGAACCCCAAACACAAACATTGGCCCTTTTCCCTGGCAAGCAAAACTCAAAGGCCCCGCTTCTGGATAGCAGATTGCAGGAGCCACTTGGCACTGTCAAACCAGCCCGACTTGGCCGTGGTGCCAGCTTGCGTCTGGGAACCATCCTGCGTATGGTGGAATTTCAGGAGCTAGGTGGCTGCTCCCAGCCTCAGAATCCCGAACACAAACTTTGGCCCTTTTCCCTGGCAAACAAAAGTCACCAGCCTCGCTACTGGATGGCAGATGGCAGGAGCCACTAGGCACTGTCAAACCAGGCTGACCTGGCAATTCTGCCAACTTGGGTCTGGGAACCATTATGCGTAACGTGGAATTTCAGGCCCAGCTGGCCACTCCACGACACAGTCCCGTGAACACAAACCTCAGCCCTGTTCCCTCGCAAAAAAACCTCACCGACCTGCTACCGGATGGCAGATGGCAGAAGCCACTTGGCACTGTCAAACCAGCCTGAGATGGCATTGGTGCCAGCTTGGGTCTGGGAACCATCCTTCGTATCGTGGAATTTCAGGAGCCAGCCGGCAACTTTGGGCCTCAGGCAACCGAACACAAACCTCGGCCCTTTTCCGGTGCAAACAAAACTCACCTGCCTCAGTTCGGAACGGAAGATTGCAGGAAACACTAGACATTCTCAAACCAGCCCTACTTGGCAGTGGTGCCAGCCTGGGTCTGGGAACATCCGTGCGTATTGTGGAATTTCAGAAGCCAGCCGGCAACTCCCAGCCACCGGTCCCCGAACACAACCCTTGGCTCATTTCCTTGGCAAAGAAAACTCACCTGCCCCAGTTCGGGATTGCAGATTCCAGGAAACACTAGGCACTGGCAAACCAGCCCGACTTGGCACTGGTGCCAGCTTGGCTCTGGGAACCATCCTGCGTATAGCGGAATTTCAGGAGCCAGCCGGCCAATCCCAGCCACAGGTCCCCGAATACAAACCTCAGCCCTATCCCCTCACAAATAAAACTCACCTGTCCTGCATCTCGTGGGCAGATTACAGGAGACACTTGGCACTGTCAAACCAGGCCATCTTGGCCCTGGTGCCAGCTTGGGTCTTGGAACCATCCTGTGTATTGTGGAATTTCAGGAGCCAGACGGCCTCTCCTGGCCTCAGGCCCCTGAACACAAACCTCAGTCCTTTTCCCTGCTAAACAAAACTCACCTGACCCACAAACCTGGCAGATTGACGGAGCCACTTGGCACTGTCAAACCAGCCCAACTTGTCCCTGGTGCCAGCTTAGGTCTGGGACACAACCTGTTTATCGTGGAATTTCAGGATCCAACCGGCAACTCCCGGCCACAGACCCCAAAAAGAAACCTCGGCCATTTTACCGGAAAACAAAACTGACGTGCTCTGCTTCTGGATGGCAGATTGCAGGAGGCACTTGGCACTGTCAAAGCAGCCCGACTTGGCACTGGTGCCAGCTTGGGTCTGGAAACCATCCTGCGTATCGTGGAATTTCAGGAGCCAGCTGGCCACTCCTGGACTCAGGTCCCCGAACACAAACCTCAGGCCTGTCCCCTCACAAACAAAGCACACCTGTCCTGCATCTAGTGGACAGATTACAGAAGACACTTGGCACTGTCAAACCAGGCCAACTTGGCTCTCGTGCCAGCTTAGGTCTGGGAACCATCCTGCATATTGTGGAATTTCAGGAGCCAGATGGCCACTCCCATCCACAGGTTCCCAAATAAAATAGTTGTTCCTCTTCCCCGGCAAGCAAAACTCACCTGCCCTGATACTGGATGGCAGATGGCAGGAGCAACTTGGCACTGTCAAACCAGCCCGACTTGGCACTGGTGCCAGCTTGGGTCTAGGAACCATCCAGCGTATTGTGGAATTTCGGGAGCCAGACGGCCACTCCCGGCAACAGACATCTAAAGACAAACCTCCGTCCTTTTCCCTGGCAAACAATACTCAGCTACCCTGCTTCTGGATGGCAGATTGCAGGAGCCACTTCGCAGTGTCAAACTAGGCCGACTTGGTCCTGGTGCCAGCTTGGGTCTGGGAACAATCCTGTGTCTCGTGGAACTTCAGGAAGGCAGCTGGCCACTCCCGGCCTCAGAACCTGAACGAATATTCAGTCCTCTTCCCTGTCAAACAAAACTCAAATGCCCGCTTCTGGATGGCAGATTGAAGGATCCACATGGCACTCTCAAACCATCCCGACTTGACACTGGTGCCAGCTTTGCTCTGGGAATCATCCTTCGTAACGTGCAATTTCAGGAGCCAGCCGGACACTTCCCCCCTCAGGCCACCGAACCCAAACCTTGGAATTTTCCCTGGCAAACAAAACTCGCCTGCCCCAGTTCAGGATGGCAGATTGCAGGAGCAACTTGGCACTGTCAAACCAACCCGACTTGGCACTGGTGCCACCTTGAGTCTGGTAACCATCCTGTTTGTCGTGGAAGTTCAGGATCCAGCCGGCCACTCCCGGACACAGGGCCCCAAACATAAACCTCGGCCCTTTGCCCGGCAAACAAAACTCACCTGCCGCGCTTCTGGACGGCAGATTGCAGGAGCCACTTGCAACTGTATAACCAGCCTGACTTGGAATTGGTGCCAACTTGCGTCTAGGAACCATCCGGGGTACCGTGGAATTTCAGGAGCCAGCCGACTACTCTCCGCCACGGGCTCCCTAATAAAAGAATTGGTCCTCTTCCCTGGCAAACACAAGTCACCAGCCCCGCTACTGGATGGCAGATTGCAGGAGCCACTTGGCTTTGTCAAACCAGCCCGACTTGGCCCTGGTGCCAGCTTGGGTCTGGGAACCATCCTGCATATCGTGGAATTTCAGGAGCCAGACCGCCACTCCCAGCCACAGACATCCAAAGACAAACCTTGGCTTTTTTCCCTGCCAAAGAAGACTTGCCTGCCCCGGTTCAGGATGGCAGATTGTAGGAGACACTAGGCACTGTCAAACCAGCCCGACTTGGAACTTTTGCAAGCTTGGGTCTGGGAACCATCCTGCGCATCATGGAATTTCAGGAGCCAGCCGGCCACACTCCTGGCCACAGGCCCTGAATGAGTTTTCGGTCCTCTTCCCTGGCAAACAAAACTCACATGCCCTGGTTCTGGATGGCAGAATGCAGGAGCCACTTGGCACTGTCAAAGCATGCCGATTTGGCCCTGGTGCCAGCTTGGGCCTGGGCACCATCCTTTTTATCGTGGAATTTCAGGAGCCAGCCAGCCACTCCCTGATGCAGGTCCCCGAACACAAATCTCAGCACTTTCCCCGGCAAACAAATCTCACCTGCCGAGCTTCTGGATGGCAAATTGCAGGACCCACTTAGCACTGTCAAACCAGCCCGACATGGCACTGGCGCCAGCTTGGGCCTGGGAACCATCCTGTGTATCGTGGAATTTCAGGAGCAAGACGGCCACTCCCATTCACAGCCTCCCCAATAAAATAATTGGTACTCTTCCCTGAAAAACAAAAGTCACCTGTCCCGGTAACAGATGGCAGATTGCAGGAGCAACTTGGCGCTGTCAATTCAGCCCGACATGGATCTGGTGCCAGCATCGGTCTAGGAACCATCCTGCGTATCGTGGAATTTCATGAGCCAGCCAGCCACTCCTGGTCTCAGGCCCACGAATGAATTTTCGGTCCTCTTCCCTGGCAAACAAATCTCACCTGTGCTGCTACTGGATGGCAGATGGCAGGAGCAACTTGGCACTGTCAAAACAGCCGGACTTGGCAGTGATGCGAGCTTGGGTCTGGGACCCATCCTGTTTATGGTGGAATTTCATGATCCAGCCGGCCACTCCTGGACACAGGCCCCCAAACAAAAACCTCGGTACTTATCCCGGGAAAAAAAACTCACCTGCCCCACTTCTGGATGGCAGATTCCAGGAGCCACTTTGCAATGTCTAAACTGCCTGACTTGCCACTAGTGCGAGCTTGGGTCTGGAGCCATCCTGCCTATCGTGGAATTTCAGGAGCCAGCCGGCCACTCCAAGCCACAGGCTCCACAGTAAAACAATTTGTCCTCTTCCCGGGCAAACAAAACTCACCAGCCCCACTCCTGGATGGCAGATGGCAGGAGCCACTAGGCACTGTAAAAGCAAACTGAGATGGCACTGGTGCCAGCTCGGCTCTGGGAACCATCCTGCGTATCGTGGAATTTCAGAAGCCAGCCGGCCACTCCTGGCCACAGGCCCCTAAAACAAAATACTCGGCCCTTGATCATGGCAAGCAAAACTCAACTGCTCTGCTTCTGGATGGCAGATTGCAGGATACACCAGACACTGTGTAACCAGCCCGACTTGGCACTGGCGCCAAATTGGATTTGGGATCCATCCTGCGTATCATGGAATTTCAGGAGCCAGCCAGACACTTCCGGTTGCAGGCCACCAAACACAAACCTCGGCCCTTTTCCGGTGCAAAGAAAACTCACGCGCCTCGGTTAGAGATGGCAGATTGCAGGAAACACTAGACACTGTCAAACCAGCCCAGCTTTGCAGTGGTGCCAGCTTGGGTCTGGGAACAAGCCTGCTTATTGTGGAGTTTCAGAAGCCAGCCGGCCTCTCCCGGCCACAGGATCCCAAACACAAACCTCGGCCCTTTTCTCGGGCAAAGAAAACTCACCTGCCCCAGCTGGGGATTGCAGATTCCAGGAAACAAAAGGCACGGTCAAACCAGCCCAACTTGGCACTGGTGCCAGCTCGGGTCTGGGAACAATCCTGCTTATTGTGGAATTTCAGGAGCTAGCTGGCCACTCCCGGACACAGGCCCCCAAACACACACCTCTGCCCTTTCCCGGCAAACAAATCTCACCTGCCCCGCTTCTGGATGGCAGATTGCAGGAGCCACTTGGCACATTCAAAGCAGCCTGACTTGGCACTGGTGCCAGCTTGGCTCTGGGAACCATCCTGCCTATTGTGCAATTTCAGGAGCCAGCCGACCACTCCCGGCCACAGTCTCCCAAATGAAATAATTGGTCCTCTTCCCTGGCAAAGAAAACTCACCTGCCCCTGTTCGGGATGGCAGATTTCAGGAAACACTAGACACTGTAAACCAGCCCACAGCTTGGCAGTGGTGCCAACTTGGGTCTGGGAACTGTACTGGGTAAAGTGGAGTTTCAGGAACCAGAAAGCCACTCCCCTCCTCAGGCTCCCGGATAAAATAATCAGTCCTATTCCCTGGCAAACAAAACTCACCTGCCCTGCTTCTGGATGGCAGACAGGAGGAGCCACTTGGCACTGTCAAACCAGCCCGACCTGGCCGTGGTGCCAGCTTGGGTCCTGGAACCATCCTGCGTATCGTGCAATTTCAGGAGCAAGAGGCTGCTCCCGGCCAAACTCTGACAAATACAAACCCCAGTCCTTTTCCCCGGCAAACAAAACTCACCTGCCCTACTACTGGATGGCAGATTGCAGGAGCCACAAGGCACTGTCAAACCAGCCCGACTTGGCCCTGGTGCCAGCTTGGGTCTGGGAACCATCCTGCATATCGTGGAATTTCAGGAGCCAGACCGCCACTCCCAGCCACAGACATCCAAAGACAAACCTTGGCTTTTTTCCCTGCCAAAGAAGACTTGCCTGCCCCGGTTCAGGATGGCAGATTGTAGGAGACACTAGGCACTGTCAAACCAGCCCGACTTGGAACTTTTGCAAGCTTGGGTCTGGGAACCATCCTGCGCATCATGGAATTTCAGGAGCCAGCCGGCCACACTCCTGGCCACAGGCCCTGAATGAGTTTTCGGTCCTCTTCCCTGGCAAACAAAACTCACATGCCCTGGTTCTGGATGGCAGAATGCAGGAGCCACTTGGCACTGTCAAAGCATGCCGATTTGGCCCTGGTGCCAGCTTGGGCCTGGGCACCATCCTTTTTATCGTGGAATTTCAGGAGCCAGCCAGCCACTCCCTGATGCAGGTCCCCGAACACAAATCTCAGCACTTTCCCCGGCAAACAAATCTCACCTGCCGAGCTTCTGGATGGCAAATTGCAGGACCCACTTAGCACTGTCAAACCAGCCCGACATGGCACTGGCGCCAGCTTGGGCCTGGGAACCATCCTGTGTATCGTGGAATTTCAGGAGCAAGACGGCCACTCCCATTCACAGCCTCCCCAATAAAATAATTGGTACTCTTCCCTGAAAAACAAAAGTCACCTGTCCCGGTAACAGATGGCAGATTGCAGGAGCAACTTGGCGCTGTCAATTCAGCCCGACATGGATCTGGTGCCAGCATCGGTCTAGGAACCATCCTGCGTATCGTGGAATTTCATGAGCCAGCCAGCCACTCCTGGTCTCAGGCCCACGAATGAATTTTCGGTCCTCTTCCCTGGCAAACAAATCTCACCTGTGCTGCTACTGGATGGCAGATGGCAGGAGCAACTTGGCACTGTCAAAACAGCCGGACTTGGCAGTGATGCGAGCTTGGGTCTGGGACCCATCCTGTTTATGGTGGAATTTCATGATCCAGCCGGCCACTCCTGGACACAGGCCCCCAAACAAAAACCTCGGTACTTATCCCGGGAAAAAAAACTCACCTGCCCCACTTCTGGATGGCAGATTCCAGGAGCCACTTTGCAATGTCTAAACTGCCTGACTTGCCACTAGTGCGAGCTTGGGTCTGGAGCCATCCTGCCTATCGTGGAATTTCAGGAGCCAGCCGGCCACTCCAAGCCACAGGCTCCACAGTAAAACAATTTGTCCTCTTCCCGGGCAAACAAAACTCACCAGCCCCACTCCTGGATGGCAGATGGCAGGAGCCACTAGGCACTGTAAAAGCAAACTGAGATGGCACTGGTGCCAGCTCGGCTCTGGGAACCATCCTGCGTATCGTGGAATTTCAGAAGCCAGCCGGCCACTCCTGGCCACAGGCCCCTAAAACAAAATACTCGGCCCTTGATCATGGCAAGCAAAACTCAACTGCTCTGCTTCTGGATGGCAGATTGCAGGATACACCAGACACTGTGTAACCAGCCCGACTTGGCACTGGCGCCAAATTGGATTTGGGATCCATCCTGCGTATCATGGAATTTCAGGAGCCAGCCAGACACTTCCGGTTGCAGGCCACCAAACACAAACCTCGGCCCTTTTCCGGTGCAAAGAAAACTCACGCGCCTCGGTTAGAGATGGCAGATTGCAGGAAACACTAGACACTGTCAAACCAGCCCAGCTTTGCAGTGGTGCCAGCTTGGGTCTGGGAACAAGCCTGCTTATTGTGGAGTTTCAGAAGCCAGCCGGCCTCTCCCGGCCACAGGATCCCAAACACAAACCTCGGCCCTTTTCTCGGGCAAAGAAAACTCACCTGCCCCAGCTGGGGATTGCAGATTCCAGGAAACAAAAGGCACGGTCAAACCAGCCCAACTTGGCACTGGTGCCAGCTCGGGTCTGGGAACAATCCTGCTTATTGTGGAATTTCAGGAGCTAGCTGGCCACTCCCGGACACAGGCCCCCAAACACGAACCTCTGCCCTTTCCCGGCAAACAAATCTCACCTGCCCCGCTTCTGGATGGCAGATTGCAGGAGCCACTTGGCACATTCAAAGCAGCCTGACTTGGCACTGGTGCCAGCTTGGCTCTGGGAACCATCCTGCCTATTGTGCAATTTCAGGAGCCAGCCGACCACTCCCGGCCACAGTCTCCCAAATGAAATAATTGGTCCTCTTCCCTGGCAAAGAAAACTCACCTGCCCCTGTTCGGGATGGCAGATTTCAGGAAACACTAGACACTGTAAACCAGCCCACAGCTTGGCAGTGGTGCCAACTTGGGTCTGGGAACTGTACTGGGTAAAGTGGAGTTTCAGGAACCAGAAAGCCACTCCCCTCCTCAGGCTCCCGGATAAAATAATCAGTCCTATTCCCTGGCAAACAAAACTCACCTGCCCTGCTTCTGGATGGCAGACAGGAGGAGCCACTTGGCACTGTCAAACCAGCCCGACCTGGCCGTGGTGCCAGCTTGGGTCCTGGAACCATCCTGCGTATCGTGCAATTTCAGGAGCAAGAGGCTGCTCCCGGCCAAACTCTGACAAATACAAACCCCAGTCCTTTTCCCCGGCAAACAAAACTCACCTGCCCTACTACTGGATGGCAGATTGCAGGAGCCACAAGGCACTGTCAAACCAGCCCGACTTGGCCGTGGTGCCAGCTTGTGTCTGGGAACCATCCTGCGTATGGTGGAATTTCAGGAGCTAGGTGGCTGCTCCCAGCCTCAGAACCCCGAACACAAACCTCGGCCTTTTTCCCTGGCAAACAAAAGTCACCAGCCTCGCTACTGGATGGCAGATTGCACGAGCCACTAGGCACTTTAAAACCAGACTGACCTGGAATTCTGCTAGTTTGGGTCTGGGAACCATCCTGCGTATCATGGAATTTCATGCCCAGGCGGCCACTCCAAGCCACAGGCCCCTGAACACAAACCTCAGCCCTGTTCCCTCGAAAAAAAACCCTCACAGCCCTGCTTCTGGATGGCAGATGGCAGGAGCCACTTGGCACTGTCAAAGCAAAGTGAGATGGCACTGGTGCCAGCTTGGGTCTGGGAACCATCCTGCGTATCGTGGAATTTCAGGAGCCAGCCGGCCACTCCCGGTCTGACGTGCACGAACACAAACCTCAGCCCTTTTCCCTCGCAAACAAAACTCACCTGTCCTGCATCTGGTGGGCACATTACAGGAGACACTTGGCACTGTCAAACCAGGCCGACTTGGCCCTGGTGCCAGCTTGAGTCTGGGAACCATCGGATTTTTCGTGGAATTCCATGAGCCAGCTGGCCACAGACCTCTAAACAGCAACCTCGGCCCTTTTCCCTGGCAAGCAAAACTCACAGGCCCCGCTTCTGGATGGCAGATTGCAGGAGCCACTTGGCGCTGTATAACCAGTCCGACTTGCAACTTTTGCAAGCTTGGGTCTGGAAACCATCCTGCGTATCGTGGAATTTCAGGAGCCAGCCGGCAACTCCCAGACACATGCTCCCCAATAAAATAATTCTTCCTCTTCCCTGACAAACAAAAGTCACCTGCACCGCTACTGGATGGCAGGTTGCAGGAGCCACTTGGAGCTGTCAAACCAGCCCGACTTGGCACTGGTGCCAGCTTGGGTCTGGGAACCATCCTGCTTATCTTGGAATTTCAGGAGCCAGCTGTCCACTCCCGGCCACAGGCTCTCGAATAAAATAATTGGTCCTCTTCCCTGGCAAGCAAAGCTAACCTGCCCCGGTTCCGGGTGGCAGATTGCAGGCACCACTTGACACTGTGAACGAGCCCAAAGCTTGGCGGTGGTGCCAGCTTGGGTCTGGGAACCGTCATGGTTAACGTGGAGTTTCAGGAACCAGCAAGCCACTCCCCTCCTCAGTCTCCCAGATAAAATAATCAGTCCTATTCCCTGGCAAACAGAAGTCACCTGCCCTGCTTCTGGATGGCAGATTGCAGGAGCCACTTGGCACTGTCAAACCAGCCCGACTTGGCACTGGTGCTAGTTTGGTTCTAGGAACCATCGTGCTTATCGTGGAATTTCAGGAGGCAGCCGGCCACACTCGTTCTCAGGCCCCCGAAAAAAAACCTCGACCCTTTTCCCTGGCAAGCAAAATTGACAGGCCCCGCTTCTGGATAGCAGGTTGCACGAGCCGCTTGGCACTGCCAAAGCAGCCCGACTCGGCCCTGGTGCCAGCTTGGTTCTAGGAACCATCCTGCGTATTGTGGAATTTCAGGAGCAAGACGGCCACTCCCGGCCAAATTCCCACAAACAAAAACCTCGGTAATTTCCCTCGTAAACAAAACTCATCTGCCCCACTACTGGATGGCAGATTGCGAGAACCACTAGGCACTGTCAAACCAGCCCGACTTGGCCCTGGTGCCAGCTTGGGTCTGGGAACCGTCCTGCGTATCGTGGAATTTCAGGAGCTATCTGGCCACTCCCGGCCTCAGAACCCTGAACACAAACCTCGGCCTTTTCCCCAGGCAAACAAGAGTCACCAGCCTCGCTACTGGATGGCAGATTGCAGGAGCCACTAAGCACTTTCAAACTAGGCTGACCTGGCAATTCTGCCAGCTTGGGTCTGGGAACCATCCTGCGTATCTTGGAATTTCAAGCCCAGGCGGCCACTCCAAGCCACAGGCCCCTGAACACAAACCTCAGCCCTGTTCCCTTTACAAAAAAAAACTCACCGCCCCGCTTCTAGATGGCATATTGCAGGACCCACTTGGCACAGTCAAATCAGCCTTAGATGGCACTGGTGCCAGCTTGGGTCTGGGAGCCATCGGATTTTTTGTGGAATTTCAGGAGCCAGCCGGCCACAGGCATCCAAATAGGTACATCGGCCCTTTTCCCTGGCAAGAAAAACTCATCTGCCCCGCTTCTGGATGGCAGATTGCAGGAGCCACTTGGCACTGTCAAACCAGCCTTACATGGAACTGGTGCCAGCTTGGGTCTGGGAACCATCCTGCCTATCGTGCAATTTCAGGAGCCAGCCGACCACTCCCTACCAGGGGCTGCCTAATAAAATAATTTTTCCTCTTCCCTGGCAAACAGAACGCACATTCCACGCTACTGGATGTCAGATTGCACGAGCAACTTGCCAATGCCAAACCAGCCCAAGATGGCACTGGTGCACGCTTGGGTCTTGGAACCATCCTGCGTATCGTGGAGTTTCAGAAGTGAGACGGCCACTCCCGGCCACAGACATCCGTATAAAACCTCGGCACTTTTCCCTGGCAAACAATACTCACCTGTCCCGCTTCTGGATGGAAGATTGCAGGAGCCACTTGGCACTGTCAAACCAGCCCACCTTGGCACTGGTGCCAGCTTGGGTCTAAGAACCATCCTGCGTTTCATGGAATTTCAGGAGCCAGCCGGCCACTCCTGGACACAGGTCCCCAAACACAAACCGCGGTCCTTTTCCCTGGCAAACAAAACTCAGCTGCCCCACTTCTGGGTGGCAGATTGAAGGAGCCACTTGGCATTGTCAAACCAGCCCGACTTGGCACTGGTGCCAGCTTGAGTCTGGGAACAATCCTGCTTATAGTGGAATTTCAGGAGCCAGCCGGCCACTCCCGTCCGCAGACCTCCGAAGACAAACCTCGGCTTTTTTCCCTGGCAAACAAAACTCAGCTGCCCTGGTTCGGGATGGCAGATTGCAGGAAGCACTAGACACTGTCAAAACAGCCTAGCTTGGCAGTGGTGCCAGCTTGGGTCTGGGAACCATCATGCGTATCGTGCAGATTCAGGAGCAAGACGGCCACTCCCAGCCAAATTCCCACAAACACATACCTCAACCTTTTTCCCTGGCAAACAAAACTCACCTGCCCCACTACTGGATTGCAGATTGCAGGAGACATTAGGCAGTTTCAAACCAGCCCAGATGGCAGTGGTGCCAGCTTGGGTCTGGGAACCATCCTGCGTATGGTGGAATTTCAGGAGCCAGACAGCCACTCCCGGCCACAGCCTCCCCAATGAAATAATTGTTCTTCTTCCCTGGCATACAAAACTCATCTGCCCCGCTACTGGATGGCAGATTGCAGGAGCATCTTGGCACTGTCAAACCAGCCCGACTTGGCCCTGGTGCCAGCTTGGGTCTGGGAACCATCCTGCATATCGTGGAATTTCAGGAGCCAGACCGCCACTCCCGGCCACAGACATCCAAAGACAACCCTCGCCTCTTTTCCCTGGCAAACAATACTCACCTGATCCGCTTCTGGATGGCAGATTGCAGGAGCCACTTGGTGCTGTCTAACCAGGCTGACTTGGCCCTGGTGCCAGCTTGGGTCTGGGATCCATCCTGCGTCTCGTGCATCTTAAGGAAGGCACACGGCCACTCCCGGACTCAGGCCCCCGAAAGAATACTCAGTCATATTCCCTGGCAAGCAAAACTCACCTGTCCTGATACTGGATGGCAGATGGCAGGAGCAACTTGGCATTGTCAAACCAGCCCGACTTGGCACTGGTGCCAGCTTGGGTCTGGGACCCATCCTGTTTATGGTGGAATTTCAGGGTCTAGGCAGCCACTCCTGGACACAGGCCCCCAAACACAAATCTCGGCCCTTATCCTGGCAAACAAAACTCACCTGCCCCACTTCTGGATGGAAGATTGCAGGAGTCACTTGGCATTGTCAAAACAGCCTGATTTGGCACTGGTGTGAGATTGGGTCTGGGAAACATCCTACCTATCGTGGAATTTCAGGAACTAGCCGGCCACTTCTGGCCACAGGTTCCACAGTAAAACAATTTCTCCTCTTCCCTGGCAAACAAAACTCACCTGCCCCGCTTCTGGATGGCAGATTGCAGGAGCAACTTGGCACCGTCAAACCAGCCTTAGATGGAACTGGTGCCAGCTTGGGTCTGGGAACCATCCTGCGTATCGTGGAATTTCAGGAGACAGCCGGCCACTCCAGGCCTCAGGCTCACGAACAAAACCGCGGCCCTTTTTTCTGGCAAACAAAAATCACCTGCCCGTCTACTGAATGTCAGATTGGAGGAGCCACTTGTCACTGTCAAACCAGCCTGAGATGGCACGGGTGCCATCTTGGGTCTGGGAACCATCCTGCGTATTGTGAAATTTCAGGAGTGAGACAGCCACTCCCGGCCACAGGCCCCCGAACACAAACCTCGGCCCTTTTCCCTGGCAAAGAAAACTCACCAGCCCCAGATCGGGATTGCAGATTCCAGGAAATACTAGGCTCTGTCAAACCAGCCCAACTTGGCACTGGTAGAATCTTGGCTCTGGGAAGCACCCTGCTCATTGCAGAATTTCAGGTGCCAGCCGGACACTCCCGGCCTCAGGCCCCCAAACGAAGATTCGGTCCACTTCCCTGGCAAACAAAGTCACGTGCTCTGCTTCTGGATGGCAGTTTGAAGGAGCCACTTGGCATTGTCAAATCAGGCTAACTTAGCCCTGGTGCCTGCTTGGATTTCAGAACCACCATGTTTATCACGGAATTTCAAGAGCTAGCTGGCCCCTCCCAGACACAGACATCCAAAGACAATCTTCAGCTCTTTACCCTGGCAAACAATACTCACCTTCCCCGCTTCTGGGTGGAAGATTGCAGGAGCCACTTAGCACTTTCAAACCAGGCTGACTTGGCCCTGGTGCCAGCTTGGGTCTGGGAACCATCCTGCGTATCGTAGAACTTCAGGAAGCCAGCCGGCCACTCCTGGACACAGGCCCCTGAACGAATATTGAGTCCTCTTCCCTGGCAAACAAAACTCACCTGTCCCGTTTCTGGATGGCAGATTGCAGGAGCCACTTGGCACTCTCAAACCGACCTGACTTGGCACTGGTGCTTGCTTGGATTTGGGAACCATCATGTTCATCATGGAATTTCAGGAGCAAGCCGGGCAATCCCGGCCACAGACCTTCAAAGACATATCTCAGCTTTTTTCCCTGGAAAATAAAACCCGACTGCCCCAGTTCGGGATGGCAGATTGTAGGAAACACTAGACACTGTCAAACCGGCCCAGCTGAGCAGTGGTGCCAGCTTGGGTCCGGGAACCATCCTGCGTATTGTGGAATTTCAAGAGCAAGACGGCCACTCCCGGCCAAATTCCCACAAACACAAACCTCGGCCCTTTTCCTGGCAAACAAAACTCACCTGCCCCACTACTGGATTGCAGATTGCAGGAGACATTAGGCACTGTCAAACAAGCCCGACTTTGAACTTTTGCAAGCTTGGGTCTGGGAACCATCCTGCGTGTCGTGCAATTTAAGGAGCCAGCTGGCCACTCCCAGCCACAGGCCCCCGAATGAATTTTTGGTCCTCTTCCCTGGCAAACAAAACTCACATGCCCTGGTTCTGGATGGCAGATTGCAGGAGCCACTTGGCACTGTCAAACCCGCCCAACTTGGCCCTGGTGCCAGCTTGGGTCTTGGAACCGTCCTGCGTATTGTGGAATTTCAGGTGCCAGCCAGCCACTCCTTGTCTCAGACTCCCCAAAAAAATAATTGTTCCTCTTCCCTGGCAAACAAAACTCACCTGCCCCCCTTCTGGATTGCAGATTGCAGGAGCAACTTGACACTGTCAAACCAACCCGACATGGAACTGGTGCCAGCTTGGGTCTGGGAACCATCCTGTGCATTTTGGAATTTCAGGTGCCAGCCATCCACTCCTGGTCTCAGGCTCCCCAGTAAAATAATTGTTCCTCTTCCCTGGCAAACAAAACTCACCTGCCCCACTACTGGATGGCAGATTGCAGGAGCCACTTGGTGCTGTGAAACCAACCCGACATGGCACTGGTGCCAGTTTGGCTCTGGGAAATATCGTGTGTATCGTGGAATTTCAGGAGACAGCCGGCCACTCCCAGACACAGGCCACCGTACAGAAACCTCAGCCCTGTCCCCTCACAAACAAAACTCACCTGTCCTGCATCTGGTGGGCAGATTACAGGAGACTGTCGGCACTGTCAAACCAGGACGACTTGGCCTTGGTGCCAGCTTGGGTCTGGGAACCATCCTTTTTATTGTGGAATTTCAGGATCCAGCCAGCCACTCCTGGACACAGGCCCCCAAACTAAAACCTCAGCCCTTATCCCAGCAAACAAAAGTCACCTGCCCTACTTCTGGATGGCAGATTGCAGGAGCCACGTGGCGCTGCCTAAACAGCCTGATTGGCACTGGTGCGAGTTTGGGTCTAGGAACCATCCTACCTATCGTGGAATTTCAGGAGCCAGCCGGCCCCTCCTGGCCACAGCCTCCACAGCAAAACAATTTGTACGCTTCCCTGGCAAACAAAACTTACTGGCCCCGCTTCTGGATGGCAGATTGCAGGAGCAACTTGGCACTGTCAAACCAACCCGACTTGGCACTGATGCCAGCTTGGGTCTGGGAACCATCCTGCGTATCGCGGAATTTCTGGAGCCAGCCGGCCACTCCTGGACACAGGCCCCCAAACACAAACCACGGCCTTTTTCCCTTGCAAACAAAACCCACCTTATGCTCTTCTGGATGGCAGATTTAAGGAGCCACTTCGCATTGTCAAACCAGCCCGACTTGGCATAGGTGCCCGCTTGGAATTTGGAGCCATCATGTTCAACATGGAATTTCAGGAGCCAGCCAGGCACTCCCGGCCACAGACCTTCAAAGACATATCTCGTCTTTTTTCCCTTGTAAAGAAAACTCACCTGCGCCCGTTTGGAATGGCAGATTGTAGGCAAAACTAGACACTGTCAAACCAGCCCAGCTGGGCTGTGATGTCAGCTTGGGTCCGGGAACCATCCTGCGTATCATGGAATTTCAAGAGCAAGACGGCCACTCCCGGCCAAATTCTCACAAACACATACCTCAGCCCTTTTCCCTGGCAAACAAAACTCACCTGCCCCACTATTGGATGGCAGATTGCAGAAGACATTAAGCACTGTCAAACAAGCCCGACTTTGAACTTTTGCAAGCTTGGGACTGGGAACCATCCTGCGTATAGTGGAATTTCAGGAACCAGCCAGCCACTCCCAGCCACAGGCCACCGAACAGAAACCTCAGCCCTGTCCCCACGCAAACAAATCTCACCTGTCCTGTATCTGGTGGGTAGATTACAGGAGACAGTTGGCACTGTCAAACCAGGCCAACTTGGCCTTGGTGCCAGCTTGGGTCTGGGAACCATCCTGTGTATTGTGGAATTTCAGGAGCCAGCCGACCACTGCTGCCCACAGGCCCCCGATTGAATTTTCAGTCCTCTTCCCTGGCAAGAAAAACTCACCTGTCCCGGTTCTGGATGGCAGGTTGCAGGAGCCACATGGCACTCTCAAACCAGCCCGACTTGGCACTGCTACCAGCCTAGGTCTGGGCACCATCCTGCGTATCGTGGAGTTTCAGGAGCCACCCAGACACTCTCTTCCACAGGCTCCTAAACAAAATCCTTGGCCCTTTAACCTGACAAGCAAAACTCAGCTACTGTGCTTCTTGATGGCAGATTGAAGGAGCCACTTGGCATTGTCAAACCAGTCTGAGATGGCTCTGATGCCAGCTTGGATCTGGGAACCATCCTGCGTATCGTGGAGTTTCAGGAGCCACCCAGACACTCCCGTCCACAAGCCCCTAAAGAAAATCCTCGGCCCTTTAACCTGACAAGCAAAACTCAGCTACTGTGCTTCTGGATTGGAGATTGAAGGAGCCACTTGGCATTGTCAAACCAGCCTGAGATGGCACTTGTGCCAGCTTGGATCTGGGAACCATCCTGCGTATCGTGGAATTTCAGGAGCCAGCCAGACACTTCCGGCCTCTGGCCACCGAACAAAAACCTCGGCCCTTTTCCGGTGCAAACAAAACTCACCTGCCTCGGTTAGGGATGGCAGATTGCAGGAGACACTAGACACTCTCAAACCAGCCCAGGTTAGCAGTGGTGCCACCTTGCGTCTGGGAACAATCCTGCATATTCTGGAATTTCAGGAGCCAGCCGGCCACTCTCAGCCACAGGCCCCCGAACAAAACCATCGACCTTTTTCCCTGGCAAAGAAAACTCACCTGCCCCAGTTCGGGATTGCAGATTCCAGGAAACGTTAGGTACTGTCAAACCAGCCTGACTTGGCACTGGTGCCAGCTTGGGTCTGGGAACCATCCAGCGTATTGTGGAATTTCAGGAGCCTGCCGACCACTCCCGGCCACAGGCTCCCAAATAAAATAATTGTTCCTCTTCCCTGGCAATCAAAACTCACCTGCCCCGGTTCGGAATGGCAGCTTGCAGGAAACACATGACACTGTAAACCAGCCCACAGCTTGGCAGTGGTGCCAGCTTGTGTTTGAGAAGCGTTCTAGGGAACGTGGATTTTCAGGAACTAGCAAGCCACTCCCCTCCTCAGGATCTCAGATAAAGTAATCAGTCCTATTCCCTGGCAAACAGAAGTCACCTGCCCTGCTTCTGGATGGCCGATTGCAGGAACCACTTGGCACTGTCAAACCAGGCCGACTAGGCATTGGCGCCAGCAAGGGTCTAGGAATCATCCTGCGTATCATGGAATTTCAGGATCCAGCCGACCACTCCCAGCCACAGCATCCCCAATAAAATAATTGTTCCTCTTCCCTCGCAAACAAAACTCACCTGCCCTGCTACTGGATTGCAGATTGCAGGAGCAACTTGGCACTGTCAAAGCAGCCCGGCTTGGCACTGGTGCCAGCATGGGTCTGGGAACTATTCGGCGTATCGTGGAATTTCAGGAGCTAGCTGGCCACTCCCGGACACAGGCCCCCAAACACACACCTCTGCCCTTTTCCTGGCAAACAAAACTCACCTGCCCCGCTTCTGGATGGCAGATTGCAGGAGCCACTTGGCGCTGTCAAAGCAGCCCGACATGGCACTGGTGCCAGCTTGGGTCTGGGAACCATCCTGCATATCTTGGAATTTCAGTAGCCAGCTGGCCACTCCCGGCCACAGGCTCCCGAATAAAATAATTGTTCCTCTTCCCTAGCAAACAAAACTCAGCTGCCCCGGTTCAAGGTGGCACATTGCAGGAAACAGTAGACACTGTAATCCAGCCCAACGCTTGGTCGTGGTGCCAGATTGGGTCTGGGAACCGTACTGGATAACGTGGAGTTTCAGGAACCTGTAAGCCATTCCCTTCCTCAGTCTCCCGGATAAAATAATCAGTTCTATTCCCTGGCAAATAGAAGTCACCTGCCCTACTTCTGGATGGCAGATTGCAGCAGCCACTTGGCACCGTCAAAGCAGCCCGACATGGCACTGGTGCCAGCTTGGGTTTAGGAACCATCCTGCGTATCGTGGAATTGCAGGAGCTAGCCGGCCACTCCCGGCCACAGGCTCCACAAGAAAATAATTTTTCCTCTTCCCTGGCAAACAAAACTCACCTGCCCCGGTACTGGATGGCAGATTTCAGGAGTCACTTGGCATTCTCATAGAGACCCGACATGGCACTGGTGCCAGCTTGGGTCTGGGAACCATCCTGCATATAGCAGAATTTCAGGAGCCAGCTGGCCAATCCCAGCCAAATGACTCAAAACAAAAACCTCAGCCCTGTCCCCTCGCAAACAAAAGTCACCTGTCCTGCATCTGGCGGGCAGATTACAGGAGACACTTTGCACTGTCAAACCAGGCCAACTTGGCACTTGTGACAGCTTGGGTCTGGGAACCATCCTGCGTATTTTGGAATTTCAGGAGCCAGCCGGCCACTCCCAGCCATAGGCCCCTGAACACAAACCTCGGAACTTTTCCCTGGCAATCAAAACTCACCTGCCCCGGTTCTGGATGGCAGATTTCAGGATACACTAGACACTGTCAAACAAGCCTGATTTGGCACTGGTGTCAGCCTAGGTCTGGGACACAACCTTTTTATCGTGGAATTTCAGGATCCAGCCGGCCACTCCCGGACACAGTCCCCCAAACACAAACCTCGGCCATTTTCCTGGAAAACAAAACTCACTTGCTGCGCTTCTGCATGGCAGATTGCAGGAGCCACTTGGCCCACGCAAACCAGCCCGACTTGGCACTGCTACCAGCTTGCCTCTCGGAACCATCCTGTGTATCGTGCAATTTCAGGAGCAAGACGGCCACTCCCAGCCACAGGCCCCCGGATCAAAAATGTCCGCACTTTTTCCTGGCAAGCAAAACTCTACTGCCTGGGTTTCGGATGGCAGATTGCAGGAGCAACTTAGCACTGTCAAACCAACCTGACATGGAATTGGTGCCGGCTTGGTTTTGGGAACCATCCTGCGTATTGTGGAATTTCAGGAGCCAGCCGGCCACTCTCAGACACAGGCCCCCGAACAAAACCTTGGCACTTTCCCCTAGCAAGCATAACTCAACCTCCCCGGTTCTGGATTGCAGATTGCAGGAGCCACTTGGCATTGTCAAACCAGCCCGACTTGTCACTGGTGCCAGCTTGAGTCTGGGAACCATCCTGCGTATCGTGGAATTTCAGGAGCCAGCCGACCACTCCCTGCCAGAGGCTCCCTTATAAAATAATTGGTCCTCTTCCCTGGCAAACAAAACTCACCTTCCCCACTACTGGATGGCAGATTGCAGGAGCCACTAGGCACGGTCAAACCAGCCCAACTTGGCACTGGTGCCAGCTTGGGTCTGGGAACCATTCTGCGTATCATGGAATTTCAGGCCCTGCCGGCCACTCCAAGCCACAGGCCCCTGAACACAAACCTCAGCCCTGTTCCCTCGCGAGAAAACCTCACCGCCCTGCTTCTGGAAGGCATATTGCAGGACCAACTTGGCACAGTCAAATCAGCCTTAGATGGCACTGGTGCCAGCTTGGGTGTGGAAGCCATGGGATTTTTCGTGGAATTTCAGGAGACAGCCAGCCACAGGCCTCCAAACAGGAACCTCGGCCCTTTTCCCTGGCAAGAAAAACTCATCTGCCCCGCTTCTGGATGGCAGATTGCAGGAGCCACTTGGCACTGTCAAACCAGCCCGACTTGGCCCTGGTGCCAGCTTGGGTCTGGGAACTATCATGCATATTGCAGAATTTCAGGTAGCCCGCCGGCCACTCCATCCATAGCCCACGTACACAACCCTTGGCCCTTTCCCCAGCAAAGAAAACGCTCCAGACCCCATTAAAGGAGGCAGATTGCAGGAACCACTTGGCACTGTCAAACAAGCCCGACTTGGCACTAGTGCCAGCTTGGGTCTGGAAATCATCTTGCGTATTGCCAGATTTCAGGAGACAGTCGGCCACTCTCTGCAACAGGCCCCCAAATAAAACCTCACCGCCTTTTTCTTGGCAAACAAAAATCACCCGCCTCGATTCTTGACGTGAAATCACTAAAAGGCACTTGGCACATTCAAACAAGCCTGTATTGGCACTGGTTCCAGCTTGTGTCTTGGAACCAATCTGCATATCGAAGAATTTCAGGAGTCCGCTGGCCGCTCCAGACATAGGCCTCAAAGAGAAACCTCACCCTTTTTTTCTGGGAAATTAAATCACCTGCCCCGGTTTATGATGGCAGATTGCAGAAGCCTCTTGACACTGTCAAACCAGCCTGATTTGGCATTGCTGCCTCCTTGGTTCTGGGAACCATCCTGCGTATTGTGGAATTTCAGCATTCATCAGACCACTCCATGCACAGGCCCCCAAAAGAAATCCTCAGCACTTTTCCTTTGAAAAGAGAACCCAGCTTTTGATGGCAGATATCAGGAGCCACTTGGCACTGTCAAACCAGCCTGACTTGGCACTGGTGGCAGCTTGGGTCGGGGAAGCATTCTGCGTATTGTGGAATTTCAGGACCCAACCGGCCAATCGCTGCTTCAGGCGCCAAAAAAAAACCTCGCCCCTTTTCCATCATTATCTGAACTCACCAGCCACTGTTTTTGATGGCAGATTGCAGGAGCCACTTGGCACTGTCAAACCAGACCGACTTGGCACTGGTGCCAGCTTGACTCTGGGACCCATCCTGCGTGTTGCGGAATTTCAGGAGCCAGACAGACATTATTGGCCACAAGTCTAGGAATAAAAACCTTTCTCCTTTATGCCAGCAAAGACGACTCACCTGCCATGGTTCCTGATGGAAGATTGCAGGAGCCTCTTGACACTGTCAAACCAGCCTGATTTGGCACTGGTGCCAGCTTGAGTCTGGGAACCATTCTGTATATTGCCGGATTTCAGGATACAGGCGGCCACTCTCTGCTACAGGCCCCCGAATAAAAACCTCGCCTCCTTTTCCTGGCAAACAACAATCACCTGCCTCAATTCTTGTTGTGAAATTGTGAGAGGCACTTGGCACAGTCAAATAATCCTGTTAAGGCCCTGATGCCAGCTTGTGTCTTGGAAGCATCCTGCATATCGTGGAATTTTAGGAGCCAGCCTGTCACTCTGGGCCACTGGCCCCAAAGCAAAAACTCTGCTCCTTTTCCATCACTATCTGAACTCAGCAGTCTCCATCCCAGATGGCATATTGCAGGAACAATTTGGCATTTTCAAAGCAGCCCGATTTGGCTCAGCTGCCAGCTTGGTTCTGGTAATTATTCTGCATATTGCAGAATTTCAGGAGCCCGCCGGCCACTCCAGCCATACCCCACGAACACAAACCTCGGCTCTTTCCCCTGGTAAAGAAAACGCGCCAGATCCCATTAAAGATAGCACATTCCAAGAACCACTTGGCACTGTCAAACAAGCCCAACTTGGCACTGGTGCCAGCTTGTGTCTTGGAACCAATCTGCATATCGAAGATTCAGGAGTCCACCAGTAGCTCCACACAGAGGCCTCGAAAAAAATCCTCACCCTTTATTTCTGAGAAATTAAATCACCTGCACCGGTTCACGATGGCAGATTGCAGAAGCCTCTTGACACTATCAAACTAGCCTGATTTGGCACTGATGCCAGCTTGGGTCGGGGAACCATCCCGCATATTGTGGAATTTCAGCATTAAGCACACCACTCCATCCACAGGCCCCTAAAAGCAAACCTCAGCACTTTTCCTTTGAAAAGAAAACCCACCCTCCCCAGTTTTTAATGGCACACCTCAGGAGCCACTTGGCACTGTTAAACCAGTCCGAGTTGGCACTGGTGCCAGCTTGGGTCTGGGAACTATCCTGCGTATTGCCAAAGTTTAGAAGACAGCTGGCCTCTCCAGGCCTGAGACTCCTGAACGCAAGCCTTGGCCCTTGTCGCAGGCAAATTAAACTCACCTGCCCCCTTTCTTGATGGCAGATTGCAGGAGCCACTTGGCACTGTCAAACCAGCCTGATTTGGCACTGGTGTCAGCTTGGGTCTGTGAACCATCCTGCGTAATGTGGAATTTCAGGAGTCCGCAAGCCACTCCGTTCACCGCCCTCGAATGAAATCCTCGCCCCTTTTTCCTGAGATACGAAACTCACCATCCCTGGTTCTTGATGGCAGATTGCAGGAGCTACATGACACTGTCAAACCAGCCCGAGTTTTCAGTAGCGCTACCTTGGGTCAGGGAATGATCCCGCATATCGCAGAATTTCAGGAACCAGTCGGCCACTGCAGCCACAGGCACCAAAAAAAAAATCCCTCTCTTTTTTCCTGGCAAACAAAACTCCCCATGCCCGGTTCTTGATGGCAGATATCAGGAGTCGCTTGGCACTGTCAAACCAGCCCGACTAGTGAGTGGTGCCACCTTGGGTCTGGAAACCTTCCTTCTTATTGCGGAATTTAAGGAGGTAGTCGCCCACTCTGGCCACAGGCCCCCGAAAAAAAATCCCGCTCTATTTTTCTGGCAAACTGAACTCATCTGTGCCAGTTCTTGATGGCAGATTGCATGAGCCGCTTGGCATTGTCAAACTAGCCAGAGTTGCAACTGGTGCCACCTTGGTTCTGGGAACCATCCTGCGTATTGCTGAATTTAAAGTGACAGCCGGCCACTAGAGCTATAGGCTGCAAACACAAATCACTGCCTTTTTTTCTGGTAAAAAAACTCACCTGTCCCAGTCCATGATGGGACATTGCAGGAGCTGCTTGGCACTGTCAAACCAGCTCGACTTGGCACTGGTGCCAGCTTAGGTCTGGGAACCATCCTGCGTATTGTGGAATTTCACGAGCCAGCCGGCCTTCATGGCCATAGGCGTCGAATAAAATCCTATGTCATTTTCCCAGGCAAACTAAACTCACCTTCCCCGGTTTTGATGGAAGATTACAGGAGCCACTTGGCACTGTCAAACCAGCACAACTTGGCACTGGTGCCAGTTTGGGTCTTGGAAACAGCCAGTGTATTGCGGAATTTCAGGAGTCTGCCGACTACTCAGGCCACAGGCCCCCAAACAAAAATACTGGCCAATTTTACCTGGCAAATAAAACTCAACATCCCAGGATCTTGATGGCAGATTGGAGGCACCACTTGGCACTTTCAAACCAGCCTAAGTGTCAATTGGTGCCAGCTTGGTTCTGGGAACCATCCTGCCTATTGCAGAATTTCAGGAGCCATACGGCCACTTCAGCCTCAGGCCCCCAAATAAAAACCTTGCTCCTTTTTTGCTGGCAAACTAAGCTCACCATCCCCAGTTCATGCTGGCCAATAGCAGGAGCCACTAGGCACTGTCAAACCAGCCCAACTTGAGAGTGGTGTCAGTTTCATCTGGGAACCATCCTGTGTAATGCAGAATATCAGGAGTCGGCCAGCCACTCCGGCCACAGGCCCCCAAACAGAAATGCTGGCCCATTTTCCCTGTAAAACTAAAGTCACCTGCCTCTGGTTCTTGATGGAAAATTGCAGGAGCCACTTGGCACTGTACACCAGCCCGAGGTGCAACTGGTGCCAGCTTGTGTCTGGGAACCATCCTGCGTATTGTAGAATTTCAGGGGCCAGCTGCTAACTGCCGGCCACAGGCCCCCAACAGAAATGCTGGCCTGTTTTCCCAGGCAAACCAAGCTCACCATCCCTGGTTTTTGATGGCTGATTGCAGGAGCCACTTGGCCCTATCAATCCAGCCCGAGTTGCAACTGGGGCCAGCTTGGGTCTGGCAACAATCCTACGTATTGCAGACTTTCAGGAGCCATCCGGACATTCCATCCATAGGCCTCAAATAAAAACCTCAGCCTTTTTCCGTGGCAAGAAAACTCATCTGCCCCGCTTATTGATAGCAGATTGCAGGAGACACTTGGCACAGTCAAACCAGCCCAAACTGGCACTGGTGCCAGCTTGGGTCAGGGAATGATCATGCGTATTGTGAAATTTCAGGAGCCAGACGGCAACTCTGGCCATAGGCATGGAATAAAATCCTATGTCATTTTCCCAGGCAAACTAAACTCACCTGCCCCGGTTTTGATGGAAGATTGCAGGAGCCTCTTGGCACTGTCAAACAAGCACGACTTGGCACTGGTGCCAGCTTGGGTCGGGGAAACAGCCAGTGTATTGGGGAATTTCAGGAGCCTGTCTGCTGGAATTCATAAAATTAGAGGGTTTTTAAGAAATGGGTAAAAAAGAATAGCCCTCAGACTGAAGTTCTCTTAGCATTGCAAATACAGCAAAAAAGTTTTCTAAGTAGTAGAGCATACGTGACAAATAACAATAGGCCTCTGTAGAATTGGCTTATGGATTGCAACAAGGCTATTTAATGTATATCTTTAGAAGGTTAGCATGAATGGAGCTCTGTTCTTTGTGTTTTATGAACCAGTCTTTGTTTTAACTACCATTAAGTGTGTTTATATGATTGGTAAGAATGCTTGTCAATATGTGTTGCTCTATGTATGATTGGCTGAAATCTAGGCTGAGATGGTTTTATGCTATGCTGTAATGCCACACCTCCTTGGCATTCCCTGTGGATCAGTGAGCTGTTAACATCCTGTCTCCATTGTCTAACAATGTCCTGAGACTGATGTGCTAAAATACAGAAGCCGCTTCTTGGTGCAAAGACGATTATGCCGGTCACAGTGCTCTCCAGAGCGCAGCTTCTGCCAAAAGGCACCCGAGACCGTCCCTTAGCCAAGGAGAGCTCTGTACCTTCGTCTTTTGCGTCTCTTGTCACCTACATCTTAGCAAAAAGCTTTTCCACTAGGTCTGGCAAGGAGAAATTGTGCCAACACAGAAAACAACTCCCATCGTGTTCTAGAAGTTGCACGGAGGTCTGCAGAGTGTTTGGCAAGAAGAAACAGAAAGTTGTCCAAAACACCATCCAATCGAAAATTCATGTGATTGGAAAAGGCAGGAGAGTGGTCAGGTACTGTTTTCTATCAGTTTGCAACCTGCACACACAATCGCAGTGTTGTACAGCTTCCTTCTTCACCTTTCCGAAGCTGCTGCTCTCTCCGGCTCCCAGAGGCGAAGAAGCGGCTTCTTCGCGCAAAGACGATTGTGCCGATCACAGTGCTCTCTGGACGGCGGCTTCTGCCGAAAGGCACCCGGGAGCGGCGCTTAGCTCAGGGGAGCTCCATACCTTCCAATTCCAATTTTAGGCTCGACAAACCACTGGTATACCTGCAGCAGTAGGGCAGGATAATGGACTGGACTTCCTCCTTTTAGAGAGAAGGGAATGAAAAAGTTTCACCAGAATCAGAGCAGGCTGTAAAACAAGAAAAGTGTCATGAAAATAAGCCAGCCTTATCCTCTTAGTCTTGCTTGTTGTGATTGGCCAAGAATGAAATGTGTCAACTCGGTGTTCCTGGGTATCCCATCAGTAACAGGTACTTCAGCTGCTGTACTTCTCTCCTAAAGTTCAGAACAGAATCCAAGGAATTGTGATTCCATATCTCAATTCACCCTTTGGTGCCGAAAGGTGCCGAAAAAGGAGTGGAAGGTGCACGGGTCAATTAACTTGAATGGCCTATGTAAATCAGCGGCCACTGATTTCCTGAAGGCTTCAACAGGTTAGTTGTCTATGTTTTTCTTGCAATTGTTTTAACCTTTGGTCATGTTTTTCTTGGGATTCTTTTACCCTTTCCCCATTAGTTCAGCCTTTGCTCACAAGCCTTTGCTGACATTTCCAATATCTCGGTAGCCTGGAAAAGTGTTGTCTTTATTGATCACATCATGATTCCCTTCCAAGGGTTGTTTGCCTCAAGTCTCAGTTTTGCTGGTTTTCTGCTAGTTGATTGTCAGAGGGCAGCAGGTGTTTTGTAAGAGCAAGTACACAATGCCATAGCTTGCTTTTCTTTTGATTTGGCCTGTCTAGAAAATGGAATGAGTGAACATCTCTGAGAGGCTTTTCTCTCCCCATTAGGTTTCACTGGAAGGGCAGATGCAAATCGTCTACCTAAAGTCTTGGCATAGAAGAAAGTAGTGGTTTGCTGCTGCATCTAGCTAGAAGCTTACAAAAGGAAGGCCTTGGGCTGAGGTCCATTACTTTGGCTAAGTAGAAAAGGACTGTGGGAAGGTGAGGCAGCTGAGTTAGAGGTAGATCAACAAGTTCTAGAACCGTCGTGTGTTCACAGCGTGGTGCGTGGTGGTTGGTTGAATTGTGTTTGGTATGGCTTAAAGCTATGGAAGTGATAAAGGCCTGAGTGTTTCAAAAGCCTGGTTTTTGCAAGAAAGCAGCTCTCCTTTGCATCTGCCTGGGGACTCTGCATCACCACGGACCCTCACTCCCAGTTTGCCAAGGAGATGATCAGTAGGAATGTTGCAGAGCTGCCGTGTGCATCTGAATGGAATGGCAGAGAGTGAAGCGCTGGACATTTCTGACTTTAGTACAATGCTGCTGCATTGGTGCCAGTTGAGTTGGTTTTCCATCAGTGGCCTTTCTGTCTAGAAGTACACTGCCCAGAGTCTTTCTAGCATTTGATGCCGTTTCCTTCCTGTTGTTTTCATACCTTCCTTCAGCTGAAAGGATGATACAACCTTTACATTTTGAAGATCCCTGTTAGGAAACACTATGCCAGAGGAGTCATCGCTCCCTTTTCTTCTGCCTCCTTTGTCATTTTCAGAGACTCATTTCAAATTTCTGCTAATGTCAAGAAGAATACTGAGACTACTTAGCAGGGTTGACGCTTTCAGCTGCTTTCCTCTTTCATACTGCTTCATACTGGATGTGACTTCAAGGCCTCGTTTTGTCATCTGCATTTTGCCGTGATCCAAAGCCAAATATTCCAGGCCTGTGAACACAAAAAGAACTCTCAGTCTTTTGCAAGAACTACCCCTAGCAGGATTTGTGTTCTCTTTGGTCTCTACAGTGTTTCAGAAAAAAGGAGATTGTACTCTCTTCTTGTGTACTCTCTTCTTGTGCTCTCATTTCCCTCTCTCTGCCTTGCATGCCCTAGTTCATCTACCGGCGCGCATCATTTGGCATCATCTCATGGTGCAAATTCTGCATAGTTTCATGTCCTTACAAATGCCAGTTGCCAAGGAGCCTATCTAACCATTCAAGGGGCAAAGAATTGTAGGGCTGGCAAGTTCAGGTGCTGAAACTGTAAGTCATGCCATATCAAAGTGACAGAGCAAATCAATTGATCTAGGACTTTCAGCTGGACACCTCTGAGAATAGCAGCTTGTCAGCAATGACACAGCCATCTTCCTAGCTGTATTCCAGAAAGAGGAAAGGGACACCTTCAATGGTTAATATGTTTGGCATGAGAAAACAGCAAGAAATGTACCGCAAAATTCTTTAGTCAGATCAAGTACGTTTCTCTAGTGAGAATTTTGCACTTGTTCTTTCTTGTCTGTGCCTTTACTTTTCACAGAAGACAGGGGAGCATTTCATTATTACTGTTCTTTTGTTTTCTTTTGTTGGCCTCCGTCTTTCCGCCTGCAATTAACAAATTTGCCTTTCTTTACTGGCTTCTCTTTCTTTACTTCTAGAAGTTTACATCAGGTCTTCCAACCTTATCATCAATGTTCTCAGACAGTGGAGAGAAGTAGAAGATACAGCTAAATGGATAAAACAAACCCACCAAAATAGACAGGTTTTTACAGTCTTCTGTGAGAACATTAGGACACAAGATGTCTTTGAACTGAGTAATGCTCTACTGATTGAACTTTTAGTCCACTCGTTACTATTATTACACCTGTTTGGCCTTTAGTACAGAGCCTTGGAACTAATCCAGGCCAATACTTTGGCTAATTTTGTTTTCTTTCTAGTGAGAACTTTGTTTCTTAAGGAATAGTCCAGAGAAAGAGCCTCCACGGTACAGTTACGGGTCATAAATTCTGGTACAGTTTGTGCTGGTAATACGTCTAGGAAAGAAAGGTTTGACATCTTTTTTGACTTTCAAATGGAACCATTCTTTGAAAAACCTAAGAGTTGCGGTTCCCCCCCCCACCCCACACCCCAAGTACTTCTCTTTGCAATATTACTCAGGGATTACACATCCCCCCCCACCCTGTAAAATACGTTGCAGATACTTTGCAATAAGTGCAGCTTAGCAGCTAGAGATGATAACGTGGGTTAAATAACATTGCTTCTGCAGTGATGGAAACTCTGTCTACGCAGACATACTCAACAAAGGTTACGATGGCTTAGCTCCTGTGCTCAAGTTAACGTGCATTTTAGAACTTCCCAAGAAGGTGAATTCAACCTCCTTCATTGCTCTCTGCTGGAGTCCCAAGAGAATTTCAGTCTGCTTTTTGTCATTTACAGCTGTCACTGCTTAACTCTTGAAGATGAGACTCCCTCATGACTGATGAAAGTTGTCTACTTAAGAGTGGGTCAAAGACATGGTCTTGCTCTAGAAGGAGATGAGAAGGTTTCTGCAGTCTTTGTCATCTCTACTGCTTGTGATTTCTATACAAAGCCAGTGGGAAGTTTTCTGAAGGCAGTCCAGAAGCTGGCAATATGGACAGCTTACAGCCAAACACTTGCTGCAGTGCAACCATGGTGACACCAGAAAGGACTTCAAAAATTTCAAAGGGCAAACAAAGCAGTTGGAAGGAAAAGAACATGAACCATTATTCCATTTTTCTAATCTATCTTTCTTGAAATCATCATTTTGATGCAGTTTTGCAGCTTGTGTTGGTATCCCTTCAAAGGAATCTGAGACAGAGTAAGCTTTTTAATGGAGTAGAAGTGAGAAACACAGGCCAAGTTGCCTTTTTTGCCATCAAATACCAGTTATGCTTGAACTACCCTTTGCTTAAGGTGCTTAGCTTACACTAAGAATTGCTTAGCACATTTTGATGTGAGCAAATTTTACTGTCATGATTGAGTAAATTTCGCTGTCACTCAGAATTTTACTGTCGTCTGAATAGCAATGTTTGTGTCAAAATAGTATTTTGTCTCCTGTATCTGCAGCAGGTAAGCCTTTTGCTGTCAGCAGTGTTGCTTAACCTTTCATGTCATATCCCTCTTCATATCCATCTCCTGCTTAAGGCTTATTAATCTACTTTAGAATTGGCACGTGGAATAAGACTACTTTTCCTTTTTGAAAGCTAATGTCATTTGACCTACTTACAGCAAATAATTCATTAATTGCAACTCCCCAGCTAGCATCTTTTGGGCATATTCTAACCTTCTCAAGAAGTAACAAAAGCACTCTCCAATACTTGACTTTCTTAAGCACACCAAATGCTTCCCTCCTTTGCAGTTGGCATCTCTAAAATGAACCACATGTCTGCAGTATTTTAACATGTGCCATATTTAGCCAAGTCATTCATAACACACAAAAAGCAGTCCCTTCAATTCAGAAATAGTTTTCAATTGTTCTTGAATATACAAAACAGACCCTTACCGTACGCATTGCATACAGATTTAATGGTCATTAAAGCAGAACCTATGTTTCTCTTGTGATAGAAGGGTTTTCCACAATTGTTCTTGGCACAGTTTTCTACTGATGTGACTGTTAGGAAACTTGAAGGTAATTCTAAGGTACTGTAGTAAGCAGAAAAGGAGGAGAGGTTGTGCCTTATTTCTGGCTTCCTTTGGTTTTCTTTTTTGTTTTCTTCCTCTTGCTGTTTTTCATGTCACCTTTCTAGATATTGTGATTTAGATTGGTAGTTTACTAAGCTGTGTTTTCTGTCGGGAATTCTTGTAAATTCCCAAAGGAACCCAACTGGTGAATAGGCATCTTGTTATCATTTGCTAGCTCCATAGAAAATCTTCCTGCTGCTCTCAAATGCTTTGATTTGATACGCATTTTTATCACCATTCAAATGAAAAGAGAACGGTTCCTCTAGCCACTGCTTTTGTATTGGATTCAGTTCAGTGTTCGCTAATGGTGCAAAAAAGTCCTGCTGGAAGAAAGGATCTGCATAGAAATTGACCAAGACACGTGCTACATGGGTCTTGGAAATGTCTGAAGTTTCTCTACCTTTCTGGCAGTCTGTCTTCACAGCAAGACTTGAGGAGGGCTTTTGCTAGCATTTCTTTGACAGAAAGCAAGAACAAAGCAAGCACAATGGAGCAGCAAAAGAAGATGGCAGCAAAAGGCACATTATCCCCTCTGTTATTCATGCATCGATGGAGTATACCATCTATGCATACTAATAAATGGGGACTCCAGACAAAGGAGGAAATGCAGATGAATTTCAGGGAAGGAAGTTAGTGGAGAGCTAACTGCAGTCCCTTGACTTCACAAGAAATGGTGTCCGGTAATCCCAACCAGAAAGAAATAGAACTCCATTTTCAAATGGGTTGTCATCTATGGTCCTCTGTTCTTCCTAGATGAAGGAACTGTGTTTTGAATCAATCTTCAAGATGGGATGGCTAAAGACCTTAGATGCCTCCAATTTTATTTTTTTTTTTCCAGAAGCAACTGTCTCAAAACCTCTTCCAAGCTGACTTTTTCCCCTAAGATGCCATCATTTAAAGAGCACCTTTTCATTTAACAGGGTATTTCAAACATCATTTACGAATTTAGACTAAAAGTAACACTTTTCCTAGTAGTCTTTCATTTTTTGCAGCTCAGTGCTAACATAGGCAGCAAAGAAGAGAACAGAGCACAGCTCTTTCTGGAGCATCTTGAACAAATGTCCTTGCTTATGTTCTAATCATTCACTTCACCAAAATACCTAATGATGAAGAAAAGGTTGTTTACATGGCAATGAATGGGTGTGATTTCTCAAGTAGAATTTGTATCACGTAGATGACACTTGGCAAACAGCAAATGAAGGGGTTTTCTTCAGCTCTCAGACTGATCTTACGTGTGGGTAATTAGAAGAAAAGATAACAAGAAGGATATTTTTAACATGTGAATTTAATTACACCCCTACCATGGGCATCTGAATCTTATGAATAGACTGTGTCTGATTTAGAAAAAAATCAAGAATGATCACAGTTGAAAGAAAGATAGGATCATAAACCCTTTGCTGATGGAATGTAGCCTATTCATTGGTTGAAATGAAGCAGGTAGACAGGACATATGAAATCTTTTTTTTGTGGATCAAACATTTATTTTCTAAAGTGATGCTGACAGATGGTGAACTCACCAACTTAGACATTGCCAGTAGACAAGGTTGCATCACTTGCTCCATCAAGTTATGCCTTGGAATCATCATCCAAGGGGATTTTCCCTGCATCTGTGAAAATGTGCCTACCTTTTTCACAATCTTTTTGCAGCAGCATTGGTAGGCCTGATCAGCTGGTATGGAGGGTGAATAAGCAGCAGCAGCAAGGTGACTGGTCAGGAGAATTTGCTTCAATGGATTTTGATCTCCTGGATATTTGGAAGATCTGCTTCAGCCCTGTTTGTCAAACACCACCTTGAAAGGGTGCTAAACAATTGTTCAGGCTGGGTCCTGAAATTCTTTGATATGCAGGATGGTTCCCAGACCGAAGCTGGCACCAGTGCCAAGTCGGGCTGGTTTGATAGTAGCAAGTTGCTCCTGCAATCCGCCATCAAGAAGCGGGGCAGGTGAGTTTGGTTTGCCAGGGAAAAGGGCCGAGGTTTGTGTTTGGGGGCCTGTGGCTGGGAGTGGCCGGCGGGCTCCTGAAAATCCACGATACGCAGGATGGTTCCCAGACCCAAGCTGGCACCAGTGCCAAGTCGGCCTGGTTTGATAGTAGCAAGTTGCTCCTGCAATCTGCCACCCAGAAACGGGGCAGGTGAGTTTGATTTGCCAGGGAAAAGGGCCGTGGTTTGTGTTTGGGGGCCTGTGGCTGGGAGTGGCGGGCTGGCTCCTGAAAATCCACGATACGCAGGATGGTTCCCAGAGGCAAGGTGGCACCAGTGCCAAGTCGGGCTGGTTTGATAGTACCGAGTGGCTCCTGCAATCTGCCATGATCACGTGAAGAAATACTTTCTGGTGTCCGTACTGGGCCATATGCTCTTTCTTCTCTCCCTCAACTTCTCCATCACCTCTCATCTCTTTCACATGCGCTATCTTCAAGGTCCACAGGCTACTTTTCACAGAATCTTCAGGCCTGATGCAGTAAGAATGATGAATAGAACAGAGCTGGGATCAATTTTCCAGTTTGGATAAAATGCATTCTGCACACAAATCCAAGGAGAAGGTGCTGCCCCGATGCCCAGAAAAACTTTCACTACTACTAGTGTTCTACATCAACCGCAACTTAGTCTGAAAGAAAAGCTTTTTCTCTGAGAGCATCTGAGAGGTTTGCATGAAGCACTGATATCTGACATATGCAATTTTGACTAGGAGAGGAAAAAGAAAATGGCAAGAAGTCTTCAATTTTACTGGTTTCAATTTTAAATTCCGTGCACTTTTTCAAAACTTTTCAAAGCTCAAATGCTCATCAACATCTTTTAGTCATCTGTAAGTCAGTATTCATCTAAAATGTGCTTCAAATCAAAAGAATTTCAAATTTGCACTCCAAGTTTCTATGCCTAAAGTGATGATTTCCTACACATATTAGATGAAAGGAAGGCCTTTTTTACTGTGGGAGTGCTGGAACACTGGAACAGGTTGCCCAGAGAAGTTGTGGGTGTCCCATCCCTGAAAGTACTCAAGGTCAGCTTGGACGGGGCTTGGAGCAGCAACAAAGGAGAATCTTGATGGTAGAGAAACAAAGTTGGACTATAGAAGAAACTGGGCTTGAAGGATAGGAGCAAGTTTTCTCTCAGCTCTTGGGGTAAATTCAAAGTTTTCAAAATGACATTTATCTGTGATTTTCACTACTGTAACAGGAAGCTTCATGAAAACTGTACAGAAGATAGCAAATTTTAAAAGAGATAAGAATTACAGCATAAAATCCATGGGATGGGTTACAACATGAGACACTCTCTAAGAGAAAATCTCTGTGTTTCAGCACCTCATCATGGTAAGATTTCATGAAGTGCCAAAGCAGGCGGCAAAATATCATTCGGGACATTATTTACTGGAATTCAGCCTGGCCATTAGTAGGACCTGGGTTTGAACATCATGTAGATATACCACACACACTTTCCCTTCACTGAAAAATTACTGTTTACAACGAATAAGCAATTGAGGATCAAAATGGATTGAAAGCATCTTAAACATGTCAAGTATTTCATTGTAGATGATCTGTGATCCAAATACTTCTTCCACCTTAGAGAGGGACAGAACAATCCTTCCATATCATGATGGTTTAAAATTCTATCAAGCAATGTTTTGTGCTGAAAAGATATCATCTATTTTTTTCTATTTTTCAAAGAAAATATTCCTAGACGTACAACACCTGAGAACTAAGTAATTTTAAAGAACCAAATGAAATGAAAATATTCTGTAAATAGAATTAAATGAAAAGCTGTGTTTTAAATAGGAGCTAAATGTTCAACAGAATTTTTGTACCAGGCATTTGAACGATTGCACCAGCTCTTTTGCCCATAAAGAGAGGCATTTAGCATTTCAGTCTTTTCCAAGGTGTTCATGATCTGCTATGCTGATCTCTGTGTGTGCCTAGGTGTGTGTGGAAGGGGGGGCATGTGAAGGGGAGTGTGTAGGTTTGCTTAACACTTGTTGTGGCAGATTCATGCCTGAGCTCCACATTTTGTTTTAGAAAGGTCACACAGAGTGGATATGAAGTTTACTATCAACAAGAGATCAATTCCCAAACCAACCATTTGACTCTACCTTATAAATCATGTGCTTTGTTGCATATTTGATCAAACATACTTTCAAGCCAGATGGAGGAAGGAGGATGTGGGAATCCCTCCACCATCTTGCAACTTTTATGCAAGTAGGTTTTCAAGAAAATCATCCTTTCTCTTTTAAATATGTCTGGAACAGGCATGATGGTGGTGTCAACCTGTTGGAGTTTTTGTTGCTGGGAGAAGTTGTACAAAAGGATTGGTTTTTACATTGACCAGTTAGTGAAACCAGCGCAGGAATACATTGGAAATTCAACTGGGGGTTCCTTTCCCAGGCAGACTACTTCTAGAACGAGCTTGTGCACTGAAGCTGACTCTTTTGCTCTCTTTTTGTTTCTTTCCTATTTTCTTGGCTTCTTTGCCACTATCTAGACAAATTTGGAACTTTTTTCCCAACTCAAACGGTTTCAATAGTCTGATAGTGATAATAAATTTTTACAAGGAATTTTTAAAATATTTCCTCGAGTTAAGAAAGTCAAGGACTTAGGTCTTTTTCTTCCCTTATCAATATTGCAATGAAATTGATAAATAAAGACCAACTCTTTCTTTTTGTTTTTAACCCAAGTAGATAATTCCCATCCATTAATCCATTTTGTGGACCAATATTTGCCATTCTGATGTCAGTTGTCACTTCTTAACAGTAGACATTCTGTGACTATGTTGACAACACTTTGGGTGAAGATCCTAACTGGTCTTATATACACATAGGGAGAAATTTGCTCAGCCAGTGTCAGTCTAATGCACGCATATCAGAAGATCTTTCTATAGCTGGGAATTTTCCCATGAAAGGGATTCAGTTAGGGAAGAGATACTTGTCCCAGAGTTTTACATTCTTCTTGAACACTGCTTAAGGAACTTCGATCCCATGTCCATTTGGATCTCTGTCTGCACAGAACTTTGTCATGCCAGTGCTTGAAGTGCATCTCCAAGAGAATTCACTAGCACAGAATGAATTAGAGTGGAAGGGGTTGGTGGGGCTAACTGGGCCCAACCCCCCTGCTTAAATCAGGATACCTAGAGCCTCTTGCCCAGGATTCTATCTGGGTGTACTTTTAATGTCTTCAAAGATCCAGGCTCCACAGTCTTTCTGGGCAGTCTGTGCCGTGGTTCAGTCACCCTCATAGTAAAAAAATCATTTGGTGATGTTCAAAGGCAATCTCCTGTATTTCAGAGTGTGCCCACTGCCTCTTGTCTTTTCACTCAGCATCACTGAAAAGACACTGGTTCCCTCCCCTTAGCACTATTGCTTCCGGTATGTATGTGTGCTGCCATGTAGAGAAATGCCAAAAACCTCCCTGAAGTCCAGACAGTCAAAATACCCTTCATCTACCAGTCACGTTGATTCATCAGAGGAGTTTAAAAAGATGTTCAGCATGAAATTCCCCAGGAAAATCCATGCTGACTACATTAGTTGGTCGTCCTTCATGTGCCTGGCAAGGCTTTCCAGGAATATCTGCTCCATAAACTTCCTGGGGATAAAAAAGAGGCTGGCTGGTTTGGACTCTTCTGAGTGCTCCTAATTGCCTTCTTTGAAGATAGGTGTGATTTGCTTTGATCCAGTCTTTAGACTCTCTTCTCGTCTACATCTTAGCAAAAAGCGTTTCCACTATGTCTGGCAAGCAGAAACTGTGCCAGCACAGAAAACATCTCCCATCGTGTTCTAGATGTTGCACGGAGGTCTGCCGAGTGTTTTGCAAGAAGAGAAAGAAAGTTGTGCAAAGCAGCTTCCAATCGAATGTTCATGTGATTGGAAAAGGCAGGAAAGTGGTAAAGTACTGTTTTGTATCAGTTGGCAAGCTGCGCACACAATCGCAGTGTTGTACAGCTTGCTTCTTCACCTTTGCGAAGCTGCCGCTCTCTCCGGCTCCCGGAGGCGAAGAAGCGGCTTCTTCGCGCAAAGACGATTCTGCCGCTGACAGTGCTCTGCGGAGTGCGGCTTCTGCCGAAAGACGCCCGGGAGCGGCGCTTAGCTCCGCAGAGCATCGTACCTTCGTCTTTAGCGTCTCTTCTCGTCTACATCTTAGCAAAAATCTTTTAGTCAAAGCACTTTTTGAATCATGTTCAGCAATACAACCTGTGCAGGAATAAATGCTTAGGAGGGCTTGTTTGAGGTTTACGCACTGACCTCCCTAAGTGCAGATCAACAGGGAGGGGGAATCAGGGGCATCCACAGAAGAAGTTGCACTTGCATTCTACAAGGAAACATTGCCATTTCTGATTATAGGGCTTATGCACTGAGGAGTAATAAAAAAACCACATAAAGAATGCAGCAGGATCACATTTAAAACAAAATCCAACTTAAATTGTTTATTCAGAAAAGCTGTCAGGAAATAAAACATTTAGCAGTGTGCACCATTAGCAGATACCTTTTCACCAGCTCCAGCTGACAGCAGCTATAGAACACCAGGGGTATTTTTGTTGCCATTGTTTACTCCCTTTAGGGAACCAGTAAGCTCAGAATACACCCTGGCCCAGTCTTTCTCCACTTATCCCCCAGAAAACCAGAGTTTGCAATATATTTTTTTAGCTTTGGGCATCTGTGTAGCAACATGGAATATGACCTCCAGTGATACATTTTCCCCTCCAACATCTTCCCCAGGCCATTCTGCTGTAGCTCATTTGTTTCCCGAGAGATTCACTGTCCACAGCATTCCAGGAAAATTCAGGCAGATATCAGGAAAATCTTTCCAAGATTAAACACTGGAAGTCACAGGGAAAATCTGACTGGGTTTTTGGGGGGCAGAGGAAGGATGCATTGTTTTCCCTTCTGTCTGACATCTCAATGGTGTGCCAGCAGGTTAAATATCACTCAGGAGTTAAAGGAGGGAGATGGGCTCTGTAAGCCCCCAGTTTTCTATGGTTCAGTATGCTCTCTCACCAAAATGAGAAGTTATTTAAGGATAATTCACAGCTGCTTAAGAAGAATGAAAATTGGTTCTATCTGCAAAACTCAGATCCACGATTCACATACTAGCAAGAGCTAGAAGTAACATGGACAAAGATTCAGAAATCTTTTCCAGGATCCTGCCCTAAGAAAACTTTGTTGGTATATAATATGAACTCCTACAAATACTGGTGTCAGTTCAGTGAAAAACCTGAAAGTTGCAGGTAGTGGATGTGTATTTATGGCTCAGAACCAAGTAGGCAGAGAAATCAAGCTATTCCCAGTGGTCCTAGATATAAACAATGAATGAACTGTACTAATTAGCTTTCACTTACAAGTGCAAAGCAGGTTCATTAAAAATAAACTTTACTACATTACAGCACTGAAGACATCCCTCACCCTAATTCAAGTACAGATGAATGGATACAGCAAATTGGATCTATATGTGTTCACTGGGTTAATTAAAAGTCACGCACGCATCTGCAGAACCAGACAGAATTTTTTATTTCTACAACGGCTGCTGGCAACTTGGGATTAAGAAAAAGATGAAGAAAAAAAGCATCTGGTATCTGTTGAAGTTGAAAGATCCTTTACAACAGGAAATCTAAAGCACTGCTGACATGAGAAATGTTGACTCAAGCAAAGCCTTCCACACCCTACCCTCTGCACTGCCTTTTTTTTCCTATGGAAACTGCTGTGTCTATAGTATGATAAAAGCCTGAAGGCATGAACTCATTCTGAATTAGTTTACTGTCAGCCTCTTATTTAGAAATGTCAGCAGCACTGAAAGCAAAATGACTAAGAAAATCTCTAATTCTTAGGATGATCTTGTTGGCAGAGGCTTTAAATACACCTTCAGCAGTATCAGATTCTCCCTCACCTTTCCTGGAATATTCTTTGAAGAGATCACAAATTATGCATTCCTTAATGTGGTATATAATCTCTTCATATGGGAACCATGTGTCAGGAGAAAGTGTTGAGTAGATCCCTTCTGTGTGGGGAAGCCCATAAATGACCTCATTCATCAAGAATTCAAGCACAGCCGTGTCCCGACCTGCCTCACAGAGGCAGCAATTTTATTGTACTTTATATTCCTCCCCCATCCCCCTTCAGTGGCACGAAATAATGATTTAGATGCAAGAAAACACAATGTGTATGAGGAAATTATTGTCAAGAATGCTTCCTTCAAAACACTTTTGGCATACAAATGGTTGTGCTTCCACACTGGTGGCCCCCAGGGCATCACCAAGCAGGATATTGGAATACCTGCCTTGCAGGACAAGGAGGCTGAAGGCGGGAGGACAAACATTTTTACTGCTTAGGGACCCCTCAGTCACCTTCAGTCCAAGGAACCCAATGCAGCACCAAAATGGCATTCACACACTCACACATAGTCAGTTCTTGCTGGATTTCTTCCATCATAATGTGAAAGGACCATCAATGTCCACGAGAACTGCAGGAGCTGAATCCAGCCCGAGAGTAAGAAGCGGGCACTTGTAAACTCCGTGCCAATCTTGGTTTTTCCAGTGAGCTATGAAATACAGGTGATGAGGCTTCTCTTCCAACAAAATTAAAAAGTCTGTGTTGGCTTATTCATAAAGCTGAAGTAATTAAGCAGTAATTCTACTGATATTTCAGCTGCTACTTTTCCTGTAAAACCTGCTGAGAAATATAACATACCCCAGAATGAAAAAAAACCAAACCCGACAGTGCTTCTTTAAAGTTGCACTCTTCACTTAAAAGAAAACTCTTGGAGAGTATAAAACTAATTCTAAGTACTATCACATGTATAAGAGAAGAGTAAACTTTAATTATCTCACTGTTATAGTTTTCAATAAAGATTTATTAGCAATCAGTTCCAAATGACAGCAGTTTGAAATCTTCCAATGCTGAACTTAGGAAGAGGAAATATAAAATCTGTTTGATTCCAAGGGAAAGAAGATATTTTTAAACAAAACCACAGGTGCAAAATACCCTGCATAGTCACAAATTGAATCTTTCTGAAATGAAATAATAATAAAAAGGCATGTATAAAACAAAATAATCTAAATAGAGGTGTTACCTCTCAAAGTATCACCAAGGATTTTGCTATTAAGGCACTAGAAAAGGGTTCAGTATGATTTCAGACAGCTGGTTCGGAAAAGCAAAAGGAAATTTATTTTTAACTCCTCCCATTACTGTCTCTTTCCCAAATGGTTTGATCTTAGTGAAATGGTTGGAGTTGTCCTCCTAAATCATATGCTGAGGGCAATGTCATAAGGTCAAATGAGAATCCTCATGGGAAAAAATCTTTCTTCCCCTCAAGTTCCTCTGTGCAGCACACAGACCCACCTGGTACCTCAGCTCTGCTGCAGCACTTAGGGGAAAGAGTGGGGTGTGCTTTCAGATGGCAGAACAGCAAAGATTCAGCACAGGCCATCAGAGTGGGCTGTGCTTTCAGATGGCAGAATAGCAAAGATTCAGCACAAGCCATCAGAGTGGGCTGTGCTTTCAGATGGCAGAACAGCAAAGATTCAGCACAGGCCATCAGAGTAGGGTGTGCTTTCAGATGCAGAATAGCAAAGATTCAGCACAAGCCATCAGAATTCCCCTTACAGAGCCACTGCTGGAGCAGAGAGGACAGACAGACGAGCAACACTGCCCTCCTCTGAAAAGGAAGCAGTCAAGGAAAAGGCAGAGAACAAACAGGCAGCTTGCTTTCAAATGCTCTTTTTCATTCTGCAAGTGGATTTTTAAAACAGAAAGAGAATTAAAGGTACTCCCTTTTACATGCTACTAGGTTACAAAATAAAGGATTCTGAAGTTGTGAAGGTCCTGATTTTTCCTCGTAGAGTTGCCATCCCTGGCTGTGCTGCACAAGCAGGTCTGATGCAATCCCTCTTGGAAATAGCAATTCCCTGCTGAAATGATCTATGCTCTGAGGCCATGGGCACAGCACAATCCCCTCAGGGACCCCATCCTGACCTTGCCATGGCTCTGAGGGGAGCCTGTGTCTTCTCTCCAAATACTCACCACAGCAGTAGTGGGAAGACCCTGTGCAACAAGTTTCACTTGAGAGAGCTGATTTCTTTCCTTTTTATTTTTTTCCTTTTTTAAATGGATCTCCTGTTCAGCTCAGCCTGTCAAGACGGAGCCTTTGCTTAGTGGAGGATTTGCCTCGACTGGCTGATCAATGGCAGCTTCCTCAGGAGGAAAACCACCATCACAACACCAGCTCCTCGAGGAGAAGGCCTCACGCCTGTCATGGCCTCACTGGGTGTCCCTAGGGCTCCTGCAGCCCCTCCACAGGCCTCTGACACAATTCGGAAGAGCGGCCTTCCTTAAAGATACTCTTCAGAGTTTCCCAAAGGACCCCCTCACACCTTCCAGAGGGTTCTGCTGCCCCTGCAGTGAGACAGCCCCGAGGAGCTGTGGCAGGAGGCTCACAGACACCTGTGCTGGCCTGCAGGGTGCCCCCACCGTGGACAGTAACACAGAGCTCTGGAAAACCCTCCCTGGAAATTAACTTACCAAAATTCACCAAAACACACTGGTTTTCTGGATGTTAACAACACTCCTGCCTGCCCATGTGTGATGCTGATGATGAAGAATGTCTCTGTGAGGAATTGAGGGAAGTACTTGGACTGATGGTTTTTCTCCATGGTGGTGTTTCCTCTGGCCCCAGACCCAAGGAGATCTGTTGTTCCCCCTGTCAGAGGGTTTACACTCAGGGCTGCTTTCATTAGTGGTTACACCTGAAATGTGTCTTGAAGGGCTGACAGAGAAACAAAAACCCCAACCCTACCTCTACGAAACCCAACCCTTCTACAGTCCCAAGATGTTTAATATTCCCAAGGAGAATTGATTTTGTTTGGAATGATTGCTAGACCCGTCTGTTTAAGTAGCTAATTCTGTTGCAATGACTGAGAAGTAGGTGCCATTAAAAGAGCTTTTTTGGAAGTGCTGACTATTCACTACTCCACTGACAGGCAGCAATTTCTGAAGAGAGAATCGCCCCATTTATCTTTCTTCCTTCAAGACAAAGGGAAGCCATTTTGGCAAGGAGGAGACCAAGGGGTATTTGGGGCAGCCAATGTATTGCTGTATATTTGAATGCCATTGCTTTTTATAGCCATGCAGATGTGAAAACTGCCAGCAAATTTTTTGTCAGCACTGCTGTGATTATTCTGCGATTTCAGTGCAAGTCACAGCAACTCCTTACATTTCCCCCAAGCTCAAAGAAGCACGTCTCTGCAGAGAGGAATTCAGGATATGGTATTCAATCTGCTGCTTTATTTGTCAGCCTAATCTCACAATCCAGATGCTTAAAGCAATGTGGCTGTTGGTTCTTTCCCTTGAATTAGCAGTCTTGCATCCCCCTCCCACTACTGCTCCAGCCACAGGGCTGGCAGGTATTCCACTGATGGCCATACCTGCTGTGCTGTCAGCCTTGCTTTCAATAACAATGATTTCTAACCTTTCCAAGTTAAAAAGATTGACCTTATGGCTCAGCACAGGCTTTGCTATTGAATTAGCCCAGAGAGAGAGAGAGCCACTAAGTCCCTACATGTAGCTGAAAAGTATTTTATTTACCTTTCATTTCAAAACTTCCTTTCACCAAGTAAAAAACTAGAAAGTAATTTGACCAATAGCCAGCTTTCAATATTACAGTCTTTTCTGCAAATAGATTGAGGGCTACAGTCATAAATTAATTACTTTTAATGTCACTGCAGAGTAAATGTTGCTGCTGGCTAAATTCAAGATGCGCTTCTTGATTATTAAAAAGGATTTTTGGTACTGAATTTTGGCAGACTGGCAATATTGTACAGACATATCGAGACAACCCTATGTTCACTTCCTTAAAACAGCATTTATCTTGCTTTTCCATACCTTGAGCATTCTTGAAAAAGCTTTTCTAACACATCTTAGGCTTCTCTGTATTTTTTTAACAACAGCTTTCTTTTCCTTTCCTCAGCTGAACAACACTGACAGCTGGCAGCTGCTGTGACTAGGATTCAGAAATCCTAACTTTGGCTATAGGTGTCTAATTTAAACTGCTTTTCAGAGCTCCCTATTTAGTCCCTTCCTAACTTAGATAAAGACTAATATCTTTAGAGGGCAGGTCACACATTCCTTAAAAAATTGGATTGATGATGTTTCTGGCTGTGGCCATTTTTCTCCTGGGAATGTAAATGACAATTAGACTAAATATAGACAACAGAAGTGACATATAAACCAAGTCTCCACTTTAACATAAAATCCTTGATTATATGTTTCAACCTGCTGTTTTTGAATTGCCTGTCCTAAAACTAAGGACTACCTCACATGAACCTAGCATGAACTTTTGGGATTCACATTCTCTGAACAGAGAGAGACAATTATCTCTCTCAGGCTTTTTCCTGGAGAAGGGCAGAGGGAAAACAGTTCTTATCTCATGTGCTGCTCCTGTTGTTTTGTGAACGTGTGGAATGTGTTGGAAGATTATTTACCTGAAGGAATGTGGTAATAGGATTCTGGTGTGAGTGTTTTGTTTTCTTTACCAATCTTTGCAAGCTGAGTCTGGATGGTTGGTCAGGAGACAGTCACAAGATTTTGCTCCGTTGAGTTCTTGTTCAGTTTCAGTTTAGATGTAGTGTAATATAGTATAGGATAATAGAATAATAAAGTAATTAATTAGCCTGCTGATATCATGGAGTCCCCCTCATCATCCCTCCTGCCAATGGGGAGAAATTTCCCTGATATGAGCTAAGCTGCACAAGTGCTCCTTCCTTTACCTAAAGGCTTCACCCATTTCCCATGCTGTATAGCTTTGGGTTCACTAGGCAGTACTGGATAAAATACCCACTTCTGGTGAAGAAGAGCTCATGAGAAGGCTTGCAGTGATTCCTCCGCATCCCCCTGAGGAGTCTGTATGCACATGTGGATATCAGTCACAGTCACAGTCTCTGAGAAGAACTGAACATCCAATGGCCTTTGGATTTGTATTGCTCTCAGGTATATGGGATTATTTGGCCATACTTTATGAAGCATGGAGGAGTTCATTATTTCTTCTGGTCTCAAGTCCTAGGAAACTCTATTGAATAAAGAAATAGGATCTGACATGCCATAGACCTGCACAACTAATTTTTCCCATATCCATCTATTTGGACCATTGTTTGTCTTGTTCTCTTTGTTATAGTAAGTTCAGATATAAATAACTTGTTATAAAAGTCTTTACAGGGAAAAGGAAGTGAATAAGTTATCAACTACCTATAAATATACTAAAAAATGTGGAATTATAATAAAGACCCATCTTAGTAAGAACATGCCATTTTAAAATGTGGTAGTCTTAATGATAGCTAATTTATCAATGAGAGAAATGCGAAGGTTTAATTTTCTTTTGGAAAACATTTTGATGTGGAATTTATCACAATTCCTCCAGCAGGTCAAATGAAATAAGCCAGCATTAAATTCAGATTGCAGTCTCAGAACTGTGATGGCAATGTGTTACATCTTGCATCATTTGCAAAATCTCAATGCAGTTAACAACTCAGAAAACTGTGATCAGTTCCGTTTTCACTGCTGAAGAATGTATCACTACAGTGATGGTAATTTGCTGTAGAATAAAGTATAGAGACAAAAAATGTTATGTCTGTATTCCCGCTGGTGCACAATATATATTTATATTTATATATATATATATATATACACTCATTGTTATGAAGAGAAATACATATTACTGTGCACTACACCTTTTTCCCTTTTGTTTTATGTCCTTTTCTAGACAGTGGAAGAGGATGAAGATTATCAGCCAATAAAAACTGTAGCAAACACCAGGCAAAGAGATAGAGGAGTTTGGCATACAGCCAGCATCCCAAGGTCAAGCTCCTGCGACATGGATTGCTGTAGGGAAGCACAGAGTAAGAAAATAAGTATGAACATCCAGCTGCCTCAAATAAGAATAGATATAAAGCTCTCCTATCTGCCTTGTGTGCTGATCTGGAATTTAAGTTGCCTTAATTGCTATTAGTCTTCATTTTGCTGTTTCAATAACACACTAGAGAAATGGGAGATATTATGACACATTTTCTGTCAAACCTAGTCATGAACTGAGCAGTACACTGGGAGAAAATGATTGAGGAAACTGTTGAAGTGGAATAAAGCTTTTAGTACCATGCAAGAGGGCTGCAACTTCTCAAGTTACCAGATGAGCAATGAAAGCAGGAAGCTAGATTGTAAAATAAAATTCTGGCAGAGGAAAACTAAGTACTAGAAGCTTCCTGTGGTGTCATAGATCTATATTGCTGATAGTGGCAGGGATTTATTGACACAGAGATGATTCAGATCGAGACTCACCAGAGTATTTAATCCATAGAAGGAACTTCTCATGTGTCTGGTTATCTTTTGTGGTATCTTCTTTGAGGACATGAACTCATATCTACTTATGTAGGTTATTCATTAAATCATGAATTGCTAATTAGATCATAACTTAAAAAGGAGATAGGAGGTGTTAGAGCAAAACAAAAGGCCAGCATATTTAGTAGGTCACAGGATTATGACAGTATTTATGATCCATGAGGGTGCAATCACAAACCATGAAAATACCTGAAGGCCATTTGATCCACACAGTTCCCTTCTTAGCTAAGGTGCATCCACCCTTCTCCCTAACACTAAGCAGTGCTCAGCTGAAAAAAGAATCCGTAATTCGGAAATGTGCCTTTCAGAACACTAATCATAGAAAAGAGTTTTGAATTAATGTCATATTGTAATGAAAAGAAAAATCAATTGACTCAGCCCCAAAATGTTCCATTTAAAACCTGTCACATCATAGCAGTCTTCTTCTCCAGACACCTAACAGGTATGGGGGCTGCACCTCAAGCACAGAAATTAGTGGGAGTATTCTGTAATGCTGGCTTTGCAAAAGTCAGGATCCTGTGTTTTGTGTGCTTCATGCTCTTGAACATAGCAACGACGTTTTCTTAACTCTACAATTTTCCCTTGTGCAAATGGCTGTTTGCGTGTCTGTTTGTGTGTGTGAGTGCAGACAATTAATAACTTGACAGGAATTTCAGTGCCTTAGTAGCACTAGAAGTTGTCATATTTTCATTTTAATGGTGTCCAAAAAAATTATCTGTTAAAAATAAACTGCATGGTAGCACAATGGGAAGCAGAATTTAGCAGGCGGAAGATCAAAAGGAATTAAGTTCCAGAACTCTAGCCTATGTGCTTGTAAAAATTGATTTGACTTAATAAGTTTAATGCAAAAGGGAATTGCATAGTGTGCACTGCTTTCCTGTTGATTTTTAAAAAGTGTGGGATCACATCTCCCCTGCTGATGTCCATTAACCATGCCATTGAATATGTGAATATAAACTGGGTGCTCCACTTTTTTGTTTTTTGAACTCTTACTCAGTATTTTATACCTAAGTACACTAACTGGATTCACACACAAAAAACCTGCTAACACCTACTACTTCCCACCCATGAAATGATCACTTCTATTTCCCATACTGATATTAAAAAAGCAAAAACCTTGATTTAAATTTTTTTCTTAATTAATTCTTTCTTTCAACAAAGCATGGAGGTGGTGTATCATGAGGAGGTAAAGGTAGTCATTAAAAGTATTCATTTATACTAGATGATGTTATTTTGTGAGTTTGGGAGTTGTTTTTAATTCCTGCTGAAAATTACCTTATTTGTATCAAATATTCCCATTGAACAGTGTAAATAATTAACCTATTTAAACTTAATTAAAAGTACTTAGAAGCAAGTAATTTATATTTACATTAGGACTTGCAATCAACCTCTAAAATTTTCTTTATCTTTTCTTTATCTAAAATGCTTTGTAACCTTTGGATGTGACTACAATTTTTATCTATCATACAAAAAGCATTAAACCTTGATGCATTGTTACACTCCTTACCTCCTCAGCTGAGCACTGTCCTCTTCCCTTGCTGTTGGCAGAATGTACAAAGTGGAACAACCATTTTTCCCTCAAAATCATTTTGCCTTTATGAGAATGTTTGTGCACAATACCTGTTTGGCCAATCAGCAACAGCCTTGTTTGAAAAATAGGAAAAGCCAGACTGTAATATTTCATACCAGAGAGAAGTTAAATTCAAATAGAGAGTATTGAGAATCTACCTAGATTTAAGTAGGAAACCAGACTTAAGCTCCTATTTATGTGATGTTTTTTAAATGCTGATAAGTGCCCAAAAAAGTTGGGTATTAGATCATACTAACAAACCCAGACCCCATTCAGATGCTTTTGAGTATTTTGCTCCACTAAAAAAGTCCATCTAAAGAAAGTGTGCTGATGGCATATATTTCCTTCTGTGCACAAGTTCATTAGCATCAGCTACTTATTATAATAATTTACAGGAAACTGCCATCAACTTCCTTGCCATGACCATGAGTAAGTTCTTCCTGTGTGGGGCCTTGTACAAACAAAATGTTTTTGCAGTTCTGAACCAAAGTTCAGGAATGCTAATGATTCTGAAAGCTGTCACAAAACCTGCTCCTTGGAGTTTCTCACCTGAAGTGCCCCATTTCTGGTTCTTTGCCTGTGAAGAGTGACTTTAGGACCAGAGCTTAAACCTTTCTGCCTCTAAAAGGAAACTACTGAGGAACAGTATCACCCAAGGGGTGAATTCTGCTCTGGTTATGTACGGCAGTTGTTCAAGTCAGCAGTCCTGTAAACTGCAGCAATCAAAATTATTGTTCCATGAAAAATGGATATAACATGTAGGCTTTGCTGGGGAAAGAGCAGTATTCTTTCCTTGTTGTTCTGCTGTCATTCTCCCAGCTTTGCACCTGTGGTCTGGTACTGGTCTTTCCCATTTCTCTCTCTGTTTTTTCCCCAGAAGCAACTTACTATTAGAGTCACCACATGCAACATGCCACAAGCTAAAGCTTTGTTCATGTGAGCCTATCTTTGGTGCCACACTTCCAATAGCAAAACTATTTGATTGCTAGAAATATCACAAGATCCATTTTTCAACTGATCATATGTCACTGCCCTTTCCTATCGTACAACATATAAAAGTATTAAAATGTAAATATGACATGTATGTATATACATGTAAACAAACACATAGAAGAAATCTTTCAATTCAGCTTCTTATCCCAGCTTATTTAGAAGCAGTTTACATCTACACCTCTAATAACGTCAAGGATTTTCCCTGCAGCAGAGCAAGTGTACTTCTCATTTATGCTCTGGGCTAGGACTGGGCACAGACAGCCTACACAGAAATGCAAAGGGTCAGTTTAGTTAGGCATAGCAAACAGCACACAGTCCAGTTTGCATCTAGAACCTTCTTGTCCTTAATGACATGAAGAGCATCTGTCACATACCCGTTGAAGGCTGTGATTTGTACAAGATTTGTCACTCACAGGAAAGTTCTTGCCTAGCAGAAGCAGCATTTGTGAACACATTCTGTTACAGGCAGCAATGGTCAGCCCAGTGTGGAACCCTGCAGACTGTGGTTCAGAAATATTATGTCACATACTTGCGGGATTTCTGGGCTGTTCAGATGGTCTGGGGAAAAGCCCAAAGATGGCCTTGGGCCCCCGGGTTCGAAAGGACGAGAGGAAGCTTCAGATTTGTTCTTGGTCTTGGTGTTTATTAATTGCTTATCTAAAAGATTTTCTCTTGGCCTGACAGAGTTCTGCTCAGCAGTCAGCCATGGGCACACACTGAAAGCCCCTGGGGCGGTCACCTATCTTTATACCCGGAGTTACGTATACAATATTTATCATTTTTCTCCAATACCCTCTACCCTTATTAACCAGTGTTCCCCTAGTAAGGTCCAATCCCGGAGTGCCAACATCACCACAGAAGATGGAGGTCTAGAGGAAGAAGAAGAAGGAGAAGGGCACGCCCCAATTCCTCCATCTTACTTCTCTAGACCCCCCTGTACAGAAATCTTAAACCCTGTATCTCACACTCCAATTAACTTGTCCCTTCACCATTCACCCCAGTGAAATCCTCCCGTCCTCATACTGATGTCATCTCCCATGTGGGATCAAAGTCCAGCCACCAGACATCTCTGGCAGCATTCCAGGACTCCCGAGCCCCCCAGGGGGGGGTCTTGTTCACCCTGCACCCCAGTTCTGAGAGACTGAGATCCCACATCTCCCCCTTCTGTTTGCACCAAAAGACTTTTTTTGCTTTTATGTGAAAACCCCCCAAAGTCCTTAGTTTCTTTTCATTTCTCTTCTGGGTCGTTTTTCGCAGCCCGAGTCTCGACTTCTGTCTGAGTACTCGTCTCTCTGCTTCTTGGATCAGCATTCTCGTGTTCTCGCGTTCGGAATGGTTTCACGTGCCGCGCTGACACCCACTTCAGACCTCGATCTGTGGAGATACAAGCAAAACCCTTTCCCCAAGTGATTAGTCTGAAAGGACCCTCTATTTGTCCGGTCTCTGGGTTCCTGATCAAAACTAAAGGATTTTCCCTTAGCTTTGCCTGTGTGTTGTTTAGAAAATGTCTCACGATCGGTGGATCAGGTTCCGAGGATGAGCTATTTAGGAAATTCAGCACATACAATGCCTTATTTAATTTCATGTGAGGTGTTGCCTCTGGCTCACCCTTTCTCTGTCTGTCCAGAAGGGATTTTAGGGTGTGATGTGTTCTCTCAATGATTGCCTGACCTGTGGGTGAATGCGGAATACCAAACGTGTGTCTGACACCCCATCTTTTTAGGAATCTGTCAAGCACCCTGCCTGTGTATGTTGGACCATTATCTGTTTTTATCTCCTGAGGCACACCTAATGCTGCAAATGCCTGCAGAAAGTGTCGGCAAGCATGGTCTGCTGTTTCCCCAGCATGTGCTGAAGCAAAGACTGCACCTGAGAATGTATCTACAGAAACGTGAACATTTTTGAGCTTCCCAAAAGATGGGTATTTTGTGACATCAGCTTGCCACAACTGAAGACTTTGCAGCCCCCGCGGATTGATGGCCCCGGTAGAAGAAGGTGGCTGCACAAGCTGACAGTCTGGACAAGCACTAATGATCTCCCTCGCCTGACTCTTTGTGAGACGAAAGGACTCCATCAGTGCTTGCGCATTCTGATGAAAGAACGCATGACTTAACCTTGCCTGCTCAAAAATGTCCGGCAGCGTTTGCAAAATGGGCATTGTCAACCTGTCCGCCCGAGCATTCCCTTCCGCTAAAAACCCTGGAAGTGTTGTGTGCGCTCTAATGTGTGTGATAAAATACTCCCTTTCCCTGCTCTCTAGCAGTGTTTTCAAGCTTGTCAGGTATGAGTATAAAACCTCATTACTGACTTCTTTCAAGAGCGAACCCTCCAATCTCTTGACCACACCCGCAACATATGCGGAATCTGTCACCAGATTGAGAGGCTGTTTGAACAACTGAAATGCTCGGACAACGGCTGCCAACTCCACAATTTGTGGAGAGCCCTGAACCATCCTCACGTCTGATTCCCAATCCCCTGTCGTTGAGTCTCTCCACGTGATCACTGACTTGTGTGTCTTCCCCGAGCCATCCGTGAACACGGTGATCCCGTCCAAAGGTTCTTCACTTATCTGTGGTTTTGCTCTATAGCATATTTGCGATTGCAGTATTCTGTGTTGGGGAAAGTGGATTGTGCAAGCTCCTGGGAACGCTAACAATGCGATTAACAGGTCTTTCGATTGTTGCATTGCCCAATCGAAGTAGTCTCGTTTCAGAGGTAACCTGATGACTGAGAATTCTCTTCCTGCCATTGTCAGCAGCCTTGTTCTCGCCTTTATGATGATTTGTGCTGCCATCTCCAGATCTGTGAGAATCGTTTTCGCGGGCCTGTGCGGTAGGAAAATCCACTCTATGATTATCAAAGAGTCCTTTTGTGATTCATCCCATTGGAAGATCAAACCATGGAACTGCGTTTTCTTCCCCAGCACTGCCAACTGAAAAGGCAACGATGGAACAAATCGATGTGCCTGCCTTTTCTGTATCGCATCCGAGATTTTCTCCAACTCTTTTCTTGCTTCTGGTGTGAGTGTCCTGGGAGAACGAATGTCTGTGTCTCCTCTCAAGAGATCAAGCAGTGCTGGAATGTCACTATTTGTGATTCCCAAAACTGGTCTCATCCAGTTGATTTCTCCCAAAAGCTGTTGCAAATCATGCAAATTGTTGACCTTTGTGCTGATCTCCACCTTTTGAGGCTTTATTGTTTTCTCTGAGATTTTCCACCCTAGATATTTCCAAGGTGCAACCTCTTGAATCTTTGAAATGCTGATTTCCAGACCTGCCTTTTGCACCTCTGCGATCACACAGTCACGAGCTTCTTGCAGCTCCTGTCGTGTTGATGCTGCAATGAGCAAATCATCCATGTAATGAATGATCTTCGCCTTCGGAAATTTCTTTCGTGCTGGTGCCAAAGCTCGCGCCACGTACCATTGACAGATCGTCGGAGAATTTTTCAGGCCTTGTGGAAGGCAGACCCAATGGTACCGCTGCAGAGGCGTTTCCCTGTTGATACTCGGGACTGAAAAGGCAAATCTCGGAGCATCATCTGGATGGAGTGGGATACTGAAAAAGCAATCCTTGAGGTCAATGACCACAAGCTGCCAATCTCTGGGAATCATTGAGACAGATGGAAGTCCCAACTGAAGTGGCCCCATGTCTTCTATGACTTCGTTGATCTTCCTGAGGTCGTGTAACAACCTCCATTTGCCCGACAGCTTTTTCTTGATGACAAACACCGGAGAATTCCAAGGGCTGTCTGTTGGCTTGATGTGTCCCTTCTGCAATTGTTCTTGGACCAGGTCTTTCAAGGCACTCAATTTTTTCCGCTCAAGGGGCCACTGATCCACCCAAACTGGATCATCTGTTTTCCATGTCAGCTTCAGTGTGGCGAGTGCTGCAGTGACCCCTATTAAAAATCCATTTCGATCTTCGCGCCCCATTGTGCCAAAAGGTCCCGACCCCAGACTGTGATCGGCTTTTGAACGACAAAAGGACGAATGATCGCCGTCTTATCTCCTGGTCCCGTGACAACGACGGAATTCTCACTTTGCAGACACAGAGATGCTCCCCCGATGCCAGAGAGAGAGCCCAATGGCGCGACCAAGCTCCAATTGCGTGGCCAAAAGATGTACGATATTACTGTTACATCCGCCCCTGTGTCGAGCATACCTCTGATCGATATTGTCCTGTCCCCACATGTCAATTGGCACGTGAGCGTGGGTCGGTCTCGACCTATGTGCTTCACCCATGTTGTATGTACTTCAACATGCTCTTTCATAGGGAGACCTTCTTCGTCGAAGATTGACATGACCTCTCCAACTGCATGTGGCGGCAATGCAAAGGCTCTCGCAACCACAGTATTTTCTGGTACAGTCAATGGTGGACGAAGCGCTCTTGCCAAAACTGTTAACTCTGTATTTTTGTCTGCTGAGACAACTGTTGGATAGACAATGAGCCCAAGAATACTGCACTTATCTTGCCCAACTATCAAAAAATCTTGTTTCTTGTATGAGTCCCCGCGGATACCTGTTGGTATCTCCGCATGACTTTCATCTAGAAAGCATACTAGTTTTGAAGCTGCCAATGCACACTGTGCCCCTGGTGGGAGGAGGTCTGG